>NC_044033.1:209878158-210575924 GCF_901765095.1 Microcaecilia unicolor
GATAAGAATCAATCACCCAAAACTGCAGGAACACCTTAACACTGTTTTATTTTACAGACCACCAGGCAACTGGCGAGACTGCCAAACGCACTTCATGGACTTTATCTCGAACACCTGCATCTCTTCCTCCAACCTCATCATAATAGGAGATATTAACCTACACCTGGAAGATCTCACCAAAACAAATGCCCAAGACTGTAGAGAGTTCCTACAACTATGGGATCTACAAGGACAAAATACACAACCAACACACGAAAAAGGACACACATTAGACCTCATAAGATACAAATTTGACCTCGACGCAAACGTTATACTAACACACACAAAATGGTCACCTACACTGTGGTCAGACCATTACAAAGCACATATAACCCTCCAATGGAGAACCAAAGACTTACCTAACAAACAAATACGAAAAACCTACACCACAAGAGGAAAAATAGACCCGGTTAAATTCTGGCAACAGATCTACGACGACGGTTAGACAACAAAAACAGACAACTCAATTCCTCTCAAATTGGGACAACAGATGTAAACTAACACTAGACATCATTGCCCCAATCCAAACCAGAACATCGCACAGAAAGAACTCAATACCATGGTTCAACGAAGAACTGAAAAAACTCAAAACACAAGTTAGGAAACTAGAACGAGCTTGGAACAAAAAGAAAGACGATCCCACACTTAACGACTGGAAGCAGCTCCGAAGGAAATACAAATATACCATAAGACAAACCAAAAGACAATACTACAAAACTGAAATTGGACCAAACTACAAAGACACACACAAACTCTTCCAACTTGTAATAAATTATTAGACACCACTCCAGTCACCAACAACAGCAAAGACATACCGGGAGCTAACGACTTGGCGAAGTACTTCAAGGAGAAAATCATACAACTGCGACTTAAAATACCTGTCAGCCACACCGAATACAGCACACTCCTGGACTGCCTAGACCCAGATCCTGGAATATATCCAGCAGACAGAATCTGGACGGAATTCACAATAATACCGGAAGATCTTATCTCACAAATGCTTAAAAGATTCGCCAAATCTCACTGCAAACTAGATATATGCCCAAACAACCTCATGAAATCGGCCCCTCAACAATTTATAAAAGACCTAACAAACCACATAAACTATATGCTACAAAATGGACTTTTCCCAAGGGAAAAAGGTAACATTTTACTCACCCATATACCCAAGGATGCAAAGAAAAATGCAAATGAACTAATAAACTATAGACCAGTAGCATCCATCCCCTTAATTACCAAAACAACAGAAGGCATAGTGACCAAACAACTCACAGACTATCTAAACAAGTTCTCGATATTACACGATTCTCAATCAGGATTTCGCTCTAACCACAGTACTGAAACCATACTAGTCACGCTCATGAACAAATTCAAACAATTGATAGCAAACAGCAACAACATTCTACTGCTACAATTCAACATGTCAAGTGCATTCGACATGGTCGACCATGGAATTTTATTACATATCCTCGAATACTTCGGAATTGGAGGCAACGTTCTCAATTGGTTGAAAGGGTTCCTCACTACACGCTCATACCAAGTGACTTCAAACTCGATTACATCAGTGACATGGAAACCTGAATGCGGAGTTCCACAGGGATCCCCCCTCTCACCGACCATATTCAACCTAATGACGACACCCTTGGCCAAATTACTATCGAATCAGAACCTAAACCCATATATATACGCTGACGATGTAACGATCTTCATCCCATTCCATCAAGATTTAAGGGAAATCTCCAATGAAATCAAGCAAAGCCTACATATTATGAATTCCTGGGCAGATGCATTTCAGCTGAAACTCAATGCTGAGAAAACCCAGTGCCTGGTACTCACCTTGCAATACAGTAAGAATAAATTTACCACCATCAACACACCTAAACTAAATCTACCAGTTTCGGACACCCTGAAAATCCTCGGAGTCACCATTGATCGACATCTTACACTTGAGAACCACGCAAATAACATAACCAAAAAGATGTTTCATTCAATGTGGAAGCTAAAAAGAGTTAGACCATTTTTTCCAAGGACTGTCTTCCGCAATCTGGTACAATCACTGGTACTCAGTCATCTGGACTATTGTAACTCACTCTACGCTGGTTGTAAAGAGCAAATACTCAAAAAAAAACTCCAGACAGATCAGAATACGGCAGCCAGGCTAATATTCGGCACACCAAAATACGAAAGCGCGAAACCCCTACGAGAAAAGCTACACTGGCTCCCACTAAAAGAACGCATCACATTCAAACTATGAACTTTAGTCCATAAAATCATCCATGGTAATGCCCCAGCCTACATGTCAGATCTAACAGAACTACCACCCAGGAATGCAAAAAAATCTTCCCGCACACCCCTCATTCTTCATCCCCCCAAGTGTAAGGGTTTGAAATACAAATCAATGCACGCATCTACCTTTTCCTATATGAGCACGCAGCTCTGGAATGCGCTGCCACGTAACTTGAAAACGGTCTATGAACTGACCAATTTCCGCAAATTACTAAAAACCTATCTCTTCGACGAGATATATCACAAAGATCAACATGTGTAACTGTATAATCTTTTGAACTTTAGTACTGTCTTATAATGTCTTCTGCTTTAACACCATCATGTAATTCACCAACATGTAACACAAACCCTCTGTAAACCTAATGTATATTCACTTCTATTCACATTGAGCCTGCAAAAAGGTGGGATAATGTGGGATACAAATGCAATAAATAAATAAATAAAAAATGTTACCTGCTGGAGTCTGGCTGGAAGAGGGCTGAACAGAATACTTATAGGTCTATGTCACAAGCCAAGAGTTCTTAGTCTCTACCTACTGGCAGGAGGGCATATACTGGTCTAGTCTAACACACAAAGTTTATACTGCTTTACAAAGGGGCTAAGGGAGTTCTATCATCCTGGAGTCCCTTCAACCCCTCATTTGAATGGTTGATGATAGTTTCTCCGTGATCTATATTATTCTCTTTCTTATGACAGACATGTCGCTAATGCAAAAAAAAATATTCTGCTTCCTTAATTGATGAAGAAACAAGTAACCAATATGAACTTCTCTCACCTGGTGATCCGCTAGCGGCTGACCCCTGTGCTGGAGAAGCCCCTGCTCCCCCTCCACATTCCAGGCCACTTTAACAGAGGGTTTTTCTTCCTGAGCACCCCCCTTCTTCTCTCCACTATCTGGGCCACGGGACTGCTGCTGTTGCTTTTCGGTATTAGGAACCGATTTCTCTCTGTAGGCCAGAAGTGCTTCATTAAAGGAGAAGTACTTGACATTTTCTCCCTCTCTTAACCTGAACATTTCTCCAACAATATGTCATTAAACCAACATGACTCACTTATATGCAAAGAGCAAGCCAATGAAACTGTTTAAACTCCGGAAAAGATGGTAGAATCACTGTCCAAGCCTTGAAACAATGGTAATCATGACTAGGACACTGGGTTCCTCATGAAAATGAGGGTGTGCAACTACCTAGGGTGGACAAATGTGCTGTTGGGCAAACTGGATAGCCCACACTGTCTTTATCAACCATCATTTAATAGAGTTACCAAACAGAAAGGCTAAGTGAGAAAGTCCCACTTCCTGCCAAAGAACAGCAGAGAAACTGAAGAGGCTTAACCCATTACTGCCCAATGTTCCCATAATAAGCCATTGATTTGAACGTTGGGCACTAATGGGTTAATCTCTCCAAATAGTTGGGACCGGATGGAAGCATCAAGCATCCCTGTCGCTTTGCCCAGACAGGGCAGGCTCTCAAGCTATTGGCATTTCTCCCCTGGCAATGAAACAAGCCACACCTACTGCCAGTCTTACCGACTCTCAGTCATCTCCGAGTCAGAGTCCCTCCCATCCTCCTCATCACTGAATTTCAGTTTTTCTGTGTAATCCACTTCTTCGTGGGCACCTGTAAGAGAAAAGCAAATATGGGAACACACACAGCCACAGTGAGAACATGATACATATACAAAGATCTCAGCCTTGCCATGACAAAAGGGTTTATCTTTTGCAGGAATAGGGAGGCGCTTTCTCTGTCCTACCTGCCCAGCCATCATCCATCTCCTGGTCCAGTTCATCAAACTCTTTCAAATCATCCTGCTTGAGGATAGAGGGCCGGTTGACTGCTTCTAGCGGACGGATGGGGCCCTGGGAAGGCCTGGGCCCTGCAAGCCGGGGGATCCTGCTATCGAAGAAAGAAAAAAAACTCAGTTCCAGATTTAAGGGAATTGCATAGAACATGCTATATCCTCTATTTAAGCTAATCAAATCACTTTATTCCTGTCCAGGTTTTCATGCAACCTTGGTAAGTCACTGAACAATACAGACTTCTAAATAAGAGCTGCAGTTTCTCTGATATACTATATATATAATGTTTCACTAAAACAGTACTAGTCTATATGATACTCACACCTCCATGGGCCAGTAGCTGCAGTTCTTAAAAATTCAACTTGCCCAGGATACTTACTTCTGGACCTCTGGGGCTGGGAAACGGTAAGGTCCCTGCGGTCCATATGGAGGAGGGAACGGAAGGTATGGGGGGTACATCTGAAAGCAGAACCACAACAGCTGTTACCAAGGGCATGACACAACACTCATCCCTCCTGAGATCAGTGATTAGCTAGAGATAGATGCTCCAATTTGATTTTCTGTCACCTCATGTCTTCTCCCTCTGCTCTAATCTTTACTTACGAAGGGCGGCATCATCCCCCGGTATGGCGGGAACTGTGCTGGCACGGGTTGCGGCATGCCCATCCCAGCTCTGGGCACAGCCTGGTTCCCGTGGGAGGGCCCCCCCGGTGCATCCTCTGGCAGAGGCTCCCGGCCCTCGCTTTCCGTCAGGTTCAGGCTCCGCCCGACCCCGCCATCCCTCCAGCTGGTAGCATCTGTGAAGGAGAGGGGAAAAAAGAAGAAGCAAGAACTCAGGCATGATAGGGAGGAGGTGGGGCAGTAGTAGCATTGGCATAGGCACAAGTGGGTCTGTGTTCATCCTACCCACAACCTAGAACTACTCACTCTGGGGGCGGAGGTTTGGTCCGGGCCCATACGACAGATCGGTAGTGTCCCTTTCTTTGCCAGCCTTGTCCTGGTCTCCAGCCGCTTGCAGGGTAGGAAAGTCCTCGCGCGAGAATGGCGACACTTGGCTTGACCCTTTTCCACCTGCACAAGAAAAATGGCCAGTCATATTTCTGTTTTAAATCCACCTGTCCAAAGAAGGTGGATACCAGAGAGAAGATACAGGACTCACCATCTCCTTGAGCTCCATGGGTTACGCTGGCCTGCGCCCAGGACTTTACCACACTTACTACTGAAAGGGGATTCTGGGAGATATAACAAGAACGAGTTTTGTGACAGCATAGAGAAATTAGGTTTTACCTGATAATTTTCTTTCCATTAGTCCTTCCCACTATTCCAGGATCTGTGGGATAGTTGTGTTCATCAACCAGCAGGTCGCAATAGAGAACTGAAAACTGAGCCAAGATCTCTCTCTCGGCATCCAGTACAGGTCCTCAGTATTTTTGTAGACAAGCAAAAAGGAGAAACTCAGAACAACCAACCTTAAACGCTAACCTAACACTAACCAGACAAGCAAACATGTGTGGACCTCTCATCTCTGGACAACTTCTAGAGAACAAGAGATATGCAGGAAGCACCACGCAAGCTGACGGTTGTTACTTGACCTATTACTTCACACTAACATCTCAGAAACCTTGGGCGGGTCTCTGGAATAGTGAAGGACTAATGGAAAGAAAATTATCAGGTAAGACCTAATTTCTCCTTCCATTACATAGCTTCCCACTATTCCAGAATACGTGGGATGTTCAAAAGCAATCCCTACAGTGGGTAGGATCCTGGTGCAACCACCCTGAGGACCAAAGCTCCAAAATTGGCTTCCAAGCAAACCACAATGTCTACTCTGTAGTGTTTGGAAAAGGTATGCAGTGTCGACAATGTCACTGCCTTGCAAATAGCCACCAGAGATATTAAGGTAGTCTCCGCCCAGGATGTTGCTGTATGCCTTGTAGTACGAGCCCGCAAGGCCTGAGAAGCCTGGTTCCTTGCAAGCAAATAAGCTGACAAGAGTCTCCTTCAGTCATCTAGCAATTGTGGGCTTAGAACCCATAAGATCAAACCTCTGTTTACCTAAAGCAAGGTAGCAACGATCAAAATCATAATAACCTCTCAACCTCGTCCTTTCAATGGCCACGCTGTAAGACCAAAGGAGCACGGATCTTCCATGGAGCACCAGACCTTGCTTCAGTAGGCCGTGTACCTGCAGAATACGGAGAGGACCCCTGTGTAGCAGCTGAATCAGGTTCATGTACCACAACCAATCTGAGGCTACAAGAGTTACTCAACCCTGGTGCAATGCAATCCTTTTCAACTTGTGGACTACCAAGGTTCAAGGAGGGAAGAAAAAGTGGATTTATCTTCGGCCAGGGCTGCAGTAGAACATTGATCCCGATCCCCATCGAGCCCAGTTCTTTCCGACAGCTGAAGAACTCGGGCACTTGGCATTCCTTTTTTGCTACCATCAAGTCCAGAAGCGGAGAACCCCATCAACTGAAACCACTGGCTAGATAGTTCTCATTCTCCTGGGTCCAAGGAGTGACTGCTGAGAAAGTTTGTCTCCACATTCAAGGATCCAGTGATGCAAGCTACCGACAAACAGAGAAGATTTTTCTCCACCCAACTCATGCAGGAGGCTGCCTCTGCTGTAAAATCGAATGATTGTGGGTCCCGCCCTTGCTTGTTGATATAAACCACTGTTGCACTGTCTGAAAAAACTTGGACCACAGCCCTAGCCAGAAAGGGAGCAAAATCACGTAAGGCATTCCGCACTGTCCTAAGCTTCAAGCAATTAATCAACACTGAGACTCCTGGTCCATCCAGGTGCCCAGTGCCAGATGAACTTGTAATGAGCTTCCCAACCCAACTTGATGACATCCATTGCCACCTCACATTGTGTTATCGGAAAGGGCACTCCGACAGTCAAATTCCTGGGTAACAACAACCACTGAATACTGCATTTGGCAACCAGCATCCAAGGAGTCCTTGCCCATGGCACCACTTCCATTGCCACAGTCAATGACCCCAGAACCTAGGCATAGTCCTAGGCCCTGTACTGACTGAGAAGACGAATCTGTTGAACCAGCTTTGACCTCCCTGCGCTGTATATGGAAGATCCTCTCCTGTGCTGTGTTGGATAAACACCCATATACTCCAGCACCCGCTCTTCTTGTGACCACTCAACCCAATGACTGCAGAATATGGACAACTTTGTCCGTTGCCACCACATTGTCTGAACAGGACAATGCACGAATGTGCCAGTCATCAAGATATGGCTGATCGGCTGATTCACTGGTGCCAAAGGAAGGACGCTGACCCTGCCACCACCACCACCACCACCACCACCACCACCACCACAACACCTTAGGTAAACGTTCTTGAAGCTGTGGCAAGACCAAAGGGCAAAGCCCTGAACTGGAAGTGACAGCCCAGCACTACAAAATGTAGAAACCCCTGATGCGGTGGATCTATATGCAAGTACACCTTCTTGAGACCTAGGGTGGTGAGAAATTCTCCTGCTTGAACCGAGGCTATGACTACTCTTAAGTGTCTCCATGTGAAAGTGGGACACTCAGGAGACAGCAGTTTAGACCTCTGAGATCTAAGGCTGGATAAAAAATGACTTCTTTTTTGACAATAAAACAAACATAGTATCTGCCTTGTCCCTGTTTGGCCTGGGGAACTGGAGCACCAGCAAGGAATCTATAGTGGCCTGAAACTCGGCCACCTTGGATCCCTTTCAACAAGATGACTTCAAGAAGAAAGGAGCAACCAAGCGGGAACTCCAACTTGTAACCTTCTATAAGAATATCCAGAACCCACTGGTCTGACATGATTTTAGCCCACTCCTCTTAAAGGCATCCTCTCACTGGAGGAAGAATGGACCATGCTCGCATCATTACGATGTTCTTGAGGCATAGGGTAATCAGAGGAGGGAGAATGAAGGGAAGACTGGCATGACAAAGCGGAAATTCTGACCAAATTGCTGATGATCAGGCCTGTACCGTCTGTCTCAAAATAGAGATCGAGCCCCCTAAAAATGGATGACCATAGCCCTTCAGCTTATCCTCTGGCAATTGCTGTGGCTTAGTTTCTCCAGTTCTTTCACCAAGTTACTGAGATCTTCTCCAAACAGCCACTTGCCCTGACAAAGCAGTTTAACTAGACATGACCGATGCTGCTTCTACTGCCCAATGCCGCAACCATAGTTGCTGTCGTGCCAGTACAGCCAAAAGACATACTGAGGGCTGTAACATGTCATAAATAGCATTCACCAAGTAGGTAGACCCATTTCCAGCTGGGCGTTAGAGCGCCTGTTTATGTTGCCGACTGCCGATATCACGTCAGGCATGTTTTTGCCATGAACAAGCTGCACACTTGCTTGAAGGCCCAAAGAGGCCACTTCGAAGGCTTGTTTCGGCAAGCCTTCTAGTTTCCTATTTTGTAGGTCTTTTAGGGCAATGTACACTTCCACGAGCAAGGTGGTCATTGTCACCGTCAAACAGGTAGCCCACCCTGGAAAGCAGCAAGGTGAAATTAGATCTTACCTGCTAATTTTCTTTCCTCTAGACCCTCCAGACCGGTCAAGACGCGTGGGTTATGTCCTCCTACCAGCAGAGGGAGACTGAGAAACACTGAGCTTTTGAATATTGTATATATAATCTGTGCAGTACATCCACTAGCCAGTATAAAACTAACAAAGCAGAGAAACGATAACACTAACTATAATGAGCAACCCTGTACGTGGTCACTGCCAATTGGACACTTTATTTCTCTTACTGTGTCCCTTTTTTGTGTGTGCTTCCACAGGTGGACTACCAAACACCGTCACACCTGTCCAGACTCAAACCAACCAAACTGGTAAAACAGACAAAGTAAACCTCCTGGCCTAAAATACATAAAGACAGACAGGGCGGGCCTTGACCGGTCTGGAGGGTCTAGAGGAAAGAAAATTAGCAGGTAAGATCTAATTTCACCTTCCTCCACGACCCTCCAGACCGGTCAAGACGCATGGGACGTACCAAAGCAGTAAATATCCTACGGGCGGGATCCACGAAGAAAAAGAGGTCAACACTGCAGCCCCAAAGCCTGCCTCTTCCTTGGCATGCACATCAATCCTATAATGCTTAACAAAGGAATGCAACGAAGACCAAACCGCCGCTCGACAAATATCCAATGGAGGAATCATACTACTCTCCGCCCAAGAGGCTGCCATTCCCCTGGTAGAATGGGCCGAAAACTCCTTAGGAACCAAGCGACCTTTTAGCAAATAAGCCGAAGCAATCGACTCCTTTAAACCACCTTGCTATCGTTGCCTTGGAAGCTGCCGCACCCTTTTTTGCACCACCATGAAGAACGAACGATCAGAAACTCTATACTCCCGAGTTCTGGCAATATAACAACGCAAGACTCTCCGCACATCCAACTTTGCCAGACGACGCTGCTCCGCATCCCCCGCAAAATTACCCAAAACTGGCAAGGAAATTACTTGATTAACATGAACCTCTGAGACCACCTTGGGCAAAAAGGACGGTACTGGCCGCAACGAAACCTTTTCCTTGGAAAAAGTAAAAAAGGGTTCTCTACAAGACAAAGCATGAAGTTCCAACACCCTCCGAGCTGAAGTAATAGCCACCAAGAAAACAGTCTTTAAGGAAAGATCCTTGTCCGAAACAGAAACCAAGGGCTCAAACTGTGGCCTAACCAACGCATCCAGAACGAGATTCAAATCCCATGGAGGCACCATCCGCCGCCGAGGCGGCCGCAGCAGCTTAACACCCTTCAAAAAACGAACATCATCAGGACTAGAAGCTAAAGACTTCCCCTGAACCTTCCCCCGAAAACAGGACAAAGCTGCCACTTGTACTTTTAAGGAGGACAAGGCCAGACCCCTGTCCATACCATCCTGCAAAAACTCCAATACATCCGTCACCGACGCACGAAAAGGAAGAATCTGTCTACCTGCGCACCAGTGCTCAAAGATTCTCCAGACCCGGACGTAAGCCAACGAAGTAGAATGCCTACGAGAGCTCAACATCATGGCGATGACTCTGGACGAAAAACCTCTTTTTAACCTGTGCCTCTCAAGAGCCAGGCCGTAAGCGAGAACCGATCCGGATCTGGCATAACTATCGGTCCCTGACACAACACCACTGAATCTGACAACGGAAGAGGGTCCACTACCGCCAGCCGTACCAGATCTCCGAACCACGGCCGACGCAGCCAATTCGGGGCTATCAAGATCACCCGTCCGGGGTGCCGAGCTATGCGTTGAACTACGCGTCCGACTAACGGCCATGGAGGAAAAGCATACAGCAGCAACTCCTGAGGCCAGGGCACCTGAAGAGCGTCGATCCCTTCCGCACGAGGGTCCCTCCGACGACTGAAAAAGCTCGGAACTTGAGCATTGCGGGCCGTTGCCATCAGGTCCACCACTGAGCTGAGTCCACCGACCTTGAGCCACTTGCCCCAGACAATGAGCTCCCCAGCCTTGTAGACTGGCGTCTGTGACGAGGACCACCCACTGCGGGGCCTCCAACGGCATTCCCTTTTCCAGATTGCTTGTGTCTAGCCACCACCGGAGACTGAGGCGTGGGATTACTGACAGCTGAAGACGAATGTCCAACTCCTGACACAGTGGTGACCAACGACTGAGAAGAGCTAACTGCAACTGCCGCATGTGCGCCCGGGCCCACGGAACTACTTCTATGGTGGCCGCCATCAACCCCAGGACTTGCAGATACTCCCGGGCCGTCGGTGCTGATTCCGCCAGAAACAGACGAATCTGACCCTGCAACTTGCGAATCCGGGGACCGGGCAAGAACACTCAACCCTTCTTGGTATCGAAAAGAACCCCCAGATATTCCAGAGACTGCGACGGCACCAGATGACTCTTGCCGAAGTTCACTACCCAGCCCAGAGACTGAAGAAACTGTACCACTCGAGCAGTAGCCATCTCACTCTCCGACCTGGACTTGGCCCGAATCAGCCAATCGTCCAGGTACGGGTGCACCAGAATACCCTGCCTCCGCAAGGACGCCGCCACTACCACCATAACCTTGGAAAAGGTTCGGGGAGCCGTTGCTAGTCCAAAAGGCAGAGCACAGAACTGAAAGTGCTTCCCTAATACCGAAAAGCGAAGAAATCGCTGATGAGCGGCACGAATAGGAATGTGGAGATAAGCTTCCGACAAATCCAAAGACGTTAGAAACTCTCCGTCCTGAACCGCGACAATGACTGACCGCAACGTTTCCATGCGAAACGAGGCAACCTTGGGGGCTGCATTGACTCTCTTTAGATCTAAGGTAGGCCGAAAGGCATCCTCCTTCTTCGGAACCACAAAATAGATCGAATAGCAGCCCAAGCCGCGCTGAGCGAGGGGAACAGGTACCACCGCCCCCAGCATGATAAGACGAGCCAAAGTGTCCCGCACTGCTGCCCACTTGAGCCTTGAATGACAAGGGGACTCCAAGAATCGTTCGGGCGGTGAACTGTCGAACTCCAGTGCGTATCCGTCTCGCACCACCTCGAGAACCCACTGATCTGAAGTGATTTGGACCCAGCTCTGGTAAAAAAAAGACTCAGACGAGCTCCTACCCGAACCACAGCCTGGGCCCGCACACCTTCATTGTGAACTACGCCCCGAAGCCTGACCTCCCGCGGAAAAGTCACGCCCTCCGCGACGACTCCCACGAAAGGACTGGTGCGCTGGAAGAACCGACCTCTAGAAGCCCCACTAGACCTCCCTGGCCTATACCGACGAGCCTCCTGAAACCGACCTCGGGAGGATGTACCCCTGGAAGCCGCCTTAGGACGAATATCCGGAAGACGAGGGGCCTTGGCATCACTGAGACCTTTCACCAATTTATCCAATTCCTCACCAAAAAGCATGGACCCCTTGAAGGGAAGAGAACACAGCTTAGCCTTAGAGGCCGCGTCCGCGACCCAACCGCGTAACCAGAGGGCCCTACGCTCCCCTACTACCATAGCTGTATTTTTTGCCGAAGCACGCAATAAATCATAAAGAGCATCCGACAAAAAGGACGATCCCATCTCCAGCTTGGCTAACTCCTGGACCCCCGAGGAACCAACCTCCACCGAATCATCCAGAAGTTTCTCGGCCCAGCGAAAACACGCCCGAGCTACTAGGCCCCCACACACCGAGGCCTGCAAGGCAAGAGCTGACAGATCAAAACTACGCTTGAAAAATGATTCAAGCCTCCTATCCTAGGGGTCACGGAGAGCGGTATCTCCGTCTACCGGGATTGCCGTGGCCTTAGTAACTGCCGTCACCATGGCATCCACTGTGGGAGCCTTAAAGGAATCCCTATCCTCCTGCGGAAGAGGATAAAGCCTCGCCATGGCTTTCGCGACTTTACATGGCGCATCTGGAGCATTCCACTCCTGAAAAACCATATCCCGGAGATCCTTGTTCATGGGGAAGGACCGGGCTTTCCTCTGGATACCTTTAACTAAGGGATCCACCTGTCTAGCCTCCCCCATGGCTACCTCTGGCTGATCAAACTTAAGGGTGGCCGACACCTGATCTATAAGCTCAGACAGCTCATCCCTGTGGAAAATACGAACCACCGAGGGACCCTGCCCAGGAATCAAGCACTCCGCATCCTGCGAGCCTTCAAACCCCTCTGGGTCCCCAAGCTCACTAAGCGCCACATCAGAACCACCCGGAGAAAAGAACTCCCCGTCATCTGACCAATCCACCCGTGGTCTTTCTGCTAGCGAGGTACTAGCCCCTTCCTCCAATTGGGGGGGTCCCGTCCTCCATGCTTGATAGAGGGTCCACACAAACTCAGGGGGAAAGCCAACCCCTCCAGGAGCCTCCGACGGGCCTTTTGCAACCAAAACGGGGGAAGCAAGCCCAAAAACCACCGAATCCGCAGTGCGCGCCGCCGACAAAATGGCGGACATTCCCGCCAAAACCGGAGCCGTCGCTGATGTCCCAAGCGGCATCCCCGCTGCCCCAGCAACTCCTGAAACTGCTGGGACCTCCGCAGTTAACTCGGGGGGAGCTGCCGCCACCTGCTTTGGTTCGCCACAAAGACGACACTGCGCTCCCGGGGATTCAACACCGCAGCGCGCGCAAGCGCAACACCGAATCAGTTTGCCCGCCATCTAAACACGAGGGCAAAAACCACTGCTGCGCGAAACGGCCCCAAAATCTCTCACACACTCAACACACTCGCGCTGCTCTCACGCTCTAACAAAGAACTGAAACTCCGTTCGTTCCGAGCAGGAGAAAATTCACTGTTGCTCTTAAAGAAACAGGAACATAAATTGGCAGCTGAGAATTGTGAGGCACTCAAGGCTACAGTACTAGGAAAGCAGCCGAGGCACAAAGCTGCCAGGATCTCAAAACAGAGAGCAACACAGAGGGAGGGACCCAAATTAGGTGTGACACCCCAGGGGGAAAACACTGGGCCCCACCAGACCCAGGGCCCCGAAGCACTTAATCATTAATATGATTTTTTTTTTTTTTATACACACGTACAGGGTAAGCCAAGAAAAGAAAATGGTCAGGAAACCAACAAGTCCCCGTGACCTAGTCCAAACTACCTCACCAGACTATTGAAGACTGCACAGGCTGTCCTTTTACCTCTGCTGAGACTGAGAAAATACTGGCTACTGCACAGGTTACCTTGGCATATTAGCATGCTGCACTGAATCTGAAGATGTGCTGTCGCCGCCCGTTTCCTCCATGTCCAGTGGGATTCCTGACTTGCACGTACTGCAATGCCCCGATGCTGGCTGGCAGGTCCCAAGGCAAGAACACTGATTGCCTACACAGGAGTCACCATTAATCCGGACTGTTACAAGAGCACCTTGTGTCCCTAGTGAGAAGTCAAGATCCTTCCCCCGCACCAAGCAGAACTTGCAGCCCTCTAAGTGGTTCCGAGTCAAAATTTTAGTCGTACTTACCATTGCCAACCGCCTCCCCCCCCCCCCCCCCCCAAAAAAAAAAAAAAAAGTTCAGGCTACATGAATTTTACCATCCATGAGAAAGGCTCAGGACTGATACTGTCCCACCCTCGTCAGCAAACTTTTTTTTTTTTTTAAAGTTGTGCTGGAAAAGGAGAGCTGCACAGGAGAAAGGGGAGACATGAAGGGAGGAAAGAAATTTTGTAAGGCACCAAAGACAGGGATCTGAAGACCTCCAGATATAACTCTGCAGACTCAAGCCACCCACAAAGCTCAACTGGGGACCAGATGACCATATGGACCATAAGAAAAAGAACTCAGAACCAGAGGCTGAAAAGTGTATCCTTCTACCTGCTGGAGACAGAAAATACTGAGGAGATGGACTGGATGCAAGACTCTATATCTACCTGCTGGATGATGGACACAACTATCTCACAGATTCTGGAATAGTGGGAAGCTACGTAATAGAATAACTTCCAATGAAGTCATCACACTCCCCACAGGGCACAAGAACCTTTCATACAGTGAACCAGCTGACACTTCCTCCCCACCTCCGAGCCTGAGCTGCATACTGCCCTCACCTCTTGTGTCATCGGGGGTCGTTTTGGTGGGTTTGAGACAGGCGTCTGTGTAGCCGGCAGCGGCTGCGACTCCGGCAGCTGAACTGTCAATGCATCGGTACTGTGGAAGGAGAGAAGGCCAGTATTTCTTTTTTTTTTAATGTTTGAAAATTTTTTTTATTAAAACACGTCAAACAAATCCACAAAGAACATAATTTTACATACTTTCCCCCAACAGCCACCCCTCCCTCTAAAACATACAAAGCAAGTCTCAGAGGGCCTGGACTCTGATGGCCCCCAAGACCATATCAACCCAAACATTCATAAAGTTGCCCCCACCCCACCTCCATATGCTAGAAGCCAACTGGATAACAGGAGCAAGAGTGGACATTATGTTCACCATTTATAAAATGTTGACAATCAGGCTACGGCCCTAAGAGCTTAGATTTGTAAATAAAGGTTCTAAATCAATGTAAAGAGCTACATAGCCTCCCAAGTTGCCAAAAGGTGCAACTGATTCCTCCAGTGTCAATAGGCCGGAGGCTTATCAAGTAGGAACCTTGCATCCCATGCCCCAACATTCAAATCAAAAATCTCCTAATCAGTGCCCAGAAATTACAAATTTGAGGGCAATTCAAAAAAAAAAAAAAAAAAAATCCCAAACATGGTTAATAAATAAATAATGGGGAGATTGACAACACTTGGAGCAGCAGAGAGGGTCTGAGAGTACCCCCACATGGGTCAGCTCAAAGGACCACCTGATACCCACATTCTCTCAGTCTTGCGTCCATTGTTAGAGCTGGGATGCTCCTCAGAGTGGCCACAGCATTCCAATCTGCCAAGGGTGCTCTTGAGTCGGCTGCCCATCTGCTCTTCAGTGTTGTAAAATCTTTATGGGGTTCCTTCTCAAGGGTTTTGTTAAGCACCGAAACTGTAACGTCAGCATCTGACATCTCCTGAAAAAAAATCCCATAGCTGGGCCCCCCATTGGCAGCCTAAAAGTGATTTATTCAAAGAGGCTATATAGTGCTTACCGTATTTTTCGGACTATAAGACGCACTTTTTTCCCCCCAAATTTGGGAGGAAAATGGGGGGTGCGTCTTATAGTCCGAAGGTAGCGAGGTCCGATTTCGGGATCGCCCTCCCCTACTCACGTCACGCGATGTTCCCTGGTGGTCTAGTGACGTCGGGGCAGGAAAGAGCCCCCTCTTTCCTGCCCAGCGCGCTGCTCTCCGTCCTCCTGTATGTTGCCTGACGGTCTCGGCGAGATTCAAAATGGCCGCCGAGACTTCAATTCTCTGCGGCCATTTTGAATCTCGCCGAGACCGCCAGGCAACATACAGGAGGACGGAGAGCAGCGCGCTGGGCAGGAAAGAGGGGGCTCTTTCCTGCCCCGACGTCACTAGACCACCAGAGAACATCGCGTGACGTGAGTAGGGGAGGGCGATCCCAAACTCTGACAAGACGCACCGGAGCACCTAGGTTTTAGAGGAGGGAAAAAGGAAAACATTTTTTTTTCCTATTTCCCTCCTCTAAAACCTAGGTGCGTCTTATGGTCCGGTGCGTCTTATAGTCCGAAAAATACGGTAAATTTGGGAAAAAGCAAAGTGGTTTCTCCAAGTGACTACCACTCAGGTCTGTAACTCTTCAAACGGAAGTCACTGTCTCCCACCAGCAGGTGCTCCAAGAGTGATATGCCTCGCTGCTCCCATAAAATAAAAGTGGGATTGTGAAACCCTGGTGGATTCCCTCCCAAGCTACCAATCAGCACACCCCACACCTCCCTTAGTGGACAAAGCAACATGCTCCCTTTTAAGTGACAAGGTATCTGGGTTGGTCTATGATGTAGCAGGGAATAAAAATTATAGGGGGCAAAATAAGTGTGTTCTAACTCTAAAGGGGTGCGAGTCTGAGAGTAACAGAACCAATCTCCCAAATGATACAGTCAGCACACCTGATTGTAGAGCCCCAGTCCACCTCCCCCCCCCCCCCCCCCCCCCAGATTCCAACTGCCCAAACAGATAGGCTAATGTAACCTTCGGTTTCCTGTGAGCTCAGCAGAAACGACTAAATAAGCGATAAAGAGAATGCTACATACCTGTAGAAGGTATTCTCCGAGGACAGCAGGCTGATTGTTCTCACTGATGGGTTGACGTCCTCGGCAGCCCCCTCCATCGGAAAGTTTACTAGCAAAGGCCTTTGCTAGTCCTCGCGCGCCCATGCGCACCGCGCTATGCGCGGCCGTCTTCCCGCCCGAAACCGGCTCGAGCCGGCCAGTCCAGTATGTAGCAAGACAATACACTTCAAGGGAAGACTCAACTCCAAAGGGAGGCGGGCGGGTTTGTGAGAACAATCAGCCTGCTGTCCTCGGAGAATACCTTCTATAGGTATGTAGCATTCGCTTTCTCCGAGGACAAGCAGGCTGCTTGTTCTCACTGATGGGGTATCCCTAGCCCCCAGGCTCACTCAAAACAACAACCATGGTCAATTGGACCTCGCAACGGCGAGGACATAACTGAGATTGACCTAAAAAATTTACCAACTAACTGAGAGTGCAGCCTGGAACAGAACAAACAGGGCCCTCGGGGGGTGGAGTTGGATCCTAAAGCCCAAACAGGTTCTGAAGAACTGACTGCCCAAACCGACTGTCGCGTCGGGTATCCTGCTGCAGGCAGTAATGAGATGTGAATGTGTGGACAGATGACCACGTCGCAGCTTTGCAAATTTCTTCAATAGAGGCTGACTTCAAGTGGGCTACCGACGCAGCCATGGCTCTAACATTATGAGCCGTGACATGACCCTCAAGGGCCAGCCCCGCCTGGGCGTAAGTGAAGGAAATGCAATCTGCTAGCCAATTGGATATGGTGCGTTTCCCTACAGCCACTCCCCTCCTATTGGGATCAAAAGAAACAAACAATTGGGCGGACTGTCTGTGGGGCTGTGTCCGCTCCAGGTAGAAGGCCAATGCTCTCTTGCAGTCCAATGTGTGCAGCTGACGTTCAGCAGGGCAGGAATGAGGACGGGGAAAGAATGTTGGCAAGACAATTGACTGGTTCAGATGGAACTCCGACACGACCTTTGGCAAGAACTTAGGGTGAGTGCGGAGGACTACTCTGTTATGATGAAATTTGGTGTAAGGGGCCTGGGCTACCAGGGCCTGAAGCTCACTGACTCTACGAGCTGAAGTAACTGCCACCAAGAAAATGACCTTCCAGGTCAAGTACTTCAGATGGCAGGAATTCAGTGGCTCAAAAGGAGGTTTCATCAGCTGGGTGAGAACGACATTGAGATCCCATGACACTGTAGGAGGCTTGACAGGGGGCTTTGACAAAAGCAAACCTCTCATGAAGCGAACAACTAAAGGCTGTCCTGAGATCGGCTTACCTTCCACACGGTAATGGTATGCACTGATTGCACTAAGGTGAACTCTTACAGAGTTGGTCTTGAGGCCAGACTCAGACAAGTGCAGAAGGTATTCAAGCAGGGTCTGTGTAGGACAAGAGCGAGGATCTAGGGCCTTGCTGTCACACCAGACGGCAAACCTCCTCCAATGGAAGAAGTAACTTCTCTTAGTGGAGTCTTTCCTGGAAGCAAGCAAGATGCGGGAGACACCCTCTGACAGACCCAAAGAGGCAAAGTCTACGCCCTCAACATCCAGGCCGTGAGAGCCAGAGACTGGAGGTTGGGATGCAGAAGCGCCCCCTCGTCCTGTGTGATGAGGGTCGGAAAACACTCCAATCTCCACGGTTCTTCGGAGGATAACTCCAGAAGAAGGGGGAACCAGATCTGACGCGGCCAAAAAGGAGCAATCAGAATCATGGTGCCTCAGTCTTGCTTGAGTTTCAACAAAGTCTTCCCCACCAGAGGTATGGGAGGATAAGCATACAGCAGGCCCTCCCCCCAATCCAGGAGGAAGGCATCCGATGCTAGTCTGCCGGAGGCCTGAAGCCTGGAACAGAACTGAGGGACTTTGTGGTTCGCTCGAGATGCGAAGAGATCCACCAAGGGGGTGCCCCACGCTTGGAAGATCTGTCGCACTACCCTGGAATTGAGCGACCACTCGTGAGGTTGCATAATTCTGCTCAACCTGTCGGCCAGACTGTTGTTTACGCCTGCCAGATATGTGGCTTGGAGCACCATGCCGAGACGGCGAGCCCAGAGCCACATGCTGACGGCTTCCTGACACAGGGGGCGAGATCCGGTGCCCCCCTGCTTGTTGACATAGTACATGGCAACCTGGTTGTCTCTGAATTTGGATAATTTGGTGGGACAGCCGATCTCTGAAAGCCTTCAGAGCGTTCCAGATCGCTCGCAACTCCAGAAGATTGATCTGTAGATCGCGTTTTTGGAGGGACCAACTTCCTTGGGTGTGAAGCCCATCGACATGAGCTCCCCATCCCAGGAGAGACGCATCCGTGGTCAGCACTTTTTGTGGCTGAGGAATTTGGAAGGGACGTCCCAGAGTCAAATTGGAGCAAATCGTCCACCAATACAGGGATTTGAGAAAAACTCGTGGACAGGTGGATCACGTCCTCTAGTCCCCCAGCGGCCTGATACCACTGGGAGGCTAGGGTCCATTGAGCAGATCGCATGTGAAGGCGGGCCATGGGAGTCACATGAACTGTGGAGGCCATGTGGCCCAGCAATCTCAACATCTGCCGAGCTGTGATCTGCTGGGACGCACGCACCCACGAGACGAGGGACAACAAGTTGTTGGCTCTCGCCTCTGGGAGATAGGCGCGAGCAGTCCGAGAATCCAGCAGGGCTCCTATGAATTCGAGTTTCTGCACTGGGAGAAGATGGGACTTTGGGTAATTTATCACAAACCCCAGTAGCTCCAGGAGGCGAATAGTCATCTGCATGGACTGCAGGGCTCCTGCCTCGGATGTTTTCTTCACCAGCCAATCGTCGAGATATGGGAACACGTGCACCCCCAGCCTGCGAAGTGCCGCTGCTACCACAGCTAGGCACTTTGTGAACACCCTGGGAGCAGAGGCGAGCCCAAAGGGTAGCACACAGTACTGGAAGTGGCGTGTGCCCAACTGAAATCGCAGATACTGTCTGTGAGCTGGCAGTATCGGGATGTGTGTGTAGGCATCCTTCAAGTCCAGAGAGCATAGCCAATCGTTTTGCTGAATCATGGGGAGAAGGGTGCCCAGGGAAAGCATCCTGAACTTTTCTTTTACGAGATATTTGTTCAGGGCCCTTAGGTCTAGGATGGGACGCATCCCCCCTGTTTTCTTTTCCACAAGGAAGTACCTGGAATAGAATCCCAGCCCTTCTTGCCCGGATGGCACGGACTCGACCGCATTGGCACTGAGAAGGGCGGAGAGTTCCTCTGCAAGTACCTGCTTGTGCTGGAAGCTGTAAGACTGAGCTCCCGGTGGACAATTTGGAGGTTTTGAGGCCAAATTGAGGGTGTATCCTTGCCGGACTATTTGCAGAACCCACTGGTCGGAGGTTATGAGAGGCCATCTTTGGTGAAAAGCTTTCAACCTCCCCCCGACCGGCAGGTCGCCCGGCACTGACACTTGGATGTCGGCTATGCTCTGCTGGAGCCAGTCAAAAGCTCGCCCCTTGCTTTTGCTGGGGAGCCGCGGGGCCTTGCTGAGGCACACGCTGCTGACGAGAGCGAGCGCGCTGGGGCTTAGCCTGGGCCGCAGGCTGTCGGGAAGGAGGATTGTACCTACGCTTACCAGAAGCATAGGGACCAGTCTTCCTTCCCCCGAAAAATCTTCTACCTGTAGAGGTAGAGGCTGAAGGCTGCCGGCGGGAGAACTTGTCGAATGCGGTGTCCCGCTGGTGGAGAGACTACCACCTGCTCGACTTTTTCTCCAAAAATGTTGTCCGCACGGCAAAGCGAGTCCGCAATCCGCTGCTGGAGTCTATTCTCCAGGTCGGCGGCACGCAGCCATGAGAGCCTGCGCATCACCACACCTTGAGCAGCGGCCCTGGACGCAACATCAAAAGTGTCATAAACTCCTCTGGCCAGGAATTTTCTGCACGCCTTCAGCTGCCTGACCACCTCCTGAAAAGGCTTGGCTTGCTCAGGGGGAAGAGCATCAACCAAGCCCGCCAACTGCCGCACATTGTTCCGCATGTGTATGCTCGTGTAGAGCTGGTAAGACTGGATCTTGGCCACGAGCATAGAAGAATGGTAGGCCTTCCTCCCAAAGGAGTCTAAGGTTCTAGGGTCTTTGCCCGGGGGCGCCGAAGCATGCTCCCTCGAACTCTTAGCCTTCTTTAGGGCCAGATCCACAACTCCAGAGTCATGAGGCAACTGAGTGCGCATCAGCTCTTGGTCCCCATGGATCCGGTACTGGGACTCAATCTTCTTGGGAATGTGGGGATTACTTAGTGGCTTGGTCCAGTTCGCAAGCAATGTCTTTTTCAGGACATGGTGCAAGTGAACAGTGGACGCTTCCTTAGGTGGAGAAGGATAGTCCAGGAGCTCAAACATTTCAGCCCTGGGCTCGTCCTCCACAACCACCGGGAAGGGGATGGCCGTAGACATCTCCCGGACAAAGGAAGCAAAAGACAGACTCTCGGGAGGAGAAAGCTGTCTCTCAGGAGAGGGAGTGGGATCAGAAGGAAGACCCTCAGACTCCTCGTCAGAGAAATATCTGGGGTCCTCCTCTTCCTCCCACGAGGCCTCACCCTCGGTGTCAGACACAAGTTCCCGAACCTGTGTCTGCAACCTCGCCCTGCTTGACTCGGTGGAACCCCGTCCACGGTGGGGGCGTCGAGAGGTAGACTCCCTCGCCCGCATCGGCGAAGCTCCCTCCGCCGACGTAGTCGGGGAGCCTTCCTGGGAGGTGGCCGCGGTCGGCACCGCACGCGGTACCGACGTCGGGGACCTCAACCTGGGTGATGGGCCAGCCGGCGCCACGCTCGACGGTACCGGAGGCGCAAGCACCGCCGGTACCGGAGGGGTAGGGCGCAATAGCTCTCCCAGAATCTCTGGGAGAACGGCCCGGAGGCTCTCGTTTAGAGCGGCTGCAGAGAAAGGCTGAGAGGCCGATGCAGGCGTCGACGTCAGAACCTGTTCCGGGCGAGGAGGCTGTTCCGGGCTGTCCAGAGTGGAGCGCATCGACACCTCCTGAACAGAGGGTGAGCGGTCCTCTCGGTGCCTATGCCTGCTGGGTGCCGAATCCCTCGGCGACCCAGAGCTCTCGGTGCCGACATGGGGAGGAGACCGGTGTCGATGCTTCTTCGACTTCTTCCAAAGCATGTCACCGGAGCTCCCCGGCACCGACGAGGAGGACGTAGAATCCATCCGTCGCTTCTTCGGGGCCGAGACCGAAGAGGGTCGATCCCGGGGGGGCTGTACCGCAGGAGCCCTCAGGGTAGGAGGAGACCCACCCGAAGGCTCACCGCCACCAGCAGGGGAATGGACAGCCCTCACCTGCACTCCTGACGATGCACCTCCGTCCGACGACATCAGCAGACGAAGTCTCGGTACCACCGACGTCGATACAGTCGCCCGATGCCTCGGCGCCGATGCAGAGGTCCGATGCCTCGATGCAGTCGATGGAGCGGCAGCCAAGGAAGATGGTCCGGACGCTGACGACGTCGATGCACTCGATGCCTCCGGTGCCGATGCCGACGAAGAGCCCGAGAACAAAACGTTCCACTGGGTAATCTCGCTACCTGAGTCCGCCTTTGTAACAGGGAACACAGACTGCAGTTCTGAGGGCGGTGCTGGGCCCCTAGACACTGAAGACACGCAGAGTGCCTATCAGTGAGCGAGATTACCTGGGCGCACTGGGTGCACTTCTTGAAGCCGCTGGAAGGCTTCGATGTCATGGGCGGAAAAATCACGCCGGCGAAATCAAAAGCCGAAATGGCGAAAATTGAAGCACCAAAATTTAGAGGGAGAAAAATCTCGACCGAGGCCAAAAGAGGCCTACCCCGACAACGAAAGAAAACTTACGGGGCAAAAACTAAGAAATACGGGAAGGGCAGAAAACCCGAAAGGGTCTTCCGTAACACTACCGGAGCGCTTCCCGAACTTTTTCCAAGGAAAAAAGGACAAAAACACGTCGAAAAGGACGCGCGAGGTCGACTCTCTGGGGCACGAACGGCGTAACACGACCGTACCGAGTGCAGACGAAAGAAGACTGGCCGGCTCGAGCCGGTTTCGGGCGGGAAGACGGCCGCGCATGCGCGGTGCGCATGGGCGCGCGAGGACTAGCAAAGGCCTTTGCTAGTAAACTTTCCGATGGAGGGGGCTGCCGAGGACGTCAACCCATCAGTGAGAACAAGCAGCCTGCTTGTCCTCGGAGAAATGCTTTTCAAGTCCTTCTGCAATAGATGCAGTTGCAAGGTCTATAGAGCATAGAGCTACTGGGGGGAAGGTGAAATTAGGCCTTACCTCCTAATTTTCCTCTAGATCCTCCAGACCGTTTAAGACACTTGGGTTATGCTCGCCTACCAGCTGGCGTCTGTGACGAGGACCACCCACTGCGGGGCCTCCAACGGCATTCCCTTTTCCAGATTGCCTGTGTCTAGCCACCACCGGAGATTGAGGCGAGGGATTACTGCCAGCTGAAGACGAATGTCCAACTCCTGACTCAGTGGTGACCAACGACTGAGAAGAGCTAACTGCAACTGCCGCATGTGCACCCGGGCCCACGGAACTACCTCTATGGTGGCCGCCATCAACCCCAGGACTTGCAGATACTCCCGGGCCGTCAGTGCTGAGTCCGCCAGAAACCGACGAATCTGACCCTGCAACTTGCGAATGCGGGGACCCGGCAAGAATACTCGACCCTTCTTGGTATCGAAAAGCACCCCCAGATATTCCAGAGACTGCGACGGCACCAGATGACTCTTGCCGAAGTTCACTACCCAGCCCAGAGACTGAAGAAACTGAACCACTCGAGCAGTAGCCATCTCGCTCTCCGACCTGGACTTGGCCTGAATCAGCCAATCGTCCAGGTATGGGTGCACCAGAACACCCTGCCTCCGCAAAGCCGCCGCCACTACCAACATAACTTTGAAAAACGTTCGGGGAGCCGTTGCTAGTCCGAAAGGTAGAGCACAGAACTGAAAGTGCTTCCCTAATACCGAAAAGCGAAGAAATCGCTGATGAGCGGCACGAATAGGAATGTGGAGATAAGCTTCCGTCAAATCCAAAGACGTTAAAAACTCTCCATCCTGAACTGCGACAATGACCGACTGCAACGTTTCCATGCGAAACGAGGGAACCTTGAGAGCTGCATTGACCCTCTTTAGATCTAAGATAGGCCGAAAGGCATCCTCCTTCTTTGGGACCACAAAATAGATCGAATAGCAGCCCGAGCCGCGCTGAGCGAGGGGAACCGCCCCCAGCCTGATCAGACGAGCCAAAGTGTCCCGCACTGCTGCCCGCTTGAGCCTCGAATGACAAGGGGACTCCAAGAACCTTTCGGGAGGCGAACTGTCGAACTCCAGGGCATAGCCGTCTCGAACCACCTCGAGAACCCACTGATCTGAAGTGATTTGGGCCCAGTTCTGGTAAAAAAAAAAAAAAAAGACTCAGACGATCCCCTACCCGAACCAGAGCCTGGGCCCACACACCTTCATTGTGCATTACGCCCCAAAACCTGACCTCCCGTGGAAAAGTCACGCCCTCCGCAACGATTCCCACAAAAGGACTGGGTGCACTGGAAGAACCGACCTCTAGGAGCCCCACTAGACCTCCCTGGCCTATACCGACGAGCCTCCTTAAACCGACCTCGGGAGGAAGTACCCCTGGAAGCCGCCTTGGGACGAAAATCCGGAAGCCGAGGGGCCTTGGCATCACTGAGACCTTTCACCAACTTATCCAATTCCTCACCAAAAAGCATGGACCCCTTGAAGGGAAGAGAACACAGCTTAGCCTTAGAGGCCGCGTCCGCGACCCAACCGCGCAACCAAAGGGCCCTACGCGCCCCCACTACCATAGCCATATTCTTTGCCGAAGCAAGCAATAAATCATAAAGAGCGTCCGACAAAAAGGACGATCCCATCTCCAGCTTGGCTAACTCCTGGACCCCCGAGGAACCAACATCCACCGAATCATCCAGAAGCTTCTCGGCCCAGCGAAAACACGCTTGAGCTACCAGGCCCCCACACACCGAGGCCTGCAAGGCGAGAGCTGACAGATCAAAACTACACTTGAGAAATGATTCCAGACTCCTATCCTGGGGGTCACGGAGAGAGGTACCTCCGTCTACCGGGATTGCCGTGGCTTTAGTAACTCCTGTCACCACGGCATCCACTGTGGGAGCCTTAAAGGAATCTCTATCCTCCTGCGGAAGAGGATAAAGCCTCGCCATGGCTTTCACGACTTTACATGGCGCATCCGGAACATTCCACTCCTGAAAAACCATATCCCGGAGATCCTTGTTCATGGGGAAGGACCGGGCTTTCCTCTGGATACCTTTAACTAAGGGATCCACCTGTCTAGCCTCCCCCATGGCTACCTCTGGCTGATCAAACTTAAGGGTGGCCGACACCTGATCTATAAGCTCAGACAGCTCATCCATGTGAAAAATACGAACCACCGAGAGATCCTCACCAGGAATTAAGCACTCCGCATCCTGCGAGCCTTCAAACCCCTCTGGATCCCCCAATTCACTAAGCGCTCCGACAGAACCACCCGGAGAAAAAAAACTCCCCGTCCTCTGACCAATCCACCCGTGGTCTTTTTGCCAACGAGGTACTAGCCCCCTCCTCCAATTGGGGGGGGTCCCGTCCTCCATGCCTGATAGGGGGTCCACACAAACTCAGGGGGGAAACCAACCCCTCCAGGAGCCTCAGACGGGCCTTTTGCGACCAAAACGGGGGAAGCGGGCCCAAAAACCGCTGATTCCGCAGTGCGCGCCGCTGACAAAATGGCGGACATTCCCGCCAAAACCGGAACCGCCGACGATGTCCCGAGCGGCGTCCCCACTGCCCCAGCAACTCCCGAAACTGCCGGGACCTCCGCAGTTAACTCGGGGGGAGCCGCTGCCACCTGCTTCGGTTCGCCACAAAGACGGCACTGAGCTCCCAGGGATTCCACACCGCGGCGCGTGCGACACCGGAACAGTTTGCCCGCCATCCAAACACAAGGGCAAAACAAAAAACAATGCCGTGCGAGCCGGACCCAAAATGCTTTCACTCACTCAACACACTCGCGCTGCTCTCACGCTCTAACAAAGAGCTGAAACTCCGTTCGTTCCAAGCAGGAGAAAATTCACTGTTGCCCTTAAAGAAACAGGAACATCAAATTGGCAGCTGATAATTGTGAGGCACTCAAGGCTACAGTACCAGGAAAGCAGCCGAGGCACAAAGCTGCCAGGTTCTCAAACAGAGCAGCATAGGGGGAGGGACCCAAAATAGGTGTGACACCCCAGGGGGAAAACACTGGGCCCCACCGGACCCAGGGCCCTGAAGCACTTATAATGATTTTTTTTTTTTTTTTTTTTTTAAACACACGTACAGGGTATGTCAAGAAACAGAAAATGGTCAGGAAACCAACCAGTCCCCGTGACCTAGTATCCAAACTACCTCACCAGACTATTGAAGACTGCACAGGCTGTCCTTCTACCTCTGCTGAGACTGAGAAAATACTGGCTAGTGGATGTACTGCACAGGTTATATATACAGTATTCAAAAGCTCAGTGTTTCTCAGTCTCCCTCTGCTGGTAGGAGGACATAACCCACGCGTCTTGACTGGTCTGGAGGGTCGTGGAGGAAGTGCGCCTTGTTTCGCCAATCAATAGGCTGCTTCAGGAAGGGCACTCCAGTGAATCTTGGCACGGACTTCTCAGCATCACAAAACAGTCCATAAAACTTTATTGCATGCACTAACAAGATGGCGCCGGTGGAAAGACGCTTGATTGGCGAAACAAGGCGCACTTGTTGAAGGGAGATACGGGATGGTGTCAATTTTTCAGACTAAAACAGATGAATCCAACTACACGATCTTCAACCCTGATCTACATTACTACTAACCTAGTCGGAAGGATTAAATGAGAAGATAAGTGACTGTCAGTTATTTGAAAGACACTGTATGGACTCTTTCTCACTTTAAAACGGGGTTTTCAATAGGATTGGTTTAGGCTTGAATGTGATGTTAGTTTGGGATTTTTTAAGATATACCGGGTTTATTACCGGTTTGAGGGTTTTGAGGGGAGGTGTTTCATTTTGTTAATTTCTAGTAATAAAGGGAGATAAGAGGAAGGAGAGTTTTTGTACCATTCGTTTTTCTCATGTATATATGAGTTTTTGCGATCAGAGTTTTTCTCTCTTTTTTCTTCTCTTTATTGGAACCGGTGATAGTATCCTACTCCTGAAGAAAATAGTGGAAGGTGCAAACTTCTTTGCTGTGTATTCCCTATTAGGAGGTTTGAGGTTCCTAATCGATTTATTTTAAACGATTATGGTTATGTAACCCTGGAAATTACAAGGTGAGACACCCGGAAAACCTATATTTCAAACTTTTTAGGTATTTAGACATTACTATTTTCACCATAGCAAGAGAACCAAGTAAATACTTCTAATATCCAAGTTCCAGGAGGGATGTCCCAGCCAGTGTTCCCCCTCCCCCCCAGAAGGGTGTAGCCTTGGCAATACCTAGTCCCAGAGAAAGGTGAAATTAGATCTTACCTGCTAATTTTCTTTCCTCTAGACTCTCCATACCGGTCCTACCAGCAGAGGGAAAAGACCGCGCTTTATGCTGAATTCCCTTAACCAAAGGATCCATCCGTCTACCCTCTCCTGCGGGAATCTCTGCCTGCTCAATTTTAAGAGTGGACGTCACCTGGTCTATAAGCTCTGCGAGTTCGTCCCTATGAAAAATGCGGACCACGGAGGGATCCTCACCAGGAATTAGACAATCCGACTCTGAGAGCCCTCAATTAGTATTTTCTCAGTCTCCCTCTGCTGGTCGGAGTACATAACCCACGCGTCTTGACCGGTCTGGAGGGTCGCTGAGGAATCCTAGTTGTCCACCCACTAACTCCCCTCAGCTTAAAACAGTTAACTAACAGATAAGAGTCCAGTTGACCTCATCCCCAGATAACCCATCTAACGAGCAACCCAAAACCCCAGACCTTCCCATCCCCTAAAACCCGAGTTCTCCACATAGGGGAACTGCCCATTACATTTCCCTATACAATGAAGAACAAACAATGTGAAGCTACTGGACTCCCTGCTTTATACCAAAGCATCTTAGGGAGAAAAAAACCCCAACCAGTTTGTGAACAGTTTCCGCAGCAGCTGGGCCAACCAGAAGTCAATGGCATTAGCCATCACAGGCCAGTGTTTCAGTTATACTTCAATACATATGCATGGTAATTTGAGTGTTAGACAATTTTTTTTTTTTGGGGGGGGGGGGGGGGGGGGGTGCTCACCTCTTGGGGTCTGGCGTTTCCTGCTTGCTTGCCCATCCTGTTCCGTCTTTAGGTACTAATGAAACGTTTGGGTCATTGCCTTTGTTCTCCGCTTTCAAGCTAGGCAGATTGGCAGGGGGTGGCATTCGCCGGGCAATGGCAACTTTCCCAAGACTCTGCAAGCCATGACGAGGGGTGACTGTATGGCCCCATATTGGGGGGAGGGGGGAGAGAACAGAAGAGATTAGAATGCAAAATACAATATCCCTATCTGAGAACACCTCAATAGCTTTTTCATTCTTTTTACATGTTTTACTGCAGTGACACTGGAACACAAAACTGAATATGTGGTTTATGGTTAATGTCAATGTCAATATATACTTATATACAGTCACCCTTCCCCAAACAGGTCCAGTGCGGTTTACATCCTCAAATAAAAAACAGCTAGATAAGAAATACATCATACAAAAATACATGAAGTGTAGGGTACTAAAGTCAAATTTAAAAAAAACCCAGATAAGGTAAAATTATGTATCATACCTGATAGTTTTCTTTCCATTAATCATAGCTGATCAATCCATAGACTGGTGGGTTGTGTCCATCTACCAGCAGGAGGAGATAGAGAGCAAACTTTTGCCTCCCTATATGTGGTCATGTGCTGCCGGAAACTCATAAGTACATAAGTACATAAGTAGTGCCATATTGGGAAAGACCAAAGGTCCATCTAGCCCAGCATCCTGTCACCGACAGTGGCCAATCCAGGTCAAGGGCACCTGGCACGCTCCCCAAACGTAAAAACATTCCAGACAAGTTATACCTAAAAATGCGGAATTTTTCCAAGTCCATTTAATAGCGGTCTATGGACTTGTCCTTTAGGAATCCATCTAACCCCTTTTTAAACTCCGTCAAGCTAACCGCCCGTACCACGTTCTCCGGCAACGAATTCCAGAGTCTAATTACACGTTGGGTGAAGAAAAATTTTCTCCGATTCGTTTTAAATTTACCACACTGTAGCTTCAGCTCATGCCCTCTAGTCCTAGTATTTTTGGATAGCGTGAACAGTCGCTTCACATCCACCCGATCCATTCCACTCATTATTTTATACACTTCTATCATATCTCCCCTCAGCCGTCTCTTCTCCAAGCTGAAAAGCCCTAGCCTTCTCAGCCTCTCTTCATAGGAAAGTCGTCCCATCCCCACTATCATTTTCGTCGCCCTTCGCTGTACCTTTTCCAATTCTACTATATCTTTTTTGAGATACGGAGACCAGTACTGAACACAATACTCCAGGTGCGGTCGCACCATGGAGCGATACAACGGCATTATAACATCCGCACACCTGGACTCCATACCCTTCCTAATAACACCCAACATTCTATTCGCTTTCCTAGCCGCAGCAGCACACTGAGCAGAAGGTTTCAGCGTATCATCGACGACGACACCCAGATCCCTTTCTTGATCCGTAACTCCTAACGCGGAACCTTGCAAGACGTAGCTATAATTCGGGTTCCTCTTACCCACATGCATCACTTTGCACTTGTCAACATTGAACTTCATCTGCCACTTGCACGCCCATTCTCCCAGTCTCGCAAGGTCCTCCTGTAATCGTTCACATTCCTCCTGCGACTTGACGACCCTGAATAATTTTGTGTCATCGGCGAATTTAATTACCTCACTAGTTATTCCCATCTCTAGGTCATTTATAAATACATTAAAAAGCAATGGACCCAGCACAGACCCCTGCGGGACCCCACTAACTACCCTCCTCCACTGAGAATACTGGCCACGCAATCCTACTCTCTGCTTCCTATCTTTCAACCAGTTCTTAATCCATAATAATACCCTACCTCCGATTCCATGACTCTGCAATTTCTTCAGGAGTCTTTCGTGCGGCACTTTGTCAAACGCCTTCTGAAAATCCAGATATACAATATCAACCGGCTCCCCATTGTCCACATGTTTGCTTACCCCCTCAAAAAAATGCATTAGATTGGTGAGGCAAGACTTCCCTTCACTAAATCCGTGCTGACTTTGTCTCATCAGTCCATGTTTTTGTATATGCTCTGCAATTTTATTCTTAATAATAGCCTCCACCATCTTGCCCGGCACCGACGTCAGACTCACCGGTCTATAATTTCCCGGATCTCCTCTGGAACCCTTCTTAAAAATCGGAGTAACATTGGCTACCCTCCAGTCTTCCGGTACTACACTCGATTTTAGGGACAGATTGCATATTTCTAACAGTAGCTCCGCAAGTTCATTTTTTAGTTCTATTAATACTCTGGGATGAATACCATCAGGTCCCGGTGATTTACTACTCTTCAGCTTGCTGAACTGACCCATTACATCCTCCAAGGTTACAGAGAATTTGTTTAGTTTCTCCGACTCCCCCGCTTCAAATATTCTTTCCGGCACCGGTGTCCCCCCCAAATCCTCCTCGGTGAAGACCGAAGCAAAGAATTCATTTAATTTCTCCGCTACGGCTTTGTCCTCCTTGATCGCCCCTTTAACACCATTTTCGTCCAGCGGCCCAACCGACTCTTTGGCCGGTTTCCTGCTTTTAATGTATCTAAAAAAATTTTTACTATGTATTTTTGCTTCCAACGCTAATTTCTTCTCAAAGTCCTTTTTTGCCCTCCTTATCTCCGCTTTGCATTTGGCTTGGCATTCCTTATGATCTATCCTGTTACTTTCAGTTGGTTCTCTTCTCCACTTTCTGAAGGATTGTTTTTTGGCTCTAATGATTTCCTTTATCTTACTGTTTAGCCACGCCGGCTGACGTTTAGTCTTTTTTCCCTTTTTTCTAATACGTGGAATATATTTGTCCTGAACCTCCAGGATGGTGTTTTTAAATAGCATCCACGCCTGATGCAAGTTTTTTACTCTGCGAGCTGCTCCTTTCAGTCTTTTTTTCACCATTTTTCTCATTTTGTCGTAATCACCTTTTCTATAGTTAAACGCTAGCGTACTTGATTTCCTAGTTTCACTTCCTTCAATGCCAATATCAAAACCGATCATATTATGATCACTGTTATCAAGCGGCCCTCGTATCGTTACCCCCTGCACTAGATCATGAGCACCACTAAGGACTAAGTCTAGTATTTTTCCTTCTCTTGTCGGCTCCTGAACTAGCTGTTCCATGAAGCTGTCCTTGATTTCATCAAGAAATCTTATGTCCCTTGCGTGTACAGATGTTACATTAACCCAGTCTATATGCGGGTAATTGAAATCCCCCATTATTATTGTGTTGCCCAGTTTGTTTGCGTCCCTGATTTCCTTTAACATTTCCGCATCCGTCTGTTCGTCCTGGCCAGGCGGACGGTAGTACACTCCTATCACTATCCTTTTCCCCTTTGCACATGGAATTTCAATCCACAGTGATTCCAAGGAGTGTTTTGTTTCCTGCAGAATTTTCAATCTATTGATTCAAGGCTCTCGTTAATATACAATGCTACCCCTCCACCAATCCAATTCACCCTATCACTACGATATAATTTGTACCCCGGTATGACAGTGTCCCACTGGTTATCCTCCTTCCACCAGGTCTCAGAGATGCCTATTATATCTAATTTTTCATTTAGTGCAATATATTCCAACTCCCCCATCTTATTTCTTAGGCTCCTGGCATTCGCATATAGACATTTCAAACTATGTTTGTTGTTCCTAAGTACATCATGCTTAGTACTTGACAGTATTAATTGGCAATCTTTTGTCTGATTTTTATTGTTATTTAAAGATACCCGATCTACTACAATCTCTTTTGCAACCTCACTATCAGGATACTCTATCTTCCCTGTTATGGTGATATCTTTGAAAGATACCTTATCCCGAACCATGCTCTTTTGAGCGACTGTCGGCCTTCCCCCCATTTCTAGTTTAAAAGCTGCTCTATCTCCTTCTTAAACGCCGATGCCAGCAGCCTGGTCCCACTCTGGTTAAGATGGAGCCCATCCTTTCGGAATAGGATCCCCCTTCCCCAGAATGTTGCCCAGTTCCTAACAAATCTAAAGCCCTCCTCCCTGCACCATCGTCTCATCCACGCATTGAGACTCTGGAGCTCTGCCTGTCTCTTGGGCCCTGCGCGTGGCACAGGTAGCATTTCAGAAAATGCTACCCTGGAGGATCTGGATTTCCTCAGTATGTCGATATCAAAGCTCCATCCGCAGGACTCAGCACTTAGAGAATTACACCCACAAAGGGACACTCTGCCCAGCTCACCACCGCCGAAACGGGGGAGGGGAATTAACCCAGCTCATCCCCACACAAGTGGGGGAGGGGAATCCGTCCAGCTCATCCCCGCGGAGCGGGGGAGGGACACCACACCCGCCAGATGCGGGGGGATCTGGCTTATCCTGCAACCGCAACCGCGGGAGGAGCTGACTGACCCTAACACCGCCGAAGCGGGAGGGGTACAAAGCTGCCCTACTGCCGCACGAAGCGGGAGGGAGCGCCGGCAGAATTTAAGTCTCAATCCAGCCCCGTAAAACGGAGGGGAGAGGAATGCAGCAGCTCACTGTAACACAAATTCGTCTCAACTCTTGAAGAATCCATTGAAAAACTTGAACACGAAGTCCTCCTGAACAGGAACTGAAGACTAAACTTGAACCTGAAATGCAACCAGAATATAAACAATACAGATATCTGGGAGGGGCTATGGATTGATCAGCTATGATTAATGGAAAGAAAATTATCAGGTATGATACATAATTTTACCTTCCATATCATCATGCTGATCAATCCATAGACTGGTGGGATGTACTGAAGCAGTACTCATCCAGGGCGGGACATAGAAATCCCTGACCGCAACACTGAAGCTCCAAACCGGGCCTCCGCCCGAGCAGCCACAGTCAAGCGGTAATGCCTGGAGAAGGTATGGGCCGATGCCCAAGTTGCCGCCTTGCAAATCTCTTCCAAGGAGACGGACCTGGCCTCTGCCATCGAGGCCGCCTGAGCTCTAGTGGAGTGAGCCTTCAGCTGAATAGGCGGCACCTTCCCCGCGGCCACATAAGCCGCTGCAATGGCTTCCTTGACCCATCTTGCCACTGTAGGCTTAGCAGCCTGCAGACCCTTACGAGGACCTGCAAACAGGACAAACAGATGATCCGATTTCCAGAAATCATTGGTCACTTCCAAGTATCTGATGATAACTCGTCTCACATCCAGATATTTGAGAGCAGAGTATTCCTCTGGGTAGTCCTCCCTACGAAAGGAAGGGAGACAGAGCTGCTGATTCACATGGAAGCGAGAAACAATCTTGGGCAGGAAGGAAGGCACTGTGCGAATAGTCACTCCTGCCTCAGTGAACTGCAGAAAAGGCTCTCGACATGAGAGTGCCTGGAGCTCGGAAACTCTTCTGGCTGAAGTGATAGCCACCAAAAAGACTGCTTTCAACATCAGGTCTTTCAGAGATGCCCTCGACAAGAGTTCAAAAGGCGGCTTCAGCAAGGCTCTTAGTACCAGGTTGAGATTCCACGCAGGCACCACTGAGTGCAGAGGAGGGCGCAGGTGATTAACTCCCTTGAGAAAGCGCACCACAACCGGCTGCGAAGCCAGGGAAGCACCCTTCAGGCGGCCCCTGAAGCAAGCCAGAGCCGCTACCTGGACTTTAAGGGAACTGAGCGACAGGCCTTTCTCCAGACCTTCTTGCAGGAACGCCAACACTGAAGAAATTGGAGCAGTGAAGGGAGAAAGTGAACCCGCTTCACACCACGCTGCAAAGGTACGCCAAACCCTGGCGTAAGCCGTAGAAGTAGAGCGCTTCCTCGCTCTCAGCATAGTGGCAATGACCTTGTCTGAGAAGCCCTTCTTTCTCAGACGCTGCCGCTCAATAGCCAGGCCGTAAGACCAAAGGGGGAGGGATCCTCCATCACCACGGGACCCTGATGTAACAGGCCCTGCTCCACTGGCAGCCGCAAAGGATCGTCGACTGAGAGCCTGATCAAGTCCGCATACCAGGGACGTCTGGGCCAATCCGGACCCACCAGGATTATCCGGCCTGGATGCTTTGCCACCCGGTCTAGCACCCTGCCCAACATGGGCCAGGGCGGAAACACATAGAGAAGCTCTTGTGTCGGCCACTGTTGGAGAAGAGCATCTACTCCCAGGGATCGAGGGTCCCGTCCTCTGCTGAAAAAGCGCGGCACTTGGCCGATGACGCCATCAGATCTAGGCTCGGCTGGCCCCAGCGCTTCGTGATGTCCAAGAACGCCTGAGCAGATAGCTGCCACTCTCCAGGCTCCAAGGTATGGCGACTGAGAAAGTCCGCCTTGACATTCATGACCGGCAATGTGGGCCGCTGACAGCTGTTCCAGGTTCGCTTCCGCCCACTGGCATAGATTCATGGCCTCCTTGGCTAGAGGGGCGCTCTTGGTACCTCCCTGGCGGTTGACATAGGCCACAGCCGTGGCATTGTCCGACAGGACCCGTACTGGCTTCAACGCCAGTACCGGGATGAACTCCAAAAGCGCCAACCGAATGGCTCTGAGTTCCAGGAGGTTGATAGACCACTTTGCCTCTGCAGGAGACCAGAGCCCCTGCGCTGTCCTTCCCAAGCAGTGGGCTCCCCAGCCCGACAAAGAGGCGTCCGTCGTGACGACAATCCACTCCGGGGTCACCAGAGGCATTCCTGCAGACAACTTGTCTGTCTGCAGCCACCAGCTCAGCGCCTTGCGCACTGCTGGGTCCAAGGGAAGGCGCACAGCATAATCCTCCGACATCGGAGTCCAGCGCTGCAGCAGAGAGTGTTGTAGTGGTCTCATATGAGCCCTGGCCCAGGGCACTACTTCCATCGTGGCCGTCATAGAGCCCAACAGCTGCACATAATCCCAAGCCCGAAGAGGAGAGGCTACTAGGAACTGGTCCACCTGAGCCTGAAGCTTGACAATCCGATTGTCTGGCAGGAACACTCTGCCCACTTGGGTATCGAATCGCACTCCCAGATACTCCAGGGACTGAGTTGGGCGCAGCTGGCTTTTCTCCCAGTTGATGATCCACCCCAGGGAGCTCAAAAGAGCAACCACCCGGTTCACAGCTTTGCCGCACTCTGCATAAGAGGGGGCTCGGATCAACCAGTCGTCCAGATAAGGATGGACTTGTACTCCTTCCTTCCTCAGGAAGGCCGCAATGACCATTACTTTGGAGAAGGTCCGCGGAGCAGTAGCCAACCCGAACGGGAGGGCTCTGAACTGGAAGTGTCGGCCCAGGACTGCAAAACGCAGAAAGCGTTGATGAAGAGGCCAGATGGGAATATGCAAGTACGCTTCCTTGATGTCCAAGGATGCCAGGTACTCCCCTGCCTTCACTGCCGCTATAACAGAGCGGAGAGTCTCCATGCGAAAGTGCCGAACTTTCAAGGCCCGATTGACCCCTTTGAGGTCGAGGATAGGCCGTACAGAACCTCCTTTCTTTGGTACCACAAAGTAAATGGAGTAACGCCCCTTGCCAAGCTGATTTTCTGGCACCGGAACGACCGCACCCAGGCGGATCAGGTTGTCCAAGGTCTGCTGCACTGCCACAGCTTTGACCGGAGACTTGCAGGGAGAGAGTACAAACCCGTCTCTTAAGGGTCGGCAGAACTCTAGCTTGTAGCCGTCTCTGATGACTTCCAGCACCCAAGCGTCTGAAGTTATTGTGGTCCACTCGCCCAGAAACGAGGACAGCCGTCCTCCAATCTGCACTGGGGCGTGGACCAAGGCCCCGTCATTGGGTACGAGACCCTGGGGGAGGACCGGAGGGAGCACCTCCAGGACGGCGGTCTCTGCGAAAGGAATGCTGCTTGGGGGGAGAAGTTCCTCTTGAAGGAAGAGGGGGCAGAGGAGCCCGACCTGCCCGGGCGGTACCGACGGGCTTCCTGAAACCGTCCTCTGGAGGTACAGGGGCGAGTACTAGCCCGAGCCCTGACCTCTGGTAACTTCTTGCCCTTAGACGTGCCGAGATCGGTCACGATTTTGTCCAGCTCGACCCCAAAGAGCAGCTTGCCTTTAAAAGGCAATCTAGCCAGGCGGGATTTAGAGGCGTGGTCAGCAGACCAATGCTTCAGCCAAAGCCACCGCCGCGCAGAGATTGTCTGAGCCATGCCCTTAGCTGAGGCCCTCAAGACATCATACAGCAAGTCTGCCAAATAGGCTAAGCCCGATTCCAGGGCCGGCCAATCAGCCCTCAAGGAATGATCTGAGGGGGAAGCCCGCTGCACCATAGTCAGGCACGCCCTGGCCACATAGGAGCCGCAAACTGAGGCCTGCAAACTTAAAGCAGCCACCTCAAAGGACGACCTTAAGGCCGCCTCCAATCTTCTGTCTTGGGCGTCCTTTAGGGCCGTGCCACCTTCCACCGGCAATGCCGTTTTCTTAGTCACCGCAGTGATTAAAGAATCCACGGTAGGCCACAGATAGGCCTCACGTTCACTTTCAAGCAAAGGATAGAGGCGGGACATAGCCCTAGCCACTTTAAGGCTCGCTTCCGGGACATCCCATTGAGCCGAAATTAAGGTGTGCATGGCATCATGCACGTGGAAGGTTCTAGGCGGGCGCTTCGTCCCCAGCATTATGGCAGAGCCAACAGGGGCTGAGGGAGAGACATCCTCCGGAGAGGAAATCTTCAAAATGCCCATGGCCTGCACTAACAGGTTGGGCAAATCCTCTGAGCTAAAGAGCCGCGCTGCAGAGGGGTCATCCGCTCCATCCGAGCGGGGAATCCGTCTCCTCCAAGGAATCCGCAAAGGACCGTTGGGAGAACTCAGATACGCTGCCCTCATCTACATCGGAGGAGACAAAGTCCTCCAAGGTCTGGGAATCAACCCGAGGGCGTTTACCTCCGGGGGCCTCAACCTCTTTACCAGACGAGGGAGCAGGGGCAGCGTTTTGCATAAGGAAGGCCTGATGCAGCAGCAAAACAAACTCGGGGGAGAAACCCCCCAGACTGTGCACTTCCGCAGCCTGGGCTACAGCCCTAGACGCACCCTCAACCGGCGCTCGCAAGAGCGGGGGAGAGACATGCTGCGCATCCAAGATGGCGTCCGGCGCGACACTCCGCGAAGGAGCCGCGCGGGAAGAACGGCGCTTAACTTTAGCCGCTTTTGTGCCGTCGCCCAAATTAAGGGCGTTCATGGCATTAATGTCTCCTACCTCAAGGGCGGCCCAAGAAGAAGCCGTCCGAGCCACGTGGCCGGCCAAGATGGCGGAGGCGAGCAGCGGGGGATGGGCGTTTATGGCGGGAAAAACCGCCACACAGGAGGAAGGACCGGGACACTCATCGGTCACGAAACTGTCACCCAACAAGGGCGAATCAGACTTCAAGACCCCCGCATCCCCTCTAGAAGCGCCCAAGCGATCCGGGGAGCGACTCTTTGCGCCCTCGCCCTCCGACGCCATAGGCCACGTGGAGATCAATCGGGGAACCCCCTGCCCGCTATAAAAAGGTAAAAATTACCTGCTTTCCGCTCCAAGCTGTAACGACCTGGTGTCCCAGTGAGTAGCTGCAATAAACGTTTAAATAAACGTCGAAATAAACGCCTTTAAGGACGTTCAAAAATTTTTTTTTTTTTTTTTTTAACGGAGCCAGCGGGAGGGGGGAGAAAAGGAGGTACCTGGCGCCACCAGGTTTGCACTTGCTCAAGAAGAGCCCTCAACCCCAGGCACTCAACAAAACCTAAAAATTAGGCTTGGAGGCCTAGCCAGAGCTGCTGCTGTGTGTGACCACCACCTGCTGAGATAGAGAACATACTGAGGAGTTTCCGGCAGCACATGACCACATATAGGGAGGCAAAAGTTTGCTCTCTATCTCCACCTGCTGGTAGATGGACACAACCCACCAGTCTATGGATTGATCAGCATGATGATATGGAAGTCTTAATTTTCTTACAAAAAAGAATAATTAGTGTCTATTCTAATCAGTAGAAAATACATTCCAATAAGGAACCATAAAATCAGAGAAAGCTGTCCTAGCTATACTAAGGAAATCGCACTCCCTTATTGGGAACAATATTAACACACTATAATCTGCGCCTTGTAGCGCTATAGAAATGCTAAATAGTAGTAGTAGTAGTCAACCCAAAGAGAGACAAATCAAACCAGTCATCAAAGAGGAAAAATACCCAACATAAATTGCTTGAAAAAGCAAACAGATTTGTACAATATTCTTTGTTTGGACTGGAGGCCAATGCAGCTAAGTTTGATAAGGAGAAATTAGGCCTTACCTGCTAATTTGCTTTCCTTTAGTCCCTCTGGACCAGCCCAGCAATTGACTGATGGGCTGTGCATGCCTTCCAGCAGGTGGAGACAAAGAATTCTGAGTCATCAGTGACAGCCAATAAGAGCCCTGGCCAGGAATAGAAAGATCCAGTATCTCGTAACAAAGCATGAAAAGAAACTTTCATTCTGTGAAATTGTGAGCCTGAGCAGCCAACCACACAGACTAAACTATGCCTGTGGCTTATGCAATGCGTCCTTCGACAAAAGACACAAAGATAAAGTATAACTTGCTCGAAGGTACATCAACCCTAACACGAGCTATAAATAGAAAGAGATGTTTCTTTTTTTGTTTGTTTTTGGTATGGTACTAAAAAGACATGAACCGTAAATGGACAACACAGCTCTGCTGAAAAATTACCACAGAACCAATCAGCTTAAAGAAAAATACTAGGGCGGGGTCTGGGCCGGTCCAGAGGGACTAAAGGAAAGCAAATTAGCAGGCAAGGCCTAATTTCTCCTTCCTTAGCGTCCCTCCAGATCGGCCCAGCAACTGACTGATGGGAAGGCAGTAACAAAGCAGTTCATTCAAGGGTGAGACCCCAGCAAACCCACTGTGAGCACATTTGCCCCAAACACTGCGTCTTGATGACTCTGCACATCCAATCTATAGTGCTTGGAAAAGGAATAAAAAGAAGACCAAATTGCCGCCCTGCAGATCTCCAAAGGCGGAACCAAACATTGCTCGGTCCACGAAGCCGCCTGCCCTCTAGTAGAGTGAGCTTTCACTCCCTTGGGAATCGGTTTGCCTGCTAGGAGGTAAGCGGATGGGAAAATTAGGCTCTTACCATGGTAATTTTCTTTTCTTTAGTCACAGCAGATGAATCCATTACGAATGGGTTGTGTCCACCTGCCAGCAGGGGGAGATAGAGAACACTGAAAACCATAGTGCCTCTAGGACGGCTAGCTCCATCTGCCTCTCAGTATTTTGAAGCTTCCAAAGCAGTGTTAAAACCGCAAAGTAGCATAACATGAACTTTCCTCACAGCGAACGAACGCCCCAGAACAGGAGCAATAACACAAAGGAAGGACAAACTCAACCTCCTGTAGTAGAACAGAAATCCTGAAGACTGTTTTCCAACTTCTCCCAATGAGGGAACATGTCTGCAGGAAAAACTGAACACAAACCAGAGTCAATCAGGGAGGGATCATGGATTCATCTGCTGTGACTAAAGGAAAGAAAATTACCAAGGTAAGAACCTAATTTTCCCTTCCTTGTCATCAGCAGCAGATGAATCCATTACAAATGGGATGTATCAAAGCAATCCCTAGATAGGGCGGGAACAAGCCACACCACACGCAAGCACTTGTGCTCCAAAAAGCGCGTCCCTCCTGGCAGCCACATCCAGCCTGTAATGACAGGCAAAAGAGAGCTTAGAAGCCCAAGTAGCTGCACTACATATCTCTTGAAGAGAGAGTGCTCCCATCTCAGCCCAAGAAGAGGAAATCGCTCTTGTGGAATGTGCCTTAAAGGCATCAGGTGGAGGCTGGCCAGATAGCAGATACGCAGAAAAAATGGCTTCCTTAAGCCAACGGGCTATAGTGGCTTTAGACGCTGGAGACCCTCTGCGAGGACCTGACAATACAAAAAGGTGATCAGAGGTCCTGAAAGCATTTGACATCTGCAGATACTGCAACAGAGCTCTGCGCACATCCAGAAGGTGCAACTGCCCAAAAGATTCCAGAAACTCCTCCCTAGTAAACGAGGGCAGAAAAATAGGCTGGTTTAGGTGAAACGCTGAAACCACCTTAGGCAGGAAGGAAGGCACAGTACGTACCGTTACTCCAGACTCTGAGAATTGCAGAAATGGGTCTCGACAGGACAGCGCCTGGAGCTCAGACACCCGTCTCGACGATGTAATGGCCACCAAAAAGACTGTCTTTAGAGTCACTTTTGTTCTGTTTTTACTGAAGAAAATCCGGGAGAAGGACCACGATGGACTGGCAAAAGTTCATTTGAGAATGGAGTGGATATAGCACCGTTCACGGAAGAGAGTGTATCTCAACAGCTAGAAAAACTAAAGGTGGACAAAGCCATGGGACCGGATGGGATCCACCCCAGGATATTGAGGGAGCTCAGAGAGGTTCTGGCGGGTCCTCTTACAGATTTGTTTAATAAATCCTTAGAAATGGGAGAGGTTCCGAGGGATTGGAGAACGGCGGAGGTGGTTCCTCTTTACAAAACTGGTGATAGGGAAGAAGCTGGAAACTACAGGCCGGTAAGCCTCACTTCGATTATTGGAAAAGTAATGGAAGCGATGCTGAAGGAAAGGATAGTGAATTTCCTGGAAGAAAATGAGTTGCAAGATCCGAGACATGTTTTTACCAAAGGGAAATCGTGCCAAACGAATCTCATTGAATTCTTTGATTGGGTGACCGGAGAATTGAACCGTGGACGTGCTATAGACGTAATCTACTTAGATTTCAGCAAGGCTTTTGACACGGTTCCACACAGGAGGCTCTTAAATAAACTGGATGGGCTGAAGATAGGACCCAAAGTGGTGAACTGGATTAGGAACTGGTTGACGGACAGGCGCCAGAGGGTGGTGGTGAATGGAGTTCGCTCGGAGGGAAAGGTGAGTAGTGGAGTGCCTCAGGGATCGGTGCTGGGGCCGATTCTGTTCAATATATTTGTGAGTGACATTGCCGAAGGGTTAGAAGGTAAAGTTTGCCTATTTGCGGTTGATACTAAGATTTGTAATACAGTGGAAACCCCGGAGGGAGTGGAAAACATGAAAAAGGATCTGAAAAAGCTAGAAGAATGGTCTAAGGTTTGGCAATTAAAATTCAATGCGAAGAAATGCAAAGTGAAGCACTTAGGGAGTAGAAATCCAAGAGAGGCGTATGTGTTAGGCGGTGAGAGTCTGCTAGGTACGGATGGGGAGAGGGATCTTGGGGTCATAGTATCTGAGGATCTGAAGGCGATGAAACAGTGTGACAAGGCGGTGGCCGTAGCTAGAAGGTTACTAGGCTGTATAGAGAGAGGTGTGACCAGCAGAAAAGAGGTGTTGATGCCCCTGTACAAGTCGTTGGTGAGGCCCCACCTGGAGTATGGTGTTCAGTTTTGGAGGCCGTATCTTGCTAAGGATGTAAAAAGAATTGAAGCGGTGCAAAGAAAAGCTACGAGGATGGTATGGGATTTGCGTTACAAGATGTATGAGGAGAGACTTGCGGACCTGAACATGTATACCCTGGAGGAAAGAAGAAACAGGGGTGATACGATACAGACGTTCAAATATTTGAAAGGTATTAATCCGCAAACGAACCTTTTCCGGAGATGGGAAGGCGGTAGAACGAGAGGGCATGAAATGAGATTGAAGGTGGGCAGACTCAAGAAGAATGTCAGGAAGTATTTTTTCACAGAGAGGGTGGTGGATGCTTGCAATGCCCTCCCGCGGGAGGTGGTGGAGATGAAAACGGTAACGGAATTCAAACATGCGTGGGATAAACAAAGGAATCCTGTGCAGAAGGAAGGGATCCTCAGGAGCCTAGCCTAGAATGGCTGGCAGAGCTGGTGGTTGGGAGGCGGGGCTAGTGCTGGGCAGACTTATACAGTCTGTTCAGGGGCTGGTGGTTGGGCAGCGGGGATAGTGCTGGGCAGACTTATAGGGTCTGTGCCAGAGCTGGTGGTTGGGAGGCGGGGATAGGGCTGGCCAGACTTATATGGTCTGTGCCAGAGCTGGTGGTGGGAGGCGGGGATAGTGCTGGGCAGATTTATACGGTCTGTGCCAGAGCTGGTGGTGGGAGGTGGGGATAGTGCTGGGCAGACTTATAGGGTCTGTGCCAGAGCTGGTGGTTGGGAGGCGGGGATAGGGCTGGCCAGACTTATATGGTCTGTGCACTGAAGAGGACAGTAGAAATAAAGAAGCACATATGAATTTATCTTCTTGGGCAGACTGGATGGACCGTGCAGGTCTTTTTCTGCTGTCATCTACTATGTTTACATCCTTCTCTGAAGCTCGCCTCAGCGGCTCGAAGGGCGAACACTGAAGAGCCTTTAATACTAGCCCCAGGTTCCAAGCCAGACAAGGGGCCCGCATGGGAGACCGGAGCCGAAGCACCCCTCTAAGAAACCGTGCAATGTCCTGATGCGCAGCCAGGGAGAGGCCCGAGACCTTCCCCCGAAAACATGCCAATGCTGCCACTTAAACACGCAGGGAATTATAGGCCAAGCCTTTTTGTACACCATCCTGCAAAATGTCAAGTATCGGCGAGACAGAAGCCCGCATGGGTGTGATTGCTTTAGAAGCACACCAAGCCTCAAACTGGCGCCAGATCCGAGCATAGGCCACGGAAGTGGAACGCTTGCGGGCCTGCAAGAGAGTGGTGATGACCTTGTTATAATAGCCCTTGTCTCTCAATTGCGCCCTCTCAATAGCCATGCCGTAAGACCAAAGCGGCATGGATCCTCCATGGTCACCGGGCCCTGAGTCAACAGGTTCGGTACCAGAGGCAAGGGAAGGGGAGCCTCCACCAGCATCCGCCGGAGGTCCGCATACCACGGCCGCCTGGGCCAATCCGGGGCAATGAGGATCACCACTCCTTGATGCAGCCAAATTCGCAGGAGAAGTCGCCCTATTAAGGGCCAAGGAGGGAACACATACAGGAGGCCCGGAGGCCAGGGCTGAGCCAAGGCATCCAACCCCGCCGAGCGAGGATCTCTACGTCTGCTGAAAAAGGACGGGACTTTGGCATTTGTGCTTGAGGCCATAAGATCCGCTACGGGCGTTCCCCCCCTTTGGCACAGATCTGAAGGAATACTTCGTCTGCCAGTTCCCACTCCAAAGGGTCAATTTGATACCTGCTTAGAAAATCGGCTTGCACGTTGCTCTGACCTGCTATGTGAGCTGCTGACAGAAGCTGCAGATGTAGCTCAGCCCAGTGGCATATCTGAGCGGCCTCTGTGGCCAGTGCTTGGCACTGAGTGCCACCTTGACGATTTATGTAGGCCACTGCTGTCGTGTTGTCCAACAGAACTCTGACAGCCAGTCCCTCCAGAGTCTTGTGAAAGGCCAGAAGAGCCTGGAATATCGCTCTCAGTTCCAAGCGATTGATGGACCACCCCGTTTCCTCGGGTGTCCACAGACCCTGGGCATAGCTTCCCTGGCAATGTGCTCCCCAGCCCTTCAGGCTGGCATCCGTTACCACCACGCACCAATCGGGAAGCGCTAGCGGCATTCCTCACATGCAGCATGCTGTCTGACAGCCACCACTCCATAGTGCGTCGGGCCGCAGGGAGCCACGTGAGTCTGCGTTGATAATCCTGGAACATAGGAGACCATCGTTGAAGCAGGGCAATCTGCAGAGGTCTCATGTGCGCTCTTGCCCATGGCACCACTTCCAAGGTGGCCGTCATCAACCCCAACAGCTGGACAAAGACCCAAGCTCGCGGGCGAGGCATCCGCAGGAGCAGATGGACCTGATTCTGAAGCTTGCACCGCCTTTGGTCGGGTAGAAAGACAAACCCCGAGGCCGTGTCGAACCAGACCCCCAAATATTCTAGAGATTGAGAGGGGGACAGGTGACTTTTGGGTATATTGACGACCCAGCCCAGAGATTGCAGTACTGAGACCACTCTGGCTGTTATGTGACGACTCTTCTGCAGAGTCCGCTCTAATGAGCCAGTCATCGAGGTACGGGTGAACCCGGATACTCTCTCGCCTGAGAAAGGCAGCTACTACCACCATTACCTTGGAAAAGGTTCGGGGAGCTGTGGCGAGGAAAAAAGGCAAGGCCCGAAACTGGAAATGTTTTCCCAACACTGCAAACCGGAGGAACCGTTGGTGCGGGGACCATATAGGAATGTGCAAGTAAGCTTCTTCCAGGTCCAGAGACGTGAGAAACTCTCCTGGCTAAACCGCCGCAATGACGGAGCGCAGGGTTTCCATGTGAAAATGCCGCACACTGAGTGACTCACTGACTTTCTTTCAGTTGAGAATGGGCCGATAAGACCCACCTTTTCGCGGCACCACCAAATAAATGGAGTAATGACCGCAGCCGCGTTCGGCGGGAGGTACAGGGACCACCGCCCTGAGGTGCAACAAGCCTTGCAAAGTCTCCTCTACCGCCGCCCGTTTGACGGCAGTGCCGCATCGGGACTCCACAAACACGTCTCTCACCGGGGCACCAAATTCCAATCAGTAACCTTCTCTGATCAGGTCCAGGATCCACTGATCTGAGGTAATCTTGGTCCACTCCTCGAGAAAGAGGGAAAGGCGTCCTCCTACAGCTGTAAAGGAGGAGTGGACCAGCGTCCCATCATTGTGGAGGACGGCCCTGAACTCCTGGCCTTGAGCCTGCCGCTGCGGAGCGTTTGTCCGAGCAAAAGGAGTTCCTCTGCTGAAAACAGGCACGTTGAGTAAACCCAGCAGAGCGCCCCGGGCGATACCTTCGAGCTTCACGGAAGCGAGGTCTGGAGGAGGAGGGAACCACCTGACCCTTGGAAGAAGGCCGCGGCCTATCCTCAGGTTACCTCTAGGGTTTAGCATCCCCCAGGTCTTCAACAATCTTCTTCAACTCCTCTCCAAATAACAGAAGGCCCCGAAAGGATAACTTCACCAGCCTTTGCTTAGAGGCCATGTCAGCCGCCCAATGCCGTAGCCATAGAAGGCGGCGGGCGGACACCACCACAGACATCTGTTTAGCCGAAGCTCTGACCAGATCATAGAGGGCATCAGCTAAAAATGACAAGGCCGACTCCATTCGTGGTGCAACCTCAGCGAGGAACTCCACACCATCCACGGGCTGTTCCACTGCCTGTTGTAAGCAAGAGAGGCAGGCTCGAGCAGCATAAGAACTGCAAACAGACGCCCTTAAGGCTAGGCCTGAAATCTCAAAGGACCGTTTTAGCGCTGATTCCACCCGCCGGTCCTGAATGTCCTTCAGGGCGACCCCTCCCTCTACTGGGAGGGTGGTCTTTTTTTGTCACCGCCGTGACTAAGGCTTCCACTTTAGGCATCCCAAAACGGGCCAAGTGCTCCTCACTCAGAGGGTAAAGATGCCCCATCGCCCTGGCCACTTTCAAGGGCCCCTCAGGGTCAGCCCATTGAGCAGAAATAAGCTCTTGGATGGAGTCATGCAAAGGAAAGGCTTAAGCAGGCTTCTTAGTACTCGCCATTCTCGGATTACCAGAGGAGGCCTCACCTTTAACAGGATCATCAATAGAGAGGGCCTGTAAGGCATCGGAGATAAGTGCTGGCAGCTCATCGCGGTGGAAAATCCAAACTGCAGTGGGATCATCCAGATCCAGTGGCAAACCGGCACCTTCCTCTGGCTCCTCAGACCACGAAGGTCTGCCAGATCCCTCAGAATCCCCACAGCCCGACCATGGGGGGTGGGGGGGTGCGCCACTCTCCGACGGGGAATTTACCTGTCTATGCTTAGCGTGCATCCAACGCTCAAGGGAATCCGCATCTGACATCAGCCCCGGGCCATCATCAGTCAGAGGGAGACCAGGTAGCAACGCAGTGTCAGACACCTGCGGCAGAACTCTTTTCAGCATGAAGGCTTTATGTAAAATAAGCACAAACTCGGGGGAGAAAAACTCACCCTGACCTCCCGTCTCTGAATTAGGAGCCACGGGGAATGGAGCTCCTCTGGTAGCCTCGGCCCGAGGCGTCACTCTGCTCTCAGACTCCTCTGCAACCGCGGGGGTCGAGCTATGCGGCGCTTCCAAGATGGCGCCCGCTGCCAGCTCCATCGAGCGGAAAAAATCATTGCTTGCCATGCTCGTACTGGCTCTACCGTAAACAACACGTTTTACAGAGCCCCGCTGCTGATCTGCGCTTGCCTCAACGGGAACAGCGCTTAACTCCCTCAGCAGCCGTTGCTGAAAAACGGCAGAATAAAATTCAAAATGGCGGCTTCGTGCCAAAATCACCCCGATTGGAATGCCGTCCACAGGCCCTCCCCGGAGGAGCTGAGTACCGCTCTTACCTCAAGGGACCGAGTCCATGAGCTCCGGTCACGCTGCAGTCAGGAAAAGCCTCAGAAATAGCAGCGCTGTCAAAGCGTGATTTTTTTTTTTTTTTTAATGTTGTGAGGAAAGTTGGAGGCAAACAGCTACAGAGGTACTCCGGAGGCAGAAGAGGTTGGAAAAGGCAGGGAAAGGGCGAACCTATATGCCTGCATCCACACAGGGGGAAGGGTAAGGCAGGGAAAGGGCGAACCTATGTGCCTTTAAAGTGGGCTCCACTTAGCCACAACACCCCTGCTACAACTGGCAAAAGCACAGGAGCCACCCCAGGCAGAATCTTCAAGGAGCTGAACAAGCTGCGTCCAACTCTGCTGGGAGATAGAGAAATATTGAGAGGTAGATGGAGCTAGCCTTCCTAGAGGCACTATGGTTTTCAGTGTTTTCTATCTCCCCCTGCTGGTAGGTGGACACAACCCATTCGTAATGGATTCATCTGCTGCTGATGACAAGGAAACAATCATCTCTTTAAGCCACCTAGACAAGGTAGGTTTAGACACCGCTAACCCTTTCAGAGGACCCCCGACAAGTACAAACAAATGTTCCGTCTGCCTAAATTCTGCTGAAGCTTTCAGATAATATTCAAGCCCCTGCTTAACATCCAGACACTTAAGATGACGTTGTTCCTCCGAGCCAGAAAAAGTACCGAGGACTGGCAAAATGACAGATTGAGACACGTGAAAACGCAACACCACTTTGGAGAGAAAGGAAGGCACTGCCACAACATTACGTTGTCGTTTGCAAACTAAAAATGGCGGCTTACACAAAAGCGCCTGCAACTCAGAAACCCTCCTAGCTAAAGCAACAGCGACCAGAAAAACACCTTGAGAGTGAGATCTTTCAAAGTACAGGAAGACAACGGCTCAGAAGGGGAACCAGACAGGGCAGTTAGAACCATATTAAGATCCCACAAGGGAAAAATTAGACGAGTGGGTTGCCTCAGGAGCCTTGCATCCCGCAGGAATCAAAGCACATCCAGATGAGAAGCCAGATGAGACTTTGCCCTGCACCTGACCTCAAAAACAGGACAGGGCCCAGCACTGGATAAAGCCAAACCCTTCTCTAAACCTCAAAAAAAAATCCAGAATTTGAGAAAGTTGGAGACTGAGGGTCCAACTGACCGCTTTGAGGTTCAGAATGGGGCAAAAGGAACCTTCTTTCTTGGGAACAACAAAGTAAATGGAATACCGACCCTGCTTGAGTTCCTCCGAGGGTACGGGACAAATGGCATGAAGAGAGATGAGCCTTTCTAGAGTATTACCGACAATAGCCACCTTTAAGCGAGACCGGCAAGGGGACTCCAGGAATGTGTCGGGAAGCGGACGCACAAATTCTAAGGCATACCCTTCTCAAATAACCTCTAGTACCCATTGGTCAGAGTTAATCTGGGCCCACCTCTGGAAAAACTACGCCAAATGCACTCCTACCAGAACCAGAGGCTGGGCCCCGACACCCTCATTGAGAGGAACAGGAGGGGGACTGGAACAAGGCTTTTAAGTCCTTGTTTCCCTTACGGCCCCCCACGAAAGGACTGATTCGTTTGGAAAAAACGAGAACGCTGTACCGGAGATGCTTTACTCGACGGAAAGCACCAAAATTCACAACCATGACCCCGGATTGACGACACTCCTTGGCTCGGACTAGAGAGCTGCATAGGAATGGGGTTTGCGGGAACAAAAAAAAAGTCAAACCATCGACTTGGCGGGTTTGAAAACAAAATCTGGAGCATCCCACTGCGCTTGGATGACGTCCCTGATATCCTGATGCATGGGAAAAGTCTTAACCAGTTTACGGACTCCCTTCAATAACAGATCCATTTTGCAAGGAGCCTCAGCGACCGTAGGTTCTTCCTCCTCAAAACGCAATGTAGAGGATACCAAGGAGATTAACTCCATTAGGTCCCCCATGTGAAAAATGCACAGTACAGAAGTGTCTTCTCCCAGGAAGAAAGGATCCGTCTCTGAATCCAGCAGAGAAGGATCCCCATCTGCTAAATCTTCCTAGGCGACATCTGAATGCTCCAGGTCAGGCATTTCCAGATGGGGGTTGGACTCAAAATCTTCCTCCTGTTCCCAAGACCCCCTAGGTGTCTTAGAAAGACAAAACTGACTGCTTTCCAATTCTCTCCTTGAAGGAGCCCCAAGCCTGACCCAACTTCTGGAGAAGAAAGGCTTTATATATCTGCATCACGAATTCTGGGGGAAACCCACCCTCAGAACTGGCAACCAACAGAGAAACATCTTTGGACTGAACCTGTGCTTGAACCAAGGGTAGGGAAACAAGTGTCCCCAGAATCAGTGGATGGAGACAAAGTGGAGGACGCTCCCGCCCAAACCAGAGGTTCCTTGTCAACGGAGGAATCCATGCCCCTTGAAAACACACCCAGCACCGACACAGGAGAGGGTCCCAATTTGGAAGCGCCATCAATCGCAGCGCAGAATTTACATCTGTCGTTTACCCCCAACACCGTGGCTCTGACACACAGAACAGCGTCGCAGCTTCTCAGCCATGCCTGCCAGACTGCGACGCGGGGAAGTCTCCATGCACTCCTTCAGAGCAGGAGTTAAATATTTTACCCAGCGCCGGCGAACCAAGGCTACTGAAAGGAGCTCACAGTGCCACGAACAGCCAGCTAAGCCCAGAGAGCCACTTTGTCTGAGCACGGCCTTTGTGTTTTTGTTGTAAAACAAACGCGGCTGCCTCTCCCTTAACGCAAAGATCTCTTCCATTGAAGAGTATGACTATCTAATAGCCCTAGCTTACAAGAAGGTCCCAAGCAGAGCAGGGGAGGGAGGAAGGTGGAGGGAGGAACCTGGCCTCCCAGGTGCAACACTCCCAAGCCAACAAGAGACCCCTTTGGACCTCTGCCTGAAAAAACTAAGCTCCAATAAAGACAAGTGCACAAAAGAAAATCTAACAATTTTTTTTAAAGCAGACAAACTACTACTACTTATTTCTATAGCGCTACAAACTAAGAAGAAGGAAATAAAGAAAAAAAGTGAGACTGAAAGGGCTCACCACCTGCCACCTAATGGAGACTGAGGATACTGGATATTTCTATTCCTGGCAAGGGCTCTTATTGGCTGTCGCTGATGACTCAGAATTCTCAGTCTCCACCTGCTGGAAGGTGTGCACAACCCATCAGTCAATTGCTGGGCCGGTCCGGAGGAACACTAAGGAAGATGAAATAGTATCAAACTTCCTAAGAGTGAAAATCAACTGCATTTTTCCCCCCACTAATTTGGTAGAAATGTTCAAATAAAGCATTTGGTTTGTTTGGGTTTGCTATATCACCTTTCTTGATGGACATGTCAAACATGGTTTACAAGCTAACAAAACAGAAAAGGTAAAATTATGTATCATACCTGATAAGTTTCTTTCCATTAATTATAGCTGATCAATCCATAGACTGGTGGGTTGTGTCCATCTACCAGAAGGAGATAGAGAGCAATCCTTTTGCCTCCCTATATGTGGTCATGTGCTGCCGGAAACTCCTCAGTATGTCAATATCAAAGCGCCATCCGCAGGACTCAGCACTTAGAGAATTACACCCACAAAGGGACACTCTGCCCAGCTCACCACCGCCGGAACGGGGGAGGGGAATCAACCCAGCTCATCCCCACACAAGTGAGGGAGGGGAATCCGTCCAGCTCATCCCCGCGGAGTGGGGGAGGGAAACCACACCCGCCGATGCGGGGGGATCTGGCTTATCCTGCGACCGCAACCGCAGGAGGAGCTGGCTGACCCGAACACCGCCGAAGCGGGAGGGATATAATGCTACCCTACTGCCGCCCGAAGCGGGAGGGAGCGCCAACAGAATTTAGGTCTCAATCCAGTCCCGTAAAACGGAGGGGAGAGGAATGCAGCAGCTCACTGTAACACAAAATCATTTCAACTCCAGAAGAATTCAATCAAAAAAAAAAACTTTAACACGAAGATCCTCCTGAACAGGAACTGAAGACTAAACTTGAACCTGAAATGCAACCAGAATATAAACAGTACAGATATCTGGGAGGGGCTATGGATTGATCAGCTATGATTAATGGAAAGAAAATTATCAGGTATGATACATAATTTTACCTTCCATATCATCATGCTGATCAATGCATAGACTGGTGGGATGTACCAAAGCAGTACTCACCCAGGGCGGGACATAAAAATCCCTGACCGCAACACTGAAGCTCCAAACCGGGCCTTCGCCCGAGCAGCCACAGTCAAGCGGTAATGCCTGGAGAAGGTATGAGCCGATGCCCAAGTTGCCGCCTTACAAATCTCTTTCAAGGAGACGGACCTGGCCTCTGCCATCGAGGCCGCCTGTGCTCTAGTGGAGTGAGCCTTCAGCTGGATAGGCGGCATCTTCCCCGCGGCCACATAAGCCGCTGCAATGGCTTCCTTGACCCATGGTGCCACTGTAGGCTTGGATGCCTGCAGACCCTTACGAGCACCTGCGAACAGCACAAACAGATGATCCGACTTCCGGAAATCATTGGTCATGGTATCTGATGATGACTCGTCTCACATCCAGAAATTTGAGAGCAGAGTACTCCTCTGGGTAGTCCTCCCTACGAAAGGAGGGTAGACAGAGCTGCTGATTCACATGGAAACGAGAAACAATCTTGGGCAGGAAGGAAGGCACCGTGCGAATAGACACTCCTGCCTCAGTGAACTGCAGGAAGGGCTCCCGACATGATAGCGCCTGGAGCTCAGAAACTCGTCTGGCTGAAGTGATAGCCACCAAAAAGACTGCTTTCAACGTCAGGTCTTTCAGAGATGCCCTCGACAAGGGCTCAAAAGGCGGCTTCTGCAAGGCTCTTAGCACTAGATTGAGGTTCCATGCAGGCACCACCGAGCACAGAGGAGGGCGTAGATGATTAACTCCCTAGAGAAAGTGCACCACATCAGGCTGCGAGGCCAGGGAAGCACCCTTCAAGCGACCCCTGAAGCAAGCCAGAGCCACCACCTGGACTTTAAGGGAACTGAGCGACAGGCCTTTCTCCAGACCTTCTTGCAGGAACACCAACACTGAAGAAATTGGAGCAGTGAAGGAAGAAAGAGAGCCTGCCTCACACCACGATGCAAAGGCACACCAAACCCTGGCGTAAGCAGTAGAAGTAGAGCGCTTCCTCGCTCTCAGCATAGTGGCGATGACCTTGTCTGAGAAGCCCTTCTTCCTCAGACGCTGCTGCTCAATAGCCAGGCCGTAAGACCAAAGGGGGAGGGATCTTCCATCACCACGGGACCCTGATGCAACAGGCCCCGCTCCGCTGGCAGCCACAGAGGGCCGTCCACTGAGAGCCTGATCAAGTCCGCATACCAGGAACGTCTGGGCCAATCTGGACCCACCAGAATTACCTGGCCCAGCACCCTGCCCAACATGGGCCAGGGCGGGAACACGTAGAGGAGCTCCTGTGTCAGCCACTGTTGGAGAAGAGCATCTACTCCCAGAGATTGAGGGTCCCGTCCTCTGCTGAAAAAGCGCGGCACTTGGCAATTGGCCGATGACGCCATCAGATCTAGGCTCGGCTGGCCCCAGCGCTTCGTGATGTCCAAGAACGCCTGAGCAGATAGCTGCCACTCTCCGGGATTCAAGGTATGGCGACTGAGAAAGTCCGCCTTGACATTCATGACTCCCGCAATGTGGGCCGCCAACAGCTGTTCCAGGTTCGCTTCCGCCCACTGGCATAGATTCATGGCCTCCTTGGCTAGAGGGGCGCTCTTGGTACCTCCCTGGTGATTGACATAGGCCACAGCCGTTGCATTGTCCGACAGGACCCTTACCGGCTTCGCCGCCAGTACCGGGAGAAACTCCAAAAGCGCCAACCGAATGGCTCTGAGTTCCAGGAGGTTGATAGGCCACTTTGCCTCTGCTGGAGACCTGAGCCCCTGCGCTGTCCTTCCCATGCAGTGGGCTCCCCAGCCCGTCAAAGAGGCGTCCGTCGTGACGACAACCCACTCCGGGGTCAAGAGGCATTCCTGCGGACAGCTTGTCTGGCCTCAGCCACCAGCTCAGCGCCTTGCGCACCGCTGGATGCAAGGGAAGGCACACAGCGTAATCCTCCGACACTGGAGTCCATCGCTGCAGCAGAGAGTGCTGTAGAGGTCTCATATGGGCCCTGGCCCAGGGCACTACTTCCATCGTGGCCGTCATAGAGTCCAACAGCTGCACATAGTCCCAAGCCCGAAGAGGAGAGGCTACTAGGAACTGGTCCACCTGAGCCTGAAGCTTGACAATCCGATTGTCTGGCAGGAACACTCTGCCCACTTGGGTGTCGAAACGAACTCCCAGATACTCCAGGGACTGAGTTGGGCGCAGCTGGCTTTTCTCCCAGTTGATGATCCACCCCAGGGAGTTCAAAAGAGCAATCACCCTGTCTGAAGCTCTGCCACACTCTGCATAAGAGGGGGCTCGGATCAACCAGTCGTCCAGATAAGAATGGACTTGTACTCCTTCCTTGCGTAGGAAGGCCGCGATGACTACATTACTTTGGAGAAGGTCCGCGGAGCAGTAGCCAACCCGAACGGGAGGGCTCTGAACTGGAAGTGTCGGCCCAGGACTGCAAAACGCAGAAAGCATTGATGAGGAGGCCAGATGGGAATATGCAAGTAAGCTTCCTTGATGTCCAAGGATTGCCAGGAACTCCCCTGCCTTCACTGCCACTATAACAGAGCGGAGAGTCTCCATTCAGAAGTGCCGAACTTTCAAGGCCCAACTGACCCCTTTGAGGTCGAGGATAGGCCGTACAGAACCTCCTTTCTTTGGTACCACAAAGTAAATGAAGTTAACGTCCCTTGCCAAGCTGATCTTCTGGCACCGGAACGACCGCACCCAGGCAGATCAGATTGTCCAAAGACTGCTGCACTGCCACAGCTTTGACCGGAGACTTGCAGGGAGAGTGCACAAACCCGTCTCTTAAGGGTCGGCAGAACTCTAGCTTGTAGCCGTCTCTGATGACTTCCAGCACCCAAGGAAGGTTCTAGGCGTCTGAAGTTACCCTGGTCCACTCGCCCAGAAACGAGGATAGACGTCCCCCAATCTGCTCTGGGCCATGGACCAGGGCCCCGTCATTGGGTACGAGACCCTGGGGGAGGACCGGAGGATGCACCCCCGGGACGGTGGTCTCTGCGAAAGGAATGCTGTTTGGGGGAGAAGTTCCTTTTGAAGGAAGAGGGGGCAGAGGAGCCTGACTTGCCCGGGCGATATCGACGGGCTTCCTGAAACCGTCCTTTGGAGGAACCGGGGCGGGCACCACTGGCCCGAGCCCTGACCTCCGGTAACCTCTTGCCCTTAGACGTGCCGAGATCGGTCACAATCTTGTCCAGCTCGACCCCAAAGAGAAGCTTGCCTTTAAAAGGCAACTTAGCCAGGCGAGACTTAGAGGCGTGGTCAGCAGCCAAAGCCAGCGCCGTGCAGAGACTGTCTGAGCCATGCCTTTAGCCGAGGCTCTCAAGACATCATACAGCAAGTCTGCCAAGTAGGCCAAGCCCGATTCCAGGGCCGGCCAATCAGCCCTCAAGGAAGGATCCGAGGGGGAAGCCCGCTGCACAATCGTCAGGCACGCCCTGGCCACATAGGAGCCGCAAACTGAGGCCTGCAAACTTAAAGCAGCTGCCTCGAAGGACGACTTTAAAGCCACCTCCAATCTTCTGTCTTGGGCATCCTTTAGGGCTGTGCCACCTTCCACCGGCAACGCCGTTTTCTTAGTCACCGCAGTGATTAAAGAATCCACGGTAGGCCAAAGAAAGGCCTCCCGTTCACCTTCAGGCAGAGGATAGAGGCGGGACATAGCCCTAGCCACTTTAAGGCTCGCTTCTGGGACATCCCATTGAGCCAAAATCAAGATGTGCATGGCTTCATACACGTAGAAGGTTCTAGGCGGGCGCTTCGTCCCCAGCATAATGGCAGAGCCAGCAGAGGCTGAGGGAGAGACATCCTCCTGAGAGGAAATCTTCAAGATGCTCATGGCCTGTACTAACAGGTTGGGCAAATCCTCTGAGCGAAAGATCCGCGCTGCAGAGGGGTCATCCGCTCCATCCGAGCGGGAATCCATCTCCTCCAAGGAATCCCCAAAGGACCGTTGGGAGAATCATCTACATCAGAGGAGACAGAGTCCTCTAGGGCCTGGAAATCCATCCGAGGGCGTTTGTTTCCGGAGGCCTCAACCCCTTTATCGGACAGGGGAGCAGGGGCAGCGTTTTGCATAAGAAAAGCCTGATGCAGCAGCAAAATGAACTCAGGGAAGAAACCCCCCAGACTGTGCACTTCTGCAGCTTGGGCCACGGCCCTAGACACACCCTCAACCGGCGCTCGCGGGGGAGAAACATGCTGCGCATCTAAAATGGCTTCCGGCGCGAAACTCCGAGAAGGAGCCGCGCGGGAAAAACGGTGTTTAACTTTTGCCGCTTTCTTGCCGTCGCCCGAATCGAGGGCGACCATAGCATTAACATCTCCCACCCCGAGGGCGGCCCAAGAAGAAGCCGTCCGAGCAGAGTGGCCGGCCAAAATGGGGGGGGGGGGGGGGGGGGGGAGCAGCGGAGGATGGGCGTTTATGGCGGGAAAAACCGCCGCACCGGAGGAAGAACCGGGACACTGACCGGACTCCAAACTGACGCCCAAAAAAGGCGATTCAAGCTGAAACCACTGCATCCCCGCTAGACGCACACAAGTGGTCCGGGGAGCGATTCTTCGCGCCTTTGCCCTCCGACGCCATAAGCCACGTGGAGACCGAACGGGGAACCCCCTGCCCGCTACAAAAGGTAAAAATTACCTGCTTCTCGCTCCAAGCTGTAACGAACTGGTGTCCCAGTGAGCAGCTGCAATAAACGCTGATATAAACGTTGAAATAAACGCCCTTAAAGCACGTTCAAATTTTTTTTTTATGGAGCCAGCGGGAGGAGGGAGAAAAGGAGGGACCTGGCTCCAAGCTGTAACGACCTGGTGTCCCAGTGAGTAGCTGCAATAAACGTTTAAATAAACGTCGAAATAAACGCCTTTAAGGACGTTCAAAAATTTTTTTTTTTTTTTTTTAACGGAGCCAGCGGGAGGGGGGAGAAAAGGAGGTACCTGGCGCCACCAGGTTTGCACTTGCTCAAGAAGAGCCCTCAACCCCAGATACTCAACAAAACCTAAGAATTAGGCTTGGAGACCTAGCCAGTGCTGCCGCTGTGTGTGACCACCACCTGCTGAGATAGAGAACATACTGAGGAGTTTCCGGCAGCACATGACCACATATAGGGAGGCAAAAGGATTGCTCTCTATCTCCACCTGTAGGTAGATGGACACAACCCACCAGTCTATGGATTGATCAGCATGATGATATGGAAGAAAATATTACTCCATTACGACAGGATAGCATAGCTAAAACATAGTGATGTGAAAACTTTTGCCCCCTGCCTTATTTTTCCTATTATTGCACATATGTCACGCTGAATGATTTCTGACCTTTAAACAAAATGTAATATTAGACAAAGTGAACATGATAAGAACAGTTTTTAAATTATTACTTCATTTATTTACGGAACAGTTATCCAATACCCATATCATCCATGTGAAAAGGTAACTGCCCCCTAAACCTAACTGGTTGCACCACCTTTAGCACCAATAATTGCAACCAAGAAGGTAAAATGAGTCCTTACCTGATCATTTTCTTTCCATTAGTCCCAACATATCAATCCAGAAACTTGTGGGTTATGTCCCTCACCCAGCAGGTGGAGAAAGAACGAGGAGAGGTCTGCTATACCTGGTCCTGTGCAGCAGCAGAAACCTCAGTATTGTCGATACCAAAGCAGTGGTGAAATATCCAAGACCCAAGCAATTTTCTGTCTCCAGAAAGACGCCGCAGAAACTGAAACACAGCAATTTAACAAAAAGAATAAACTCCGTGCACAGACGGGCGGGACTCTGGATTGATCTGTTGGGACTAAAGGAAATCATCAAGTAAAGACTAATTTTAGCTTCCATAGTGTCCCACAGAGACTTGTGGGATGTATTAAAACAGTCACGTGGGCCAGGAAACTTCAACCCCAGCAGCCAAGACAGAAGCCCCAAATGCCACATTTTCGTGCGTCGAGATACCCAGCCTGTAAGTTTCGAAAATGTGTGGACCGAAACCCAACTAGCCAACCGGCAAATCTCATCAAGTGGGGCTCTGAAGGAAGGCGCCTGCGCTCGAGTGGAATGTGCCCACACCTGAAGAAGGCGACTGCCTTGCGACCACGTAGGCCAAAACAATCGCTTCCATCAGCCAGCGGGGGCCAGTGTCCTTAGCCTGGTCCCCTTTCTTGCGTCCAGCATAGTAAAAAAAAAAAAGGTGGCCAGAACGAGTCATTAGTGACAAGTACCGGAGAAGTATACGCTGCACATCCAGGCACCACAGAGCCCGGAACTCTGTCGGATAATCCTCCCGGCAAAACGCCGGAAGGAAAAGCGGTTGAATCAAATGAAAACGAGAAATAAACAATCTTCGGAAGGAAGGACAGAACCGTTCTGAAACATACTCCAGCCTCCGTAAAGCGGAGAAAGGGATCCTGGCAAGATACAGTTCTAACACCCGCCTAGTGGATGTGATGGCTACTAGAACGACTGCCTTCAATGTAAGATCTTTCAAAGAGACACGATCCAAAGGGTCAAAGCGGGGGTCTCTGCAAAGCCCACAGAACCAAATTAAGATTCCGAGAAGGCAGAAGAGGGCACAAAGCGAATGCTACATACCTGTAGAAGGTATTCTCCGAGGACAGCAGGCTGATTGTTCTCACTGATGGGTGACGTCCACGGCAGCCCCTCCAATCGGAATCTTCACTAGCAAAAGGCTTTGCTAGCCCTCGCGCGCCGATGCGAAGGGAAGACACAACTCCAAAGGGGAGGCGGGCGGGTTTGTGAGAACAATCAGCCTGCTGTCCTCGGAGAATACCTTCTACAGGTATGTAGCATTCGCTTTCTTCGAGGACAAGCAGGCTGCTTGTTCTCACTGATGGGGTATCCCTAGCCCCCAGGCTCACTCAAAACAACAACCATGGTCAATTGGGCCTCGCAACGGCGAGGACATAACTGAGATTGACCTAAAAAATTTACCAACTAACTGAGAGTGCAGCCTGGAACAGAACAAACAGGGCCCTCGGGGGGTGGAGTTGGATCCTAAAGCCCAAACAGGTTCTGAAGAACTGACTGCCCGAACTGACTGTCGCGTCGGGTATCCTGCTGCAGGCAGTAATGAGATGTGAATGTGTGGACAGATGACCACGTCGCAGCTTTGCAAATCTCTTCAATGGTAGCTGACTTCAAGTGGGCTACCGACGCTGCCATGGCTCTAACATTATGAGCCGTGACATGACCCTCAAGAGCCAGCCCAGCCTGGGCGTAAGTGAAGGAAATGCAATCTGCTAGCCAATTGGATATGGTGCGTTACCCCACAGCCACTCCCCTCCTATTGGGATCAAAAGAAACAAACAATTGGGCAGACTGTCTGTTGGGCTGTGTCCGCTCCAGGTAGAAGGCCAATGCTCTCTTGCAGTCCAATGTGTGCAGCTGACGTTCAGCAGGGCAGGAATGAGGACGGGGAAAGAATGTTGGCAAGACAATTGACTGGTTAAGATGGAACTCCGACACAACCTTTGGCAAGAACTTAGGGTGAGTGCGGAGAACTACTCTGTTATGATGAAATTTGGTGTAAGGGGCCTGGGCTACCAGGGCCTGAAGCTCACTGACTCTACGAGCTGAAGTAACTGCCACCAAGAAAATGACCTTCCAAGTCAAGTACTTCAGATGGCAGGAGTTCAGTGGCTCAAAAGGAGGTTTCATCAGCTGGGTGAGAACGACATTGAGATCCCATGACACAGTAGGAGGCTTGACAGGGGGCTTTGACAAAAGCAAACCTCTCATGAAGCGAACAACTAAAGACTGTCCTGAGATCGGCTTACCTTCCACACGGTAATGGTATGCACTGATTGCACTAAGGTGAACCCTTACAGAGTTGGTCTTGAGACCAGACTCAGACAAGTGCAGAAGGTATTCAAGCAGGGTCTGTGTAGGACAAGAGCGAGGATCTAGGGCCTTGCTGTCACACCAGACGGCAAACCTCCTCCACAGAAAAAAGTAACTCCTTTTAGTGGAATCTTTCCTGGAAGCAAGCAAGATGCGGGAGACACCCTCTGACAGACCCAAAGAGGCAAAGTCTACGCTCTCAACATCCAGGCCGTGAGAGCCAGGGACCGGAGGTTGGGATGCAGAAGCGCCCCTTCGTCCTGTGTGATGAGGGTTGGAAAACACTCCAATCTCCACGGTTCTTCGGAGGACAACTCCAGAAGAAGAGGGAACCAGATCTGACGCGGCCAAAAAGGAGCAATCAAAATCATGGTGCCTCGGTCTTGCTTGAGTTTCAACAAAGTCTTCCCCACCAGAGGTATGGGAGGATAAGCACACAGCAGACCCTCCCCCCAGTCCAGGAGGAAGGCATCCGATGCCAGTCTGCCGTGGGCCTGAAGCCTGGAACAGAACTGAGGGACTTTTTGGTTGGCTCGAGATGCGAAGAGATCTACCAAGTGGGTGCCCCACACCTGGAAGATCTGTCGCACTACACGGGAATTGAGCGACCACTCGTGAGGTTGCATAATCCTGCTCAACCTGTCGGCCAGACTGTTGTTTACGCCTGCCAGATATGTGGCTTGGAGCACCATGCCGTGACGGCGAGCCCAGAGCCACATGCTGACGGCTTCCTGACACAGGGGGCGAGATCCGGTGCCCCCCTGCTTGTTGACGTAATACATGGCAACCTGGTTGTCTGTCTGAATTTGGATAATTTGGTGGGACAGCCGATCTCTGAAAGCCTTCAGAGCGTTCCAGATCGCTCGCAACTCCAGAAGATTGATCTGCAGATCGCGTTCCTGGAGGGACCAGCTTCCTTGGGTGTGAAGCCCATCGACATGAGCTCCCCCATCCCAGGAGAGACGCATCCGTTGTCAGCACTTTTTGTGTCTGAGGAATTTGGAAAGGACGTCCCAGAGTCAAATTGGACCAAATCGTCCACCAATACAGGGAGTTGAGAAAACTCGTGGACAGGTGGATCACGTCTTCTAGATCCCCAGCAGCCTGAAACCACTGGGAAGCTAGGGTCCATTGAGCAGATCTCATGTGAAGGCGAGCCATGGGAGTCACATGAACTGTGGAGGCCATGTGGCCCAGCAATCTCAACATCTGCCGAGCTGTGATCTGCTGTGACGCTCGCACCCGCGAGACGAGGGACTACAAGTTGTTGGCTCTCGCCTCTGGGAGATAGGCGCGAGCTGTCCGAGAATCCAGCAGAGCTCCTATGAATTCGAGTTTCTGTACTGGGAGAAGATGGGACTTTGGGTAATTTATCACAAACCCCAGTAGCTCCAGGAGGCGAATAGTCATCTGCATGGACTGCAGGGCTCCTGCCTCGGATGTGTTCTTCACCAGCCAACTGTCGAGATATGGGAACACGTGTACCCCCAGTCTGCGAAGTGCCGCTGCTACTACAGCCAAGCACTTTGTGAACACCCTGGGCGCAGAGGCGAGCCCAAAGGGTAGCACACAGTACTGGAAGTGACGTGTGCCCAGCTGAAATCGCAGATACTGTCTGTGAGCTGGCAGTATCGGGATGTGCATGTAGGCATCCTTCAAGTCCAGAGAGCATAGCCAATCGTTTTCCTGAATCATGGGAAGGAGGGTGCCCAGGGAAAGCATCGTGAACTTTTCTTTTACGAGATATTTGTTCAGGGCCCTTAGGTCTAGGATGGGACGCATCCCCCCTGTTTTCTTTTCCACAAGGAAGTACCTGGAATAGAATCCCAGCCCTTCTTGCCCGGGTGGCACGGGCTCGACCGCATTGGCGTTGAGAAGGGTGGAGAGTTCCTCTGCAAGTACCTGCTTGTGCTGGAAGCTGTAAGACTGAGCTCCCGGTGGACAATTTGGAGGTTTTGAGGCCAAATTGAGGGTGTATCCTTGCCGGACTATTTGGAGAACCCACTGATCGGAGGTTATGAGAGGCCACCTTTGGTGAAAAGCTTTCAACCTCCCTCCGACTGGCAGGTCGCCCGGCACTGACACTTGGATGTCGGCTATGCTCTGCTGGAGCCAGTCAAAAGCTCGTCCCTTGCTTTTGCTGGGGAGCCGAGGGGCCTTGCTGAGGCGCACACTGCTGACGAGAGCGAGCGCGCTGGGGCTTAGCCTGGGCCGCAGGCTGTCGAGAAGGAGGATTGTACCTACGCTTGCCAGAAGAGTAGGGAACAGTCTTCCTTCCCCCAAAAAATCTTCTACCTGTAGAGGTAGAGGCTGAAGGCTGCCGGTGGGAGAACTTGTCGAATGCGGTGTCCCGCTGGTGGAGCTGCTCTACCACCTGTTCGACTTTCTCTCCAAAAATATTATCCGCACGGCAAGGCGAGTCCGCAATCCGCTGCTGGATTCTATTCTCCAGGTCGGAGGCACGCAGCCATGAGAGCCTGCGCATCACCACACCTTGAGCAGCGGCCCTGGACGCAACATCAAAGGTGTCATACACCCCTCTGGCCAGGAATTTTCTGCACGCCTTCAGCTGCCTGACCACCTCCTGAAATGGCTTGGCTTGCTCAGTGGGGAGCGCATCCACCAAGCCCGCCAACTGCCGCACATTGTTCCGCATGTGTATGCTCGTGTAGAGCTGGTAAGACTGAATTTTGGCCACGAGCATAGAAGAATGGTAGGCCTTCCTCCCAAAGGAGTCCAAGGTTCTAGAGTCCTTGCCCGGGGGCGCTGAAGCATGCTCCCTAGAACTCTTGGCCTTCTTTAGGGCCAAATCCACAACTCCAGAGTCATGAGGCAACTGAGTGCGCATCAGCTCTGGGTCCCCATGGATCCGGTACTGGGACTCGATCTTCTTGGGAATGTGGGGGTTAGTTAAAGGCTTGGTCCAGTTCGCCAGCAATGTCTTTTTTAGGACATGGTGCATGGGTACAGTGGACGCTTCCTTAGGTGGAGAAGGATAGTCCAGGAGCACAAACATTTCAGCCCTGGGCTCGTCCTCCACAACCACCGGGAAGGGGATGGCCGTAGACATCTCCCGGACAAAGGAAGCAAAAGACAGACTCTCGGGAGGAGAAAGCTGTCTCTCAGGAGAGGGAGTGGGATCGGAAGGAAGACCTTCAGACTCCTCGTCAGAGAAATATCTGGGGTCTTCTTCCTCTTCCCACGAGGCCTCACCCTCGGTGTCAGACACAAGTTCACGGACCTGTGTCTGCAACCTCGCCCGACTTGACTCTGTGGAGCCACGTCCACGATGGGGGCGTCGAGAGGTAGACTCCCTCGCCCGCATCGGCGAAGCTCCCTCCGCCGACGTAGTCGGGGAGCCTTCCTGGGAGGCGGCGGCACCGACGCCGGAGACCTCACCTCGGGCGATGGGCCAGCCGGCGCCACGCTCGACGGTACTGGTAGCGCAAGCACCGCCGGTACCGGAGGGTTAGGGCGCAACAGCTCTCCCAGAATCTCTGGGAGAACGGCCCGGAGGCTCTCGTTCAGAGCGGCTGCAGAGAAAGGCATGGAGGTCGATGCAGGCGTCGACGTCAGAACCTGTTCCGGGCGTGGAGGCTGTTCCGGGCTGTCCAGAGTGGAGCACATCGACACCTCCTGAACAGAGGGTGAGCGGTCCTCTCGGTGCCTGCTGGGTGCCGACTCCCTTGGCGACCCAGAGCTCTCGGTGCCGACACGGGAAGGGGACCGATGACGATGCTTCTTCGACTTCTTGGAACGAAGCATGTCACCGGAACTTCCCGGCACCGACGAGGATGACGTAGAATCCAGCCGTCGCTTCCTCGGGGCCGAGACCGAAGAAGGTCGGTCGCGGGGGGGCTGTACCGCAGGAGCCCTCAGGGTAGGGGGAGACCCACCCGAAGGCTCACCGCCACCAGCAGGGGAATGGACAGCCCTCACCTGCACTCCAGACGAAGCACCACCGTCCGACGACATCAGCAGACGAGGTCCCGGTACCACCGACGTCGATACAGTCGTCTGATGTCTCAGCGCCGATGCAGAGGGCAGATGCCTCGATGCACTGGCAGCCGAGGATGAAAGTCTGGACGCTGAAGACGTCGATGCACTCGATACCCCCGGTGCCGACGAAGAGCCCGAGAACAAAATGTTCCACTGGGCTAACCTCGCTACCTGAGTCCGCTTTTGTAAAAGGGAACACAGACTACAGGCCTGAGGGCGGTGCCCAGCCCCCAGACACTGAAGACACGACGCGTGCCTGTCAGTGAGCGAGATTACCCGGGCGCACTGGGTGCACTTCTTGAAGCCGCTGGAAGGCTTCGATGTCATGGGCGGAAAAATCACGCCGGCGAGATCAAAAGTCGAAATGGCGAAATTTGGCACCAGAAAAATAGCGAGAAGGAAATTTCGACCGGGGCCTAATTAAGGCCTACCCCGACGACGAAAGAAAACTTACTAGGGCGAAAAAAACTCGAAGTACAGGAAGGGAAAGACCAAAAGAGGTCTTTCCGAAACAATTTTTAAAGTTTCTCACAGAAACGAGTCGAAAACGACGCGCGAGGTCGACTTTTCTGGGCACGAACGGCAAAACACAACCGTACCGAGCGCGGAGAAAAGAAGACTGACCGGCACGAGCCGGTTTCGGGCGGGAAGACGGCCGCGCATGCGCGGTGCGCATCGGCGCACGAGGGCTAGCAAAGGCTTTTGCTAGTGAAGATTCCGATTGGAGGGGCTGCCGTGGACGTCACCCATCAGTGAGAACAAGCAGCCTGCTTGTCCTCGGAGAATAATTAACTCCCCTAAGGAGCAAACAATGTCCGGATGAGCTGACAACAGGATCCCTGCAAGCAACCACAAAGCAAGCCAGAACTCCGGTACAGACGCTTCTCTAGACCGCCCTTGCAAGAAGGCCAGGATGTTTGCCACAGAGGCCGAAGCCACAAACAGGCCTGCTGCCAAGCACCAGGACGCGAAAATCTGCCAATCCGGGCATAGGCCACTAAAGTGGACTGCTTGCGGGCCTGTGGCTGGTGGTAATTGCCTTATCCGAGTAACCTTTCTTCCTCAACTGCACCCTCTCAAGAGCAAAGCTGTAAGACCAAAGGGGGGGGGGGGGGGGGGGGTATCCTCCATGAGGATGGGACCCTGTGACAGCCCCGTCGAGGCGAGAACCACAGGGTGCTGTTGATCTGCAGACGGACCAGGTCCGCATACCACAGGTGTTGGGGCCAGGCCGGAACCACAAGAATCACTGGACCCAGGTACCTGGCAATGCGCCCCAGTACTCTCCCCACCACAGGCCATGGCAGAAATACGTAGAGAAGCTGAGGATGTGACCATTCCGGAAGGAGCGCATCGATTCCTTCTGAACCGCATTCCCTGCCCCGGCTGTAGAACTGGGGCACCTTCGCGTTGGACTTCCGCACCACGAGATTGAGTGCAGTAACCCCCCAGCACTCCATTATTTGAGCAAATGCCTCCTTAAAGAGTTCCCACTCCATGGGGTCCAGGGAGGTTCGACTGAGAAAATCCGCCTAGATATTCAGAGTACCTGCAATGTGCACTGCTGAGAGCGATAATAGATGCTCCTCCACCCACAGGAAGAGGAGGGCAGCATCCCTCGCTAGAGGAATGCTCTCCGTGCCCCCCTGGCTGTTGATGTACACTACTACCAAAGTGTTGTCTTAGAGCACTTGGACCACCTGACCTGAATGACGGGCCAGAACTCCTGAAGGGCTAGTCAAATTGCCGAGTTCCAACCGGTTGATCGACCAGGACGCTTCCTCCGGAGACCAGAGTCCCTTTTTTTTTTTTTTAAGTATTTTTATTACTTTTTTAACATACATAGAACATATGCTAATAACAACAATGGTGAAATTAGATCTTACCTGCTAATTTTCTTTCCTCTAGACCCTCCAGACCCGTCAAGACGCTTGGGTTATGTACTCCTACCAGCAGAGGGAGACTGAGAAAACACTGAACTTTGAACACTGCCTATATAACCTGTGCAGTCCTTCCACTAGCCAGTATAACTCTAACAAAGCAGCGAACAAATAAAACCAGAACCCTGTACGTGGGCATAGCATAATTCCAATATCTTCCATGTGCTTCCACAGGCAGGCCACAGACCAAGCCACACCTGGAACAGAGCCACACCAGAACAGAAGCTGGATCAAGGCATCTGAAATTACTTGAACAACAGTCATCAGCTGCCAAACGCAACACTATACTGAAAGAACCCCTTCTGGCCGAAAGAACATACTGGGCGGGCCCTTGACCGGTCTGGAGGGTCTAGAGGAAAGAAAATTAGCAGGTAAGATCTAATTTCACCTTCCTCAGCAACCCTCCAGACCGGTCAAGACGCTTGGGACGTACCAAAGCAGTAACAATCTACGGGCGGGACCCTCTAAGGCCAGAGGACAAAACAGCTGCCCCGAAACTCGCTTCTTCCTTCGCATGAACATCAATCCTATAATGCTTGACAAACGAATGCAGAGAGGACCAAACCGCCGCCCGACAAATATCTAGAGGGGGGATCATACTACTTTCCGCCCAAGAGGCCGCTACTCCCCTCGTGGAATGAGCTGAAAAGACTTTAGGTACTGCCTGGCCCCTCAAGACGTAAGCAGACGCAATCGCCTCCTTCAACCACCGGGCTATAGTGGCCTTGGAAGCCGCAGCCCCCTTCTTTGGACCGCCATGAAGCACGAACAGCCGATCCGAGGCTCTGAACTCCCAAGTTCTAGACATTTAACGCAAAGCTCGCTTCACATCTAACTTCGCAAGCCGCTGCTGCTCCGAATCCCCTGTCAAACTCCCTAAAACTGGCAAAGAAATGGTCTGATTCACATGAAATTCCGAAACTACCTTGGGCAAAAAGGAGGGCACTGGCCTCAAGGAGACCCTTTCCTTGGAAAAGGATAAGAAAGGAGCCCTACAAGACAAAGCATGAAGTTCTGAAACCCTACGCGCTGACGTAATAGCTACCAAGAACACAGTTTTCAAGGACAAATCTTTGACTGTAGCCGAGACCAGAGGCTCAAACGAAGGCCTGACCAAAGCCTCTAAAACAAGATTCAAATCCCACGGAGGAACCAACCGACGACTGTGAGGCCGAAGCAACTTAACACCCTTCAGAAAACGTACTACATCCAGTGCAGAAGCTAAAGACCTCCCCTGGACCTTTCCACGAAAAGAAGACAAAGCCGCTACCTGCACCTTCAGAGTAGACAAAGCCAAACCCTTGTCCAAACCATCTTGCAAAAACTCCAACACCTCCGGAACAGAAGAACGCAGAGGCCTCACACCCCGATCTCGACACCAGTGCTCAAAAAGTCTCCAGACTCGAACGTACGCCAGGGATGTGAACTGCTTGTGGGAACTTAACATCGTAGCAATAACCCTAGAAGAAAAGCCCTTCTTCAACCTGTACCTTTCAAGAGCCAGGCCATAAGAGAGAATGGAGACGGGTCCGGCAGAACAATCGGACCTTGACACAACAATACAGTCTCTGTTAGCGGAACAGGATCTGCTACTGCCAGACGCACCAGATCTCCGAACCATGGACGACGGGGCCAATTTGGAGCTATCAGAATTACCCGTCCCGAGTGACGTTCGATGCGCTGAACTATCCTGCCGACTAACGGCCACGGAGGAAAGACATACAGTAGCCCCTGCGGCCACGGTACCAGAAGGGCGTCTATTCCTTCCGACCGAGGATCTCGTCTGCAACTGTAGAACTGCTGTACTTGTGCATTTCCCGCTGTTGCCATGAGATCCATCACTGGCAGACCCCATACCACCACAATGCGATTGAAAACCGATCGATGTAGAGACCATTCGCTGGGATCTAGAGTATTTCTGCTCAGAAAGTCCGCGTCCACGTTGTCCACCCCTGCTACGTGGCCCGCCGACAGAGAGCCTGAAGACCGCGCGACTTTGTGCCTCCCTGCCGGTTGACGTACGCTATGGCTGTGGCATTGTCGCATAGCACCCTGACCGCCTTGGCTAGGAGCAGAGACTGGAAGGACTGAAGAGCCAAGCGAATGGCCCGAGTCTCCAACCGGTTGATGGACCACTGAGCTTCCTCCGAGGACCAGCACCCTTGCGCTACTTGTCCGAGACAATGAGCCTCCCATCCTGAGAGGCTGGCGTCTGTGGTGAGAACCACCCACTCTGGAGTTCCAAAGGCATTCCCTTCTCCAGGTTGTGCGTGTTCAGCCATCAGCGAAGCATGAGACTGGGGGTTGCACTCAGGGGCAAGCGCACCTCTAAATCCTGCGACTGTGGAGACCACCGACTGAGCAGAGCTGTCTGCAACGGCCGCATGTGAGCCCTGGTCCAGGGCACCACCTCTATAGTCGCCGCCATCATTCCCAGCACCTGCAGATAATCCCGCGTCGTCGGGAGAGATTCCGCAAGAAAATGACGAATCAGATCCTGCAGCTTGCGAATCCGAAGAGATGGTAAAAACACTCAACCGTCGCCTGTCTCGAAACGCACCCCCAGATATTCCAGAGACTGAGCCGGAACTAGATGACTCTTGCTGAGGTTCACTACCCAACCAAGAGATTCCAGCAACTCCACCACTCGAGCGGTAGCCGCTTCGCTCTCCGCTCTCGACTTGGCCAGAATCAGCCAGTCGTCTAAATACGGATGCACCAGAACTCCCTGCCGACGCAGCACCGACGCTACCACCACCATGACTTTGGAAAAGGTGCGAGGGGCTGTCGCGAGACCGAAGGGCAGGGCACAAAACTGAAAATGCTTCTCTAACACAGCAAATCGAAGAAAATGCTGATGCAACGGACGAATGGGAATGTGAAGGTAAGCCTCTGTCAAATCCAGGGAAGTCAGGAACTCTCCCTGCCGAACCGCAACAATGAATGACCGCAGTGTCTCCATGCGAAAAGACGGGACCTTTAGTGCCGCATTGACCCTCTTGAGATCTAAAATAGGCCGAAAGGAACCTTCCTTTTTCTTTACTACAAAATAGATCGAATAACAGCCCGAGCGTTGCTGACTTGGAGGACCCGAAACAACTGCTCCCAGACTGAGGAGACGCCGCAAAGTCTCCCGCACGGCCGCCTTCTTGGCCCGCGAACGACAAGGGGACTCTAGAAAAACTTCGGGTACTGCACTTTCGAACTCTAGCGCATAACCGTCTCTCACCACTTCAAGCACCCACTGGTCTGACGTGATCTTGGTCCAGCTCTGGTAAAACTGGCTCAGCCGAGCCCCTATACGTACCAGAGGCTGAACCCGCACACCCTCATTGGGAATTACGGGCCGCACCCGATCCCCCCGAGGAGATGCCACGGCCCGAAAAGTCACGGCGACCTCCTCGAAAGGACTGGGTGCGCTGGAAAAAATGACCTCTAGAAGTTCCACTAATCCTACCTGGCCTATACCGTTGAGCTTCTTTAAGCCGACCGCGTGCGGACATACCTCTGGAACTGGCTTTGGGACGAAACTCCGGAAGACGAGGAACCTTAGCATCAGTAAGGCCCCGAACCAACTTATCCAAGTCTTCGCCAAAGAGCATAGACCCCTTAAAAGGAAGAGAACACAATTTGGCCTTAGAGGCCGCATCTGCGACCCATCCTCGCAACCAGAGGGCCCTACGTGCTCCAACCACCAGGGCCACATTCTTGGCTGATGCCCTCAACAAATCGTACAGGGCATCAGACAAGAAGGATGAGCCCATTTCTAACTTGGTCAATTCCTGAACCCCTGAAGAACCGACTTCTACTGAATCGTCAAGGAGCATCTCGGCCCAGTGAAAGCAGGCTCGAGCCACTAAACTCCCACAGACCGAGGCCTGGAGAGCTAGGGCTGACAAATCAAAGCTACGCTTAAGGCAAGATTCCAACCTCCTGTCCTGGGGGTCCCGAAGCGCGGTCCCACCATCCACCGGGATAGCCGTAGCCTTGGTGACCGCCGTGACCACTGCATCTACTGTGGGAGCCTTAAAGGAGTCTATCCTCCTGCGGCAGAGGATAGAGCCTCGCCATTGCCTTAGGCACCCTACAAGGAGCGTCTGGGGCACTCCACTCCTGAGAAATCATCTCCCTGAGATTCTTATTCATAGGGAAGGACCGCGCTTTGCATTGAATGCCTTTCACTAAAGGGTCCACCTGACTTGCCTCTCCCAAGGGGGCTTCTGACTGCTCAAACCTCAGGGTGGAAATCACCTGATCAATGAGCTCCGTAAGCTCATCTCTATGAAAATTTCTGACCACAGAGGGATCCTCACCAGGAAGGGAACATTCCGGCTCCTGAGAGCCCTCGAAACCCTCAGATTCTCCAAAATCACTGAGGTGCCCTTCAGACTCCCTAAGAGAAAAACAATCTCCCTCATCAACCCACTCTACACGGGGTTTTTTAGCGGGCATGGAGCTACCCCAGTCCTCCAACTGGGGGGACCCCCCGATTTCCAAGCTTGATACAGCGTCCAAACAAAATCAGGGGGAAAACCAACTCCTCCTGTGCCCTCAGAAGTCTCCTTTTGAACCAACATAGGGGAAACAGGACCAAACACAGCCGCCTCCGCTGATCGCGCCGGAGTCAAAATGGCGGCCATTCCCGCCGAAACCTCCGCTTCTGCTGACCGCGCCGGAGCCAACATGGCGCTCGTTCCCGCCGACACTCCCTCGTGCGAAATCGCAGGCAAAGGAGAAGCGGCGCTCACTGGTCCCTCCGCGGACAGAACCGGAGGAGCCACGGACAGCTGTTTCGGCTCGCCGCAGAGACGGCACGGACCACCCGGTGTCTCTATCCCGCATCGGGAACACGCACGGCAAGAGGAGCTTGCCCGCCATAGCACACTCGAAAGAGATACGAAGACTGCAGCGCCGCACCAACGACGACCTGCTTCAGCCAAACAATTAAACACAATGGTCGCGCTGCTCTCCCTCTCAGCACAGGCACATGGACCCGAAATATCACTACCCTGATAGAAACAGAGTACAATATGGCAGCTGCTGATTGTAGGGCACTCAATGCTGCAGTACTAAGAAAGCAGCCGAGGCACAAAGCTGCCAGCCTCAGAGAGGAAGAGAGCAGCACCCGGGGAGGGACCCGACTAGCAGGTGTGACACCCCAAGGGGAATAGTGAGCCCCACTGGACCCAGAGCCCCGAAGCACAAAATTCTTTTTTTTTTTTTTTTAAACACACGTACAGGGAACTGAAAAATAGATCAGCCCCCAAACGGAGCAAATCCCTTCTCTATCAATAACACTACCTCACCAGACCATTGCAGACAGCACAGGATGCACTGCTACCTCTGCTGAGACTGAGAAAATATTGGCTAGTGGAAGGACTGCACAGGTTATATAGGCAGTGTTCAAAGTTCAGTGTTTTCTCAGTCTCCCTCTGCTGGTAGGAGTACATAACCCAAGCATCTTGACCGGTCTGGAGGGTTGCTGAGGAATGAACCATTTTCCTGAATGTTCAATCCTCTACCCCCCCCCCCCCCCAACACATATTGATAAAGCGAATGCTACATACCTGTAGAAGGTATTCTCCGAGGACAGCAGGCTGATTGTTCTCACTGATGGGTTGACGTCCTCGGCAGCCCCCTCCATCGGAAAGTTTACTAGCAAAGGCCTTTGCTAGTCCTCGCGCGCCCATGCGCACTGCGCATGCGCAGCCGTCTTCCCGCCCGAAACCGGCTCGAGCCGGCCAGTCCAGTATGTAGCAAGACAATACACTCCAAGGGAAGACTCAACTCCAAAGGGGAGGCGGGCGGGTTGGTGAGAACAATCAGCCTGCTGTCCTCGGAGAATACCTTCTACAGGTATGTAGCATTCGCTTTCTCCGAGGACAAGCAGGCTGCTTGTTCTCACTGATGGGGTATCCCTAGCCCCCAGGCTCACTCAAAACAACAACCATGGTCAATTGGGCCTCGCAACGGCGAGGACATAACTGAGATTGACCTAAAAAATTTACCAACTAACTGAGAGTGTAGCCTGGAACAGAACAAACAGGGCCCTCGGGGGGTGGAGTTGGATCCTAAAGCCCAAACAGGTTCTGAAGAACTGACTGCCCGAACCGACTGTCGCGTCGGGTATCCTGCTGCAGGCAGTAATGAGATGTGAATGTGTGGACAGATGACCACGTCGCAGCTTTGCAAATTTCTTCAATGGAGGCTGACTTCAAGTGGGCTACCGACGCAGCCATGGCTCTAACATTATGAGCCGTGACATGACCCTCAAGAGCCAGCCCCGCCTGGGCGTAAGTGAAGGAAATGCAATCTGCTAGCCAATTGGATATGGTGCGTTTCCCTACAGCCACTCCCCTCCTATTGGGATCAAAAGAAACAAACAATTGGGCGGACTGTCTGTGGGGCTGTGTCCGCTCCAGATAGAAGGCCAATGCTCTCTTGCAGTCCAATGTGTGCAGCTGACGTTCAGCAGGGCAGGAATGAGGACGGGGAAAAAATGTTGGCAAGACAATTGACTGGTTCAGATGGAACTCCGACACGACCTTTGGCAGAAACTTAGGGTGAGTGCGGAGGACTACTCTGTTGTGATGAAATTTGGTGTAAGGAGCCTGGGCTACCAGGGCCTGAAGCTCACTGACTCTACGAGCCGAAGTAACTGCCACCAAGAAAATGACCTTCCAGGTCAAGTACTTCGGATGGCAGGAATTCAGTGGCTCAAAAGGAGGTTTCATCAGCTGGGTGAGAACGACATTGAGATCCCATGACACTGTAGGAGGCTTGACAGGGGGCTTTGACAAAAGCAAACCTCTCATGAAGCGAACAACTAAAGGCTGTCCCGAGATCGGCTTACCTTCCACTTGGTAATGGTATGCACTGATTGCACTAAGGTGAACCCTTACGGAGTTGGTCTTAAGACCAGACTCAGACAAGTGCAGAAGGTATTCAAGCAGGGTCTGTGTAGGACAAGAGCGAGGATCTAGGGCCTTGCTGTCACACCAGACGGCAAACCTCCTCCAATGAAAGAAGTAACTTCTCTTAGTGGAGTCTTTCCTGGAAGCAAGCAAGATGCGGGAGACACCCTCTGACAGACCCAAAGAGGCAAAGTCTACGCCCTCAACATCCAGGCCGTGAGAGCCAGAGACTGGAGGTTGGGATGCAGAAGAGCCCCTTCGTCCTGCGAGATGAGGGTCGGAAAACACTCCAATCTCCACGGTTCTTCGGAGGATAACTCCAGAAGAAGAGGGAACCAGATCTGACGCGGCCAAAAAGGAGCAATCAGAATCATGGTGCCTCGGTCTTGCTTGAGTTTCAACAAAGTCTTCCCCACCAGAGGGATGGGAGGATAAGCATACAGCAGGCCCTCCCCCCAAACCAGGAGGAAGGCATCCGATGCCAGTTTGCCGTGGGCCTGAAGCCTGGAACAGAACTGAGGGACTTTGTGGTTCACTCGAGATGCGAAGAGATCTACCAAGGGGGTGCCCCACACCTGGAAGATCTGTCGTACCACACGGGAATTGAGCGACCACTCGTGAGGTTGCATAATCCTGCTCAACCTGTCGGCCAGACTGTTGTTTACGCCTGCCAGATATGTGGCTTGGAGCACCATGCCGTGTCGGCGAGCCCAGAGCCACATGCTGACGGCTTCCTGACACAGGGGGCGAGATCCGGTGCCCCCCTGCTTGTTGACATAGTACATGGCAACCTGGTTGTCTGTCTGAATTTGGATAATTTGGTGGGACAGCCGATCTCTGAAAGCCTTCAGAGCGTTCCAGATCGCTCGTAACTCCAGAAGATTGATCTGCAGATCGCGTTCCTGGAGGGACCAGCTTCCTTGGGTGTGAAGCCCATCGACATGAGCTCCCCATCCCAGGAGGGACGCATCCGTGGTCTGCACTTTTTGTGGCTGAGGAATTTGGAAGGGACGTCCCAGAGTCAAATTGGAGCAAATCGTCCACCAATACAGGGATTTGAGAAAACTCGTGGACAGGTGGATCACGTCCTCTAGACCCCCAGCGGCCTGAAACCACTGGGAGGCTAGGGTCCATTGAGCAGATCTCATGTGAAGGCGGGCCATGGCAGTCACATGGACTGTGGAGGCCATGTGGCCCAGCAATCTCAACATCTGCCGAGCCGTGATCTGCTGGGACGCTCGCACCCGCGAGACGAGGGACAACAAGTTGTTGGCTCTCGTCTCTGGGAGATAGGCGCGAGCCGTCCGAGAATCCAGCAGAGCTCCTATGAATTCGAGTCTCTGCATTGGAAGAAGATGGGACTTTGGATAATTTATCACAAACCCCAGTAGCTCCAGTAGGCGAATAGTCATCTGCATGGACTGCAGGGCTCCTGCCTCGGATGTGTTCTTCACCAGCCAATCGTCGAGATATGGGAACACGTGCACCCCCAGCCTGCGAAGTGCCGCTGCTACCACAGCTAGGCACTTTGTGAACACCCTGGGCGCAGAGGCGAGCCCAAAGGGTAGCACACAGTACTGGAAGTGGCGTGTGCCCAGCTGAAATCGCAGATACTGTCTGTGAGCTGGCAGTATCGGGATGTGAGTGTAGGCATCCTTCAAGTCCAGAGAGCATAGCCAATCGTTTTGCTGAATCATGGGGAGAAGGGTGCCCAGGGAAAGCATCCTGAACTTTTCTTTTACGAGATATTTGTTCAGGGCCCTTAGGTCTAGGATGGGACGCATCCCCCCTGTTTTCTTTTCCACAAGGAAGTACCTGGAATAGAATCCCAGCCCTTCTTGCCCAGATGGCACGGGCTCGACCGCATTGGCGCTGAGAAGGGCGGAGAGTTCCTCTGCAAGTACCTGCTTGTGCTGGAAGCTGTAAGACTGAGCTCCCGGTGGACAATTTGGAGGTTTTGAGGTCAAATTGAGGGTGTACCCCTGCCGGACTATTTGCAGAACCCACTGATCGGAGGTTATGAGAGGCCACCTTTGGTGAAAAGCTTTCAACCTCCCTCCGACTGGCAGGTCGCCCGGCACGGACACTTGGATGTCGGCTATGCTCTGCTGGAGCCAGTCAAAAGCTCGTCCCCTTGCTTTTGCTGGGGAGCCGAGGGGCCTTGCTGAGTCGCACGCTGCTGACGAGAGCGAGCGCGCTGGGGCTTAGCCTGGGCCGCAGGCTGTCGGGAAGGAGGATTGTACCTACGCTTGCCAGAAGAGTAGGGAACAGTCTTCCTTCCCCCGAAAAATCGTCTACCTGTAGAGGTAGAAGCTGAAGGCTGCCGGCGGGCGAATTTGTCGAATGCGGTGTCCCGCTGGTGGAGAGACTCTACCACCTGTTCGACTTTTTCACCAAAAATATTGTCCGCACGGCAAGGCGAGTCCGCAATCCGCTGCTGGATTCTATTCTCCAGGTCGGCGGCACGCAGCCATGAGAGCCTGCGCATCACCACACCTTGAGCAGCGGCCCTGGACGCAACATCAAAAGTGTCATAACTCCTCTGGCCAGGAATTTTCTGCACACCTTCAGCTGCCTGACCACCTCCTGAAAAGGCTTGGCTTGCTCAGGGGGAAGAGCATCAACCAAGCCCGCCAACTGCCGCACATTGTTCCGCATGTGTATGCTCGTGTAGAGCTGGTAAGACTGGATCTTGGACACGAGCATAGAGGAATGGTAGGCCTTCCTCCCAAAGGAGTCTAAGGTTCTAGCGTCCTTGCCCGGGGGCGCCGAAGCATGTTCCCTAGAACTCTTAGCCTTCTTTAGGGCCAAATCCACAACTCCAGAGTCATGAGGCAACTGAGTGCGCATCAGCTCTGGGTCCCCATGGATCCGGTACTGGGACTCGATCTTCTTGGGAATGTGGGGATTAGTTAATGGCTTGGTCCAGTTCGCAAGCAATGTCTTTTTCAGGACATGGTGCAAGGGAACAGTGGACGCTTCCTTAGGTGGAGAAGGATAGTCCAGGAGCTCAAACATTTCAGCCCTGGGCTCGTCCTCCACAACCACCGGGAAGGGGATGGCCGTAGACATCTCCCGGACAAAGGAGGCAAAAGACAGACTCTCGGGAGGAGAAAGCTGTCTCTCAGGAGAGGGAGTGGGATCAGACGGAAGACCCTCAGACTCCTCGTCAGAGAAATATCTGGGATCTTCCTCTTCCTCCCACGAGGCCTCACCCTCGGTGTCAGACACAAGTTCACGGACCTGTGTCTGCAACCTCGCCCTGCTCGACTCGGTGGAACCCCGTCCACGGTGGGGGCGTCGAGAGGTAGACTCCCTCGCCCGCATTGGCGAAGCTCCCTCCGCCGACGTAGTCGGGGAGCCTTCCTGGGAGGTGGCCGCGGTCGGTACCGCACGCGGTACCGACGTCGGGGACCTCAACCTGGGCGATGGGCCAGCCGGCGCCACGCTCGACGGTACCGGAGGCGCAAGCACCGCCGGTACCGGAGGGGTAGGGCGCAACAGCTCTCCCAGAATCTCTGGGAGAACGGCCCGGAGGCTCTCGTTCAGAGTGGCTGCAGAAAAAGGCTGAGAGGTCGATGCAGGCGTCGACGTCAGAACCTGTTCCGGGCGAGGAGGCTGTTCCGGGCTGTCCAGAGTGGAGCGCATCGACACCTCTTGAACAGAGGGTGAGTGGTCCTCTCGGTGCCGATGCCTGCTGGGTGCCGAATCCCTCGGCGACCCAGAGCTCTCGGTGCCGACACGGGGAGGGGACCGGTGTCGATGCTTCTTCGACTTCTTCTGAAGCATGTCACCGGAGCTCCCCGGCACCGACGAGGAGGACGTAGAATCCATCCGTCGCTTCCTCGGGGCCGAGACCGAAGAGGGTCGATCTCGGGGGGGCTGTACCGCAGGAGCCCTCAGGGTAGGAGGAGACCCACCCGAAGGCTCACCGCCACCAGCAGGGGAATGGACAGCCCTCACCTGCACTCCTGACGATGCACCTCCGTCCGACGACATCAGCAGACGAAGTCTCGGTACCACCGACGTCGATGCAGTCGCCCGATGCCTCGGCGCCGATGCAGAGGTCCGATGCCTCGATGCAGTCGATGGAGCGGCAGCCAAGGAAGATGGTCCGGACGCTGACGACGTCGATGCACTCGATGCCTCCGGTGCCGATGTCGACGAAGAGCCCGAGAACAAAACGTTCCACTGGGCTAATCTCGCTACCTGAGTCCGCCTTTGTAACAGGGAACACAGACTGCAGTTCTGAGGGCGGTGCTGGGTGAGATTACCCGGGCGCACTGGGTGCACTTCTTGAAGCCGCTGGAAGGCTTCGATGTCATGGGCGGAAAAATCACGCCGGCGAAATCAAAAGCTGAAATGGCGAAAATTGAAGCACCAAAATTTAAGGGGAGAAAAAATCTCGACCGAGGCCAAACTCGGCCTACCCCGACAACGAAAGAAAACTTACGGGGCAAAAGCTGAGAAATTACGGGAAGGGCAGAAAACCCGAAAGGGTCTTCCGGAACACTTCCGGAGCGCTTCCCGAACTTTTTGTAACGAAAAAGAAGAAAAAACACGTCGAAAAGGACGCGCGAGGTCGACTCTCTGGGGCACGAACGGCGTAACACGACCGTACCGAGCGCGGACGAAAGAAGACTGGCCGGCTCGAGTCGGTTTCGGGCGGGAAGACGGCTGTGCATGCGCAGTGCGCATGGGCGCGCGAGGACTAGCAAAGGCCTTTGCTAGTAAACTTTCCGATGGAGGGGGCTGCCGAGGACGTCAACCCATCAGTGAGAACAAGCAGCCTGCTTGTCCTCGGAGAATGATCGTTATGTCTACATGGTGCTGCTTTGTCCTAGTACCTTATTAAGGAGTTACTATAAGTTTGGGTGCATCCAAATCCACACCAGCTGTCAGTCTCCATGCTGTATACTTGTCCCATTGTTTATAGAATTGTGTAATCCGTCCTGCCTTTATTGCAGTTATTTTAGACATTTGATAGAGATAATCCATCTTATGTACCACCTTTATCACTGGCGGCATCGTGGGTTGTTTCCACGCTGAGGCCAATGCAATCTTCCCTGCGACCAGCCACACCGAGGCCAGTCAATGTGTTGTCGATGGAATGGCTGCCGGTTGAAAATGCAATAGGCACGTCTCAGCCTTAAAGTCATATGGTTTCCCTATGATTTTTTTTCTAGCGTCTGAATTAGCTCCAACCAATACCCCTTGCGCCTTGGGGCATGTCCACCATATATGAATCATATCACCTATTTCCCTGCACCCCCTCCAGCACCAACCGTTGCCTTTCCTATACATTTTTGCTATTTTATGAGGAGTCAGATACCATTGATACAACATTTTATATCCGAGTCATTCCGTGTCAAGTGGACAAATTTTAAAGGTCGTCCCCACATCACCATCTCGGATTTTGATGAAATTTGGTACATAGTTTCTTTATGATAAAAAACTAAGCTGTGCAAAATTTTAGTTCAAAAGACTAAAAATTGGAGGTTCTAGGGGACCTTAAGTAAAGGGTTGCAAAATGTCGCCTGAGCAAAAATGACATTTTGGCCAACTTCCAGAAGCTGTAAAACTGGAAGTTTTAGTAGTACAAGGGGGATATTTGGAGCACCTGCACTACGTTTAGGGCTTAATGAACTGGCAAAACCCCATGTTCCTAGTCCTCTTACATTTTGAATGGGATGCTTTGGTTAGGCTGCCGTTTGAGCCCTTGGTTGCTGTTTCGGACAAGGATCTTTCCTTAAAGATGGTTTTCTTGGTGGCCATTACTTCAGCTCGGAGGGTGTCGGAGCTTCATGCTTTGTCTTGTAGAGAACCCTTTTTTACTTTTTCCAAGGAAAAGGTTTCGTTGCGGCCAGTGCCGTCCTTTTTGCCCAAGGTGGTCTCAGAGTTTCATGTTAATCAAGTCATTTCCTTGCCAGTTTTGGGTAATTTGGCGGGGGATACGGAGCAGCGTCGTCTGGCAACGCTAGATGTGCGGAGAGTCTCGCGCTGTTATATTTCCAGAACTCCGGAGTATAGAGTTTGTTCGTTCTGCATGGTGGTGCAAAAAAGGGTGCGGCAGCTTCCAAGGCAACGATAGCAAGGTGGTTAAAGGAGGCGATTGTTTCAGCTTATTTGCTAAAAGGTCGCTTGGCTCCTAAGGAGTTTTCGGCCCATTCTACCAGGTGAATGGCGACCTCCTGGGCGGAGTGTAGTATGATTCCTCCGTTAGATATTTGTCAAGCGGCGGTTTGGTCTTCCTTGCATTCCTTTGTTAAGCATTATAGGATTGATGTGCATGCCAAGGAAGAGGCAGGCTTTGGGGCTGCAGTGTTGACCTCTGGCCTTCGTGGATCCCGCCCGTAGGATATTTACTGCTTTGGTACGTCCCACGCGTCTTGACCGGTCTGGAGGGTCGTGGAGGAAGGTGAAATTAGATCTTACCTGCTAATTTTCTTTCCTCTAGACCCTCCAGACCGGTCAAGGCCTGCCCTGTCTGTATTTTAGGCCAGGTGGTATGTTTGGTCTGTTATTTCTCGGCAGCTGTTGATTGTTGTGTCTATGGATTCAGACTCTGGTTTACCAGTTTTTGTTGGTTTGAGTCTGGGCAGGTGTGACAGTGTTTGGTAGTCCACCTGTGGAAGCACACACAAAAAAGGGACACAGTAAGAGAAATAAGTCGCAGCAGCTTAACACCCTTCAAAAAACGAACAACATCAGGACTAGAAGCTAAAGACTTCCCCTGAACCTTCCCCCGAAAACAGGACAAAGCTGCCACTTGTACTTTTAAAGAGGACAAGGCCAGACCCCTGTCCATACCATCCTGTAAGAACTCCAATACATCAGTCACAGATGCACGAAAAGGAAGAACCTGTCTACCTGCGCACCAATGCTCAAAAACTCTCCAGACCCGGACGTAAGCCAACGAAGTAGATTGCCTATGAGAGCTCAACATTGTGGTGATAACTCTGGACGAAAAACCTCTCTTCTTTAACCTGTGTCTCTCAAGGGCCAGGCCGTAAGCGAGAACCGATCCGGATCTGGCATAACTATCGGTCCCTGACACAACACCACTGAATCTGACAACGGAAGAGGGTCTGCTACCGCCAGCCGTACCAGATCTCCGAACCATGGCCGACGCGGCCAATTCGGGGCTATCAAAATCACCCGTCCGGAGTGCCGAGCTATGCGTTGAACTACGCATCTAACAGCCATGGAGGAAAAACATACAGCAACTCCTGAGGCCAAGGCACCAGAAGAGCGTTGATCCCTTCCGCTCGAGGGTCCCTCCAACAACTGAAAAACCTCGGCACTTGAGCATTGTGGGCCGTTGCCATCAGGTCCACCTCGGGAAGTCCCCAGACCGACACAATGCGCTCGAACACCGACCGATGCAGAGACCACTCTCCGGGGTCTAGAGTATGCCTGCTCAGGTAATCTGCGTCCACATTGTCCACTCTGGCCACATGTGCCGCGGAGAGTGCTAGAAGGTGACTCTCCGCCCATTGGCACAACAGCGCCACCTCCTCCGCGACCGCCTGACTCTTCGTGCCCCCCTGACGGTTGACATAAGCCACGGCGGTGGTGTTGTCGCAGAACACCCTGTTTTCCGGAACAGGAGACTCTGAAAAGCCTGAAGCGCGAACCGAATGGCCAGAGTTTCCAAACGATTGATGGACCACTGAGCTTCTGAGTCCACCGACCTTGAGCCACTTGCCCGAGACAATGAGCTCCCCAGCCTTGTAGACTGGCGTCTGTGACGAGGACCACCCACTGCGGGGCCTCCAACGGCATTCCCTTTTCCAGATTGCTTGTGTCTAGCCACCACCGGAGACTGAGGCGAGGGATTACTGCCAGCTGAAGACGAATGTCCAACTCCTGACTCAGTGGTGACCAACGACTGAGAAGAGCTAACTGCAACTGCCGCATGTGCGCCCGGGCCCACGAACTACCTCTATGGTGGCCGCCATCAACCCCAGGACTTGCAGATACTCCCGGGCCGTCGGTGCTGAGTCCGCCAGAAACCGACGAATCTGACCCTGCAACTTGCGAATCCGGGGACCGGGCAAGAACACTCAACCCTTCTTGGTATCGAAAAGCACCCCCAGATATTCCAGAGACTGCGACGACACCAGATGACTCTTGCCGAAGTTCACTACCCAGCCCAGAGACTGAAGAAACTGAACCACTCGAGCAGTAGCCATCTCGCTCTCCGACCTGGACTTGGCCCGAATCAGCCAATCGTCCAGGTACGGGTGCACCAGAACACCCTGCCTCCGCAAAGCCGCTGCCACTACCACCATAACTTTGGAAAAAGTTCGGGGAGCCGCTGCTAGTCCGAAAGGTAGAGCACAGAACTGAAAGTGCTTCCCTAATACCGAAAAGCGAAGAAATCGCTGATGAGCGGCACGAATAGGAATGTGGAGATAAGCTTCTGTCAAATCCAAAGACGTTAGAAACTCTCCATCCTGAACCGCGACAATGACCAACCGCAACGTTTCCATGCGAAACGAGCGAACCTTGAGAGCTGCATTGACCCTCTTTAGATCTAAGATAGGCCGAAAGGCATCCTCCTTCTTTGGGACCACAAAATACAGTGGGGGAAATAAGTATTTGATCCCTTGCTGATTTTGTAAGTTTGCCCATTGACAAAGACATGAGCAGCCCATAATTGAAGGGTAGGTTATTGGTAACAGTGAGAGATAGCACATCACAAATTAAATCCGGAAAATCACATTGTGGAAAGTATATGAATTTATTTGCATTCTGCAGAGGGAAATAAGTATTTGATCCCCCACCAACCAGTAAGAGATCTGGCCCCTACAGACCAGGTAGATGCTCCAAATCAACTCGTTACCTGCATGACAGACAGCTGTCGGCAATGGTCACCTGTATGAAAGACACCTGTCCACAGACTCAGTGAATCAGTCAGACTCTAACCTCTACAAAATGGCCAAGAGCAAGGAGCTGTCTAAGGATGTCAGGGACAAGATCATACACCTGCACAAGGCTGGAATGGGCTACAAAACCATCAGTAAGACGCTGGGCGAGAAGGAGACAACTGTTGGTGCCATAGTAAGAAAATGGAAGAAGTACAAAATGACTGTCAATCGACAAAGATCTGGGGCTCCACGCAAAATCTCACCTCGTGGGGTATCCTTGATCATGAGGAAGGTTAGAAATCAGCCTACAACTACAAGGGGGGAACTTGTCAATGATCTCAAGGCAGCTGGGACCACTGTCACCACGAAAACCATTGGTAACACATTACGACATAACGGATTGCAATCCTGCAGTGCCCGCAAGGTCCCCCTGCTCCGGAAGGCACATGTGACGGCCCGTCTGAAGTTTGCCAGTGAACACCTGGATGATGCCGAGAGTGATTGGGAGAAGGTGCTGTGGTCAGATGAGACAAAAATTGAGCTCTTTGGCATGAACTCAACTCGCCGTGTTTGGAGGAAGAGAAATGCTGCCTATGACCCAAAGAACACCGTCCCCACTGTCAAGCATGGAGGTGGAAATGTTATGTTTTGGGGGTGTTTCTCTGCTAAGGGCACAGGACTACTTCACCGCATCAATGGGAGAATGGATGGGGCCATGTACCGTACAATTCTGAGTGACAACCTCCTTCCCTCCGCCAGGGCCTTAAAAATGGGTCGTGGCTGGGTCTTCCAGCACGACAATGACCCAAAACATACAGCCAAGGCAACAAAGGAGTGGCTCAGGAAGAAGCACATTAGGGTCATGGAGTGGCCTAGCCAGTCACCAGACCTTAATCCCATTGAAAACTTATGGAGGGAGCTGAAGCTGCGAGTTGCCAAGCGACAGCCCAGAACTCTTAATGATTTAGAGATGATCTGCAAAGAGGAGTGGACCAAAATTCCTCCTGACATGTGTGCAAACCTCATCATCAACTACAGAAGACGTCTGACCGCTGTGCTTGCCAACAAGGGTTTTGCCACCAAGTATTAGGTCTTGTTTGCCAGAGGGATTAAATACTTATTTCCCTCTGCAGAATGCAAATAAATTCATATACTTTCCACAATGTGATTTTCCGGATTTAATTTGTGATGTGCTATCTCTCACTGTTACCAATAACCTACCCTTCAATTATGGGCTGCTCATGTCTTTGTCAGTGGGCAAACTTACAAAATCAGCAAGGGATCAAATACTTATTTCCCCCACTGTAGATCGAATAGCAGCCCGAGCCGCGCTGAGCGAGGGGAACCGGAACCACCGCCCCCAGCCTGATCAGACGAGCCAAAGTGTCCCGCACTGCTGCCCGCTTGAGCCTCGAATGACAAGGGGACTCCAAGAACCTTTCGGGAGGTGAACTGTCGAACTCCAGGGCATAGCCATCTCGCACCACCTCGAGAACCCACTGATCTGAAGTGATTTGGGCCCAGTTCTGGTAAAAAAGACTCAAACGAGCCCCTACCCGAACCAGAGCCTGGGCCCGCACACATTCATTGTGCATTACGCCCCAAGACCTGACCTCCCGTGGAAAAGTCACACCCTCCGCGACGACTCCCATGAAAGGACTGGGTGCACTGAAAGAACCGACCTCTAGGAGCCCCACTAGACCTCCCTGGCCTATACCGACGAGCCTCCTTAAACCGACCTCGGGAGGAAGTACCCCTGGAAGCCGCCTTGGGACGAAAATCCGGAAGCCGAGGGGCCTTGGCATCACTGAGACCTTTCACCAACTTATCCAATTCCTCACCAAAAAGCATGGACCCCTTGAAGGGAAGAGAACACAGCTTAGCCTTAGAGGCCGTGTCCTCGACCCAACCGCATAACCAAAGGGCCCTACGCGCCCCCACTACCATAGCCATATTCTTTGCCGAAGCACGCAATAAATCATAAAGAGCGTCCGACAAAAAGAACGATCCATCTCCAGCTTGGCTAACTCCTGGACCCCCGAGGAACCAACATCCACCGAATCATCCAGAAGCTTCTCGGCCCAGCGAAAACACGCCCGAGCTACCAGGCCCCCACACACCGAGGCCTGCAAGGCAAGAGCTGACAGATCAAAACTACGCTTGAGAAATGATTCCAGCCTCCTATCCTGGGGGTCACGGAGAGTGGTACCTCCGTCTACCGGGATTGCCACGGCTTTAGTAACTGCTGTCACCACGGCATCCATTGTGGGAGCCTTAAAGGAATCCCTATCCTCCTGCGGAAGAGGATAAAGCCTCGCCATGGCTTTCACGACTTTACATGGCGCATCCGGAACATTCCACTCCTGAAAAACCATATCCCGGAGATCCTTGTTCATGGGGAAGGACCGGGCTTTCCTCTGGATACCTTTAACTAAGGGATCCACCTGTCTAGCCTCCCCCATGGCTACCTCTGGCTGATCAAACTTAAGGGTGGCCGACACCTGATCTATAAGCTCAGACAGCTCATCCATGTGAAAAATACGAACCACCGAGGGATCCTCACCAGGAATTAAGCACTCCGCATCCTGCGAGCCTTCAAACCCCTCTGGGTCCCCCAATTCACTAAGCGCTCCGTCAGAACCACCCGGAGAAAAAAACTCCCCGTCCTCTGACCAATCCACCCGTGGTCTTTTTGCCAACGAGGTACTAGCCCCCTCCTCCAATTGGGGGGGTCCCGTCCTTCATGTCTGATAGAGGGTCCACACAAACTCAGGGGGGGAAACCAACCCCTCCAGGAGCCTCAGACGGGCCTTTTGCGACCAAAACGGGGGAAGCGGGCCCAAAAACCGCTGATTCCGCAGTGCGCGCCGCTGACAAAATGGCGGACGTTCCCGCCAAAACCGGAACCGCCGACGATGTCCCGAGCGGCGTCCCCACTGCCCCAGCAACTCCCGAAACTGCCGGGACCTCCGCAGTTAACTCTGGGGGAGCCGCTGCCACCAGCACCTGCTTCGGTTCGCCACAAAGACGGCACTGAGCTCCCAGGGATTCCACACCGCAGCGCACACGCGACACCGGAACAGTTTGCCCGCCATCCAAACACAAGGGCAAAACAAAAACCAATTACGCGCGAGCTGGACCCAAAATGCTTTCACTCACTCAACACACTCGCGCTGCTCTCACGCTCTAACAAAGAACTGAAACTCCGTTCGTTCCGAGCAGGAGAAAATTCACTGTTGCCCTTAAAGAAACAGGAACATCAAATTGGCAGCTGAGAATTGTGAGGCACTCAAGGCTACAGTACCAGGAAAGCAGCCGAGGCACAAAGCTGACAGGTTCTCAAACAGACAGCAGCACAGGGGGAGGGACCCAAAATAGGTGCGACACCCCAGGGGGAACACACTGGGCCCCACCGGACCCAGGGCCCCGAAGCACTTATGATTTTTTTTTTTTTTAACACATGTACAGGGTATGTCAAGAAACAGAAAATGGTCAGGAAACCAACCAGTCCCCGTGACCTAGTATCCAAACTACCTCACCAGACTATTGAAGACTGCACAGGCTGTCCTTCTACCTCTGCTGAGACTGAGAAAATACTGGCTAGTGGATGTACTGCACAGGTTATATATACAGTATTCAAAAGCTCAGTGTTTCTCAGTCTCCCTCTGCTGGTAGGAGGACATAACCCACGCGTCTTGACTGGTCTGGAGGGTTGTGGAGGAATGCCTTGTGCATCAGAAAAACAAATTCCAGCAAAAACGGGGTGTCAGCACCCCCCAGAGGCCCCGCTGCTGCCCTCCACCAGTCCGCTGTCCTGCAAAGCTGGCAGCGAGGTAACAGACACAACTCAGCTATCACCCGCTACATGAACAGCAGGATCACCACATGGGAGAAGGGCAGAGGAGAGGCCCAAAGAGCCCACCAAAACTACATCTGCTGTCTCTGCATGCTCCCCCGGGTCAGCGCGCACCTCAATCTCTGCCTCATGTGGTCCCTGAACCGGAGTGCGCAAACATGCGGGACAGATGCTGGACGTTACTCTCTGGTTCCCACTGGGAGAAGAATAGATTCTGGAATGTTGTGCACTAGCACTATGGTTCCACCTCCCCCCCCCCCCCCCCCCCTTACCTTGCTCTTTTTTTATTATTTTTTTTTAAGACAGAATGCTTCTGGAGCCAAAACCAACCTCAAAGGCACAACAACTCGTTCAGAAAGAGGTGGTCTATTTTTTTTTTGGGGGGGGGGGGGGGGGGAGAGAAGAGCACCCTGCAATCCCAAACGAGGGAAACCTCAACCCCAGGAGCTCAACTGAGGGACAGGCCAGGAGCCACCTCAATCCAGAGATGCAATAGTCATTACCCTCCACCTGCTAAAACAGAGAAAATAATGAGGTTTCTGCTGCTGAACAGGACCAGGTATAGTAGACCTCTGAAGTTCGCTCTTACCTCCACCTGCTGGGTGAGGGACACAACCCACAAGTCTCTGGATTGATCTGTGGGACGCTATGGAAATTAGACCTAATTTTCTTTTCTTTAGACCCTCCAAACTTGATTATGCATGCCTACCAACAGATGGAGACTGAGAATCGTATAAGAACACTGTGCAGTTCCCAGTCAGTCAGGGGACTCTGGTAATTGCTGTAACCAAAGTAACATCCGCCACGCCACAGATGGTGGCCTGCCACTCACCGCCCTGATGGATGTCCCCAGCCTAAGCTGATGCTCCACTCAATTCTCGTGGCACTCCCCCAGGGCCAAGCCCCTTTGCAACAAGACAGCAGTTTTTTTTTTTTTTAGTTATGAGCGTCCACTTTAAAAGGTACTTCCAGTACTTGTCCACCTTCTCGGGACTGAAGGGATACAGGTGATGCAACTTGAGTGTTCTTCGATCTATCTTGTCTGATTACGAAATCCACTCCTGTCATGTTTGCTTGTGTGTCATCCACTGTCACTTCTAAGATCTTCACTGTGGATACTGCACATTTAATGAGCAGAGACAACCCCTGCTTCCTAAAGCCTAAAGAGTGGATGATCGGCAAGTCATCTTCCCACACTGAATCATCTTCCAAGTTCAGGTCCTGCTCTGCCTCTGACATGTCAGAGTTCTGGGTCCAAGTCAAGGTCCCAGAGTCATTTATTTCTTTGGCCCAGCAGGTCACAACCCCCTCCCTCCCCAACTGAAGTGTCTAGGTAGGGCATTCCTCCTATCCCCACTTCTGGCTGACTCAGCTGCACCAGCTCTTATTTATTTGGATTTAGCTCCCACTTTTTTTCAGTAGTAGTTTGAGGCGAGCTACATTCAGGTACTTCTTTGACCCTGGAGGGCTCTACCTGTACCTATGGAAATGGAGGGTTAACCGACTTGCTCAAGATTACAAGGAGCTTCCCTGGTTGTCAGCCCAGTGCTCTAACCACTAGGCTACTGCTCCACTATTGTACAGGGGCTTGAGCCAAGAGTTCCTCCAGTAGGGGATAAAACATACACATCTGGACTGGTCTGGCAGGATTAAAAACAACAAACAAAAACAAATTCTCCTGTGCAAACTCTATACAGATGAACACCAATACCAGTGTCTAAAAATTCAGAAAATCTGAAGCCATTAAGCCAGGATTTACAAGAATCATACAACTTGGCTAAATGGGAGCAAGGGCATGAATCCAGAACACTGTAGCTTACCTGTGGGTTTCTGAACTTCTAAGGACTTCCCTTTGTATGTATCAAACAGATTGAGTGAGGAATACTTTTTGCCATCCTTCCCTTTTGCAGTTTGCCCCAAACGATCGGACATCGCGCTGGAAGCTCATTGAGTATGCCGGTTCCTCAGCTGGCACCCCACGAAACGTGCCTCCTTCTGCTAGAAAAGAATGTTGGAAGGTAAGCATGCAACAATGACCAGAGCAGGCAAGACTGAAAGCACGAGAAACCGCAAACATCAAAGCACAAATTTAAAAAAGAAAAAAAAAAAACCAAAACCAACCAACCCAAATACACAGCTAAGGCTCCATCAGGCTGACTCTTACCTATAACCAGAAAGGGAAAATTAGGTTCTTACCTTGGTAATTCTCTTTCCTTTAGTCATAGCAGATGAAGCCATTACGTATGGGTTGTGTCCATCAACCAGCAGGGGGAGATAGAGAGCACTCAACTTTTCACAGTGCCTCATGGCCAGCCAGCTCCACTGCCTCTTCAGTATTTGAAGCTTCCAAAGCAGTATGGCAAACCACAATGGGAATAACATGAACTTTCCTCACAGTGAACGATGGCCCCTTAACAAGGGCATGAACTCAAAAGGAGGGAATGAACACATCCTCCTGGAGGGAATAAACTCGTCCTCCTTATTGAATAACTGGAGGGGATACACGCAACCTCCTGGAGGGAATAAACATCCTCCAAAACAAACTGGAGGGAATGGACTCATCCTCCTATAAGTGAACATGAATCCTGAAGACTGTTTTCCAACTTTCTCCCAAGGAAGGAACTTCAGGAAACAAGAACAGAACCTGAAACAGATTCACAGCATACAGACAATCATACAGGGAGGGCTCATGGCTTCATCTGCTATGACTAAAGGAAAGAAAATTACCAAGGTAAGAACCTAATTTCCCCTTCCTTGTCATCAAGCAGATGAAGCCATTACGTATGGGATGTAACAAAGCAATCCCTATATAGGGTGGGAACAGGTCACACCACGCGCTAGCACTTGTGCTCCAAAACGCGCATCCCTCCTAGCAGCCACATCCAGCCTGTAATGTCGGGCAAAAGAGAGCTTAGAAGCCCATGTTGCTGCACTGCATCTCTCTTGACGAGAGAGTGCTCCAGTTTCAGCCCAAGAGGAAGAAATCGCTCTGGTAGAATGCGCCTTAAAGGCTACAGGCGGAGACCGGCCGGCAAGCAAATAAGCTGAAAAGATAGATTCTTTGAGCCAGCGGGCAATAGTGGCTTTAGACGCTGGAGACCCTCTGCGAGAACCTAATAGCAAAACAAACAGATGATCAGAGGTCCTGAAAGAGTCAGTAACTCGCAGATACTGCAGCAGAGTCCTGCGCACATCCAACAGGTGCAATTGCCCAAAAGATTCTGGAAACTCCTCCTTGACAAAGGAGGGCAATAAAATAGGTTGGTTTAGGTGAAACACTGAAACCACCTTAGGCAGAAAAGGGTCTCTACAGGACAGCGCCTGGAGCTCTGACACCCATCTCGCCGAAGATGGCTTTCAGTGTCAAATCTGTCTCTGAAGCACGCCGAAGCGGTTCAAAGGGAGCACCCTGAAGGGCTTTCAGCACTAGCCCCAGGATCCAAGCTGGACAAGGTGCACGCACGGGAGGACGGAGCCGAAGCACCCCTCTAAGAAACCGTGCCACATCTGGATGAGCAGCTAAAGACAAGCCTTCAACCTTGCCACGCAGGAAGGCCAACGCTGCCACTTGCACCCGCAGGGAATTATAGGCCAAGCCTTTTTGTACACCATCCTGCAAAAAGTCCAGAATCGGCGAGACAGGAGCCCGCAGGGGTGTGATCTCTTTAGAAGCACCCCAGACTTCAAACTGGCGCCAAATCCTGGCATAAGCCACGGAAGTGGAACACTTGCGAGCTTGCAGGAGAGAGTGGTAGTTACTTTATTGGAATAGCCTTTGTCTCTCAATTGCGCCCTCTCAATCGCCAGGCCATAAGACCAAATCGGCCGGCGTCCTCCATGGTCACCTGACCCTGTGACAACAGGTTGGGAACCAGAGGTAACTGAAGGGGATCCTCTACGAGCATCTGTCGGAGGTCCGCATACCAAGGCCTCCTGGGCCAATCCGGGGCGACGAGAACCACTTCTCCTGGATGCAGCCGAATCCGCAGGAGCACTCGCCCTATCAAGGAACACATACAGTAGGCCCGGAGGTCAGGGTTGAGCCAAGGCATCCAACCCCGCCGAGCGAGGATCTCTCCGTCTGCTGAAGCAGCACGGGACTTTGGCATTGGTGCTTGTCATCATTAGATCCATCACGGGCTTGCCCCACTTGACACATATCTGCAGGAATACTTTGTCTGCAAGTTCCCACTCCGCTGGATCGATCTGATGCCTGCTTAGATAATCGGCTTGCACGTTGCTCTGACCTGCAACGTGAGCTGCCGACAGAAACTGTAGATGCAGCTCGGCCCAGTGGCAAATTTGTTCGGCCTGCGCGGCTAGAGCTCTGCAATGAGTGCCGCCTTGTCGATTTATGTAGGCCACTGCTGTCGTGTTGTCCTGTCTGACAGCCAATCCTTCCAGGGTCACTTGAAAGGCCAGAAGCGCCTGAAACACCGCTTTCAACTCTAGGCGGTTGATTGACCACTCCGACTCCTCGAGTGTCCATAGACCCTGGGCATGCTTCCCCTTGCAATGTGCGCCCCAGCCTTTCAGGCTGGCATCTGTCACCACTAGGCACCAATCGGGGAGCACCAGCGGCATTCCTCGCCGCAGCATGCTGTCTGAGAGCCACCACTCCATGCTAAGTCGGGCCGCAGGGAGCCAAAAGAGTCTGCATTGATAATCCTGAGATACTGGAGACCATCCTTGGAGTAGAGCATACTGTAGAGGTCTCAGGTGCGCTCTCGCCCAGGGCACCAGTTCCATGGTGGCCGTCATCGATCCAAGCAGCTGAACAATGTCCCAAGCTCGCGGGCGGGGCATCCTCAGGAGCAGACGGACCTGATTCTGAAGCTTGCACCGCCTTTGCTCGGGTAGGTACACATACCCCGAGGCTGTGTCGAACCTGGCCCCCAAATATTCTAGAGACTGCGAGGGGGTCAGGTGACTTTTGGCCAAATTGACAACCCAGCCCAGAGATTGAAGTACTGAGACCACTCTGGCTGTGACATGCTGACTCTCTGCAGCAGAGTTTGCTCGAATGAGCCAGTCGTCCAGGTACGGGTGAACCTGAATACCCTCTCGCCTTAGAAAGGCAGCTACCACCACCATAACCTTCGAAAAGGTGCGGGGAGCTGTGGCGAGGCCAAAAGGCAAGGCCCGGTACTGGAAATGCTTTCCCATCACCGCAAACCTCAGAAACTTCTGGTGCGGGGGCCAAATTGGAATGTGCAAGTAAGCTTCTTTCAGGTCCAGAGACATGAGAAACTCTCCTGGCTGTACCGCCTCAATGACGGAGCGCAGGGTTTCCAAGTGAAAATGCCGCACTCTCAGGGACTTGTTTAATTCTTTCAAGTCCAGAATAGGGCAAAAAGACCCTCCTTTTCGCGGCACCACAAAGTAGATGGAGTAGCAGCCGCAGCCGTGTTCGGCGGGAGGTACCGGGAACACGGCCCCTATCTGAATCAGACCTTGCAAAGTCTCCTCTACCGCCGCCCGTTTGGCGGCAGAACCGCATCGGGACTCCACAAACACGTCTCTTACAGGGGCGTGGAATTCTATTCTGTAACCGTCTCTGATCAGGTCCAAGACCCATTGATCTGAGGAAATGTTGGCCCACTCCTCGGCAAAGAGGGAAAGACGTCCTCCGATGACAGGACTCGAGGAAAGGGCCGGCGCACCATCATTGAGAGGGTCGCCCCTGAACTCCAGGCCTTGAGCCAGCAGCTGCGGAACGTTTGTCCGAGTGAAAAGAGTTCCTCTGCTGAAAACGGGCACGAGAAGTGAACCCAGCAGAACGCCCCGGGCGGTACCTTCGAGTTTCACAGAAGCGAGGTCTGTAAGAGGAGTGGACCGCCGCACCCTTAGAGGAAGGCCGAGGCCTATCTTCGGGCAAGCGCTGGGGTTTAGCCTCACCCAGGCCCTTCACAATTTTCGGGAAAGCCAGCAGATCAATGTCACAACAAAAAGATTTTATTGAAGATACCGTGTATGAACAAATCGCCCGATACAGGCCGTGTTTCGCCCACCTAGGGCTGCGTCAGGGGCTAAAATGAACAAATATATAATAATTATCATAGATCATAATAAATAAAATATAACCCACATACAAGCATAATATATCAAATATATAAATTGACAAAAAACAATAAAATATGGAATATTACTAGGTATACATAGAGAGTATACTAGAATAATTACATGAATAAACATATCGCTAGGCACTGTCCAATATAAATAATATATATATACATGTACATAAAAGAGCATACATAAGAAAATATATATATAAAAGAAGTATATATAATGCAACAATTGTATGACAGTGCATATAAACATATATAAAAGCATAATAAAATCTGTCATCACGTAACAGCAAAGCAAGGGCACTGGTATAGGTTACGAACTTCAATACAAATATGTATCTCATTTATAAAAAAATTTTTTATACATATTTGTATTGAAGTTCGTAACCTATACCAGTGCCCTTGCTTTGCTGTTAAATGATGTCAGATTTTATTATGCTTTTATATATATGTTTTCTTATATATGCTCTTTTATGTACATGTATATATATATTATTTATATTGGACAGTGCAGCACTCTCTGAAGGGGAATGAGCCCTTCTGCGCTTCATATTCTGCCAATTATCAGGGAATAATGCCTCAGAGGGCATACCCCGGCTAGAATCCACCAGGGGGGGGGGGGGGCATTAGAAGAGGCCCCTGCAGGGTTTTGTGGGAGAGCTCTTTTAAGCATGTATGCTTTATGCATTAATAAGCCAAAATCAGGGGAGAAAAACTCACCCTGGGCACCCGGATCTCTGCCGAAGCTAGTAGCTCTCATATCAGCTGCACTCCGAGGCCGCCCCCCGGGCTCAGGACTCTCCGTCTCAGCAGAGGTCGCGCCATGTGGTAAATTCAAAATGGCGTCCGCTGCCAGCTCAGAGCGCGAAGAATCGTCGCTCGCCATGCTCGGGCCGGCTCTAACGTCTGTACAGCCCGATTTACAGAGCCCTGCTGCTGATCTGCACTTGCCACACTTGGAACAGCGCTTTACATTCTCTGCAGCCATCGCCGAAAACGGCGGTAAAATTCAAAATGGTGGTTCGTGCCAAAATCGCCCCGATCGCGGGCCCACCCCGGAGGAGTCAGAAAACACCTCACTGGACCGAGTATCACAGCTCCGGTCCCACAGAAAAAGGCAAGGAAAAAACCTCTGTTCCTTTTTTTTTTTTTAACGTTGTGAGGAAAGCAGAGGTAAATAGAACTCCGGAGGCTCAGGTGAGTGGGAAAGGCAGGGAAAGGGCGAACCTATGTGCTTGCATCCACTGTTGGTGGGGAAAGACAGGGAAAGATAAGCAATATGTCCACATCCACGGAGGTATGGGTAAGGCAGGGAAAGGACGAACCTATGTGCCTTTAAAGTGAAGCTGCTATAGCCTCCAACACCCCGGCTAACAACTGGCAAGCCAGGAGCCACCTCCAGGCAGATTTTTGATGGAGCTCGAAGATGCTACAACCACTCTGCTAGGGGAGATAGAGATTACTGAAGGAGAGGCAGTGGAGCAAGCTATGAGGCACTGAAAAAAGTGTGCTCTATCTCCCTCTGCTGGTTGATGGACACAACCCATCTGTAATGGCTGCATCTGCTTGATGACAAGGAAAGATGTATTTTACTCATATCAAAAGATAAGAAGCAACTTGGTCTTGAAATAATTTTTCTTTATACACTTGCAGGTACTTTATTTACAGTGAAGTTCAAACCTCTCTCCCCTTCCCAAATATGAACAGTTTAAGACCGTTCAGCATACTAGAGATGTTATGGAAGTAGAGAGGGGTGTGAAGAGGGGGGGGGGGGGGGTTGAACTATTAAATAGCTCTCTTTAATCACTCTCTGCCAGATTTCAAAACTTCCTGAAACCAACTTACTCTTCTCTCCATCCTTACCTCAATCCACTGAGTGGAGGAGTGGCCTAATGGTTAGTGCAGCGAGTTGTGGACCTGGAGAACTAGGTTTGATTCCCGCTGCTGCCTGATGGTCGGCAGTGGGTTGAGAGCCTGGGAACCAGGTTCAATTCTCTCTGCAGCTCCGTGTGACCCTGGGCAAGTCACTTAACCCTCCACTGCCTCAGGTACAACAGTAGTACAATGTACTACTTAGATTGTAAGCCCACTAGGGACAGACCCAGTACCTGTAAAATGAAACTGTAAACCGCTTAGGTCTAAGTGGTATATACATACTGAAAATGAAAGGGAATCATTAGGATTGAAGTCTACTTGCTGGTTGGGGAGAACTATTTCTTCCACCCCACCATGCACAAGCTGTGCCACACTGATGCCAGCCATCGCATACCCTGCATCTGATCAAAACCCATCTGAAGTGATCTGCTGTGTTCCTTTTCTGAAGACAGTACCATAGCACTGGTGACTGAAATCTTTTTATAGACAAAGTTTTATTATCCACTTGACCAGTAGAACTAGAAAGAGCCAGTGTGAGAGCAGTCTGATCAACTTTTGTGCCATCTGTCTCTGCTTGGGCTCTCATCCTTAAGACTATCAGCCTGGGAGATCTTTCTGCAATCCTGCTGCACCAATTAGTATGTGTCTACCATCTGTGGAAGCCAGAGAATACTGTGAAATTGCCCCCCCCCCCCCCCCCGCATCACATTTTATCATGTGATAACATCCTTGAACAAAGAAGTGGTTATTTATTTATTTAAACGTTTATAGCTTGCCTATTAACTAGGCGGGTTACAAAGAAAACATACACATCTTTAAAACAAATCACATCTATTAGCAGAGTGGCATAAACCTACACGTATAGACTAGTCTAGCAGGGTAAGTAAAAGGGCCCTTAATTTTCAAGATATTTAGTTCTTTTTTGGGGGCAGAATTCAACCTATAAGTCTCTTGACATCCAGAAGTGTTGATATCTACAGAACACACTTGGGTAGAGGTGGTGAGCAAGAGAGAATAAAATATCCAGTTAAAAGACATCAAGTTACTGTGGACCAATCACTGACCAAACAAAAATGTTGTGGTCTTTTAATAGCACTGCCCATCACCACAGCAAGCTAAAAGATAGTCAAAAGCAAGCCTGGGGTTTCTTCTACTTGCCAGCAAAGGAAAGGTTCGAAAGCAACCCAACTTTTTGTACAGCTCCTGCTACTCTTGGCACAGCAAGCAACTCAAAATAACTATTTCCTATCCAGTCTGAAAGAAGCAAACCATGCAAAAATCTATGGCATTTTGATTTACTCCCTGGGATCTTGCTGGGTGCTTGTGACCTGGTTTGGTCACTTTGGAAACAGGATGCTGGGCTCGATGTTCTATGTTGGCTCATACTAAAGGTCCATCTTACATCTTCCTGAAAACCCCTCTTGCAGAAATAATGAGACTAGAATAGGAAAAGTTTTTTGGTATTCACAAGGCGAGCAGGTTCATTTAGACATATCTAGGTACATAGGTACCTGTGTATTCTGGCTCTTTTTTGCAGCAAGAGCAAAAAGTGAAAATCCGATTCTATGTGCATAGTCCACCCCACTCCCCAAGGAATGCCTCATTTTAATCTAATGAAATATACAGTAATATAGTAAATGCCATGATATGAACACTAGTATGACCCATCTGGACTAGATGCACATATAAATTCCCAGGTGGAACCTGAAACCTCCTCCTCCATGACCCTCACTCAAGGTATACAGGCAGAAGCATAGTTAATGAGAGTTCTACACTGCAGAAACGGGGTTCACCGCAGCTGTTCTTGCACAGTATAACGAATGGCAATGAGGCAGCAACACCCAAAAGTAAACAGGATTTTAACATACACACACAGCACAAGAAATTTACCACCAGGTGAAAGGGTTAAGTCAAGAGGATTTGATGCCAGTTTGTCTCCCCTCAAACCATAAATACCTGAAACCTTAAAAGACAAAATAGATGTTAACAGCTGCTTCACTGTGCACGTGTCCAAAGGAAATGAAAATACCGCAGACATCTGTGCATAAAATATTAACCTCGCAAATCTATATGTGAGAAAAAGTTTTGGGAAGCAGCAACGCTGTTGCTCATGCACAGATGTGTGCTGGCATCTCATTGGTTTACTGCATCACTGTGAAATACTTTCACTAATCTCACAATAGAAGCCAAACACTCATCCACTGGCGTTACGTGTGGGTGTACTACACGGACTTCTCAGTCTTTCAAAATACTAACCATACCTTCAATCCTATTTACAATTACAGCCCAACTTAAGTCCTAGGTAGAGAAAAGACATTTGAAATAATAAAAAGCACCCAAGACAAAAAAAAACCCAAAACAAAACACCACAACAAAACTACTCAAATCATATAATTATAACAAAGCCAACACTTACAATCTTCAAAACTATGCGGTTAGTCTACCATTCTCCAGGAGAGTACTCCCAGTCATTCCTCATCCATGAAAGCAGTTTTTTTCTTCTGACACAGCACTCAAATCTACTGTTTGCAGATTCATGCTGTAATTGCTAGCTCTTCTTTTTTTTGAAAAAGGTTTGTTTATGGTGTACTATGAATACTGTTATACCTTCCTTCTCTAGTTTATACATATTATTCAGATCCTTGGTCCTATCTTATGACTCAAACGCAAATGGACCGCCATGTTCTTTGGGAGATACGATCTTCAGAAGAGTACTCTAGATAATGACTTTGTAGTGTAGAAGTCACTGAGGTCACATCTCCTCCCCATGTAGCCCAGCATCCCTCTCTGGCTCTGACCACATTCACTGCCATCATGATGTTTCACCACCTTCAGATGAAACAATGTCAGCCCAGACTCTCTCCAGACAGATGATGTGCACCCACATAAATGTAAGTGTAGGTGCAATTTTTGGATGCTCTGTGGGATGCGATATTCACCTTAATGAATCTAGCTGGCTGAAAGGTAACTACTAGATTCTTTTGAGTGAAGATATTAATACACACAAAGCAAGAGGCTTGTGCTGTAGAATTCACAAAGGAACTGCCAAACTGCGATAAAGAGTCAGCATCAAGATGGTTATTGAAGAGTTACAAAAACTGGCCATGCAGTCAATTTTCAGCGAAACATCAACTGTCAAACAAGAAGCATAATAAAAATATAAGTATCACCTCTTGCATTTCAATGAAAGACTAAGGGCCCCGTTTACTAAGGTGCGTTAGCGTTTTTAATGCGGCTACAATTAGCGAGCGCATTGTGTAGGCGCCTATAGGGATATTGTAGGCACAAACATGGTTAACGCGTGTTAAAGATGCTTATGCGCCTATAGCACAGCTTAGTAAACAGGATCCTGTTTACTAAGATGAACTACTGTTTTTAGTGCGTGCTAGAAATTAGCACACACTGTGTAGATACCTGTAGGAATATTATAGGCATCTAAACCATTAACGTACGCTAAAAATGCTAACACACCTCTAGCGCAGCTTCGTAAACAGGCCCTAAAGGTATTATTGCAACCAAACTCTTCTGTACAATTGCCATGACGATACATGGCCGTGTCAGATTTGATTTTGTAACTCTTCAATAAACATCTTGATTTAACTACTCCTGACGCCGACCCATTGTGTGACCTTTAGTGCAGTGAAGAGATTAATATTCAAGTGAGAGTCAATAAAATATGTAGATGTCCAAAAAAATGGTACTGCCTCCAAAAGGTCATTACTAGTACCAAAAACAAAAGTTAGAAGTGTTGAAGTGAGTACTTGGGCATAGATCACAATATACTATGCCAAGCACAAACCAAGCAATAATGGGTCATCCTAAACATTTACAGAGGCCTGGTATTTAGCATAATTAATAAACTGCTTCTAATATAGGTAAAAATGTTTGAAGTCATCCACTGCTTCAACTGGATGGTCCCCGTCTTAGGTGATTGAAATAATTGTCTGCAAAAGCAGTTCACCCATACACAAAACTTAGAAAATCTTGGTTAATAACTGATGGATTCAGCCAGTCAAAATCTTAAAAATCCCAGGCCTCAGAAGATTAATTTATTTCATGTCTAGATGCCCCAAAGAGAGAAACCATAGGCACAATGCCTCTGTATTTTATTTTTTTTTATATACCTATGACAGTAATGAACACTCCTAGGCCAGGGCATGTAGAGTATGAAGTGTAGATCACTTCCAGATGATTAAGCCACATCATCCTTCAACATGTGGAACAGAATAAGCACAAACCAAGGAAGATATCATTTTAGTTTTTAGGAAGGGAAATGAACATTAACATTCCAGTACAGACTTCCTCCAAATACAGTAAACTAAAACACTAGGAATTACAAGAGAAAATGTTTAATGCAAAACCTATTTGGCAGAAATCTACCTTAAAAAGTTGACTTTTAAGACCATCTACCAACCAAGACAAGGTGATTTCCCTTTCTATAGGGATTATTTTTTTCTTAAGGAAAAGTAAGGAAAGCTCTCAGCATCCATGGATTAAGGCTATTGGTACTTAAGATAAGGCTGACCACATCAACACACAAGACGTGCAACTAAAAAATAAAAAAATGCCATACGTAGGAGAATCCCCCAGAAGACATTTCAGTCACAAATGGATCAAAATAAGCCTAAGACATTTCAGCTCTCCCTAACTAGAGGTGCCACCAGTAAAATGATCAGCAATTTAAAAATTTTAAGACATTTCTTATACTTAAAACAAAATTTTAGATACCTTAGAAAAACTATAGCTTGAAAAAACAGAAAAACATAACAATGGGGCAAAGGCATTGTTCATGCATGTATAAAAATAGCAAAGTTAACTCCTTCCCCCCCCCCCACACACACACACAAAAAGGACTGCTATGCAAAGGGAGAAAGTGTGAAACAGTTCCAATTTTATTGATTTTCATTAAGGATCTTTGACAGTAAGCAAATGACGACTTGGGGGGGGGGGGGAGGGAGGGGGGTTAAATAATAATCTTCAGAAAAGCAGGTGTCGAGGAGGAAAAGGAGGCCCTAATGGGAATGCATACCATAACACACACGCATACAATTTGGGGGGTGTAAGATCGCAACCCATCACCCAGAAGCCAATTAAAAACAAAGACATGGATAGTATTTCTAACAAAAAAAAAAAGAAAAAAAGTAGAAAGAAATCTGCCTGCAGAGCTTAAACACCCCCCTCCAGATCTCTCCCTACCTCTTACAAACTACTGGCATATATATATACTATAGTTGATGAAACAATCAGACTAACAAGCAAAGAATAGCGCTTTTAATAAAGGATTGGGGGGGGGGGGAGATCACGCATAAAACCCCCAAACACAATAAACACCACGTAATATATATCAATTTACAACATGTACTTAATACAAGATTTCTCCCCCCCCCCCCCCCCCCGTATATCTTCCCCATCACGTACCCTCTTTGACACAGCGTAAGATATTTAAGCAAAACATTAAAGGAATCAAAAATATACAGACTAGAGAATACTGGTACCCTGAAAGGAGACGATCGGGGGAGGGGGAACTGGATCATTTCAAACGTCTATTAAAAACAATGTTAAAGAATTGTCTCCATTCCTCCAATATAAAAAAAGGAGAAAAAATAGGAAAAGGAGGTTTCACACGAGATAAGGGGGGGGGGGCAGTTTTCTTTGTATTGTTTTAATTTACTTCCCCCCCCCCCCCGTCCAGGTCGGGGGAGGGAGGGATAAGGAATCGCATCCGAGGTTTCCAACGGAAACAAAATGGCGGCGGCGCCATGGCGGACGGAGAGAGCCGGCGGCCCACAAAACGCCGGGCCCACTTGCTCTCTCCCCGCGCCTTCGGCAGCCCCCCCACCAACATACCCACCTGGGCCCGTCGTGCCGGCTGTGGCGCTTCGGCTGGGCCGCTCTCCGGCGGCTAGCGAGGCGCCGGAACGGAGGATGGAGACGGATAGCGGATGTAGATTTTTTTTTTTTTAGTCCTCTTTTATTTTTTTCCCCCCTGTGCTCGGGAACTCTCTCGCTCCCCCTTCCCCCCGCCTCCTCCTGTTTTGTCTCCTTCCTCCTCCTCTTCCTCTAACGGCCATCCGGGGCCCTTGCGCGCCCTCTGTTAGTCCCGCCCACTCCGAGGTCGCGCGCTTTTCCCCGGCCGCCCCTCTTATCAGTATAATTCACACTATGGGCTCTGGAGCTGGTGGGCGGAGGTATGACAGCGCGAGTCCCGCCCCTCCTTTTTTTTTTTTTTTGCGCGAGGCCCATTCTATGCGTAATTGGTAGCTTGGAGGGGAAGAGGTGGGGTTTAAAGGTTCGCTGGCGTCGGGACGTTCAACGTGGCTGCGGCGGTGATACTATTGAAAGAGGAGCTGGATCTGGGCCTTGTTGCGCATATCTTAGGGGAGACAGCTTTAATTTGCTGAAGTACAAAAATGTCATTAAAAGGAAAAAATGTTAGAGGCAATTCTAGTAGAAACTATCTTTGTACAATTTGTGTTTATTAATAAAGTTTATTTTGTTTGACAAAGGTCTCATCTGAACTTTTTGTTCGTGTGCTTTGTGAATGTTACAGGCAGCTGCTACAGCATTTTCTTTCAGCTCCGTAGCTCTTAGGCCTGATGCCTGCTATGCCCATTCTTTGGAGGTTTTAGTTATCAAGAGGTCCACACACATGTTACTGGCCGCACAATGCAGAAGGGGGTTTAGCTCAGAAGTTAACTTGCGTGGTAAGACATCGGTGCATATAATTTTATAATGAACGGTAACAAGGCTATTAGCTATTCTGCACAATTATAATGAACGGTAACAAGGCTATTAGCTATTCTGCACAAATGCAGAGAACTGCTGTAGAACACCAGGTCTGAGGAAGATTTGAAGGGTTAGTTCATCCTTCTGCAGCAGTTGCATCGTGGAAGAAACAGAGATTCTTTGGGTACTTAATACAAGCAGACAAATACCTGACTTCAAAATACCTTTTGGGAAGTATGAACTCCCCAAAAGGTATATTACAGTGCTCATAATTTAGGAGCATAACCTTTATAGAATAAGGCCCTTAGGGGGAGATTCTATAGATGATGCCAAAAAATTGGCAAAGAAATCAGTTAAGTACCTCTCAAACACTAAAATCTTCTGGCAGCCCTTTGATCTCATCCTCCTTAAATATTCTGTCTTGCTGCACCCTATGCCTGGAATAGACTTCCTGAGCCCCTACGTCTTGCCCCATTCTTGACCATCTTTAATCTAGATTGAAAGCCCACCTCTTTAACATTGCTTTTGACTTGTAACCACTCGCCCCCACCTACCCTCCTCTCCTCTTTCCTCTACACATTAATTGATTTGCTTGCTTTATTTTTGTCTATTAGATTGTAAGCTCTTTGAGCAGGGACTGTCTTTCTTCTATGTTTGTGCAGCACTGCGTACGCTTTGTAGCGCTATAGAAATGCTAAATAGTAGTAGTAGTAGTAGAATACAACTGGCAAATAACAGTTGATGAACAGCAGCTTCCCATGAAAGATATTCTTTCTATTGCAAAGGCCAGATCTGTAGAAACAAAAACTACAAACAAGGGACAGATATGAGATTAAAAAAAAATAAAACCCAAAGAGGAAAAATAATTTATTATTTATTGTCTACATTTGTACCCAGCAAAAAAGGCTTTGGACCCTCTCTTCGATTGCTCTTCTGCATTTGTACCCCACATTTTTCAAGTAGGTAATCGATTCAATGTGGCTTACAAGTTATTATAGTTAGACATGTTACATAGACATTAGTTAAGCAACAAGAAACAAAGGACCTCTTTTATTAAGCCACGCTAGCGTTTCTCGGTGTGGCAATGCAGTCAAAGCCCGTTCACGTTGAATGAGCTCCATCAGCATTGCTGCGCTAAAACCACTAGCAGGGCTTGATGAAAAAGGCCCAAAATGAGAAGGGATTATTTGATGTTCTCACACTAGGATCTGTGGATTCTTTGACATATTTTGACGCTGACATAGTTCCAGATTTGGCTATTTTTATTATTCAGCTCGCTTCTTAAAAAAGGAATGTTTTATCTGCAATGTGGACAGATTAACTTCTGACAAGTGGGGGGGGGGGGGGGGGGGGGGGGGGGGGGGGGGGGGGCTCTAGTCGTGGTCTTGGGTGGATATGAAGAGTAGACAAGTGTTCCTAGGGAAGATCTGCAAAGCCTTTCTTGGAAGGAGGTCCAGCGGGTCTCTCCTCTTTTTCTTTGGCTTTCTCTTCATACATCAGAATACTATAGAGAAGCAGATAGAGGATTCAGTCCATGTGTCTTGTGTCTTCTCTTCTTCCTCCTGTACCCCACCCCCAAATAACCTGTTTCCCTTCCCCCACCTCAAAAGCTTCCACTCACATTTTCAAGATGGCGGATCGTTTCCCTAGCATCATCTGCACAAAGTCACGGTAGGATATAATGTCTGCAGCTCCTCCCGTCACCTCGCCTATCATCTTTTTCAGCTCCAGGTGTGTCTTGGGCACCCCTAGCTTCTCCAGCATTCTCTTCAGTGACATCATGTCTATCAAAAGAGAGGCAGAGGACTTAAGGGGAGAGTAAGTCATTTGAGCAACATTACATTATTTGAGAAATTTGATGGGTGTTAAGTGATTTGAGGGGCAATGGCGCAGCCTGGACTGATTTTTTTGTTGTTGGGGCCTGAGGATAATATGGGTGGGTGGGTCCTATATTATGTTGATGTTCACACAACCTCCAGTTCACTTCTCACTGCACATGTCACTACTGCTGACTGTGTGGATCTGACTCCATAGTGGTAGAGGCCTACCCAAACCTACCCGTGGCTATACTCCTGTTGAGATCAACCTATAAGTTGAAGGTACTGTTCCTATTGCAACCAGTTCCACCTTGAAGGACATGAGAACCATAAATCCTAGCAAGTACTGGGTGAATAAACATGATTTAATTCACCTATGCGTAATGACCCCCACAGGGATCTCAGTTGTCTCTCCTCAACTCACCAATGTCTCCATAGTCATTCAGGTCAAACTCCATGAATTTCTCTGAAAGAGAGATGACCACAAAGAAATAGAATAAATATATATTTTTTCAAATGCCACCATTTCTCCTTTCCTGTTTTTTTTCTAACCTAGGAAGATGCAGGCTCCCTTTCCTCCCCACTATTGTCTACATTAAACACACAAACCATTTGCTATACAAGGTCACAGTTTTATTTGAATATATCTATCCTGAGCCAGTTGTTATTAATAACATATTCAGTTCCTTCCCTTGGTCCACAGTCCAGAGCCAGCCCATTCCGCGATCCTTATGTCTCCCCCCAACTGCTTCAGGTGGTGCTGACCTCCAGTCTTGGGTGGTACTGTGCCTTTCAAAGTACCACCCCTTGAGATGGATGTTACTGACTCAGGACCCGCCTCTTGAATTGCAATAGCCTAGTCTTCCCCAGAGGATGAATGGGCAGGAACAACAATGGAAATGAAGGCCAAGCCCCCTCCCCCACTCATCCCCTTCTATACTGTACCTATATCTCACCTCCAGGCTGGTCTGGGCCGACCCCATGGCCTTCCCTCCTGCTCAGTGGCCAGTGGCCACCACTCCATCCCCTGGGGAGAAGACAATGGAGAATGTTCCCACCCCTTCATCCACAGAGAGGTGCAATCTAACCTGGTTATTGTCACTTTCTTGGGCACTTGAACCCAGGGGGGGCTTCCTCTTGTCTCTGTATCAATTTAGGAGAGAAAAAGCCACCTCACAGAAAGTGCCCGTGTGCATGGCCGGAACACATCCCTTCCTCCGTGTGCCTTCATATTTATTGCTGCCGTGAAACCAAGGGTGACTACTCACTTTTAAAGATTTCCAGCTTCCCCTCCAAATCCTCATCCAGGTTATATTTGGGGTCATTAAGAAACTCCTATTGAGGGTGGGACAACAGACTGGAATTAGCATGCATTTGATAAACAGGGCTCTCTCCTAGCCTTTTCCCTCCATTGCCCCTGGTACAAAATAAGTACCCGAATATATGTAAACTGCTTTGAATGTAGTTGCAAAAATCTCAGAAAGGCGGTATATCAAGTCCCATTTCCCTTTCTCTATTATCCCTCTGGCTAACACTTTTGCTTGTAAAGAAGTACAGGATAACATTTGTTGCATTTACTTTTATTGAAGTAGTAATTTTGTCAATTTTTACTACTTTTACTCAGCTACATGTGATGTTTGCAGTTAAAAAGTAAAAGTGGAAGCGAGATGTGAATAATGATTACTTAGTAAACCCAATGAAACAGCAAATCTGGGAACAGGATTTTGCTATTGCAAACCTCGTCATGCAAACAGTGGATCATCTCAACTTAAATTTTCCTGTTCCTTGAATATAACCTATAAGAATAGCAGAGTTGCCTGTGTTTGTTGAATTGGTTTCTGGTCTACAGTCCAAACAGAACAGTAATGACTTGGGGTCATTTTGACAGTGACAAACAGAAGGTAAAATGATCCACTGGAGGGAAGGCAACAAGCAAGAAACAGTAGAGCAAAGAAACCTCTCGCAGATGGTGTTCAGAGATATCTTTATTGAAAAATTCTTCTGAAACACTGATGGAGACCTGACACAACTCATGTTTCGGCCTGCATCAGGGGTCTAGGAATTTGTTATTCAATATGTGTTCCTAGATCAGTCGTCAACAACCAAAATCTCCCACAGAGATGTCCTCTTCTCTCAAATTCCTAGACCCCTGATGTAGGCCGGGTAGACCGAAACACGAGTCGTGTCAGGTCTCCATCAGTGTTTTAGAAGAATTTTTCAATAAAGGTATCTCTGAACACCATCTGCGAGAGGTTTCTTTGTTCTACTGTTTCTTGTTTGGGTCATTTTGAAGCAGAGAAGAAGCTAAAGTTGAAGCTGTTTGCAATTCTTGATGAAAATACACATGTGTCGCTATCACAACAGACTGCTGGTCAACCCGTAGAAAATGTTACACTGGGGTGACTGTCCACTTGATTGATAGAGTCTGTAGAGAGGACATTTTCTTGTCTGGCCTTAAGACATGTTCCCATACTTTTGAGGTTCTTGCATCGGTTCTCAAAGATTCAAACAGTTTGCCATCAGGTAAAAAATTGTGGGATAGCCCACATATCAAGAGTGAGACAAAAAGAGGACCTCTCCTGACAAAGCGGTAGTGAAATGGGCTCCCGTTGGAATTGTCCTGTTAAAAGATAAGTGTCCCTCCCTCCAAATCAGAAATTGAAACATATGGGTTTTGAATTGGACCTCTTCAGGAAATTAGAGATTTATATTAAAATTTTCAGTGAAAAAAAATAAAACTTAATTGCAAACCAACACAGAGTTGTTTTTTTTAGAGCCAACGATAGAATGCAGCTGGATGGAGAGCATTGTAAATAAAGTTTTCACAAATGCTATTGAAGCTCCAGCAATAACTGCAGCTCTTTAACTCCGTTAACAAACACTAAAGTGAAAAATCAGTAATTAATTAATTAAGTGTTAAAAAAACATTCCCGAAGAGATATTTTTGGAAGTATCATTATCTGTAGGCATTGAGTGGAAACTATTACAGTGATGACATTCTCCAATTGGAATATTGATATAGAAACAGAAAAATATGATGGCAGATAAAGGCCTAATGGCCCATTCAGTCTGCCCATCCTCTGAAACCCCTAACTCTTTCTTTTCCTAAGCGATCCCATGTGCTTATCCCATGCCTTTTTTAATTCTGGCACAGTCCACGACCTCCACTGGGAGGCCATTCCACGCTTCCACCACCCTTTCCATGAACTAATACTTTCTTAGATTCCTCCTAAGCCTATTTCTTCTTAACTTCAACCAGAGTTTTCCTTCATTTGAAAAGGCTTATTTCCTGTACATTAATGCCCCTGAGATATTTAAACGTCTCTATGGTATCTCCTCTCTCCCTCCTCTCTTCTAGCTTATACATGTTGAGGTTCATAAGCCTGTCCCTATATTTTTTTGTGTTCAAGACCACTTAGAACAACAACAGACAATGATTCCAACTTTGTGAAAGCCTTCTTTGTAGTTGGACAGCATGGCAATGATAACAAAGAGAATGATGAAGATGCAAGTGATGAATTAGCACTACTTCTAATGCTGCTTCTGTGGGAATTCTGCGCTTCTGCGCAATGCAGAATTCCCCACCTCCACAGACTTTGCAGAATTCTGCCTTTCCCACGCAGAATTCTGTGCAGTCTGATTTTGCAGGAAGAGCGGCACAGATACTGGCAGCCAGAAAGTGACTCCCACCCTCTCTACACACTGGTCCAGTGTGTAGAAGGCATAGCTGCAGATCGGGCTGCTTCATCCTCTGTTGCAGCAGTTCCTTTAAGCTGTGTGGCTGTACAGAGGTCTACGCAGCTCAAAGGAACAGTTGGGTATGGTATGGCAGAGGAGAAGAAAGCAGCCCGATGTGCAGTTCTGCAGGGTTTGGGGGGGGGGGGGTCTTGAAAAATGTGGATGGAGTGATTATGGGTACAGGAAGGGGGGCTTGAGATGTGTGCGGGGGGGGGGGGGGGCTGGAAAAAAGTGGATTGAGTGTGGGTGCAGGGAGGAGGCAAAAACAATGCTGAAGCTCAGGGTTACTTTGGCACCCCTCTCTCTTTCTGGCTCACATGACTGCAGACTCAGATCGACTCCCCCCAGGCTCTGCACCCAGGGCAATCTCCCTGTTTGCTCACCCTTTACGATATCCTTTCTGGGTGGGCAGAGGGAAGCAATTTTCAGAGAGGTGGTTAAGTCACTCCTGATCCAGTTAAGTGGCTTTGAAAATGACCCTCCCATTGAGGGAAGGTGTCACTTACCTTGTTCAGTTCTTCCAGCTGTTCCTCTTGCTTGGCCTTCAGAATTCCAAAGGCTTTGCCACCTTAAAGAAAGATCAGACAATCAGACCTTCTTTCATGCTCAGCAAAGGCCTAGAATTTTCTGATTCAGGCAGATGAGGACAACTTCACCAAAGAGTGTGAAGCACTGGGACCAGAGCTGGCTTAAGGGGTTGAGGTGCCCTGAGCAATTAGCTGCTCTGGTACTCTCCATCTGTGCCTCCAAGCTCCACCCCAAATCTGCATCCCCATCCCCCACTCCTGCCAGCAACGTCTCTACCTGTTCTTTTACAGTGGTGAGAGCATGCCATTTTGCTCTCGTCGCTGTGTTTTCCTCCATGTTCATCTGTCGGCATCTCCCCAGGTTTAAACACGAAAATGGGGAAAGAACCTGTTCTTGTATTTAAATCCGTGGAGGTGCAGGGAAGAGAGAGCAGCAGTGAACACAGAGCACGGCGTTGCCGCTGTGAAGGGTGAGCCGGTGAGGCAGGCGTTTGGCTCACTTGAGCTTTGGCATCCTGAACCGCTGCCTCACCTGGTTCATGCCTTGAGCCGGCCCTTACTGGGACCCACTTGGGCTCATTTTCGAAAGAGAAGGGCGCCCATCTTTCGACACAAATCGGGAGATGAGCGTCCTTCTCACAGGGTCGCTCAAATTGGCATAATCGAAAGGCGATTTTGGGCACACTCAACTGTTTTCCGTCGCGGGGATGACCAAAGTTCATGGGGGCGTGTCGGAAGCATAGCGAAGGCGGGACTGGGGTGTGCTAAACACATGGACGTCCTCGGCCGATAATGGAAGAAAGAAGGGCGTCCCTGAAGAACACTTGGCTGACTTTACTTGGTCCATTTTTTCTTGCGACCATCCTCAAAAAGGTGCCCAAACTGACCAGATGACCACCAGAGGGAATCGGGGTTGACCTCCCCTTACTCCCCCAGTGGTCACTAACCCCCTCCCGCCCTAAAAAAAAAAAACTTTAAAAATATTTTTTGCCAGCCTCAAATGTCCTACCCAGCTCCCTGACAGCAGTATTCAGGTCCCTGGAGCAGTTTTAGTGGGTGTAGTGCACTTCAGGCAGGTGGACCCCTGGCCCATCCCTCCCTACCTGTTACACGTGTGGTGATAAATGTGAGCCCTTCAAAACCCACCAGAAACCCACTGTACCCACATGTAGGTGCCCCCCTTCACCAATAAGGGCTATGGTAGTGGTGTACAGTTGTGGGGAGTGGGTTTTGGGGGGCTCAGCACCCAAGGTAAGGGAGCTATGCACCTGGGAGCAATTTGTGAAGTCCACTGCAGTGCCCCCTAGGGTGCCCGGTTGGTGTCCTGGCATGTGAGGGGGACCAGTGCACTACGAATGCTGGCTCCTCCCACGACCAAAGGGCTTGGATTTGGTCGTTTCTGAGATGGGCGTCCTCGGTTTCCATTTTCGCCGTAAACCAGGGACAACCATCTCTAAGATTGACCTAAATGTGGAGATTTGGGCGTCCCCGACCGTATTATCGAAACAAAAGATGACCACTCATCTTGTTTCGATAATATGGGTTTCCCTGCCCCTTCGCTGGGACGTCCTCAGGAAAACTTGGGCGCCCCGTTCGATTATGCCCCTCACTCTCTCCCCCCTCCCTCTTTCATCCAAATCCCACTCTGTATATGGTGTTCTGCATTGATAAGACAGCAACATTATCAAAATAAATAAGGAAAAAACTCCAAGAGGAAGTGAGAAGGCCTGGAACGGCCTGTCAGCAGAGCTGGTGAAGGCCAGCACTCTCCCAAAATTTGGACATACAGGGGTCCTTTTACTAAGCTGCGGTAAAAGGGGGCCTGCGCTAGCGTCAGCGCGTGTTTTTGATGCGCGCCGAGGCCCCCTTTCACCGCAGCGGGTAAAAGGTTGGGGTTTTTTTCTCAAAAAGAAATGGCCGTGCGGGAAGTGAACCACTTGCTGTGCAGCCGTTTCAGGGGGTAGCACTTACCACCACCAGCCATCGAGGTGGCGGTACGGGCTCCCACGCTAACCCGGCGGTAACTGCATGGACTGGAAACGGTCCCTCACTGTGTTCTCGCTATTCACACAGATATGGTTCCCCCCAAAATTGCGTGAACTGTGAAAGGCGATTCATTGTTTCTATGGAATATACAGGGTTAGGTTCCTGCCGATCTCTGGTTTTCTAAAAACACAAAAAGTGAAGCGTTGCTCCAATGAGAAATACAGGGTTAGGTCCCAGCTTGCATTTTTGTCAGGTAATTAAAAACTAAAAAAAAAAAACTGCATACTGAACCAAAGCATGGTTATAGTTGACTTATTGTAAGTCAATAAGAGGAGTTTGAACTGTATGCGGAAACGGATAGGGAGCCGATGAAGTGACTTGAGGAGAGGGGTCCTGGTGGAGGTGGTAGGGGGGCACCCCGAACCTTCCCCTTCTGTTTGCCCATCCAGAGCAAAGTTTACCACTCCGCAAGCTAAGAAACTGCCGGGAAAGTCAGAGTATCTCAGAAATATGTCCTATGCAGGACATACTAGATCCCATCCTGTCCCACTTCTTTGGGCTGTAAGTTCAAAACCAGGACTGTCCCAACATCTCCAGTCTGGAACTGGGAAACTTGGCATCTCTGGCCCCAAAGCAAGAATTACAGCATGGACAGATAAGGAGCAGATCTTCATTACAGCCCCATCTATGCAAATAAAGCATGAAGACAGCATAAACAGCTGAAGAGCAGGTCTTGATCAGATATCACATTGATACAGAGTAAAACACAGCACAGACAGCTGAAGAATGGATTTGTACTACAGCCCCACGTAGGTGTAATACTGATACATGTAAAGCATGAATACAGCATAGATGGCTAACGAATAGATCTTTTTCAGAGTTCCATGCAGCCTTCACACTGATATGAACAGTCTGCGTACAGCACAGACAGCTGAAGAGCGACTGTTCAACAGAACCCCCTTCAGCTGTCACACTGATACATAGAAAACATGAATATTGCATGGACACCTGAGGAGCATGTGTAAGTGAGAGTGGGATGTTTGACCACGGAAATTCAAATCCTGGAGACAAGAATCTTAAAAAGCTTGTTTATTGATGAAAAGACTCGACACAACTGTTGTGTTTCGGCCGTCAGGCCTGCATCAGGAGTCTATAAAAACATACATATGCAAATAAAGAAAAATTAAGTAAAAACATAAACCATAGATGATAAAAAACCACAGTAAAGCAATAACATATGATAAAAATCAAAAGATAAAATATGGGAATAACATCATTTGCTAAACATCAAAAAATGTGTTCGCATATACAATGTTCTCATAAAGTGCTAAATATTGCAAGAACATTGCGTGCAATAAAATACATATAAATAATGAATAGAATAGGGACTAGACGTACACAGGGCCGGTCTTAGGCAGAGGCGACCAAGGCGGCCGCATAGGGCCCTGCACTTAAGGGGGACCCGCGTAGCACACCTCAACTCTGCCTCTCCCTCCGACCCCCGCTCGTTTGGACCGCATCATCATCATGATCCCGCTCGCTTCGGACTGCATCATGATCGCTCCGCTGAGCCCGCCGGCAGCTCCCGGCGCCTCCAAATCCCAGGACAACGACAGTTGCAGTGACGGCCCGGCCCCGACAGACAGATGCAGGCACGACGACTCACCCCAGCTTTTCCCTTCCGCCTTCCAGCTCAATGTCCCGCCTCCTTCTGATGAGGTATTTCCTGTTTCCGCGAGGGCGGGCGGGAGTCATTGAGCGGGAAGGGAAAAGGAGCTGGAGCGTGGTGAGACATCGATTCGCTGGTGCCAGTGCGAGTGCGACTTAAAAAATAAAGAAAGTCAAGTGGAGCGCCTGGAGCAAGTTTGTGCCAGTGCCATTCAAAGGCAAGGTATGAATGATGATAGCTTTTCTTATAAAGGAACCAAAGTGCTCTTGTTGATTTGCGAATGGAACTCAACCATTAAAGTGATGATCTGGTGGTTCATTTGTGCAGGTGAGCCATCGCTGGTGCAAGTGCTGTGCGATTTAAAATAAAGTCAAGTGGAGGAGCTGGAGCAAGTTTGTGCCCATGGCCGGTCTTAGATGCTCCAGGCTATCATTCTTCCTAAAACCGGTCTGGTAGGGGTGTAAAGCAAAGGTCTTGTCCAAAAAGTCACAAAGTTGGTAGTGAACAATTTTGGCAATGAATGGAAGGTTTGAGAGGGTCAGAAGTTTGCAGGGTCAGAGGAGTCAAGGGTGGGTTTCAAAACTAGAGCATGCTTCCAGGCACTTGGAACACTGCTGTTGGTTAAGAAGATTTGAAGGATGGGTAAAAATAAGGGGAACACATGAGGTGCTAGATGCTTGAATAAGTGAGTGTGCCAGGGATCAAGAGGAGAGTCAAAGGGGTTCATGTCCTGGAGTAGAATTTTGAGGGAGAAGAGGACGATAGCACTGAAAGAGCACCAGGAAGACTGAAGTTGGCCAGCGCTCTCTGGAGGGGGAGAGAGGGGGATGAATGAAAGAGTTGAATGGGGGGATGAGAAAGGGGAGAAGAGCTAATTAAGGAGGACTGAAGTGTATTCACCTTGTTCTGCTAAAAAGTGGCAAGAGTACCAACAGGTAGCATAGAGAGGTCAAAAGTAGGGGGCTCTGAGGTCAGGGGGGCTAGGGACCTAATGATATTAATATACAGTTATATAGCCCGCTGCTTTCAGTCTAAAAATCCAAAATATGGGCAAACCAACTTAGAAGTGAGAGAAAAAGTGCATAAAAGAGGTTTGCAGAGGAAACACCAGTATTCCCAGTCCAGGATCAATAGCACTAGACTATTGCAACCTGCTGTTCACAGCTCTCCTACTGAACTATCTCTCTCTACTTCCATCTATTCAAAATTCAGTTGTGCAACTCATCTTCCACTAGTCTCCCTATATTAACATAATTCTCCTTCTCAAGTCACTTCAGTGGCTTGTTCACATTTCTGGATACACTTCAAACTTTTCTTGCTCACCTACAACATCTTTAAGTCTGTGACTCATTACCTCTCCTCTCTCCCTATATACCTCTTTGGGACAAGGCTGGTGTTAGACATTCTGGGACCCAGGGCACCTACCTTGCTAATTCAGGCAAATTTGGCGTCCCCTGTGGCATGAGGAGTCCATCAGTTTTTTTGTACAAGTTTAGCTTCATTTGCCTTTATTTGAAGTTTCATAAATAAAAAAATTTCTAAAAATGGAATAATCGTTTCAATGGGGTGGAGCTAGAGTGGGGCGGAGCTATGGTGGGTGGGGCTAGGATGGGGCCCCACCAAATTGGTCTGCATAGGGCCCCGCACTTGCTAAGACCGGCCCTGGACGTACAAAGCATATGAATGAAATATTATATTGGAAGGATATGCTATGATGTGTATAGTTATGGGCGGTAAGTTTATAATGAAAAGTAAGCTTATAATGAAAACTGAGAATTTTTTCATAATTACATATTCGCATGTACAATATTCCCATGGAATGCTAATGTTGCATAAAACATCTGTGCAGTAAAATCTATATAAACACATGAATAAATGAAAAAGGGACTAGGCATACAGGACATGTGAATACAATTGTGTATTAAGAGGATATCCTATAATATATACGTATAATGTGCTAACATTTTTTGAAGACATAAATATATTTACATAAATATATCTTCTCATATGCGATGTTCTCAAAGAATGCTAATGCTGCATGAAACATATGTACAATAAAATCCATATAAACGCATGAATAAATAAATAAATAAATAAAATGGGAAATAGGCATACAGGACATATGAATGAAATTGTGTATTAAAAGAATATCCTATGATGTGTAGTGTACTGACATTTTTTATTAGAAACATAATTGTGTCTGTACCTATGCATCCCTTATAAAACTGATTGGAAAAAAAACTGATTGGAAAAAAGATGATCCAACCATGACGACATGGGGACGTGAAAAAAGTTTTAAAAAGTTTAGATGCATTGAAAATAATATTGAAAAAAGGAACCTGAAAGATAATAAAAAGAAAAATGAAAATAATAAAAATTAAAGTAAAAAAAGAAGAATGTGCTGGCAAAAAATGGGGGAGGGGGAAGGAACGAGGAAGATAGAGTGGTGGGGGGGAAGGAAAAGGGGGAGAAAAAAGTGGAAAGGGAAAAAAAGGAAGGGGGGAAGGAAAAAAGGTGCCCTTACGTGAGACTGTGGTAGATTGGTCTCTGTTTCCTGGTTCCATCTCTTGGACTTGTGTTTTGGATTTTATGGGTAATGAATGTATGAGTGCGTATGAATGATTATTATGTAGTTTTATATGATATTTGTGATGTATATTTGTAGAAGTATAAAATATTGTGCTTATATATTGTTTATATTTTTGAAAATAAAGATTTGTCAATTATATATAATAGTATATTCTTCTGAATTTTAAATAAATATAGATTACTATGGGTCAGATAATGGACGCTTGCACCCCCCCCCCCATTCCTTCCCCCCTCCCTCAACATCTCCTGTCTTCCACTCAGCAGTCCCAGGCTGCTTCCCCTCAGCAGTTTCTGTTGCAGCTCCGACTGTCCGGAGCTTCCCTTTTTCTCAATGGGGCTCAGCGCTGGCGTTAGGGGGTGGTAAGCAGGGCAATTGCCTTGAGCCCCCATACTACAGGGAGCCACCAAGCCTGCCTCAAACTGAAGGCATAGGCTGAGACCAGCTTTGGGGTACCCTGTCCAGTTTCTGCCGTGAGCCCCTGAATGTCTTAACACCGACCCTGATGGGGCTTAATGTTATGTTACAGTCTCACTGACCTCAGAGGAGCTGAGAGAGGGGAGAGCTTCTCAGATGACACCTCAAGGGCTGAGAGGCAGTGCGGGAGGCTCCAGAGAGAGCTGCAGGGGCTGCTGAGAGCAAAGGGCAGGACTGAGAGATCACAGCAGCATCTCAGGGATAGAATCACAATGTGACCCATATCTGGACAGCTATCACAGTCACAGTAGCATCTTAAGAATTAATATTGCTGCTCTTTCATGGCAGGTCTTATTATTCAGCCCTGCCTCTGCTACACTCACTGCCTCAAACTGAGTTCTTCCCAGTATTATAGCATCACAGGCCCCACACTCACTGCCCTGAACTGAGTTCTTCCCAGTATTGCAGCCTCACGGGCCCTGCACTCACTGCCCCAAGCTGAGTCCTTCCCAGTATTATGGATCTCACACTCACTGACCCCAAGCTGAGTCCTTCCCACTAATACAACCTCGTGGGTCTCACACTCACTGCCCTGAGCTGGGTCCTCCCTAGTATTACAGCCTCATGGATCCCACATTCACTGCCCCTGAGCTGAGCAACATCCGAAAGATGAAGCCTACCGTAGGAAATGTTTTCTTCTTACCCTGTGCACCCTCTTTGCTGCTCATGGCTCTGGAGCTGTGTCATGAGCTATCGGTTTCACTGCAAGATAAAAGCTTCACACTTCCTCTTTCTAAGCAGAAAAGAGTTGCCTTTGAAGGGCTGTCCGCTGTGTCCCTCAGTTCCCTCCCTCTTACTCAGGCGGAAGACTGACCCCTGCTGTGTTTCACTTTGATAGACTTCAGGGACACTGGTCGTTGGGCAAGATGTGATACAGGGACACTCAGTTCTTCTGCACAGTCCCTGCTGTTTCTGGCAAGATGTGATACAGGAACACTCAATCCTTCTGCACAGTCCCTGCTGTTTCTGGCAGGATGTGATACAGGAACACTCAGCTTGTCCCTGGCTGCTGCTTCTGGCAGGATGTGATACAGAACACTCAATCCTTCTGCATAGTCCCTGCTGTTGTATGACTAGATACGATAGAGGAACACTCAGCTCTTCTGCATTGTCCCTGCTGTTTCTGGCAAGATGTGATACAGGGGTAAATTCATGCACACTCAAGGAATCTGGTCTGCACTACAAAAGTCCTTGAATAAGTTAAAGGGAGGAAAAAAGCCTCAGAACCTCACCTCTGCCCCACAGGGGCAATAAGGATTTACAGGTGAACTCCTCACTGACATAAAAAAATTTCCCCTTGCTTACAACGTAAACAATTGTGCTCTGTGCAATGCAAAACCATATAATGCCAAACATGCACCAAACTTAAATGTAGGCTTAAATCAAAACTCATCTGCTCAAATGCCTCTAATGTCCCTCCTATTAGGAAGCATTTGTGCAGATAAGTTTTGAGTTAAGCCTACATTTTTTTTAATGCTGGTGAGGAGTTCACCTTTAAATCCTTACTGACGCTGTGTGGCAGAGGTGAGGTTCTGAGGCCTTTTCCTCCCCTTATCATCGTCAAGTGCCTCTGTAGTGCAGACCAGATTCCTTGAGTGTGCATGAATTTACCTCTATGTTTTCTAGGAGTGTTTGGTTTGTTGTTTAATATATTTTTCTCTTCTCTGTCTCTATTTGTGTACTTATTACTTTCCAGGATGTGATACAGGGACATTCGGTATTTCTGCACGGTCCCTGCTGTTGTATGACCAGATGTGTTAGAGGAAGGGTGAAGACTCATCTCTTTGACAAGGCATAGCACAAAGATCAACAAACGTGAACTCCTACACAGAAACCTAGAACAGTATTACAATATTTGCTTGTTAAACTACTACCATGTTTTATCATCATCATGTTACCCAAGATCTTTCTGCAATTCTAAATGTCTATTTTCTTATGTATTTCCACTAATCATGATGTATTGTAAGCCACATTGAGCCTGCAAAAAGGTGGGAAAATGTGGGATACAAATGCAATAAATAAATAAATAAATAAAAATGATAAAGAGGATGGGACCATTTCCCTATGAGAAAAGGCTAAAGTGGCTAGGGCTCTTCAGCTTGGAGAAAACATGGCTGAGGGGAGATATGAATGAGGTCTATAAAATAATGAGTGGAGTGGAACGGGTAGATGTGAATCGTTTGTTTACTCTTTCCAAAAACACTAGCCAGTGGCGTTCCAATGGGGGGTGCGGTGGGGGCGGTCTGCCCCGGGTGCACGCCACTGGGGGGGGGGTGCCGCGCGCACTTGTCCTTCATTCGTTCCATGCTCCCTCTGCCCCGGAACAGGTTGTTCCGGGGCAGAGGGAGCATGGAACGAATGAAGGACAGGCGCTCGCGGCACCCCCCCCCCAGCGGCGTGCACCCGGGGGGGTTCTTTCACAGGGGGTGTCCTTTCACCGGGGGAGGGGGGGTGCTGCACCCGGGGGGTGGGGCGCATCAGCGATCCGCCCCGGGTGTCAGCCCCCCTAGGAATGCCACTGACTAGGACTAGGGGGCACGCAATGAAGATACAAAGTAGTAAATTTAAAACAAATCAGAGAAAATATTACTGTACTAAACATGTAATTTAACTCTGGAATTCGTTGCCAGAGAATGTGGTAGAAGCAGTTAGCTTAGTGGGATTTAAAAAAGATTTGGATAGCTTCCTAAAAGAAAAGTCCATAAGTCATTATTAAAACGGACTTGGGAAAAATCAGCTGCTTATTTCTAGGATAAGCAGCATAAAATGTATTGTACGGTTTTGGGATCTTGCCAGGTACTTGTAACCTGGATTAGTCACTGTTGGAAATAGAATGCTGGGCTTCATGGACCTTTGGTCTGTCCCAGTATGGCAATACTTTTGTGTTTCACCTGGTCCATAGGTTGAGCCAGCTCTGATTAGACTCATAAAACCTTGGCAAATGAATGGCAGTTTTAAATGTTTAAACCTACGGCATTTTGCAGGTTTGGAAATGCTGACTGGCAGGTGTTATACTATACCCTGATATTCTGTGCCAGAGTTTACCGGACAGTGACCCTAAATATTCAGGTAACCAGTAGCTGCCAGAAATGATCTCGTTACTGTGGATATTCAGTACTTGTACATGGATAACTCTCTAGACACATTAGGATAGCTATTGAGATGCCCCAACTTGCCCAGATAATGATCTGGTACCTGTGCTGAATACAGGCATACCTGTATCATTAGCAGATCAGGAGTCGAATAGGAGATATAAGATTACAAGTAGATGGGAATCGTTTGTTTACTCTTTCCAAAAATACTAGGACTAGGGGACATGCAAAGAAGTGACTAATTAGTAAATTTAAAACAAGCTGGAAAAAATATTTCTTCACTCAATGAGTAATTAAACTCTGGAATTCATTGCCAGAGAATGTGGTATAAGCAGTTAGGTTAGCAGAGTTTAAAAAAAGGTTTGGCTAATTTCCTAAAAGAAAAGTCCATAAGCCATTATTATGATGGATTTGGGAAAATCCACTGCATATTCTAGGTTAGGCAGCATAAAATCTGTTGTACTATTCTGTGATTTTGCCAGGTACTTGTGATCTGGATTGGCCATTGTTGGAAACAAGATACTGGGCTTGATGGACCTTTGGTTTGTCCCAGTATGGCAATGCTTATGTTCTTATGTTAACAACAGGAGTACTGAATAGATGAATAAGGGGTTAAGATTTAAAAATGGAGGAGTAGCCTAATGGTTAGTTCAGTGGACTGGGAACTGTGGTTCCTGGTGCAAATCACTTAACCTTCCACTGCCCCAGGTACAAATCTTAGATGCTGAGCTCACTAGGGATATAGAAAGTATGTAAATGTAATGCTTTGGTTTTAGAAAAGCAGTACAACAAGACTCAAATAAACATAAACACAAGTAACCTCAAAAGCCTGGGCTTGTAGCTGGCTTTGAATAAGGCTGGGGCCAGAGATGCACATTGTTCCAAGATTTCCTGCAAAACAACGAGCTTTACCATTGGGCCAGATTCAGGTAAATGGTGCCCAAATTTGGCTGGTTAAGGGCTGACTCAGGAACAGCTCCCAAATATCTAGTTTTCAGTTCAGCACTAACTGAATCACAGTTACCTGATGCTAGGGTCAACCTTGGGGGGGTCAGCACTCAAGAAAAAGATCTGGGTGTCATTGTAGATAATACGCTGAAATCTTCTGCTCAGTGTGCAGCGGTGGCCAAAAAAGCAAACAGGATGCTAGGAAGGGATGGTGAATAAGACTGAAAATAGTACAATGCCTTTGTATCAGCTTCAGTGTTGCACTCAGGTATGGTTGCTGTATCTCAAAAAAGAAGAGCAACCAAAATGATAAAGGGGATGGAACTCCTTTTATATGAGGAAAGGTTAACGAGGTTAGGGCTCTTCAGCTTGGAAACGAGAGGGATGAGGGGAGATATGATTGAGGTTTGCAAAATCCTGAGTGGTGTAGAACGAGTAGAAGTAAATCAACTTTTTACTCGTTCCACAAGTACAAAGACTAGGGGACACTTCAGGAAGTTACATGGAAATACTTTTAAAACAAATAGGAGGAAATATTTTTTCATTCAATGAATAGGTAAGCTCTGGAAAAGTCCATAGTCTCCTATTGAGACAGAAATGGGAAGCAACTGCTTGCCCTGGGATTTGTAGCATGGAATGTTGCTACTCTTTAGGGTTCCAGAATCTTGCTACTCTTTGAGATTCTTCAAAGAATCTTGCTATTCGTTACAATTCCGGAATCTTGTTACTCTTTCGGGTTCTGGAATGTTGCCACAATTTGGGCTTCTGCCAGGTACTTTTGACCTGGCTTGGCCACTGTTTGGAAACCAGGATACTGGGCTAGATGGACCATTGGTCTGACCCTGTATGGCTACGCTTACGTTCTTATGTTCACAAACCAGTTTAATGCCACTGAAGAGCGGTTAGACCCCGAACAAGTGATTTAACCAGCCAGGAGCTGTTTCTGGCTGGTTAAATCACTTTGAATATTGAACTCCATGCAAGGCCGATGCTAGACATGATGGGACCCAGCTAAGAGTTGTTCACTATCAATAATCTGTAATCCCTATTACTATGTAAGCCGCATTGAATCTGCTTTGAGTGGGAAAGAACGGGGTACAAATGTAATAAATAAATTGATAAAGTAGAAGAGAGCAGCGCTCTATGTAGAAGGAATCCCATGTGCAACCAGCAGAGGGCACCATATCACCATGAAAGCCACAAACATCTCCAAAGCTTGTGCAGATTTGTTTTCTACTTTAATAATAATAATAATAATAATAATGTTGGTCTGTTTGAATTCAAAAATTCCATAAAATCTTTAAAAAGTTGTTTATCTTAAAGATCTTAAAAAGGCATAAATCTGTGCTCTTTAGATTTTGATTCCATGTATGTTCCATCTAGAAAATTTAGAGGCTCTGACTAAAATGGGCTAAAATGTGCAGTTAACATGTTTTAATGTGGGATTTTACCGTGTGACAAGTGCAAATTTTATGTGGCTCTGTTTGATGGCTTTCCCACTTTATGTGCAGGTTACATTCTGATGTTCTCATTAGAGCGCATTGCCTACTGCATGTTAAGGTAGAAGGCACTAACCACTTCCTATTTTGGAGGCGGTAAATTCTCCCACATTAACCCTATGTTAGCCGGTTACTGCACATTAATTATAATGCACTAGCCAGCTAATGTTTCTGTGCCCATGCTTCACCTATGCCACGTCCTCAGACAGAAAAGTTCTTTAAAAAGCAGCAATGCACGGTTGAAGGGGGGCAGACTCAGGACTAATGTCAGGAAGTATTTTTTCACAGAGAGGGTGGTGGATACGTGGAATGCCCTCCCGCGGGAGGTGGTGGAGAGAAAACGGTAATGGAATTCAAACATGCGTGGGATAAACACAAAGGAATCCTGTTTAGAAGGAATGGTTCCGTGGAATCTTAGCGGAGATTGGGTGGCGACGCTGGTAATTGGGAAGCAAAACGGGAGCTGGGCAGACTTCTACGGTCTGTGTCCTGATCGTGACTGAATAGATAGGGATGGGCTGAAGTGTAAATTTTAAGGGGCTTTGACGTTAGCTTCAGAACTTAGTACAAGAACTGCACTGGGCAGACTTCTACAGTCTGTGCCCTGAGAATGGCCAGGACAAATCAAACTCGGGTATACATATAAAGTATCACATTTATTTTATTTTTATTTTAGTTACATTTGTACCCTGCGCTTTCCCACTCATGGCAGGCTCAATGCGGCTTACATATACAGGTACTTATTTGTACCTGGGGCAATGGAGGATTAAGTGACTTGCCCAGAGTCACAAGGAGCTGCCTGAAGTGGGAATTGAACTCAGTTCCTCAGGACCAGAGTCCACCACCCTAACCACTAGGCCGCTCATACCATGTAAAATGAGTTTATCTTGTTGGGCAGGCTGGATGGACAATACAGGTCTTTATTTGCCATCATTTACGTCATTTACTATGTTACTTGGAAACAGGGAAAATACCGCAAAAAGCTTTAATGCATTTGTGTGCCAACCTGGGTATTAACTGGGAGGAATCCTATACATTTATTTATTGCATTTGTATCCCACATTTTTCCACCTCTTTGCAGGGTCAATGTGGCTTACAATACATCATGAATAGTGGAAACATATAAGAATATATATATTTGGCATTACAGGAGGATCTTGGGTTACTTGATAATGATAAAACATATTAGTAGATTTAACAATCGAATATTGTAGTCAATTCTGGATATTTGTACAGGAATTCACATTTGATGATCTTTGTGGTATGCCCTTTCAAAGAGATGGGTCTTCGGTAGTTTGCGGAAGTTAGTTAGTTCATAGAGCATTTTTAAGTTGTGCGGTAGCGCGTTCCAGAATTGTGTGCTCAGGTAGGAAAAGGTTGACGCATGCGTTAATTTGTATTTTAGACCTTTACAGTTGGGGAAGTGAAGATCAAGGAATGTGCGGGATGATTTTTTTGCATTCCTGGGTCCAAGGATAGGCACCGTTAAAATCAGCGCTCAGTGCCAATTCTGTAAAGGTTGCTTACGCTGTGACCTTTATAGAATAGCGGTTAGTGCGGATTTCCACGCCTTTCTTTGGTGTAAATCCCTGCACCCAACTGATGGCAGCTGGCCGTGTAAATGACCCTATACTATAATGCTGTGCCTACATTTTTGGAACGCCCCTGACCTTCCCTTGGCCACACCTCTTTTATGTTACCCATGAAACAATTCGGTGCGGTTTATAGAATTAACGTTTAAGCAGAGAGGTCACGCGTAAATTTAGGTGTGGCCATTTGCACCAATGAAAATGTGGTGCAAATGCCCATGCCTAAATTTACACGTGGAGTGTCGTTATTCTGTAATTCCACGTGTAACTCGAAACCACGCCCCATTCTGCCTGTCCCTTCCATTTCTGCATCCTCTTTTTTGTACTGTGTGTAAATTTTAGAGGTGAATCCCACGCCTAACTTTACTCGCATTAGTCCCAATAAAATCTAATTAGTGCCGATAACTCCTTGTTAAAAAGCCAATTATTGGCACTAATTGGCTGATTATTCTATTAAATTGCAAGCACAAATCGGGAACATGCTCCTCTCAGTGTCCTCCATACACAGGTTACACTGTATAACTTTATATTAAGGATAAAACCCCTCCCCTCACTGTCCTCCATACATGAGTTACATTGCATCACTTTATATTAAGAATAATACACCTGCTCCTCTGTCCCCCATACACAAGTTACACTGTATCATTTTATATTAAGGATAAAACACCCCTCCCCTCACTGTCCCCAATACATGAGTGACACTGTGTCACTTTATATTAAGGATAAAACACCTGCTCCTCTGTCTCCCATACACAAGTTACAATGTATCACTTTATATTAAGGACAAAACATCTCTCCTCTCACTGCCTCCCATACACAAGTTACAATGTATCACTTTATATTAAGGATAAAACACCCACTTCCCCTCACTGTCCCACATACACAAGTTAGACCATATCGCTTCAGATTAAAGATAGAATCTCCGCACTCCTTGCTGTCCTCCATATGAAAGTTCTAGTGTTTCAGTTTATATAAATGAGAAAATGTATACTGCCCTGTCTTGTTTCTTCACAGGTACCCATGTCACCAGTGTGTCGTCTCTCCTTTCTCGAGAGTGAACCCCTTTGGGGGAGGGACATCCCTTGATTGTGACACCTCCATCAGATCAGCACTGATATCCCGACCACATTATGAGTTAGTTTGCATCAGATCTACAGAGCTTTTGGACCAGGGACCTTTTGAAAGAGAGACTGTGGAAACTTCTTAGCCCCCACTGTGAGAGGTACCAGGAGGGACTGCTGACCCTTGCAGGGAGGGAGCTGAAGACATGACCATCCTTCTGCCCTTGCTCTTCCTGCTGTTTGCAGGTAATTCTAGTCCTTCTCTACCCTCAGAACATCGATGGATCCTGGGGTGAGGGGTGGCTTGTCTGAAGCTTTTGGAGAGTAACCAGAGGCCTCTCGTTTCAGTCTATCCCTCCTTCTCCTGCTGTAGCTTGTCCACCATCTCCTCTACTGTGTTCCTCTCTCCCCTTCTCTCCTTGAATCTATTCTAGACCATCTCTTCTCTTCCACACCCTCTTCCTTGTGTGATCTGTCCATCTACTCACATAAGTTGAGACGACTTCCCTATGAGGGAAGGCTGACGCGGCTAGGGCTCTTCAGCTTGGAGAAAAGATGGCTGAGGGGAGATATGATAGAGGTCTATAAAATAATGAGTGGAGTGGAATGGGTAGATGTAAATCGTTTGTTTACTCTTTCCAAAAATACTAGGACTAGGGGGCATGCGATGAAGCTACAAAGTAGTAAATTTAATACGAATCAGAGAACATTTTTCTTCTATGAGGAAAGGCTGAAGAAGCTAGGGCTCTTCAGCTTGGAGAAGAGATGGCTGAAGGGTGATATGACAGAGGTCTATAAAATAATGAGTCGAGTGGAACAGGTAGATGTGAATCACTTGTTTACTCTTTCCAAAAATACTAGGACTAGGGGGGCACGCAATGAAGCTCAAAGTAGTACATTTAAAATGAATCAGAGAAAATATTTCTTCGCTCAACATGTAATTAAACTCTGGAATTCGTTGCCAGAGAATGTGGTAAAGGCGGTTAGCTTAGCGGGGTTTGAAAAGGGTCTGGACGGCTTCCTAAAAGAAAAGTCATAGACCATTATTAAATTGACTTGGGATAATCCACTGCTTATTTCTGGGGTAAGCACATAAAATGTATCGAGCTTTTCTGGGATCTTGCCAGGTATTTGTGACCTGGATTGGCCACTGTTGGAAACAGGATGCTGGGCTTGATGGACCTTTGGTCTGTCCCAGCGTGGCAATACTTATGTACTTATAAGTTTCCTTCTTCTCTCCTTTTTCATCTCTCCTGTTGTCTCATCCTTCCACTTCCCCATTCATTCTTTCCTCTCTTGCTTAACTGTCTCTTCCTGTCTCTCATCATTTCTTCTTTACATCTTCTTCACTCTCTCTTTCAGCTCTCCCCCTGCCAGTCTCCTTCTCCGATTCTCTCTCCTTCTGTCACGGTCTCTCCTCCATGTCCCTCGCTCTAACTCGCTCCCTTCTCTCTTCCAGTGGCCAACACCCTCGAACCCCAGAGGACAGTACAGCAGCTCCCCCCAGTGCTGAAGGCCGTGGAGGGGGACACAGTGGAACTCCAGTGCATTTTCTATGCCAGCAACGGCCAACTGGTAGCACACGTCACCTTCTGCAAGGGCCCAGAGAGGATCCTAATCCATGAGTCCTCTTCCATCGACCAGGGTCGCATCTCCCGGAAGGAGCTCCCACGAGATGGGCTGTCAGAAAACTGCACTGGGTTCTCCCTCCAGATCCAAAATGTGAGCGTCTGTGATAGCGGCTCCTACCTCTGTCAAGTGGATTTCTTTGGGGGACCCATGCTCAGCGGGAACGGAACCACATTGCAAGTACAAAGTAAGTTGCCAGTCACCTCGTAATCTTGGGACTGTAAAGGGGGGAGGTAGCGGCCATGGAAATCACATAACTGAAAGGCAGCTGTCAGACTTGTGAGTTCTTGTACCAAGTAGAGCGCTGCTGAGTTCGGTATTCTGACCGGGTTCTACTTGGTGGCTGGACAACCCCAGGTTTCACCTGCGCTGACCGCCGTTCCCCAGAGGTTGAGCCCCTAGGTGCGGGCAGCCTGCAGGAGTTACGGGACAGAGCTGGAAGCGTGTTGATGAATGTATTGGCCAGGCAGGCAGCAGGTCAAGAGAGTAATCTAGATACAAGCGGTAGTCAGTAGGCAGGCAGCAGGCAAGAGAGTAATCCAGGTACAGGCAAAAGTCAGTAGGCAGGTGGCAGGCAAGAGAGCAATCCAGTTACAGGCAAATGTCAGTAGGCAGGTGGCAGGCAAGAGAGTAATCCAGATGCAAGTGAAAGTCAGTAGGCAGGCGGCAGGCAAGAGAGTAATTCAGGTACAGACGAAAGTCAGTAGGCAGGCGGCAGGCAAGAGAGTAATCCAGGTAAAGGCAAAAGTCAGTAGGCAGGCGGCAGGCAAGAGAGTAATCCAGGTACAGGCGAACATCAGTAGGCAGGCGGCAGGCAAGAGACTAATCCAGGTACAGGCGAACGTCAGTAGGCAGGCGGCAGGCAAGAGAGTAATCCATGTACAGGCAAAAGTCAGTAGGCAGGCAAGACAGCAATCCAGGTACAGGTGAAAGTCAGTAGGCAGGCGGCAGGCAAGAGAGTAATCCAGGTACAGGCGAAAGTCAGTAGGCAGGTGGCAGGCAAGAGAGTAATCCAGATACAGGCAAAAGTCAATAGGCAGGCAAGAGAGTAATCCAGGTACAGGCAAAAGTCAGTAGGCAGGCAGAAGGGTAATCCAGGTACAGACAAAGTCAGCAACGAAGGACCAGTAGATAAGAAGCAGACTACAGAGTTAGAAACACCTAACAAAGTAGAAGCCGAAGCATGGAGTCCAGGGAGAGCTCAGCTGACAAAGTGCTGGCGTCTGACATCAGCAGGGAGAAGGGGCACAGCCATAGGACAAGAGCAGGGGAAGGAGGAACTGGAAGACCAACAGGAGAGAAGCAAGGGAAGCCAGGCAGACCCAGGTGAGTGGAAGCAAAGCAATCAAGGAGCCTGGAAGCCAAGCAGAGAGAGAGAGAGAGAGAGAGAGAGAGAGAGAGAGAGAGAGAGAGCAGAAATAAGTGCATGGAAGCAAAGCAATTAAGGAGCCTGCAACCACCGCTCTCTGAACAAACCCAGAGAGGACTACACACAGATGGCTCAGGCAGTGCCAGTCAAGTGTGCGTGTTGACGGGACCCCGCGCAGCCCGAGGACACCGCTTGCATTGAGGTAGGGGACATGACAGCAGCGAATGGAGCAGTTTGCTCTGCAAAGCTACCATCCACATTGTGATGTCACAAATGCACTTCTGATACCACTACATCTCCATGCATTCCACTTGTGAAGTCACTAATATTCTACATCTTGTCCAATCTACTGATAAGGTCACTAATACTCTACATCCTTGTGAAATCCACTTGTGAACTCACTAATACTCTACACCTTGTGTAATTTACTGATAAGGTCACTAATACTCTACATCCTTGTGAAATCCACTTGTGAACTCACTAATACTCTACATCTTGTCCAATCTACTGATAAGATCACTAATACTCTACCATCCTTGTGAAATCCACTCATGAGGTCACTAATACTCTACACCTTGTGTAATTTACTGATAAGGTCACTAATACTCTACATCCTTGTGAAATCCACTCGTGAACTCACTAATACTCTACATCCTGTTCAGTCTACTCTTGAAGTCACTAATGTCCTACATCCCTTTGCAATCCATTGGTGATATCACCAACTTCTGACACCATTAGGATTCTGTCCCATGCCCAAAGACTTTACCATAGTACTCCCCTTTTATTTCATTATCATTGGCTCTCTTCTCTTTAGGATTCAATTTAAAATCCTGACCTAAACTCACAAAGTACAGCACACTAGTAACCCACTGTACCTGACCTCTCTAATTACATCATACACTCATCTAGAGCCCTTCAATCCACCCAAGAGTGTTGCTTGGTAATCCACAAGTACATAAGTGTTGCCATACTGGGACAGACCAATGGTCCATGAAGCCCAGCATCCTGTTTCCAACAGTGGCCAATCCAGGTCGCAAATACCTGGCAAGATCCCAAAAAAGCTCAATGCATTTTATGCTGCTTATCTCAGAAATAAACAGTGGATTTTCCCCAAGTCATTTTAATAATGGTCTATGGACGTTTCCTTTAGGAAGGTGTCCAGACCTTTTTTAAACCCCGCTAAGCTAACCACCGTTACCATATTCTCTGGCAACGAATTCCAGAGTTTAATTACACGTTGAGTGAAGAAACATTTTCTCTGATTCATCTACCTGTTCCACTCCACTCATTATTTTATAGACCTCTATTATATTTCCCCTCAGCTGTCTTTTCTCCAAGCTGTGGCCCTAGCTTCTTCAGCCTTTCTTCTTAGGGAAGTCATCCCATCCCTTCTGTCTTTCGAGCCTGTCTGGTGTCTACTAGATAAAGTGCCTTCTTTCAACTCTTTGGGACACACTGCCCCTCGCTCTCTGCACTGATTCCTCTAACAGAAAGATTAGACCTTGCCCCAAGACCTGTCTATTCATGCAGGCTTTTGGGTGTGCTCCAGGAACTGTAGGCTCCTCACTATTGCCCTTCTTTCCCTTGACTGTCTTGTCCTCTTACCCTGCCCTCCCCCCTTTTCGTTGGCCATGTTCTTTCCTCTCAGCTAGATGGCTCTGTTTTGTTTTAACGTAAACCACTTTGATCTGCAAGCCATGAAAAGAGGTATAAGAAGTTCCAATAAACATGAACATAAATGCTACTTCTCTGAGTAATGTACTCATGAACTCACTAATATTCTACACCTTATGCAATGTACTCGTGAGGTCACCAAAACTATACATCCTGTGCATACACTTGTGCACTCACTAATACTCTATATCCTTGTGCAGTCCACTCATGAACTCACTAATATTCTACACCCTGTGCAATCTACTCAAAAGTCACTAATATCCACTCGTGATATCACAATAGGTTCCTATAAGGGCTACAGTCAGTGAAAAAAAAGTATTAGCTTCCACCCCCAATATAGGACGCCCTGCTCCCAGGAATCTAAACCTGTTGGCCTATAGGTTTGGGGTCATAGGGTTCTCCGCTGTTTAAAGCCATCCTTCTCAGTATCCTAGACTTAATTATATAAACCTCACTGCCTCTCCCTCATCTTCCCCTCTCTCCATCTTTGTTCTCTATCTTTCCATCTTCATCTCTGTCAATTTCCCTCTCTGTTTCTCCCTCCCTCTGGCTTTTTCTCTCTACCTCCGTGTCTTTGTCTTTCTCTCTCTCTCCCTCCCTCCACCTCTGTCTCTCCATCTCTGCACCTCTTTTTCTTCCTTCCCTCTGCCTCTATCTCTCTCTTTCTCCCTCTCCAGCTGCCTCTGTCTCTTCTTCGCTCCACCTCTGTCTGTTTCTCTCTCCCTCCCTCCATCTCTGTGTTTCTGTCTTTCTCTCTCCCTCCTTCTCCTTCTCCCTCTCTCTTTCTTGATGTTTCTCTTCCTCTCTCTATTTTGTTTTCTTTTTTTCATCTACCCCTCTCTCTTACCAAGAGTAACAAACATTCTCCCTTAAATAAAACCTCTCTAAAAGACAACCTGTTACATAGTAACATAATAGATGACGGCAGATAAGGACCTGTACGGACCATCCAGTCTGCCCAACAAGATAAACTCATATGTGCTACTTTATATGTATACCTGACCTTGATTTATCCTTGCCATTTTCGGGGCATAGACCGTAGAAGTCTGCCCAGCACTAGCCCCGCCTCCCAACCACCGGTGCTGCTACCCAATCTCCGCTAAGCTTCTGAGGATCCATTCCTTCTGAAGAGGATTCCTTTATGTTTATCCCACACATTTTTGAATTCTATTACCACCACCTCCCTCAGTAGGGCATTCCAAGTATCCACTACTCTCTCCGTGAAAAAAATACTTCCTGACATTAGTCCTGAGTCTGCCCCCCTTCAACCTCATTTCATGTCCTCTAGTTCTACCACCTTCCCATCTCCGGAAAAGATTCATTTGTGGATTAGTACCTTTCAAATATTTGAGCGTCTGTATCATATTACCCCTGTTTCTCCTTTCCTTCAGGGTATACATGTTCAGTTCAGCAAGTCTCTCCTCATACGTCTTGTAACGCAAATCCCATACAATTTTTGTAGCTTTTCTTTGCACCTTAGCAAGATATGGCCTCCAAAACTGAACACAAAACTCCAGGTGGGGCCTCACCAACGACTTGTACAGGGGCATCAACACCTCCTTTCTTCTGCTGGTCACACCTCTCTCTATACAGCCTAGCAACCTTCTGGCTACGGCCACTGCCTTGTCACACTGTTTCTTCACCTTCAGATCCTCAGATACTATCACCCCAAGATCCCTTTCCCTGTCTGTACATATCAGACTCTCACCGCCTAACAAATACGTTTCATGTGGATTTCTACTCCCTGAGGAGCAGATGATCAAAAGCCCTGCGCTGTTCCAAACAGCGCCCTAAAATAGCGCCGGGACAGCGCAGGGCTTTTCTGCATCGATGATCAAAGATAATGCATGCAAATCTAAGCAGCGCTATTATCTTTGATTATCATGTTTAAAGTCAAACGCCCAAACCTGTCAAACAGCATGCCGAACAACGAGGCAGCTGCCACCGCCATGCAAACCGTCTCCCACCCTCCCTTACATGGTCTGTAGCCCTGCCCAGTGCATCCCAGTATGCACTGGGCGGGGCTAGGCGCCGCCATTTTGGGCGTCGACTGACTGGAAGAAGAGGGAGGCAGGCAGGCTGCGTCCCTCCTCCAACAAAAGGTAGGGGGGCCGGGAGGGGGGTGTCACGACACGACACGACACCACACCACGGACCACCAAGGACAACGCTGGGGGGGAGGAGTTGGGGTGGGCTGGAGGTCCACCGGACCTCCAGCCCCCCCCTCCCTGTCGATGGATCACAGTGTGGGAGAGGCGACCAATCAACGATTTCTGGGGGTTTGGGGGGCTGGAGACCTACCGATCCTCCAGCCCCCCCCATCGCTGGGTGGGAGAGTAGGACAGCGTTTTTCGGGAGGCGGCCACTTAAGGATTTCTGTGGGTTCGGGGGTGCTGGAGACCCACCGGATCTCCAGCCCTCCGTGAACATGGGGGGGGGATCATCGGGGGGGACCGGAGGTCCACCGGACCTCCAGCCCCCCGTTCGCGTTTGCCTTGGGGGGGAAGGGGGGCCTGCCAGCATGCAACTGCATGCTGGACGGACAGGGCTCACCATTCCTCCCCAATGATTCTGAAAATCTAACGCCAGCTCAGAGCTGGCGTTGATTTTGCCGCGACCAGCGACCCAATCTTTGGCGCGCTGGCCGCTGATCATTGGGGATGAATGCGTTAAGCACTGATTAGCATGCATTTGCAAGCTAATTGCGCTACAAGCCCTGTTTAGCATGCATTTGCATGCTACTTGCGCTAAGAGCCCTCGAGTGCGCTGTTTCAGGCACTCGAGGGCTCTGATCATTGGTCGGGTGCAAACTCTGGCACTAGTATGGCGTTAACAGCCTCTAGCGCCGGAGTTTGCTTTTGATCATGAGGGCCTAAGTGCATCACTTTGCATTTCTTTGCATTGAATTTTAATTGCCAAACATTAGACCATTCTTCTAGCTTCTGCAGATCCTTTTTCATGTTTACCGCTCCCTCTGGGGTGTCCACTCTGTTACATATTTCTGTTGATAGAATAAAATCCATAGGCAGGGATAATGCCCTTGGAACACACCGTATATAAAGAACCAAAGGTATAGTGGTTATACTAAGCCATGTAGACTACTGCAATGAAATTTATGCAGGATGCAAAGAACAAATCATAAAGAAACTTCAGACCGCTCAAAACACGTCAGCCAGGCTTATATTTGAAAAAACGTGATTTGAAAGCGCCAAACCCCTCCGAGAAAAACTGCACTGGCTCCCAATCAAAGAACGTACTATGGAGTACCTCAAGGATCGCCACTATCACCACTCCTTTTTAACCTAATGATGACCCCACTAGCCAAGTCCCTATCCAATCAAGGCCTCAACTCTTTTATATACGCGGACGATGTTACATTATACATCCCTTACAAAAATGATCTAACAGAAATCACCAAAGAGATCAAACTCAGCTTGAACATCATGAACTCATGGACGAATGCATTTCAACTAAACCTTAACACAGAAAAAACACACTGTCTCATCCTCTCATCCCAATATAACACAACCAAACCCACCAACATAACCACCCTAGATTACACCCTCCCTATCTCAGACAGCCTGAAAATTCTTGGAGTTACAATCGACCAAAATCTCACACTAAAGAACCAAATGAAAGCCACTACAAAGAAAATGTTCCACTCAATGTGGAAGCTCAAACAAGTGAAACCTTTTTTCCCGAGGGAAATATTTCCCAACTTGGTACAATCCATTATACTAAGCCATCTAGATTACTGTAATGGAATCTATGTGGGATGTAAAGAACAAATTTTAAAGAAACTCCAGACTGCTCAAAACACAGCAGCCAGGCTTATATTCGGAAAAACAAGATTCAAAAGCGCCAAACTCTACGAGAAAAACTGCACTGTCTCCCAATCAAAGAACGTATTGCGTTCAAAATCTGCACCCTGGTTCACAAAATCATCTACAGCAATGTCCCGGGATACATGACAGACCTCATAGACCTACCAACCAGAAACACAACAAGATCAACACGAACATACCTAAATCTCCACCACCCAAACTGCAAAGGACTCAAATACAAATCAACTTATGCATCCAGCTTTTCCTACATAAGCACACAACTATGAAACGCATTACCAAAAGCCGTGAAAACAACGTATGACCACCTAAAATTCTGGAAATCACTAAAAACTAACCTGTTCAAAAAGGCATACCCTACCAACCCAACTTAAATGCCTGAACCCTGCAACACAACGAAACCAAAGCTTGTAATGGACATAAAATAACTCTTCCTCTCTACGATTCCCTAATGTGTCTGTTACACATGAACCTTATTCTACCACAACATCATGTTGTATTTGTTCATACCGGAATTGGCGAACGCCTTTACAGTATTATGTAAGCCACATTTTCCCTGCAAATAGGTGGGAAAATGTGGGATACAAATGTAACAAATAAATAAATTCTGGAGAACATCTGTCTGATCATGGTGCTCTCTCTCCTTCTCTCTATTTCCCATCCCAAACCCCGCACCCTCTGCAGGGAGAGAAGAGAGGAAGACCCCAGACCCTGATCTCTTCCACACTGTCCTGCAGATCACCCGGATCTGTCTCCTGCTGGTTCTCATCTGTCTTGCCTCATATCTCATCGTCGTTTCCAGCATTGACTCATTGCGCTCGAGACGCCACAGACACCTGACACCCATGGCAAGGTCCACGCTACCCTTGGACATAAGATTATGCCAGGACAAGGCACCGAGAAAGACCGAACACCGAGGACAGGCAGGGAAGTGCGCAGCGGGCACTTTCAGGAGATAATTGGACTTAAGTTAAGCATCAAAATGAAGAACTGAGCCTTGAAGGGACCTCATGCTTTACAGATTGTTTTCTCCCTGGTGGAAACCAGAGGCTGTGTCCCAGCTAGTGCTGGAAAATAAAAATCAAATGTGCAAGATGGGAAAATGGAAAGAAACTTTCGCATATAGATTCTGGAGGTGTCCCGATGCCACGTGGCAAGAGCCACTGGAAATGCGTGAGCTAAATTCTAAAACAAGCAAACAAATAATTAAATATTCTATAAAGTCGTTCGAGCGTCCAGATTCTATTATGGAATAGCGTCGTAGCCCGGAATCTGCGCATCTAATGTTCACTTGACCTAGTGCAACTGCGGCCTGCATTAATGTGGCAGGTGCTGCGAATTCTATAAGTTACGCACATAAGTGTGAGCCCCCTCCACTCACGTACGTGCCCCTCCTTGCATTTAGGTGTTAGTCAATGCGATTGAACCAGTTGGAAATGGCTCCTGGCTGATTAAATTTGGGGGCTAAGTGGTCGTTTTCAGCAGACAGTTAATCAGTTAGCGCTGCTAAAAATAACCGGTTAGTACCGAACTCAAAACCAGCTATTTTGGGGGTTTTCTGGGGGTGGAGACGGCACTTGGTTGATTAGATACTGATGGTGGTGGTCAGCTGCCACCCGGAGGTACCCCCCCCCCCCAACCGGGTGCAGCTTCCCCCATGGTTCAGCGTTGGCCCCGCCCCCTAGTGCATCACCTCCAAACCCCTCCCTGCATTGCTCGGTACTGCCCTGGGTGTACACTGTGGGGGGGGGGGGGGTGCAGGGAGCAGCTCCTGTCAGCTCCATTGGTTCCCTGCTCCCTCTGCCCCGGAACAGGAAGTAACACCAGAGAGAGCAGGGAACCAGTGGAGCCGACAGCCGCGTGGCTGCTCCCTGCACCCCCACCCCCGCAGTGTACACTCGGGGCGGACTACCCTCACTGCCCCGCCCTCGGTATGCTGCTGGATATTGATACTTAGCACTTAAAGTCAGTCCAATCTTTACATGATAACCTATAGCCGGCAGAAGCGTACTGATAGTGATCTGGGCCTCTGGGTACAGGAGGCGATTGGACCCCCGCTGCCACCCCTCCCCCCACCTTTGTTTCCAGCACCCCCCCTGCTCATTACAGTCTGCTAGGGTATCTCAGTACCCATTTTCCTGGGAACCTCACAAAATTAAGTATTTAGGGGTATGGTATTCCAAATCTGTCGATCAAAGTCTGTCCCTCATTAAGGACCAAATCTTATCGTTAACCACTTCCATCCTAAATGTATGGTCTCCGTTATATCTAACGTGGTGGGGGAGGGTAGAGGCTATCAAGATGGTTCTAGCTCCAAAGCTAAATTACATTTTCAGTATGACCCCCATCTCCTTTCCCAACTCACTCTACAACAAGCTTGATTCCCTCCTACTTAAGTTTTTATGGAGGCAAAAGCCTCCCCGCATTGCGCTCAAGAAACTTAGGTTACCGAAACACTTGGGAGGTCTTAATGTTCCTGATTTTAAACACTATCACAAGGCCTTTCGGCTTGCCCAGTCTTTAATGTGGTTCCAAAGGGAATTATCTCATCTCACGCCTTGGTGGCAGGTTTTTGAGGCAGCGTTGGTGCACCCTTTATCTCTTCTCCCGTATGCAGATTTGTACCCCATATACCAGATGCATTCAGCTGTTAAAAGCCTCTGCCTCTGATATCCGTACGTTTAGAGCTGGTCTTGGAATCCGTGCTATCTCTTTGGAGGATATATCTCTCTGGTATAACTCCGGTTTTCCAGCTGGTCTCCTGCAGTCTCAAACAGCGGAATGGCAAGAGAAGGGTGTATGGCAGCTGTCACAACTGTATATTGCTGGTACTCTGTTATCGCCTGCTGCTCTGTCTGCACTCTGTAATGTTTCTTTGCTAGATTCTGGCACATGGAAGTACATCTCCACATATATTTCAACCTTTCAGGTCTCCAATTCACTTAAATTGAATCCTTCAGAGTTTATCTCCTTTTGTCACACCATTACATCAGGTGGAAAGAAGGCATCTCTGCTATATAAAAAAAACTACAGGACCAATATGCCGATGCAGTTGCTCCATTGAGGATGTCTTGGGAAGCGGAATTTGGTTTGGATGCGTCTGAATTTGATTGGTCCACTTTCTGGGTTAACTGCATGTGTCCCACGAAGTCAGCAGCAATAGCCCAATCCTCATACTTCATCTTCCACAAAGCCTATTGGACTCCTGCTCGAGTGGCCAGAATCACTAAGAGTGTCAACTTCAACTGCTGGTCTTGTCAGGAAAGAGATGGTTCGCTGGCGCATATGGTTTTCTTCTGTAAAAACGTCAGAGCTTACTGGCAACTTATTTGGACAAAAATGTGTCTTATCTTTCACTTGCCTGAGTCCACTGCGCTCACTTATGAGGTTGTGATCTTACGAGCTTCTTGTCCTACTATCTCTCTTTTGGAGTCTGATAAGAAATTGTACAACATACTGCTCGCTGTTGCCTTGCATTTAATTGTCTCCAATTGGAAAAATAGTGTGTACCTGAATTATAATGAATGGTGGAGTTATGTATGTGTGATCAGAAAATATGAAACAATTTTGGCCCATAGGCGTCGAAACATTAAGTCTGTTCTGAGGACCTAGGCTCGTTTAGATCTGTTTTGTCAGGAGCCACATAGCACTCATTACAGCCTGCTAGGCCTACCTTGAACAGCCCTGGTGGTCTAGTGGCCTCTTCAGGGGCAGGAAAGAACCCCACTTTTTCCTGCCTGCCACCGCTGCTCTATCCGGTGCTGCCACTTCCTCTTAATGGCTTCTGAGACTTCCTGCGGCAGTCTTGCGGGTCTCGGCACCCATTTTGAAGATGCAGCGGTGCCGGACAGAGCAGTGGCAGCGGGCAGGAAATAGTGGGGTTCTTTCCTGCCCCCCAAAGAGGCCACTAGACCGACAGGACTCTTCAAAGAAGGACCGGAGGGCTTTGGTGTGTGTGTGGGGGAAGCACTGGTCTCCCCAGAGTCTCTGGGCTTTGGGCACTGCCCGGTTGCCCATATGGTCAGTCCACCCCTCATAGCCAGTTAAGTGCTGAATATTACTTAACCGGCTATTTGTCAGCTGGCTCTGGAAACCCCAAAATTTGATGCCGGTGCCCGGACATGGCTCAGCATTGAATTTCCGAGTTTAGCTCCGGTGGCAGAAAGCAAAACACTGAAGATCGGATGCAAAACTTTCAGAATAATGCTTAGCTGCTTTGCTTGTGGGAATGGACTGACCATTTGGGCAACTGGGCTTTGCCTGAGGGCCCAGAGGCTCTAGGGGGCCCAGAGGCTCTGCCCAGATGCCCGTCACACTGTTGGTGATCTAGTGGCCTCTGTGGGGAGGGGGGAACATGTTCTTTCCTGCTCAGCCTGCTGGGCTGCCACTATTCCCCCCCACCCGGCACCACCGTGTTTTAAAAATGGCTGTTGAGATTCTCTGCGGAAGTCTTGCGAGACTGTAGAAGCCTATTCTTTTAAGGAATGTAGGCCAGACTAACAGCTTAACTGCAAAAATATACACCTATGTCCTGGCGTGTGTTTAAATTCCAAAGATATGCGCATAACCTATTCTATAAATTTGAGTGATTCCCGCCCTTGCTCCAGCCAGGCTCTGCCTATCTGTAAAACATACACAGTATAAGACATGTGCATTTACAAATTGGCACTTAGGCGGACGTTTTGCATCTATGTGCAATTATTCTAATGCATGTAATCAACGCATTAACTCTTAGTGTGCATTATATAGAATTACTAGTAGAACCAAGCCCGTTTCATCAAAAATGAAACGGGCCCTAGGAAGGCTCTCATCTAAGCGATTTTTCATCTCTCCTTTGCCTTCCCCTCTATGTCCAGCAATTCTTCCCTCCCCTCCCATCTCCTCCGTATCCCACGATTCTGACCTCCCCTCCATGTGCAGCGATTCTCCTGTGCCCTGCCGTCCCCTCTGTGTCCCGCGATTCTGGCCTCCCCTCCATGTCCAGCGATTCTCCTCTGCCCTGCCATCCTCTCCGTATCCCAGGATTCTGGCCTCTCCTCCATGTCCAGTGATTCTCCTTTGCCTTGCCCACTCCTCTGTGTCCCGCGATTCTGGCCTCCCCTCCATGTCCAGCGATTCTCCTCTGCCCTGCCCTCCCATCCGTGTCCCACGATTCTGGCCTCCCCTTCATGTCCAGCGATTGTCCTCTACCCTGCCCTCTCCTCCGTGTCCCACGATTTTCTCCTCTCCTCCCATCCCATCCATGTCCATCGATTCTCCTCTGCCCTGGCCTCCCCTCCATATCAGCAATTCTCCTCTGCCCTCCCTTCCGTGTCCCGCGATTCTCCCCTCGCCTCCCATCCCATCCATGTTGATTCTCCTCTGCCCTGCCCCCCTCCTCTCATTGCCCCTCGATTCTGTCCTCCCCTCCATGTCCAGTGTTCCGTTGCCTTCACTTGTCTTGCTTGCGTTCGTAACATCCTGACGTCAGCTCACCTCCAGCGTTCCCTTCCCTCTCACTGTTCCACCCTTTGATGTCATTTCGTCTTTACACGAGGGCGGGACAGTGAGAGGGATTGGAACGCTGGAGGCTTGCTGACGTCAGGATGTTACGAACCCAGACAGCCATGGAACGTTGAAGGTACAAATTATTATATTAGATCCACTTAGGGCTTGATTTTATTATAGGACACGGAGGTGAAAAGTCACAAAAGACTCCTATTTTAAACCTATATATACATACTAGTAAAAATGGCCCGTTTCTGGCGCCGATGAAACGGGCGCTAGCAGGCACGGGACTCCCTTCCCCTCCCTTTACGGTACATGTTCCGTCGGCCCAGGAAAGAAAGAGCCCCCTCTTTCCTCCCGTAGCGGTGGCTTCCTTGCTGCATCGTGTGGGAGTCCGGCTCTCGGCGTTTCAAAATGGCCGCCGAGAGTTGAAGTCCCGCGAGGCAGCTTGAACTCTCGGCCGCCATTTTGAAACGCTGAGAGCCGGACTCCCACACGATGCAGCAAGGAAGCCACCGCTACAGGAGGAAAGAGGGGGCTCTTTCTTTCCTGGGCCGACAGAACAGGTACTTCTAGACCACCAGGGAGACACGCATAAGAGGAGGGGAGGTGACAGGGGGGAGGGAGGTTGGTGAGGTTAAGCGTGTGGTACCGTGGGCGGAGCAGTAAGTTGTAAGGGGCGGGGCTATGTGGTGAAAGGGGCCGGGTTCATGTGTACGTCGTCGTCGGCTGCATTAATTTGTTTTCGTGTTCCGCCCTCGACGTCATCACGTGTGACGCGAGGGTGGGGCATGAAGATGTTGTGGTGGCTTTACCACCATGAAACCACGAACCGGTGTGTGAGTGACTTCAGTGACATCAGTGTCCTCAGAACGTTGAGGCTGCGTTTTATTATAGTAGATAAATATATATAAGTTCTATTATTAGGTTTTATGGTTATTTTACTATTGTTATGCTGTTAACACAATTATGTTTGATGTTAAAATGTACCTGTTGTACACCGCCTTGGGTGAATCTCTTCAGAAAGGCGGTTAAGAAATCCCAATATATTTATTAACATTTGCTTATTTCTGATCTGAAGAAGAAGGGTTACCTTTGAAAGCAAAAAATGTATTGTTAGTCCAATAAAAAAGGCATCATCGTATTTTCTTTTATCTGTTTTTGTTTTATTTCTATTTATCCTGAAGAAAAAGCAGGAAACCTTTAAAAATCACATATATGTTGATTCTAGCCTGAGGAAAGGACCAGGTCTACTTTGAAATCAAATATATGGTTTATGGTAAAGGTTTATTTGATAATACTACCCTTCCTTAAAAATAATAACAAAGCGGTGTACAGTATAAGAACAAATTCAAAACTTTAAATAAATCAGAAGAATGTCAATATCAATAGTAAAGTTTGAGCGAAGGAGAAATAAAGAAAAATACAGTCTCAATGAGATCAGAAGACTCATTAAAAACATGTGATAGAAAGAGAGAGAGGTTTGCAAGTTCAGTGAATCCCGGGAGGAGCCGATCCATCACTCTGTACGTTAAAAGCCTTCTCAAACTGAGAAGGGCTCTACATTTTTGATAGCAGGAGGCATATTTTCAAAGCACTTAGCCTTCCAAAGTTCCATAGGTTTCTATGGAACTTTGGAAGGCTAATAAGTGCTTTGAAAATATGCCTCCAGGTCTCCAACCTTAAATAGGAAGACAGGGAATTCCATAAAAGATAGCCCTATTTCTTGTAACTTGATAGTGTGCCTGTTGTAATGATGGGAGTTTTCAATGCACGCTATTATCTCTGATCATAGAGCTTCTCCCTTATATGGTATGAAGCCCCACCCAGCACATCCCAGGATGCACTAGGCAGGGCTGAGCACCGCTATTTTTGAGGCGGCACCGATGGAAGAGGAGGAAGGCCACCTCCCTCCTCCAACAAAGTTAGGGGGGTGGGGAAGGGCTGCTAGATCACCAGGTCGGGGGGGGGGGGGGGGGGAGGGGGATTAATTTGAGGCCCACTGGGCCACCAGGGCTCCATTTGAGGGGATGCTGGGGGGGGGGGGTTCAGGGGGCATTGGGTCGGGGTTCCTGCTCCAGCAGGAGGGGGCTGCACCATTGGGGGGAATGGGGGGGCTTACTAGCATGCAAATGCATGCTGGACAGGGCTCACCTTTCCTCCCCAATGGTCTGCAAACCCTAACACCAGCACTGAGCTGGCGTAGGGTTTTGCCGCAGACAGCATACAAATGTTTGGCTTGCTGCTCGCTGATCATTGGGGAGGAATACATTTAGCATGCATTTACATGCTACTTGCGCCCTGTTTGCATGCATTTGCATGCTAGTTGTGTTCAGAGCCCACGAGCGTGTTGTTTCACTCACTCGGGGGCTCTGATCATGGGGGCAGTAGCAAACGCAAGTGTTAGTATGGTGCTAACAGCCTCTAGCGCCTGCATTTGCTTCTGTTCGTCGGCCCATGAGAGAAAGAAGAGCTGTAGAAGATGTGTAGCACTGAGGGGGTCCTTTTACTAAGGTGCGACGAAAAATGACCTGCGCTGGTGTAGATGCATGTATTGGACGCGCGCAGGTTCATTTTTCAGCGCGCCCGCGAAAAAGGCCCCCTTTTTTGGGGCTGAAAATGGATGTGCGGCAAAATGAAAATCGGCACGCGTCCATTTTGTGCCTGAGACCTTACCGCCAGCCATTGACTTAGCGGTAAGGTCTCAAGCGTTAACCGGGCGGTAATCATCAGTGTGCGTACAAAGCTGATGACTGCCTGGTTAGCGCCACACGCTGGAAAACTTTCCGGCGCGTGTAGCGGATGCGCATAAAAATGAAATTACCGTCTGGGCCTTGCAGTAGCCGGGTGGTAGTTCAAAAGTGACGTATGTAGGAAGCGCATACGCAGCTTACTAAAAGGGGCCCCTAATCAGTAGAGACAGGTAAGAGGGAGGGACTGAGCAGGTATATGTTGATTCCAGCCTGAAGGAAGGGCAGGTCTTCTTTAAAACCACACACATATTCAACAGACTGCTAAAACCTGTCATTTATTTTTCTATAATATAACCAAAATTGGTCCTTTCATAAGTACATAAGTATTGCCATACTGGGAAAGACCAAAGGTCCATTCAGCCCAGCATCCTGTTTCCAACAGTGGCCAATCCAGGTCACAAATACCTGGCAGAAACCCAGATAGTAGCAACATTCCATGTAGAACCCCAAAGAGTAGCAAGATTCCATTCAGAATCCCAAGTACATGCCATACTGGGAAAGACCAAAGGTCCATCAAGCCCAGCATCCTGTTTCCAACAGTGGCCAATCCAGGTCACAAATACCTGGCAAGATCCCAAAAAAGTACAAAACATTCTGTACTCAAATACAAATCAACCTATGCATCCAGTTTCTCCTACATAAGCCCACAACTATGGAACGCATTACCAAAAGCCGTGAAAACAACTTATGATCACCTAAACTTCCGGAAATCATTAAAACCTAACCTGTTCAAAAAGGCATACCCTTTTTTTTTGAACTTCTGCGAACTGCTGAAGACCCATCTCTTTAACAAGGCATACCACAAAGATCAACCAATGTGAACACACACAAATCCTCCACATATATTCAGAACTGTCTTACAATATCTGCTTGTTATACTTATCTTGTTTTATCATTATCATGTTGCCCAAGATCCTTCTGTAATACTAAATGTCTATTTTCTAATATATTTCTACTATTCTTGATGTATTGTAAGCCACATTGAGTCTGCAAAGAGGTGGGAAAATGTGGGATACAAATGCAATAAATAAATACCCTTCCGACCCAACTTAAATGCCTGTACCCTGCAACACAACGAAACCAATTTCGTAATGGACATATAAGAAATCTTCCTCTCTATGATTCTCTTCCTCTCTACGGTTCCCTAATGTGTCTGTACACATGAACCTTATTGTACCACAACATTACTGTATTTGTTCATACCGGAATTGGCGAATGCCTTTACGGTAGTATGTAAGCCACATTGAGCCTGCAAATAGGTGGGAAAATGTGGGATACAAATGTAACAAATAAATAAAATAAATAAATAAAAACACTGCTTATCCCAGAAATAGTGGATTTTCCCAAGTCCATTTAATAATGGTCTATAGACTTTTTCTTTAGGAAGCCGCCCAAACCTTTTTTAAGCTCCACTAAGCTAACCGCCTTTACCACATTCTCTGACAACGAATTCGAGTTTAATTACACATTGAGTGAAAAAATATTTTCTCAGATTCGTTTTAAATCTACTACATTGTAGCTTCATCGCATGCCTCCTAGTCCTATTATTTTTGGAAAGCATAATCCAACGCTTCACATCTACCCGTTCCACTCCACTCATTATTTTATAGACCTCTATCATATCTCCCCTCAGCTGCCTTTTCTCCAAGCTGAAGAGCCCTAACCGCTTTAGCCTTTCCTCATAGGGAAGTAGTCCTATCCCCTTTATCATTTTCATCACCCTTGTCTGCACCATTTCTAATTCCACTATATCTTGTTTGAGATGCGGCGACCAGAATAGAGCACAATATTCGAGATGCGGTTGCACCATAGGCTTAGGAGTAACCTAAGGAAGTACTATTTCATAGAAAGGGTGGTGGAGTCGAGGACTGTTCCAGAATTTTAAAAGGCATGGGATAAGCATGTGGAATCGCTTAGGAACAGGAAGAATTAGGGGTTACAGAGGATGGGTCATATGGCCTTTATCTGCCATCATGTTTCTAATGACAGAGGCAGAGTAGCCTAGTGGTTAGTGCAGCAGACTTTGATCCTGGGGAACTGGGTTCAATTTCCACTGTAGCTTCTTGTGACTGTGGGCAAGTCACTTAACCTTCCATTGCCCCAGGTACAAAATAAGTACCTGTAGGTATGTAAACCACTTTGAATGTAGTGGCAAAATACCACAGAAAGGCAGTATATCATTTCCCCATATGTAGATTCTAGACTAAGGTAACCAGGTCTCTTTTGAAATCACAAAGCCTTGCAGCCTCTTTACCACATGGACTCCTCTGCCTTTTCTTTATCAAATAGTTAACTATTATCACTTTAGAAAGCCCTTGAAGATGTTTCTTTTAAGAAAGTATTTTACGAGTTTAAATCAATGATCTGTTTTTCTTTGTTTGAAGTGGGTTTGATTTGGGGTTATTTGATGCACTGTAGATCTCTGGAGAATGCTTCAGATGTTTTATTGTTTCCCCGCATTGAACTCAATGGCTATTGTGGGATATAAGACTGTAATGTGATGTAATGGAATGGAATGGAATAGATATTGATTCTAGTCTGAAGAAAGGGCAGGTCTTTAAAATCACACATATATTGATTTTAGCTTGAGATAAGGGCTGGTGTCCTTTAAAACCACAAAAACGTTGACTCTGGATTAGAGGAAACAAAATGGTTCATTCCGGGGTCCTTTTACTAAGGTGCGCTGAAAAATGACCTGCGTCGTGTAGACATGTGTTTTGGGCGCGCGCAAAATCATTTTTCAGTGTGCCTGCAAAAAAAAAAAAAAACCACCTTTTTAAAATTTTTGCCGAAAATGGACGTGCGGCAAAATGAAAAATGCCACGTGTCCATTTTGGGTCTGAGACCTTACCGCCAGTCATTGACCTAGCTAGCGGTAGAATCTCACGTGGTAACCAGGCGGTAATGACCTACGTGCGCCAAATGCCACTTGGCGCTCGTAGCTGACGCCCGCCAGAAAATAAAAAATATTTTTCAGGCGCTTGTAGCGGACGCGTGCCAAAAATGAAATTACTGCAAGGACCACGCGGTAACTCCATTTTGGCACGCGTTGGGTACATGTAGACGATTACGCGGCTTAGTAAAAGGGCCCCGATAAGTTCAGACATATATTATTTCTAATCTAAGGGCAGTTGTCCTTTATAAACACTCATACCATAAAAGTCTACCCAGCACTGTTCTTGTACTAAGTTCTGAAGCTAACGTCGAAGCCCCTTAAAATTTACACTCCAGCCTATTCCTATCTATTCTGTCACGATCGGGGCATAGACTGTAGAAGTCTGCCCAGCTCCCATTTTGTTTCTCAGTTACCGGCGTCGCCACCCAATCTCTGCTAAGATTCTGCGGAACCATTCCTTCTGAACAGGATTCCTTTGTGTTTATCCCATGCATGTTTGAATTCCATTACCGTTTTCATCTCCACCACCTCCCGCGGGAGGGCATTCCATGTATCCACCACCCTCTCCGTGAAAAAATACTTCCTGACATTAGTTCTGAGGCTGCCCCCCTTCAACTTCAATTCATGTCCTCTAGTTCTATCAGAGACAGGAAGGCAGTACAACTAGAGGACATGAATTGAGGTTTAGAAGGAATGGTTCCGCGGAATCTTAACGGAGATTGGGTGGTGACGCCGGTAATTGGGAAACAAAACGGGAGGTGGGCAGACTTTTACGGTCTATGCCCTGATCGTGACTGAATAGATAGAGATGGGCTTGAGTGTAAATTTTAAGGGGCTTTGACGTTAGCTTTAGAACTTAGTACGACAGTGCTGGGCAGACTTCTACGGTCTGTGCCCTGAGAAAGGCAAGGAAAATCAAACTCGGGTATACATATAAAGTATCACATACCATGTAAACTGAGTTTATCTTGTTGGGCAGACTGGATGGACCGTACAGGTCTTTATCTGCCGTCATTTACTATGTTACTATATGTTGATTGTAGCTTGAGGTAAGGGCAGGTCTCCTTTTAAATCACACTTACATTGATTCTACTACTACTTATCATTTCTATAGCGCTACTAGATGTACGCAGAGCTGTACACTTGAACATGAAGAGACAGTCCCTGCTCGACAGAGCTTACAAGATTCTAGCCTGATTAAAGCGGAAGCGCCCTTTTAAATACACATCAAAATGTATCTAGGTTAACATCTGTGTCAGAAAATAGCTCTTTTTGACCTCTTATCTCACCAGCATTTAGAAGTTTCCACAATTCTCAGCAGCTATTGACTTATCTGGGTCAGCATGACCTATGAAGGGTGTTATAGGAAACGTAAATAAAGAAGATAGATGATGTTCTGAATTTGCTGTGGAATGAGGGAGGCAGTACAGTCCATCAAAGAGGAAACTGCCTCTTTTGTGGAGGGGAGGGGATGTGGGTAGTGCTCCCATGCAACAGGAGATGTGTCACTGGAAGGGAATATTTATCCCTGCAGATTGAAGCTAACCCCGTGCAAAACCTAACACACAAATATTAAATAAGTGGTTATGAGGCTATTAACTATTCTGTCCTGAAGCAGAAAAGAGAAACTTTAACACTGAGCACAATGCAGGAGTTTTAATGCCATGTCCAAGCAGGTGTGGAAGGGTTAGCTCACCTCTTCTGCAGTAGTGTCAGTGAGGATTTAGGGAGCAATTGTGTAACTGGATGCCACAATCTGGGTGAGTCAGTGCCATGCACTGAATACTAATTCTATAACTGCATCTGTGTATCCAGGTTCCATTATAGAATACTAGGAAAAAAGGCCCGTTTCTGACGCAAATGAAACGGGCGCTAGCAAGGTTTTCCTCGGAGTGTGTGTATTTTACAGAGTGTGTGTGAGAGTGAGTGTGTGATAGAGAGAGAGTGAATGTGTGAGTGTGTGTGACAGAGAGAGAGTGAATGTGTGCGAGAGTGTGTGTGTGTGTGTGTGTGAGAATGAGAGTATGTGCCAGGGGCCCCCTCCCTCCCTCCCTCCCCCCTCCAAGTTCCAGGGTCCGCCCTCCCTCCCACCCACCCAGTTCCAGGGTTGTTGCCCCCCTCGTCCCCTCCCTTCCAGTTTCAGGGTCACCCCCCCCTCCCTCCCTCCCTCCCAGTTTCAGGGTCCGCTTGGCCCCCTCCAAGTTCCTGGGTCCGCCCTCCCTCCCACCCACCCAATTCCAGTGTCGTTGCCCCCTCTCTCCCTCCCTCCCAGTTCCAGGGTAGTTGGCCCCCCTCTTCTCCCCCCCTCCAGCCACCCTGCGATGTTTAAGTGAAAAATTAGGGAGCTGTGTAGTGTAACAAAATGCACCTGCAACGTTGTGAAGCTGACTCCGTGGCTTCATTGAAGTGAAGGGTTCATAAGGTTCGTCAGATTCGTCAGTCTGTCACCATCTCTCTCGGCCCCACCCTCACGCCTCTGATAGGTCCGCCACCCTCGACGTCAAAACGTGATGACATCGAGGGCGGCGGACCTATCAGAGGTGCGAGGGCGGGGCCGAGAGAGATGGTGACAGACTGACGAATCTGACGAACCTTACGAACCCTTCACTTCAGTGAAGCCACGGAGTCAGCTTCAGAATGTTGGAGGTGCTTTTTATTATAGTAGAGACTAGCATAAGTTGCACTGGTGTGCCTTACTGTAGACACGAACAGTTACACCACTGTTGAACAATAGTGCCCTTCTATCGATAAATGGTGTTCAGGGTTGAAAAATAGTGCATTCTATTTATAAATAATGCTCAGGTTTGAAGAATAGTGCATTCTCTTGAGAAATAGTGTTCAAGGTTAAAGAATAGTGCATTTTATTGATACATAGTGCTCAGGGTTGAAGATTAGTGTATTCTATTAATAAATAATGCCCAGAGGTGAAGAATAGTGCATTCTATTAATGCTCAGGTTTGAAGAATAGTGCATTCTATTGAGAAACAGTATGCAAGGTTAAAGAATAGTGCATTTTATTGATAAGTAGTGTTCAGGATTAAAGAATAGTGCATTCTATTAATAAATTATATTCATGTTTGAAGAATAGTGCATTTTGTTGATAAATAGTGTTCAAGTTTGAAGAACAGTACATTTCATTGATAAAAAGTGCTCAGGGTTGAAGAACAGTGCATTCTATTGATAAATAGTGCTCAGAATTTAAGAATAGTGTATTTTATTGGGAAATAATGCTCAGGGTTGAAGAATAGTGCATTCTATTGAGAAATAGTGTTCAGGGTTGAAGAACAGTGCATCATTTTGATAAATACTGCTCAAGGTTGAAGAACAGTGCATTCTACTGATAAGTAGTGCTCAGGGTTGAAGAATAGTGCATTCTATTGAGAAATAGTGTTCAGGGTTGAAGAACAGTGCATCATTTTGATAAATACTGCTCAAGGTTGAAGAACAGTGCATTCTACTGATAAGTAGTGCTCAGGGTTGAAGAATAGTGCATTCAATTGATAAATAGTGCTCAGAGGTGATGAATAGTGCATTCTACTGATCCTCAGAAGCTTAGCCAAAATTGGGTGGCGGAGCAGGTGGGGGAAGAGAGGTTGGTGGTTGGGAGGCGAGGATAGTGGAGGGCAGACTTGTACGGTCTGTGCACTGAAAAAGGCAAGTACAAATCAAGGTAAGGTATACACATATGAGTTTATCTTGTTGGGCAGACTGGATGGACCATGCAGGTCTTTTTCTGCCATCATCTACTATGTTACTATGTTAGTGCTCAGGGTTGAAGAATAGTGCATTTTATTTATAAATAATGAGTCACAAACAGAAGAAAAACTCCACAGATAGGATGCACTAGGCAAAAAACAGTAGAGGAACAAAAAAGAAACCTTTCACAGATGGTGTCCAAAAAACTTTCTTTATTTCAATAAATTTCAAGAACAAAAAAGGAGACCCGACACGTCTCGTGTTTTGGCTCTACTGGCCTGCATCAGGGGTCTATGAATTTGTCATATCTTACATATTCCCATTTTACCAGTGTATTGTTGTTCTATTTTTCCAGTGATTACCAAGTGGAGACTTTTTTGATGAACTTTTCTGGGAACAGTGTATTGTATTGATAAACAGTGCCCAGGGTTTAATAATAGTGCATTATAGTGATAAATAGTGTTGAATAATAGTTCCTTTTTTAAAATACATAATGCTCAGGGTTGAAGAATAGAACAAGGGAATGCATTGCGTTCGGGTTTTTAACATTGGGCCTGTGTGGTGAGGTGTATGCGTCTGAGAAAAGGAACGTCTTAAGATCAATTTTAAATTGTTGTTTGTAATCTGAGATGCACCGGAAGTACACTCCATAGTTCAGGCCCCAGTACTGAGAAAACCGAACTGCAGGTAATGTTCGACAGGGCCACCGAGGGGGGGGGGGGGCAGGGGGGACAAAGTTCCCCGGACCCAGGTCTCCAAGGGGGGCCCGGTGCCGCAGTCCCCGGTCTCACCCGCCCACCCTTGGCTCCGTCGACAGCCCCTATCCGCCACCGGGCTCCCTGCATTCAAATCAGCAGCGCCTCACCTCCGTGTGAAAGCGCAGTGGCAGATCGCCTCCCTTCGGGCCTTCCCTCTCTGTTTCTCGCTGTCATCTGATGTAACTTCCTGTTTCCGCGAGGGCGGGACACAGGGAGGGAAGGCCCGAAGGGAGGCGATCTGCAACTGTGCTTTCACACGGAGGTGAGGCACTGCCGATTTGAATGCAGGGGGCCTGGTGGCGGACGGAGGGGGGTTGTCGACGGGGCTGGGGATGGGCAGGTGGAGACCGGGGACTGCGGCGCCGGCGGCCTGAGTAGTGATTGGGGGGGTCAGTGGCCTCAGGCGGCGGTGGTGGCGGCGGGGCCCCGGGGGCGGCCTTGCCCTGGGCCCGGCTCAGTCTCTCGGCGGCCCTGGTGTCCGACACTATCTGTTTGTGTGAAGAAATAACGTCTGTTTTGATGTGTGGATCTTAGTACTCTGGTGGGGCAATATGGGGTCAGAAATCAAGACAGGTAAGGGGGTTCTCCAGAATGACAAATTTTGAATACCAAGAGGAGTATTTTATAGGTAATACAGTGAAAAATAGTTAGCCAGTGAGCTGATTTAAGTAGTGGGGGTGACATCATCATATTTACGGTGGTGGCTTGTGATCAGCATGATGGCGGTATTTTGGATAATTTGTATTTGTTTGAATATCGACCAGATAGTGTTTAAGCACCATTATGCTAATGCCTGTTTCACTTCCAAAGTGCGTATTTGGAAAGGGGCCGGGCTCCCACGTACACACGTATCTTACAGAATGCTGTCACTTTATGCCCGTGGATCGGTGTGGCCTTCACTTTGTGTCCCTGCCTTCCCCCAGGCTCTGAGCACTTTCGGCAGTCCGAAATAGGCACCATCTTCATGTCCCAATGCTCTGTACCTCGTCTTTTTTCTGGGTCACCCATATATCTTGACAGCAAGCAGGAAATGCAGAAGTGGTTCTGGAAATAATATCTCCTTCCCTCCCCTCCTCCACAACCAGTAGAAACATCTCACTTAAAGGAACAGGACCTAAAAACCCTGGTCTCGAGACAAAGGCTCATCAAGCGACCTAGTTTCTGAAGGGAGACTTTTTTTTTCCTTTTATTTGCAGCACAGGCCAGTTCAGATAACTTTTACACAAGAACTTGTTCACAGATTTCTCATCAAATACACTGACGATGATAACATCCCCGCAGAGCACATACATGTACAGGTTCTAATCCCATCACTACCACAAACTCTCCTTGTGTGACAGTCTATTGCGCAGAGAGCACAAAGCTGTGACACCTGCAGATCCAGATTCTAATCTCACCGCTGCCACAAGATGCCACTGAAAGACAATCTGACACTGAGGGGGTCCTTTTACAAAGGTGCACTGAAAAATGGCTTGTGGTACTGTAGGTGCGGGATTTTGGCGCACGCAGATCCATTTTTCAGCGCGCCTGCAAAAATATGCCTCTTTTTTTGCCAAAAATGGATGTGCGGCAAAATCAAAATTGCCGCATGTCCCTTTTGGATTGGAGACCTTACCGCCAGCCATAGACCTAGCGGTAAAGAATTTGAGCGGTAATGACCTACGCATGTTGACGCGCGCCAGAAAATAAAAAATATTTTTCAGATGCGCGTAGCGGACGTGCGCTAAAATTGAAATTACCACAAGGGCCACGTGGTAACCGGGTGGTAACTCCAATTTGGCACGCGTTGGTCATGCCTAGGTGCATACGCAGGTTACTAAAAGGGGCCCTGAGAGTAAAGAACTTGTAACATCTGCAGACCCAGGTTCCAGGCCCACATCTGCCATTATCTATCACTGTGTGAAAGCTATACCACAGTGAGGAATACTCATTTTTTTAGAGCATTTATTTTCCCTTGATATACCGTGTATCTTAATATATCTATGTGGTTGACCATCTTTAGCTGTTAGAGAATTATGTTAGAAAGGGGAAGTGCTGCAGACGTGGAGGGGCATAATCAAATGGGGCGCCCAAGTTTTCCTGGGGCCGTCCTTGCAGGATGTCCCCGCGAAGGGGCGGGGAAACCCGTATTATCGAAACAAGATGGGTGGCCATCTTTCGTTTCAATAATACGGTTGGGGACGCCCACATTTCCACATTTAGTTTGACCTTAGAGATGGTCGTCCCCGATTTTTGGCGATAATGGAAACCGAGTATGCCCATCTCAGAAACGACCATGAGAGGAACCAGCATTTGTAGGGCACTGGTCCCCCTCATATGCCAGGACACCAACCAGGCACCCTAGGGGGCACTGCAGTGGACTTCACAAACTGCTCCCAGGTGCATAGCTCCTTTATCATGGGTGCCTAGCCCCCCAACCCCCCCCCAAAAAAAAAAAACCCACTCCCCACAACTGTACACCACTACCATAGCCCTAAGGGGTGAAGGGGGCACCTAGATGTGGGTAAAGTGGGTTTCTGGTGGGTTTTGAAGGGCTCACATTTACCACCACAAGTGTAATAGGTAGGGGGAGATGGGCCTGGGTCCACCTGCCTGAAGCGCACTGCACCCCCTAAAACTGCTCCAGGGACCTGCATACTGCTGTCATGTAGCTGGGTATAACATTTGAGGCTGGCAAAAAATGTTTTAAAAGTTTTTTTTAGGGTGGGAGGGGGTTGGTGACCACTGGGGCAGGTCACAAGAAAAACTGGACCAAGTAAAGTCAGCCAAGTGCTCATCAGGGACACCCTTCTTTTTTCCATTATTAGCCGAGGACGCCTATCTCTTAATCACGCCCCAGTCCCACCTTCAGTACAGTGCTGACACGCCCCCGTGAACTTTGGTCATTCCCATGACGGAAAGCAGTTGAGGGCGCCCAAAATTGACTTTCGATTATGCCGATTTGGGCGACCCTGAGAGAAGGACGCCCATCTCCCGATTTGTGTTGGAAGATGGGCACCCTTCTTTTTTGAAAATAAGCCTGATAGGGGTCCTTTTACAAAGACTCACTGAAAAATGGCTTGCGGTAGTGTAGACGTGGGTTTTGGACGCGCGCAGAATCATTTTTCAGCACATCCGTAAAAAAGGCTTTTTTTCCCCTGAAAATGGACATGCAGCAAAATCAAAATTGCCGCACGTCCATTTTAGGCTTGAGACCTTACCACTAGCCATAGACCTGGCGGTAAAGAATTTGGGTGGTAATGACCTACGCGCATCAGATGCCACTTGGCGCACGTCCGCTACACGCGCCAGAAAATTAAAAATATTTTTCAGAGGCGAGTAGTGGACGCGCGCCAAAATTGAAACTACCGCAAGGGCCACGCGGTAACTGGGTGGTAACTCCAATTTGACATGTGTTGGGCATGCATAGGTGCCTACGCGGCTTAGTAAAAGGGGCCCTTAGTATTCTCAGCCAGTAGGGGTGGAGGTGAAGGGGAGGAGAAAGCTATAGTTATAGTTAAGGTGCCCCCTTGTGGCTGGACTTAGATTCCATGGTCCAGGGTTCTGGAAAGAGTTCTGATGTGTGATTCCTGACCTGCAATGACCAGCGTAAGAAAGAGTGGAAGGGTGGCTCTACTAAATAAAATCCCCAGGCAGATGAAAATAGAAGCTGACGGCACCAGAATCCTTGCCATAATTTGAATAGATTAGAAGAGCTAGGAGAAAAGAGGAACTAACTAGGCCAAGGAGGAAGGGGCAATAAATCTTCGAGTTTTTATTTGCTTCAGTGGTCTCTGAATCACACTTGGAGTTCTGGGCAAAGTCATTCCCTCTTCTGTCTGAACTTCATTCCCTCTGATGTGGGATTGTACCAGGAGCTTGTAAACCTCAATTTCAAAAACCTCCTTTTCCAAACCTCACTCTTCAGCTCTCTATGCTGTATTCATGCTTTAAATAATTCAGTGTGACACCTGCATGGGGTGGGGGTGGGGGAGGGGGCAGAGATCCTGGTGACGATCGTCACAGCTGCACTGCCCAGGTTCCCATTTCGAGCATCTTCACACCAATGGTTCCATCTGCACTTAAAATAGCCCTTATCAGACCAATCCTGAAGACGACAAATCTTGACCCTTTGCAAGCAGAGAACTATCGACCAATCCTGAAGACGACAAATCTTGACCCTTTGCAAGCAAAGAACTATCGGCCGTTTCAAACCTTCCTTTTCTTTCCAAAGTTTTGGAAACGGTTGTTTTTTATTCTTAATTATAATCACACGTAGAATCAATTAATGCTCTACAGCCACATCAGTCAGGGTTTAGGTCAGGCTTCAGTATAGAAACTGTCATAGCTACACTTTTAAGCGACCTTCATAGTCATCTGGAAAATGGCCAGATGTGTCGCTAGACCTATCGGCCACGTTTGATTTAATTAATCATAGTCTTCTACCACAATGTTTAGCCTCTTAGGGTATTTCAGGAACAGTTTTGAATTGGTTCTCTCTCTCTTTTTTTTTTTTTTTTAGAACAAACACATATTTCAGAAGATATAGTTTTTTCCCCAATGTTACTTGCAGGCCAATGGCCTGGACAAACAATTAAGAACTGAACAGAGGGATTGTGCAGACCTGTCACATAGTTTAAACATTAAAGACATGATTGGACAAGAGAGTGTGAACTGTGTAGCAGTGCTGATGGGAATGTACGGGAGTCCAGTGCACTTTGAGCACAGCAGAAATGGTGACATTATAAGCTCTTCTGGAAAGGGACTTACATATATGAATTGCATTAGAGGAAGTCTGCACAGAGATATGTGTTTTAACATCTGCTCATTATTGCTACAGCATCTTCAGCTTGCATTTTAAGTAGTTAAGGAAGGTACCAGGAGCTAACTAACTCCATAATGCTAGGAATTTAGAGAAGAAAAAAAACTGGTTGGGACACAGAAACAAGACAGAAGGTGGGAAAGATTGTTCTGGAACATGGGAGAGATGGAAACTGGGCGAGAGCTGATAGGTAAAAAGAATAGATAGGCAGATGAGAAGGTGGGATAGACAGATGGGTAAAAGACCTATAAATGAGGGAACACCTTAGTCCCAGTGGGGAGAGTCTGCTGGTGGATATTTGGGGAGCCAGGTGACTGCTAGTTTTTCCCAATTCTAATTTTTTCTCTTTTTTTATCATGTTTTAGTAAGCTTTCAGTGCACTGCTTCTGCAATGATTTTTCGTTTGAAGTAAAGAACAATAAAGACACATTTGCTGAATTGACAACTGGTTGTGTGAGAATCATTGGGTAAGCTTCACCCATCGCAGCCGTGGTGCGAAGAGGTTAAAACCTCACAAGTGAGTGCACACTAGAGCTGTGATTCGGTGGTACACACCTGTCTTCTTTCGTTACCCTCTCATGTGGAGTACCACAGGGCTCTGACCTCTTCCTATTACTCTTTAATCTTTGGCTCTACCAGTGGCATAGGTACGTGGGGCCACAGGGGCCTGGGCCCCCCAAATTTGCTCTGGGCCCCTGGTTTGGCTGGTGGGGTTCCCCAACCCCTGCCAGCTGAAGACTTTGTCCAGCGCTGGTCTCCAGCGTTGCTGCATTACCTGCCCTGTTCTCTCTTCCCCTCACATCCAGGAAGCTCCTTTTAGTGAAATTGAGCATGCTCAGTTTCACTAAAAGGAGCATGCCAGATGTGAGGGGAAGAGAGAGCAGGGCAGGCAATGCAGCAGCAGCTGGAGAACAGCGCTGGACAAAGTCTTCAGCTGGCAGGGGTTGGGGATCCCTGCCAGCCGACATATTTGCAGCGGCCGTGCTTCAGCTGGAAACAAGATGTATGTACAGCGATAGCAGTGGGTAGGGATTGACAGGGCGGTGGAGGCGGAGGAGGGGGTCGGTGAGGTGGCAGACCAAACTGTGCCCCCCCCCCATCTTGGGCTCTGGCCCCTCCCACCTTGAGGTCTGGCTATGCCCCTGGGCTCTACTAATACAGACTCGTGGTATTAATGCTTACTCTTATGCAGACAATTTATTACTTGTCCATTATACAGGTTCAAAATCCATTAATTTACAACCACTTTAGCACTACTTATGTCAGGGAGCATTATGGCTACAAGATCACCGTCTCGTACTCAATCCAGAAAAAATGGTGGGCTGTTGGCTCATTGTCTCATTCATCTCTTATACTTCTTCTATTCAATGACTTGCCTACTTCAAGAACTTGGAAATTGTTAGCATTCTCCTTTTCTCCACAGATTTCCCAAGTACTTAAAACCGGTTTCTATATCTTATGAAAATTGAGGGCAATTTGTAATGTGGTTGATATTGACTCTCTTGGTTCCCTTTTTTATGCCTATATCAATTCATGCTACGATTACTGTAATATCATTTATGCAGGCATTACTAAACTCAATCTCAAACGTCTACAAACTCTCCAAAATAGTGCAACATGAATTCTATTATGATCATGCTATGCTCCTTCTCAAGCTGCTACATTGGCTTCCGATTGAGTTCAGAGTAAAATTTAAGATTCTAACACTGACACGTAAGGTTTATTATAGTAATAAACCAGCATATCTGGTTATTCCCTATTCTCCATCTTGTACCCTCTGTTCCCTCAATAAAAGGTTTGTTTTACCCCACCCATCCAAAGCAAAGTGGCGATCAACGAGATCCAGTATGTTTTATTTTCTGGTTCTCGCACTTTGGAACTCTCTCTTTCTCGTCTAGAAAGATCATATTCTGCATTTTGGGTTTCTCTGAAGACTTTTCTTTTTAATTTAGCATTTGACAGCTAGTTATTCTGGTTGCTTATATTTGCAACGGAAGAGCGGGCTTAAGGGTTTGGTGGGGTCATAATGGGTTATTTCTGATTTTTAAAAATTCTGCTTGATTGAATGATTGTTCTTTCCTATCATTATATAGAGTTTTTTTTTCTTTTTTTATGTATTTTTTAAATTTTGTAAACCGCTTTGACTCATTCACAAGTGAAGCGGTATAGTAAATGAATAAACGATAAACATTTAGAAGGAACATATCAATATGTGCTACCATGGAGATGAGTTATTTTACTGCTAACTCTTGCTATCTTAGCACAGGTCCCATTTTATGCAGTGAGACCTAGTTAGTAATAACTGGGGTTAACAGTAAAATAACACGTCTTCAAGGCAGCCCATGTTGATAACTTCCTCCTTAATTAACAAAAAAAGAAATGAAAACCATTACTTTATGTCATAAAAAGTGAGCTACATATGGGGCAATCAAGCCATTGTGACATCACTGATGAGGTTGGCTCTTTGGAATTCGTAGAATGAGGCATTATGACATCATAATATCGGCTCTGGTTATCAGAGACAAACTTTTCACACTAAGAGGTGAAGTTATCAACATGGGCTACCGTTAAGATGTCTTATTTTAGCACTAACTCATAGTATTTTAGCACAAGTCTCATTTTATGCAATGAGACCTAGTTACTAATAACTGGGGTTTACAGTAAAATAACTAATTTTAACGGTAACCCATGCTGATAACGTTCCCCCTAAAATTTATTTATAAAACAAGTGAAAGAAAACAGAACAGAAAAAGGTAGAAGAGTTGAGGGAACCTTAATGATTGTTTGAACAAATGACTTAGGCCTTTTTTACTAAACCGCACTAGCAATTCCCGCGTGGCAATACTGATGAAGCCAATTCACAGAGAATGGGCTTTGTTGTCATTGCCGTGCCAGGATTGCTAGCGCGGCTTGGAAAAAGAAGCCCCTAAATTTAAAAATTGTTCTTTTTTTTTTTTTTTTAGCACTGATCATTTTTGAAGCATCAAGAAACATAAAAGGATAGGGACAAAGCAAAAGAAAAGGTAGAAAACGGAAGGAGCTAAAGTAGTAGATAAGGGAAGTGAAAATGAGAAGTAGGTCCCAGGAGAGCATAAAATATAAGAGAAACAAGTACCTGAACCCTTGTTTCTCTTATATTTTATGCTCTCCTGGGACTTGCTTCTCATGGCCCCTGTCATTGTTCATCAGGACTAAAGTAGTGATTATATACCATTCGGCCTGAGAGGGACCGCAGCCACTTATTAGCAAGAGCACATCAAGACCTGTGATTTGAACAGCTAAAACTGCTTTGGTCTCTTTTCTTTCTTTCTTCAACTTTTAACAGCACCTCTAGGAGTCATGCACTTGGGTTGCAAGAATCCGAGGGAACGGCACAGTATAGGGGGTAAAGTGCTTCAGTGTGCGAAGGAAGAGCGGGACTTGGGAGTGATTGTGTCTGGTGACCTTAAAGCTTCCAAACAGGTAGAAAAAGTGACTGCCAAAGCCAGAAGGATTCTTGGGTGCATAAAGAGAGGCATGACCAGCAGGAAAAAGGAGGTGATAGTGCCATTGTATAAGTCTCTGGTGAGGCCCCATTTGGAGTACTGCGTGCAGTTCTGGAGACCGCACCTACGGAAAGATATAAACAGGATGGAGTCGGTCCAGAGGGTGGCTACGAAATTAGTAAGCGGTCTTGAATGCAAAAATTGTAGGGACAGGCTTATGAACCTCAACGTGTATACACTGGAAGAGAGGAGACATGACAAACGTTTAAATATCTCAAGGGCATTTATGTACAGGAAGAGAGCCTTTTTCGAATGAAGGAGAGCTCTGGAATTAGGGGGCATATGACAAAGTTAAGAGGGAATAAGCTTAGGAGTAATCTAAGGAAGTATTATTTCACAGAAAGGGTGGTGGAGGCGTGGAATGGCCTCCCGGTGGAGGTGGTGGAGTCTAGGACTGTTCCAGAATTTAAAAAGGCATGGGGTAAGCATGTGGGATCGCTTAGGAACAGGAAGAATTAGGGGTTACAGAGAATGGGCAGACTGGATGGGTCATATGGCCTTTATCTGCCGTCATCTTTCTATGTTTCTATGTTTTTTGGCCTCATTAGGGGACCTATGGTCTCAGGATGCCACATGAGTGTTTCACAAACATTAAACAAATTTTATTGGTCGGCATCCCATAACTAAGCAGAGGCTGATCTCAGCCCTATCCTCCAGCGATATCAAAATGCCTGTAAGAAAGAAATAACGAGTAACAAAAGTCATGATAGTAATTCACATTGTAATAAAGTAAAATAGTCGACGATGGCAGATCAAGATTGAAATGATCCTTCTGCTCTGTCAAAATGAGGTGGTTAGAACTGAACTGCTGCTCTATAGAAAAGTCGTTTCACTGCTGTTCTGTGCTAAAACATACCGATTACACCAATGTTTGGCTTCCATAATTCAGAGCTAGTGTTAGGGGTGAATAACCAGGACAATTGCCCTGGGTTCCCAAGTCACAGGATCTCCCAAGCCTGCCTGAAGTTGAAGGAGGTACAGCCTGGAGGGAGATTTTGGGGTCCCCTTCCCAGTCTCTGACCAGGTCTCCATCATGTCTAACACTGGCCCTCCATTGTCTTTAGGGTTGTTACTGATGCTCAGTGCAGTTTACCACCCCCACCCCCTATGTCTCTTTTTAAAAATTCTTTAAAGTATGAAAATTATATAGAAATGCTCTATATTTTTATTCTATCTTCATGCCACAGAGAGATGTGTTTATCCCACTTCTTTTTGAATTCCTACTACTTCCCATGGAAGAGCCACCCTCCCCCTGAAAAAGTATTTCCTGGTGTGGCTTTTAAGTTTCCCTTAAAACTTCATTTCATGCCCTGTTTTATTCCTTACTCTCCTTGAAGGACTTATATGTCAGTATCATATCTCCTCTTTACATATTTAAGTCCTGAAGTCTCATTTCACGTGTCTTTTTGGTTACTTTCTCTGCCTCTAGACTCTTGATATCTGTACCGAGATAAGGCTTCCCAAAGTGAATATAGTATTCCCCATCTCCTCACGTATCACATTTAAAATCCTATTGTTTTCAAAAGTTGTCTTCTCTCTACCCTAGACTACATTAGTCAATTACTTACCCCCTGCACCCCGGCCAGGACCCTGTGCTCCTGTAATGCTGCTCAACTCTCCATTCCACCTCTCGTGACTATCCATCTTGATATCACCTGTACACTGCAATCAGTTACACTGGCCCAAAATTATGGAGCTCCCTCCCAGTACAAATACTCATGTAGCCCTCTCATCTCAGGTTCAAAAGTGCCTTAAAAATGTATCTATTTACTCTGGCCTTTCCTAGACTGGCTTGAATATGGCCTAAAATACTATAATGCCTTTGTATCGCTCCACGGTGCATCCGCACCTTGAGTATTGTGTTCAGTTCTGGTTGCCCGTATCTCAAAAAAGATATAGCGGAATTAGAAAAGGTTCAAAGAAGAGCGACCAAAATGATAAAGGGGCTGGAACTCCTCTCGTATGAGGAAAGGCTAAAGAGGTTAGGGCTCTTCAGCTTGGAAAGGAGACGGATGAGGAGAGATATGATTGAGGTCTACAAAATCCTGAGTGGTGTAGAATGACTAGAAGTAAATCGATTTTTTTTACTCATTCCAAAAGTTCAAAGACTAGGGGACACTCAAGGAAGTTAGATGGAAATACTTTTAAAATAAATAGGAGGAAATATTTTTTCAGTCAATGAATAGTTAAGCTCTGGAATTCTTTGCCGGAGGAGGTGGTAACAGTGTTTAGTGTATCTGGGTTTAAAAAAAGGTTTGGACAAATTCCTGGAGGAAAAGTCCATAGTCTACCATTGAGATAGGCATGGGGAAGGCACTGCTTGCCCTGGGATTGGTAGCATGGAATCTTGCTATTCTTGGGGATTCCGGAATCTTGTTACTCTTTGGGGTTGTGGAATGTTGCTGCTAATTGGGTTTCTGCCAGGTACTTGTGACCTGGCTTGGCCATTGTTTGGAAAACAGGATACTGGGCTAGATGGACCATTAGTCTGACCCAGTATGGCTACTCTTATGTTGTTATGATCCCTTTCCTACATGTAGCAAACTTGTCTAGAACCCTTATCCTTTCTTCCAAGGTCCCCAGTCCCCCCCCCCCCTTACCCCTCTAATATGCCCTCTGCACTTTCTACTTCTGCTCCTGTGCTCAACATCCAGTTATTGGAAGTTCTCTGTTAATCGCATTGCTGGCTTATGCGGTATATCAAATCTTGAGTATAAATGTTCCAGATGAAACCTCTCTAATGACCTGTACTGGGGCATTATCACGTCCTACCTTTTGCTAGTTATGCTTCTCTTGGTACAGTGTAACATGTTTTTGGCTTTAGCTACTGGCTTCACATGAGACGATTTGACCTTAATTACCCAAGGCCTCTTTCCTGGTCCACATCAGGCTCTGCAATCTCCTATCACATACAGCTGTTTGGGATTTCTGTACCCAAAATGCATCACATAGAAACATGTAAAGAGCAAATAATCAAGAAACTTCAAACATCCCAGAACACCGCAGCCAGACTCATGTTCGGAAAAACAAAATATGAAAGTGCTAAACCCCTAAGAGAAAAGTTACACTGGCTACCACTTAAAGAGAGTATCACGTTCAAGATATGTTCCCTAGTTCATAAAATCATTCATGGAGATGCCCCAGCCTACATGTCAGACCTGGTAGACTTGCCACCCAGGAATGTTAAAAGATCATCCCGCACATTCCTTAATCTTCACTTCCCCAGTTGTAAAGGCCTAAAATACAAACTAATGCATGCGTCAAACTTTTCCTACTTGAGTGCACAGATATGGAACGCATTGCCGCGCAACTTAAAAACGATTTACGAACTTACTAACTTTTGTAAATTTTTGAAGACCCATCTCTTTAATAAAGCATATCACAAAGATCAACAAATGTAAATGTAACACATCTCCACCTTACCTATAATCAGAACTGTTTTCATATTTCATATATCTGCTTGTTTAAATTTCTATTATGCTATTCACGGTCTTTATGTAACATTAAGTGTCTATTTTCTAATCTATTATCCACCAAGAACGATACATTGTAAGCCACATTGAGCCTGCAAAAAGGTGGGAAAATGTGGGATACAAATGCAATAAATAAATAAATAAATGACGGCATATGACCCATCCAGTCTGCCCATCCTCTGTAACCCCTAATCACTCTGTATTTCTTTATCTTAAAGCTTATCTAGCAAGTATTTGACCAGCTGTCTAATTTTTCTAGGTCACGTATCATTTTGTCTACACCCTCAAGGATGTCCGCTCTGTAACATATCTTCATTTTATGCCCCAAAAGACGCCCTGAAGTCTTCTGTGTGACATTTTACTTGTAATTTTTATCTTACGCGTTGATAGCAACTTTTTGGCACATGGGAACGAAAAAGCAGAAGCAGAAACTTCCTGTTGCTACGAATGATTCGGCGGTGATGATCTCAGGCAAGAAAAGTTTGGGGAAGTAGTAACGACACCCTTCCTCTCTACAAATGCTTATTGCTGTTCTGGGACCAGCAGCAGCTGTTCAAGCAGAAGCTGTGAATCCAGCAGGTGACGTGGCATGAATTATATAATATTAATCTACTGACAAACGGTATCGATACAGTAATGGCAGCGTATGTAGGGGGGTATGTGTTTGAGAGAGAGAACCTTGTATTGCTGTACTTGTTCTTTGGCAGGACAGTGTGTGTGTGTGAGTGAGTGAGAGTGATGCTGCCTGTACTGTGCCAGTTTTGTGATGGGATAGTGTAGGCGTGTGTGAAGCTTGCACTGTTGCTGCCAGTGCTGTACCTGTTTTGTGGTGGGGCAGTGTGTGTGTGTACAAGTTTGTATATGTGTGTGTGTGTGTGTGTGTACATGTTTGTATATGTGTGTGTGTACATGTTTGTATATGTGTGTGTGTTTGTATGTGTGTGTGTGTGTATAAGTTTGTATATGTGTGTGTGTGTGTACATGTTTGTATATGTGTGTGTGCGTGTATAAGTTTGTATATAAATGTGTGTGTGTTTGTATGTGTGTGTGTGTATAAGTTTATATATGTGTGTGTGCGTGTATAAGTTCGTATATACATGTGTGTGTGTGTATAAGTTTGTATATGTGTGTGTGTGTACATGTTTGTATATGTGTGTGTGCGTGTATAAGTTCGTATATACATGTGTGTGTGTATAAGTTTGTATATATATGTGTGTGTGTTTGTATGTGTGTGTGTGTGTATAAGTTTATATATATGTGTGTGTGTGTACAAGTTCGTATATGTGTGTGTGTGTGTTTGTATGTGTGTGTGTACATGTTTGTATATGTGTGTGTACAAGTTTGTATATATGTGTGTGTGTTTGTATGTATGTGTGTGTGTGTACAAGTTTGTATATATGTGTGTGTACATGTTTGTATATGTGTGTGTGTACAAGTTTGTATATATGTGTGTGTGTTTGTATGTGTGTGTGTACATGTTTGTATATGTGTGTGTGTACATGTTTGTATATATATATGTGTGTGTGTGTGTGTGTGTACATGTTTGTATATATATGTGTGTGTGTGTGTGTGTACAAGTTCGTATATATATATATATATATATATATATATATATATATGTGTGTGTGTGTGTTTGTATATATGTGTGTGTGTGTGTGTGTACAAGTTCGTATATATATATATATGTGTGTGTGTGTGTTTGTATATATGTGTGTGTGTGTGTGTGTGTGTGTGTGTGTTTGTATATGTGTGTGTGGTTTGCTCTGTTGCTGCCTGGGTAGTGTGTGTGAGCAAGAAGCTTACACTGCTGCTGCCTGTGCTGAACCTGTGCAATGATGGGGAAATGTGTGTTAGTGTATGTGAGTGATGCTGCCTGTGCTGCACCTGTGTTGTGGTAGAGCTGTGCCTGTTCTATGGTGGACCAGTGTGTGTGTGTGTGTGCGCGCGCGTGTGAGTAATACTACTTGTACTATGCCTGTTTGGTGGTGGAGCAGTGCATATGTATTTGTGTGAGTAATACTGCCTGTGCTGTACCTGTTCTGCAGTGGACCTGTGTGTGTGTGTGTGTGAGGGAAGTTTGCACGGCTACTTTCTTTTTCCATGACTATCACTCTGACGCCTTTCACCATCAGACGGCTACCACACTCCTCTACCATCAGTAAATTAACTTTATACAAAGTTAATAATACTTAACTTACAGCATGTTCCTAATTATGCATTGCTATAAATATTGATTTGATGAATCTTGGAAGCGAAAGCCGGGAAGCACATGGCTGACTCAGCTTTTCCTGCCAAGCTGGAGTCAGATGCAGTTTTAATTGAAGACAAGCTCCTTAATTCACAAAGAATAACTAAGAATAATTACTCTCTCTTTCTCCAGTCGGATCAAACAATACCCGAGGCCTAGAGCCAGCCAGCCAACGGGTAGCTGACCACACATCTTCAAACCAGACTGACTGGGCAAGTCCCAGAATGCCAGGTAAGAGCCCACATGGGACCCAGCAAATACATTCCAAGCTGACAACGGGTCTTTAAAAGGGTACAACATAGGCCCGTTCCTGGTGGCTTCTTGCCTGGTGCTGCCTAGTGCCATGTGAAACACCTTTCAAGCCCCAGATCAAGTCTTCTGCATCTCAGGTAAGACCAGAGACACAGAGATCCCAGTGATCATGCAACAGTGACACCTAGTGGCTGGATTTAGGACCCACATTTAGTCCAGCATTTCTTCCTCTTCATCTCCCTTCCCCCCATTGGTCCATCTCTTTCTCTCTTCCTTCCATCCTCTAGAATCTGGCATCTCTCTCCCTCTCTCTGTCCCTTCCTTTGCCTCCATCCTCCCAAGTCCAGAATTTCTCCCTCTTTCTACCTCACCATGGGAAAAGCTGGACACTGGGAGGGATAGTGACATGGATGGACAATAGTGATAGGGACATAGAGGGAAGATGCTGGGCATGGAGGATAGGGATAGGGGACACAGATGGGAGATGTTGGGCATGGATGGAGGATAGAGGTAGGAACACAGAGGGGAGATGCTGAGCATGGATGGAGGATAGAGGTAGGAACACAGAGGGGAGATGCTGAGCATGGATGAAGGATAGGGATAGGGACACAGAGGGAAGGTGCTGGGCTTCATGGAGGATAGAGACAGGGACACAGATGGGAGATGCTGGGAATGGATGGAGGATAGAGATAGGAACACAGAGGGGAGATGCTGGGCATGGATGGAGGATAGAGATAGGGGACACAGATGGGAGATGCTGGGAATGGATGGAGGATAGAGATATGAACACAGAGGGGAGATGCTGGGCATGGATGGAGGTTAGGGACAGGGAAACAGATGGGAGATACTGGGAAGGAGGAAGGGATTCAGGACCTGCTCAACCGTTAGGCAGAACTAAGCAGTCACCTAGGCAACAGCTTCTGGATCAAAGCAAAACATTAGATCTAGATAGCCACAGAAATTCAAAGAACCATGAGTGTGTATGTTATCTGCAGGAAACGTGGGTAGTTAGCCAAGTTACTGAGGTTATTCTGGGAGGGGTGGTTTGGGGTAATCATGACTGTTCAGGGGGAGGGAGAGGGAAGGGCCTAAACGTTAATGGTGGGGAGCACAAGTTGAAGGTTTGCCTTAGGCACCTTATACCATTGCCTCAGCCTTGGGGAAGATTGAGCCACAGAAGGAAGATGGATGGTGGACATGGAGAGAGGAGAAATATCGAATGGACAGGAAAGGAGACCCTGGCAAGAAAGTTAAGAGAAGACAGAGGAAAGCAGAAACCAGAGACCAGTACCAATACACTTAAAAAAATAAAATGGCCAGACAATAAAGGTAGAAATAAGAATTATAGCTTCTATGTAGTGATTAGAATGTCAGTTTTTGGAATGTACACCTTGCCAGAGCTGGGGTTAGACATGGCTAGAGCCCAGGGAAGAAATATGAGAAGGGACCCCAAAACCCACTACCTGGCTGCACCTTCTTCACATTCTGGCAAGCTTGGGGCCCTTTCTGGCCAGGGAACCAAGGGCAGTTGCCTTGGTTGAAGCCCCCCTCCCAGGGCCGCCGAGAGGGGGGGGGGGACAGGGGGGACAAAAGTCCTGGGGCCCGGCGCTGCCGCCACCTGGCCCGCCCTCCGTCACTCCTGAAACTAACCTTAAGCCTCCTTTCACTTCACAGCAAGCAGCAGTAGGTCAGGCCACTCCTTCCTTCCATGTCCTGCCCTCGCCTGACGTAACATCTGCGAGGGCGGGGCATGGAAGGAAGGAGGAGAGGTCTGCCCTGTCGCTGCTTGCTGCAAAGTGAAAGGAGGCTTAAGGTTAGTTCTGAGGGCCTGGCCCGATAGCGGGTGGAGGGGGGCCCGGCGACCTCGGGTGGGTGGGCGGTGGGGGGGGCCCGGCGATCTCAGGTGGGCAGCGACCTCAGGTGGGGGGGGGGGGCCGGGGGCAGCCTTGTCCCGGGCCCGGCTCCGGCTCTTGGCGGCCCTGCCCCCTCCCATTCTTAACATCTGCTGTTTTTATAGTTTTATTTATTTATTACATTTGTACCCCAAGCTTTCCCACACATAGCAGGTTCAATGCGGCTTACATAGTAAATAGAATTACAAAGTATTGTAAGGAGAATATTATAAATTGTAATAAACATAGTAATAGTAAGGTTTTAAGAATATGTGAATTGAACATGGAAAGGTAAACAAGGTATGATAGGCAAAAGGAAAGAGATTAGGAGGGGTATGGTGTAGGGAGATGGAGAAGAGAAGACTGGGGTATAAGTATAAGGAGTTTGGGAGACATGGATTAAGGTATAATCATCTTCAGAGCAGGAGATGTGTGGGTGGGCTTAAAAGGTTAGGTTGGGTCATTAGGGTAAGCTTGCTTGAAGAGATGTGTCTTCAACATTTTTCTGAAGGTTAGATAATCGTTAATTGTTCGGATGGATCTTGGTAGAGCATTCCAAAGCTGGCTGCCCAAAAATGAGAAACTGGATGCATAGGAGGTTTTGTATTTAATTCCTTTGCAGTTAGGGAGGTGTAAATTGAGGTAAGTACGTGAGGACATTGATCTGTTTCTGATTGGGAGGTCGATTAGGTCATTCATGTAGCTAGGGGACTCTCCGTATATGATCCTATGAATAGTTTACACATTACAGGAATACATGCGTCTCTATTTCTCTGGTGTTGCGTTACATGCCAGGTTTGGCTTCTTGGACTTCCTGTTTAATTTCTATCTACATATCTTTATTTCTAGTTTGCGGTCATCTGTATTTGGTATCTGTGATCTGTGTAGGTGACCAAAGCCAGCTCTTCTGTTAGTATGAATTTTCCATGAAGCAATCTGTAGTAATTTAGCTTATACAGTTTTCCCAATATAGCTCTCTGTAATGTTTAGGGTGCTGCCTTTTTCTAGGTAGGATCCTTCCTCCTCCCCCATATTCAAAAGCATTTAACAAGCCAGGATTGGCACCTGTATATCACATTTGAAACAAAATATGCCTAGGTGTACTTTATAGAATAAGCCTAAATTTCCCCGTGGTTTATAGAATACACCGAGCGCCTGTCCGTGTGACTAAACTTAGTCACGGGAAGTTACGCCAAGTAAGTAAAGGCGGACACCTAAATTCCATGCGGACTGGGTGTATTCTATAACAACATGCGTAGATTTTAGAAACGCCCATGAACCGCCCATGACAACACCCCCTTTTCCACTCTGCGACTTAGAATATATGTGCATCATGTTATAGAATATGCTTAGACAGTTCTGCGCGTAAATTCTAATTAATGCCAATTATGTCAATAATTGCTCGCTAAGTGGCAATTATTGGCACTGATTGGCTTGTTAAGTAATTAAGCTGCACACAAAAATCCAGAATACGACTGGATTTGCATGCATAAATAAAGTCGTACTATAATGCACTTTAATAAAAGGGATCCTTAGAAAAGAGAAACCTTAAAACATGGGTGTAAAAAACCTGAATTTCAGAAAATTATTGAAGTCCGTCCTGTTCAAGAAGGCTTATTCTCCAGGTTCAACATAATCTGTTTAACTCCTGATTTAACAAGACTCATAGACACTAATTATTCTTTATCATCATCTACATATTGCTGTTTAAAAGTTATCTATATGTTCATTATCTTACTTTAATACTGTTTGATTATACCTTTCTTTACTGTATCCTTCATACAGTTTTTTGTAAGCCACATTGAGCCTGCAACTAGCGGGAAAATGTGGGGTATAAATGTATTAAATAAATAAATAATATCGAGGAGAGAGAGGGTCATTAGAATAGTGATTATTACAGGAACTTGTTAATTATGGTGGTGTTAATACTAGAAGTCTATCAAAGAGTATATTTTACTATTCAGTCGAATATGAATAATGAAAATATTATTTAGCCAAACACGAATAATGGGTGTTGAGCATTAAAAAGCTTTGAAATCAGAGATCAAAGGGTCCTTTTACTAAGGTGAGCTGAAAAATGGGCTGTGGTAGTGTAGGCGCGTATTATGGACGTGCACAGATCCATTTTTCAGCGCACCTGTAAAAAAAGGCCTTTAAAAAATATTTTTTGCCAAAAATGGACGTGTGTCCGTCCGTTTTGGGTCTGAGACCTTACCGCCAGCCATTGACTTTACAGTAGGATCTCGTATGTTAACCGTGCGGTAATCACCTACTCACGTTAAGTCAGAGATACCACCCAATTTTCTGGCGCGCGTAGCGGACACGTGTAAAAAATGAAATTACCGCACGGGCCACGCAGTAGCTGGGCAGTAACTCTGAATTGACGCACGTTGCGTGCATGTGGAGGGGCATAATCGAACGGCGACGGCGAAATAGATCGCTGGCGATCTATTTTGGCTGCAGCGCAACAGCTAGCCATAACCGTATTATCAAAAATGATGGCCGGCCATCTTTTGTTTCAATAATACGGTTCGAACCGGCCAAATGCCTTGGATTTAGCCGGGGTTGAGATGGCCGCTTTTGTTTTTCAGCGATAATGGAAGCTAAAAGCGGCCATCTCAACCCCGGCTACATCCAAGGCATTTGGTCATGGGAACAGCCAGCATTTGTAGTGCACTGGTCCCCATGACATGCCAGGACACCAACCGGGCACCCTAGGGGGCACTTCTAAAAATTTAAAAAACCCCACAAATAGCTCCCAGATGCATAGCTCCCTTACCTTGGGTGCTGAGCCACCCAAATCCCCCCCAAACCCACTCTCCACAACTCTAAACCATTACCATAGCCCTTATGGGTGAAGGGGGCACCTACATGTGGGTACAGTGGGGTTTTGGGGGGGTTGGAGGGCTCAACACTTAGCACCACAAGTGTAACAGGTAGGGGGGGATGGGCCTGGGTCTGCCTGCCTGAAGTGCACTGCACCCATTAAAAACTGCTCCAGGGACTTGCATACTGCTGTCAGGGAGCTGGGTATGACATCTGAGGCTAGCATACAGGCTGGCAAAAAAGGTTTTTATTTTTATTTTTTTAGTGTGGGAGGGGGTTGGTGACCACTGGGGGAGTATGGGGTGGTCATCCCCCATTCCCTCCGGTGGTCATCTGGTGAGTTGGGGCACCTTTTTGAGGCTTGGTCATGAAAATAAAAGGACTAAGTAAACCCGGCGAAATACTGATTAACGCCGCCTTTTTTTCCATTATCCATGAAAGCCGACCATCTGGTAGCCACGCCCATGCCCGCCCATGTCCCGCCTTCGCTACGCCGCCGACATGCCCCCTTGAACTTTCGCCGGCGAGGTGACGGGAAAGCAGCGATGCTGTCAAAAAAGCCACTTTCGATTATACTGATTTCGCCACTTTTGAGAGATCGCCGGCCATCTCCCGATTTATGTCGGAAGATGCCCGGCGATCACTTTCGAAAATAAGCCTGATAGGCACCTACATGGTTTAGTTAAAGAACCCCAAAGCGTTTATTTCAGTAGGATTTAGCACAGAAGAGCCTCAGATTATTCATATTCAAATTTACATCACTATTTGGCCGAATACGAATGGAATACAAATATTCGGTACAGCCCTAGTTAAAACCTGAAATTTCATGTTAACGGTACCTAATTTATTTTCTGATTGGAAATCACTTTGAACCCTTCTTTGGGGTAAGCGGAATAAAAATGCCACATTAAATTAGATGGAATTGTTTTCTTTGCGGGTAGCTTGCCCCTCTTGGGAGGTACTGCGTGGGATGTAGACTTTGAGGGGTCCATTTACTAAGGTGAGCTGAAAAATGGCCTGTGCTGGTGTAGGCACGTGTATTTGGCGTGCGCAGGTCCATTTTCCAGCGCGCCTTTCAAAAAAAGGCCTTTTTGGGGGGGCTGAAAATGGACGTGTGGCAAAATAAAAATTGGCGCGTGTCCATTTTGGACCTGAGACCTTACTGCCACCCACTGACTTAGTGGTAAGGTCTCACGCATTAACTGGGCGGTAATCGTCAGCGTGCGTACACTGCCGATTATGCCCGGTTAGCGCCACATGGTAGAAAATGAAAAATATTTTCGGATGTGCGTGTTGTGTCTGTGGCAAAAACTATAATATTCCCCTCAAATTAATTTTCCCAAGCGTGTACAGACTAGTAAAGAGTCCCCTGAAATTCCTAGTTTTTGTATTGTCAAGTTACTAATACTACTAACTAGCATTTCTAAAGCGCTACTAGGGTTACGCAGCGCTGTACAATTTAAACATAGAAGGACAGTCCCTGCTCAAAAGAGCTTACAATCTAAAAGACAAGAGAACAATCTAAAGACAAGTGAACAATCTAGAGGACGAGTGAACAGTTAATCTGATAGGGTGGATAGATTGGAGTATTTTATATATCTCGAGCGGTTAGGCGCCGAAGGCAGCATTGAAGAGGTGAGTTTTAAGCAGAGATTTGAAGATGGGTAGGGAGGGGGCATGGCGTATGGGTAAAGGAAGATTGTTCCAGGCATGGGGTGAGGCAAGGCAAGGCAGAATGAGCGGAGCCTGGAGTTGGCAGTGGTGGAGAAGGGTACAGAGAGAAGGGCTTTGTCCTGTGAGCGGAGGTTACGGGCAGGAACATAGGGGGAGATGAGGGTGGAGAGGTAGTGAGGAGCCGCAGACTGAGTGCATTTGTAGGTAAGGAGGAGGAGCTTGAATTGTATGCGATAACTGATCGGAAGCCAATGAAGTGATTTGAGGAGAGGGGTGATATGAGTATATCGGTTTTGGCGGAATATAAGACGTGCAGCAGCGTTCTGAACTGATTGAAGGGGGAATAGATGGCTGAGTGGGAGGCCAGTGAGGAGTAAGTTGCAGTAATCAAGGCGAGAGGTAATGAGAGCGTGGACGAGAGTTCTGGTGGTGTGCTCAGAGAGGAAAGGGCGAATTTTGCTGATGTTGAAGAGGAAGAAGCGACAGGTCTTGGCAGTCTGTTGGATATGCGCAGAGAAGGAGAGGGAGGAGTCGAAGATGACTCCGAGGTTGCGGGCAGATGGGACGGGGAGGATGAGGGTGTTATCAACAGAGATAGAGAGTGGAGGAAGAGGAGAAGTGGGTTTAGGAGGAAAGACGAGGAGCTCGGTCTTGGACATGTTCAGCTTCAGGTGGCGGTTGGACATCCATGCCGCAATGTCGGATAAACAGGCCGATACCTTGGCCTGGGTCTCCGCGGTGATGTCAGGTGTGGAGAGGTATAGCTGGGTGTCATCAGCATAAAGATGATACTGAAAACCATGAGACGAGATCAGCGAGCCCAGGGAAGAGGTGTAGATTGAGAAGAGGAGGGGTCCAAGGACAGATCCCTGGGGAACTCCAACAGATAGTGGGATGGGAGTGGAGGAAGATCCATGGGAGTGTACCCTGAAGGTGCGGTGGGAGAGATAAGAGGAGAACCAGGAGAGGACAGGGCCTTGGAACCCAAAAGAGGACAGCGTGGCAAGAAGTAAATCATGGTTGACAGTGTCAAACGCGGCGGAAAGATCGAGGAGGATGAGGATGGAGTAGTGACCTCTGGATTTGGCCAGGAGCAGGTCGTTGCATACTTTAGAGAGTGCTGTTTCTGTCGAGTGCAGAGGGCGAAAGCTGGATTGAAGTGGATCGAGGATGGCATGAGAGGAGAGAAAATCAAGGCAGCGGCTGTGAACGGCGCGCTCAAGTATTTTGGAAAGGAAGGGTAAAAGAGAGATGGGGCGGTAGTTGGAGGGGCAGGTAGGGTCAAGTGAAGGTTTTTTGAGGAGAGGTGTGACAACGGCGTGCTTGAAGGTGTCAGGGACAGTTGCAGTGGAGAAAGAGAGGTTGAGGATGCGACAGATGGCGGGGGTGACAGTATGGGAGATGGTGTTGAGTAGGTTGGTGGGGATGGGATCAGAGGAACAGGTGGTGCATTTCGAGGAGGAAAGAAGGCGGGAAGTTTCATCCTCGGTGATCTCAGGAAAAGAGGAGAAAGAGACCTGGGTAGGTTGGTTGAGGGAGAGGGTTAAAGGGTGAAGAGGAGGTGGTGGCTTGGTCGTGAACTCAAGGTTGATCTTTTGCACTTTGTCGCGGAAATAGTTGGCCAGTGATTGAGGAGATAGAGAAGGGGGAGTAGGAGCGGGGGGCACTTTTAGGAGGGAGTTAAGGGTGGTGACGAGACGACGAGGGTTGGAGCTGAGAGAATTGGTCAATTGGGTGTAATAGTCCTGTTTTGCACGGAATAGGGAGGAGTGGAGGGAGGATAGCATGAATTTGTAGTGGAGGAAGTCTGAAAGGGTACGAGATTTCCTCCAGAGGCGCTCAGCGGATCGGGTGCAGGAGCGAAGGTAACGGATGCAAGGAGTCAGCCAGGGCTGGGGATTGGTGCGCTTTGTGGGACGGGAGATGGATGGCGCGAGGGTGTCCAAAGCAGACGAGAGAGCGGTATTGTAGGCGGAGACCGCTTTGTCGACAGTTTCGGAGGACGTGATGGAGGCGAGGAGATTAGAGATAGTAGATGATAAGGTGGAGGGGTCAATAGCCTGGAGGTTCCTGGAGGTGGTGGTTAAAGTTGGACGGGGTGGAGGGGGGGGGGGTGAAGAAGTGTGAATGTGATCAGGTGATGGTCAGAGAGAGGAAGAGCTGAGACGTGGAAATTGGAGGGTGAGCTGGAGGAGGAGAGGACGAGGTCAAGACAATGGCCGTCACGGTGAGTAGGGGTGGTGGAGCACAGCTGGAGGTTGAAGGAGGATGTTAGGGTGAGGAACTTAGAAGCATGGGGGTCGGACAGGTCATCAGCATGTACGTTAAAGTCTCCGAGAATGAGGGACGGAGATGAGGGGTCAAGAAAGACAGAGAGCCAAGCATCAAAGTCGGTAAGGAAGGAAGGGAAGGATTTATCAGGGGGGCGGTAAATGACTGCCACTCTGAGTGGTAGCAGGTAGAATAGCCGGATGGAATGGGCTTCAAAGGATGAGAAGCAGTGAGACTGCGGTAGGTGGAGGGGTTGGAAACTACAGGAGGGTGAGAGTAGTAGCCCAACGCCTCCGCCGCAGCCAATTGGGCTACAAGTAATGGGTCCCACTTTATGGAACTCATTTATTTATTTAGATTTTGCTCACACCTTTTTTAGTAGTAGCTCAAGGTGAGTTACATTCAGGTACACTGGATATTTCTCTGTCCCAGGAGGGCTCACAATCTAAGTTTGTACCTGAGGCAATGGAGGGTTAAGTGACTTGCCCAAGCTCACAAGTGGCAGCAGAGGGATTTGAACTGGCCACCTCTGGATTGCAAGACTGTTGCTCTAACCACTAGGCCATTGCCTACTGACTTATAGAAAATTGTTCTCTTTAAGAAGCAGCTTAAAGCTTACTTATTTCAGAAGGGAATAGCTCTTGATTGTTATTTATGACATGACATGGAGTTTGTGTTGAATAATTTGTCAATTGTTTTTATTTTGATTATTTATTAAAAAAATTATTAGGATATATTTACCACCTTTTTGAAGGAATTCACTCAAGGTGGTGTACAGTAAGAATAAATCAAACATGAGCAATAGACAATTGCAGCAGTAAAAACATTCAAATAACAATACAAAGTATGGCATAGTATACTACTTACGACGTCAACACAATTTGTAATAGAACATTTTAATTGACAGTGAAGGGTAAAGGAAAGACGGAACATATAGACAGGTAAGAGAGTAAGAGGAGTTAGAGAATGTGACTAATTTAAAGAAAGGTGCACATGAGGTAATAGAGATGGTTAAATATTATCTCAGCTAGGGTAGGAGTGGATAAACATGTCCTGCTGCAGTATGTGCAGCCCGTGTCACTCCATGTGTGTGTGAGTGAGACTAACAAGTTAGTTACTTCTTCCATTAAAGGCCTGGTTGAAGAGCCAAGCTTTCATCTGCTTCCAGAAGTAGAGACAGTCTTGTGTTAAGCGGATATTATGTATGTTATTAGAGTCATCTGCTAGAAACTGTGGACTAAGCGGAATATAAATATTTTAAAATAAAGATAGGAAAGCAAAAAAAAAAAAAAAAAAAAAGCTGAAGCAAAGCTAGGGGCATAGGCATTCGGTAGGCCTGAAGAGGCTTAGGCTGTCCACTCTTGGTTCAAACCTCTCCGATCTCAGTGCACTGGGAATAGTTATCTTACCTGGTGGAGATCCTCAACTTCCTCAACTCTACCAGTTAAATCACTGTGTTATTTGCAGTGGTGTGCTGGAGCTGGCTCGCACCAGCTCGCAAGAGCCGGTTGTTAAATTTGTTGGCATCTTGCGAGCCGGTTGTTGCGAGCCGGCTTGCCTCTCCTTCCCCCACCTCGCGAGCTGCAGGCTCCCCCGCTCCGCAGGTCATCCATCATCTCCTGTCTGCCCTCAGCTCCCCGATAGCTCGCGTTTCCTTCCTGCCGCCGCCCTGCCTTTAAATACTGTATTTTTCCTCGAGTCGCGGTACCGGCATTGAAAGCAGCAGGCTCGGCTTGGCTCCAGCCTTCCCTCGCATGGTTCCGCCCTCACGGAAACAGGAAATATATCAGAAGAGGGCAGAACCATGCGAGGGAAGGCTGGAGCCGAGCTGAGCCTGCTGCTTTCAATGCCGGCGCTGCGACTCGAGGAAAAATACAATATTTAAAGGCAGGGCGGCGGCAGGAAGGAAATAAGGGCAGACAGGAGATGATGGATGACCTGGGGAGTGGAGGATCGGGAATCGGGGGGGGGGGCTGGAAGAAGGCAGGAAATGTCTGGCGTTGAGTAGGGGAGGGGCTAGAAGGGAGATGGTTGACATGGGCTGCTGGGGGGGAGAGGGTGGAAGGAGATGGTTAACATGGGTGGATGGAGGGGAGGGCAGGGGGGAGAGGAGAGTTGCTGGACATGGGTGGATGGAGGGGAGGGCAGGGGGGAGAAGAGGGTTGCTGGACATGGGTGGATGGAGGGGATGGCAGGGGGGAGAGGAGGGTTGCTGGACATGGGTGGGTGGGTGGATGGAGGGGAGGGCAGGGGGAGAGGAGGGTTGCTGGACATGGGTGGATGGAGGGGAGGGCAGGGGAGAGGAGGGTTGCTGGACATGGGTGGATGGAGGGGAGGGCAGGGGGAGGGTTGCTGGACATGGGTGGATGGAGGGGAGGGCAGGGGGAAGAGGAGGGTTGCTGGACATGGATGGAGGAGAGGGAAGGGAGAGAGAAGAAATGCTGGACATGGATGGAGGGGAGGGAAGAGTGAGGAAGGAGATGAGATGAAGGAAAAGGAAGAGAGGAGAAAAACTGCACACGATGAAGAAAATAGGCAGAAGCTGGATCCACTGGACAGTCAAGTCTGCGGAGGACCCAGCTTTTACTTACGGATGTAGGGCAAGAAATGAAGAAGAAAGGTGGAAAGTAAAGAAATAAATGGAAAGGAAGCCCTGGAAATGGAGTTAAGAGGACAGATAGCAGCAGAATCGGATACTGGGCCAGCATGATCAGAAAAACAGTCACCAGACAACAAAGGTAGAAAAAAATCATTTTATTTTCATTATAGTGTTTGGAATATGTCCACTTTGAGAATCAGGTGCTCAACATTAAAAGTTTATATTTATTTACTTATTTATGGCATTTTATCCCACTTTAAACATGAATTAGATTGGAACCTGGGATCATTTAATTTTTTTTCCTGGAGTAATGCATTGCCCCCCCCCCCAGGGTCTCATCCCAGCTATAGCCAGCTCTGCAATTTGGGGTGGGGGGGGGGGTGGGGGGACGCAGAGGTAGACAGGGGGGCGCAGAGGTGGACCGGGGAGAGAGCCTGTTGTTAAACATTTACCAGCACACGCACACCATTGGTTATTTGCGAGTGTGTCAGAATCTTGCAGGTGGCGTATCCCGTCCATAATCTCACAAGATCATGGGCAGGGCACATGAAGAGATGCCAAGTTACCCAGTTCCAGACCGAGGGGCCCTTTTACTAAGCAGTGGTAAAAAGTGGCCTGTAGGCGTGTGTATTGGGTGAGCGCTGGGTCCGTTTTTACCGCATCTTCAAAAAAGGGCTTTTTAAAAAATGGGACAGGAAAAGGGCCTGCGGTAAAAATGAAACCAGTGCTTGCCCAAACTGGCCTGAGCCCTTAACACCACCCATTGATCTAGTGGTAAAGGCTCATGTGCTACATGCGCAGTGACCGGTTGGTGCGTGCCAAGTGCCGATTACCTCCGGAACTGGGTGCGCGTAAAAGGAAATAACTAAATAATTTATCCACGCGTTATGGGCATTCGCCAAATCTGAAATTACCAGCAGAAGGGCGCGCTGGCCTGGCAGTAGTCTCATTGGGATGCGTGCTGCACGTGCGTATAGTCTACCGCGACTTAGTAGAAGGGCCCCTGATTTTGTACTTACAAACCAAAGCAGTGTGGGATTTGTAGTGTTTGATCCTGATAATTGAAATCAGTGCTAGAAATCCCATAATGCACCAGGATGGGGTGGTCAGAAATCCAGGACCGTCCCAAAATATTCAGCCTGGAACTGGGTAACTTGGCATCTCTGCACGTATGAGGTTTCTGTGAGCTGGCTTCACGTCAGGGAGGGAAGGCAGAGCAACGAGGAGCAGAGTGGCGGCTCTCACCGTTTACGGATGCCACATGGGTGAGCGACATGCTGGCTGGGGGTGGGGAGTGAGGGGAAAGGAAAGGAAGGGCCCTCATGTAAAGCTTGAGCCCCTAAAAAATTGAGCTCTGGGCAAAACCTTTATTAAAGAAAACTCCTCACTAAATAAGACCGACCTTAAGAATTTGTGTCCTATTCTTGTGTTTAAATCTGTTTATTGACGACAGTACATTCAATTAAGAGTGCAAATAAATATGATCATGAAAAGGAAAACATCAAAAGGCTGTCATGAATGGCCACAAACAAGAAATAGTTGTCAAAGATTTTCACATTTTCACCCCTCCCAGTTTATCCCGCCCCATCCCCCGAATTACTGTTCCATCTTACATGGGATCTATCACATAAACTCCCCCTGTCAAACCCAACCTAACACGGAAATACCCAAAACATCACAAGTAATACAACAAAGCCACATATCTCCAACACCTAACATAATATGCCCGGAACATCCCGAAGACTTCTAAGACGGCATAGGAAAACCACAAAGCCCCATCAAGCTAGCATAAGATGCCAGACGTAGGGTGAAATGATAAGTCCAGAAGAAATCCACCTTGGGTGGAGAACTCAAAGATTCCACGGTGTGTAGCAAAGGTAAACGAAATGGGAAAGGGACCACGGATTCCAGAAAGAAGGGAAACAAACTCAGTACTTCAAGAAGATTCATTGATCATGGACTCAACACAGGACCTGTGTTTCGGCCAAAACAGCCTGCCTCAGGAGCCTTATGGGTAAATAAATGAGCAAAATCTTAATTGTCTTGTCTTTTGACACTATAGATTGGTCTTTAAAAAAACCTTTATGGTAGTGTCACAAATAATAGGCAAAATATACGTCGGATGTATGCCAAGCTAGGTAGCAGAAATGATAAGTCCACCATCTAGTTGCCTGAAGTAACGCCTTTGACAGAAAGCATTGCTAAGAGAAAGGGATCAAAGAGTAACGAGTATCAGAACGATTATCAGTACCAATAAATAGGCAGCTATCTAAGTGCCCACAGCAGCTGGAAGGTTGTGTATAAAAGCTGGTGCTGCCTCTACAGAGAGAAAAAAATGTGTTTGACCCCCAACGGTAATCCGGAGTTTCACCGGGTAAAGCAAAGCCTGGAAATCTTCCACTCATAGAGCTTAGTGCATAAGGGAGCAAATGCTTTGTGCTGATTACGCACTTTTGCCGTATAGTCTTGAAAGCAAAGGACTTTCTGGTTATCATATTCCAAAATTTTCCCAGGGCACAAGGCCTGCAGGATAGTTTTGCTTGTGCGCAAAATGGTGAACCCTAAAAACCACCCCACGAGGACGTGCAACATCGCTGCTCCTGGAGCCAAGCCTACGTGCCAGCTCGATTTTAAAAGGATCCGCCCAAGAGTCCAAATTGAAAGATTGCGGGATCCAAACCTCCAAGGTTCTCACAAGCTCTGCTTCTGGGAAGGACTCAGGTAGCCCGCCAGATGCAAATTTTTGCCTCTCGCTCTGTCCGCCATTTCGTCCAACTTGTGTTCCAACTGCTGGACTGTGTGCCTAAGTTGATCCACCTCATGACATGCACGCTGGGCCTTTTCCTCCAACACCCCAACTCCGTGTTGCCGGGTGTCTAATCCCAAATCCACACTGCCTGGGCCTTCATGGGCAGCCTGTGTTCTATTCTGCAATTGCTGCTATTTTGTGTCAAGCACAGCGTCTACCACCGCCCGAACCTCGGACACAAGTCCAGGCTGAGCTGACCGCCGTCTTGGTTGGTGCTCCTCGCAACATAGCTTTTTCTTTGTGGGGTTGTTTCGATGCCATAGCAAAGATAGTACCTTTCAAAGTTGCACCCCAAGAAAGCCCACAGGAGTGGCTAAGCACTGGTATAATTTCAACTCCTATCTGGCAAAAATATACAGAGTGTTTTTGGTGGGGAGACAGAGGAACCAAGCAGGCTGCCTCTGCTCCTGCTCTGGATGTCACGTGATCTCTTTGTGTCCTATTTTTAAACTTCCTCTTTCAGCTAAACTTGTTGAGAAGTGTGTGTTGTTGTTGCACTTGTGTGAGCTTTGGGTGAATATGTGGCTTTGGATGTGAAGCAATTCTCAGGGCTTGACATCCTGCAGCATGGATTTGAACGGTGTCAGCCTTAAATGCTGGTCAGGCAGGGCTGGATTAAGCACTAGGCAAACTAAGTGACCACCCTGAGTTCCAGCTTCCGTCAAAGCAAACCAATAGATCCTAACAGACACAAACTCAGGGGTCCATTTACAAAGGCGTGCAGAAAAATGGCTTGCGGTAGTGTAGACGCATGTTTTGGACATGCGCAGAATTATTTTTCAGCACACCTACAAAAAAAATGCCTTTTTTTGCCAAAAATGGACGCGTGGCAAAATCAAAATTGTTGCGCGTCCATTTTGGGTCATAAGTACATAAGTATTGCCATACTGAGAAAGACCAAAGGTCCATCAAGCCCAGCATCCTGTTTCCAACAGTGGCCAATCCAGGTCACAAATACCTGGCAAGATCCCCAAAAAGTACAAAACATTTTATGCTGCTTATCCCAGAAATAGTGGATTTTCCCCAAGTCCATTTAATAACGGTCTATGGACTTTTCCTTTAGGAAGCCGTCCAACCCTTTTATAAACTCCGCTAAGCTAACCGCCTTTACCACATTCTCTGGCAACAAATTCCAGAGTTTAATTACACGTTGAGTGAAGAAACATTTTCTCCAATTCGTTTTAAATATACTACATTGCAGCTTCATCGCATGCCCCCTAGTCCTAGTATTTTTGGAAAGCGTAAACAGACGCTTCACATCTACCCGTTCAACTCCCCTCATTATTTTATAGACCTCTATCATACCTCCCTTCAGCTGCCTTTTCTCCAAGCTGAAGAACCCTAGCCGCTTCAGCTTTTCCTTATAGGGAAGTCATCCCATCCTCTTTATCATTTTTGTCGCCCTTCTCTGCACCTTTTTTGAGATGCGGCGACCAGAATTGAACACAATATTCTAGGTGCGGGCGCACCATGGAGCGATACAAAGGCATGACAAAGGCATGTAGACTACTGCAACTGAATTTATGTGGGATGCAAAGAACAAATTATAAAGAAACTTCAGACCGCTCAAAACATGGCAGCCAGGCTTATATTTGGAAAAACACGATTCGAAAGCACCAAACCCCTACGAGAAAAACTGCACTGGCTCTCAATCAAAGAATGTATTGCTTTCAAAATCTGCACCCTGGTTCATAAAATTATCTACAGCGAAGCCCCGGGATACATGACAGACTTCATAGACTTACCAACCAGAAACACAACAGGATCAACACAAACATACCTAAATCTCCACTACCCAAGCTGCAAAGGACTCAAATACAAATCAACCTATGCATCCAGCTTTTCCTACATAAGCACACAACTATGGAACGTATTACCAAAAGCCGTGAAAACAACGTATGATCACCTAAACTTCCGGAAATCATTAAAAACTAGCCTGTTCAAAAAGGCTTACCCTATCGATCCAATTTAAATGCCTGTACCCTGCAACACAACGAAACCAAAGCTCGTAATGGACATATAATATCTCTTCCTCTCTACGATTCCCTAATGTGTCTGTACACTCGAACCTTATTCTACCACATTACTGTATCTGTTCATACCAGAATTGGCGAACGCCTTTACTGTACTACGTAAGCCACATTGAGCCTGCAAATAGGTGGGAAAATGTGGGATACAAATGTAACAAATAAATAAAATTATAACATCCTCACTTTGGTTTTCCTTTCCTAATACCTAACATTCTATTTGCTTTCTTAGCCGCAGCAGCACACTGAGCAGAAGGTTTCAACGTATCATCAACGACGACACAGATCCCTTTCTTGGTCCGTGACTCCTAACGTGGAACCTTGCATGACGTAGCTATAATTCGGGTTCCTCTTTCCCACACACATCACTTTGCACTTGCTCACATTAAACGTCATCTGCCATTTAGACGCTCAGTCTCCCAGTCTCATAAGGTCCTCTTGTAAGTTTTCACAATCCTCCCGCGATTTAACGACTTTGAATAACTTTGTGTCATCAGCAAATTTAATTACCTCACTAGTTACTCCCATCTCTAGGTCATTTATAAATATGTTAAAAAGCAGCGGTCCCAGCACAGACCCCTGGGGAACCTCACTAACTACCCTTCTCCATTGAGAATACTGACCATTTAACCCTACTCTCTGTTTTCTGTCTTTGAACCAGTTTTTAATCCACAATAGAACACTACCTCCTATCCCATGACTCTTCAATTTCTCTCTGGAGTCTTTCTTGAGGTACTTTGTCAAACGCCTTCTGAAAATCCAGATACACAATATCGACCAGCTCCCCTTTATCCACATGTTTGTTCACCTCTTCAAAGAAATGTAGTAGATTGGTGAGGCAAGATTTCCCTTCACTAAATCTGAGACCTTACTGCCAGCCATTGACCTAGCGGTAAAGAATTTGGATGATAATGACCTACGCACATCAAATGCCACTTGGTGCGTGTCCGCTACGTGTGCCAGAAAATAAAAAATATTTTTCAGACGCGCGTAGTGGACGTGCACAAAATTGAAATTACAGTAAGGGCCACGCGGTAACCAGGCGGTAACTCCACTTTGGCGTGTGTTGGGCGAGCGTAGGCGTCTACGCAGCTTAGGAAAAGGGGTCCTCAAAGAGCCATCAGCACGTACTTTTAGAAGGCAAGTCATTTTCAAATAGACCAATTAGCATCTGTGCATTTTTATAGCATGTTCTGAGATGGATGATGTTGGATATAACCGTGATTTTAGAGTTTAATTGCAAAAATCTCAGGGGCAGGGGGATGAAAATTAATAGGGGGAGGAGCATATGAGCTAAATGTTTGCCTGGAGCTTCTAATCTTGGCCAGCCTGAAAGCTGCTAGATCAGGTTTTGACTTGATTTCAATGGTATTTCAAATGATTTGAAGGATCATAGTTGACATAGTAGATGACGGCAGAAAAAGACCTGCATGGTCCATCCAGTCTGCCCAAGACAAACTCATATGTGTATACTTGAATTGAATTTGTACCTGTCCTTTTCAGGGCACAGACCATATAAGTCTGCCCAGCAGTATTTCCCGCCTCCCAACCACCAGTCCCGCCTCCCATCACCGGCTCTGGTACAGACCGTATAAGTCTGCCCTCCCCTATCCTCGCTTCCCAACCACCACCCCCTCTTCCCCCCACCTGCTCCGCCACCCAATTTCAGCTAAGCTTCTGAGGATCCATTCCTTCTGCACAGGATTCCTCTATGCATATCCCATGCATGTTTGAACTCTGTTACCGTTTTCATCTCCACCACCTCCCGCGGGAGGGCATTCCAAGCGTTCACCACCCTCTCCGTGAAAAAATACTTCCTGACATCTTTCCTGAGTCTGCCCCCCTTCAATCTCATTTCATGTCCTCTCGTTCTACCGCCTTCCCATCTCTGGAAAAGATTCGTTTGCGGATTAATACCTTTCAAATATTTGAACGTCTGTATCATATCACCCCTGTTCCTCCTTTCCTCCAGGGTGTACATGTTCAGGTCAGCAAGCCTCTCTTCATACGTCTTGGAATATAAATCCCATACCATCCTCGTAGCTTTTCTTTGCACCGCTTCCATTTTTTTAACATCCTTCGCAAGATACGGCCTCCAAAACTGAACACAATACTCCAGGTGGGGCCTCACCAACATCTTATACAGGGGCATTAAAACCTCCTTTCTTCTGCTGGTCACTCCTCTCTCTATACAGCCTAGCAATCTTCTAGCTACAGCCACCGCCTTGTCGCACTGTTTCGTCGCCTTCAGGTCCTCAGATACTATCACCCCAAGATCCCTCTCCCCGTCCGTGCCTATCAGACTCTCCGTGCCTGTCTGTTCCCTCATCAAAAGAAATTGCATGATGTGATACCCGCCTGTGAGCTTTCTCAGGAGTAGCCCCCCAGGCTCTGGAATTTACTCCCAGAGGGGTTACATATAACTCGAGACTACCTCTATTTCAGGAAGCAGGTGAAAGCCTGCTTCTTCTCCCAAGCCTTTAATACATAGAGTGACTGACTATACACCCATTCTGCACCTGGACTACCTTGCTACACACACTGTAACTTAGATCAGTTCCTTATCTCTTGCTTAACTATACAAAAAACATGCCTTGAGTTTAACTAACCATCAAATTATCCCAACTGACTCTTGTTCCCTTTGTATATCTGCTCTTGGTCCTTCAGCTATATGATAAGCTGTATTGTAGAAACTATTCAGCACCATATTAATGTTAGTTAAATGTTCTAATGCCTGCTTATTAGGTGTATCATTAGTTGCCAGAGAATGTAGTAAAAGCGGTTAGCTTAGCAGGGTTAAAAAAAAGGTTTGGCCAGCTTCCTAAAGGAAAAGTCCATAGACCATTATTAAAATGGACTTGGGGAAAATCCACTGCTTATAAACAGCATAAATTGTATTGTACTGTTTTGGGATCTTGCCAGGTACTTGTGACCTGGATTGGCCACTGTTGGAAACAGGATGCTGGGCTTGACGGACCTTCGGTCTGTCCCAGTATGGCAATACTTATGTAGTTTTTGAACTCAATATTCACAGCTGTTGACAGGCTGAGAATATTGCAGAGAGTTAGATATGGAGTATTTGAAGAAGGGCTTGATTTATTGTAGAGGCGGAATTATGTGGGAAATAAACTGAGGAAGTTGAGAAGTGGTGTGAAAAGCAGTTGGGCAAAATGTGAAGAGAGTTCACTTTTGGGTCTCTTACCACATTTGTTTGGACTCCCTCCAGGTTCTCTGTGTCCTTCTTGAAGCCTGAGGCCAGTCGTGGTACTCCAGCGATGGTGGGCTCAAGTAGAGAACTGGAAGTGTAATAATATGTCTGTTGTGGTCTCGGCTTCCTCCATGTCTGCTTTGATTTCTACCTCTCATTTCCAGGTTGTGACTGTATTGTCGAAAAGAAGGACTTCTGGATTTCCTGTCGGTACTGCAGTAATGGTAATATTTTGAGACAAGAGCAATTGAAAGCTATTTGGGAAAATATTCAAATGCTGTTGTTAGTGTTATCTTTTTTTTTTTAACACTAGCTGTGGTGTTTAAATCTATTCTGCTGAATATATGTGGGCAGTGGTGACTTCCTCTGGCTCTACAGATAGGTGGCGACATTCGGCAACTATGTGTATTGCAATGGGGTTTAAATTAGGACAGCCTTTTTGGTGGCCTAAATTAATCTGCATAGAAAGGGATGTTGGATAAGTTACAGTGGAGTGGAGGAGTGACCTAGTGGTTAGAGCACCTGCCTTGACATCCAGAGATGGCTGGTTCAAATCCCACAGTTGCTTCTTGTGATCTTGGGCAAGTCACTTAACCCTCCATTGCCTCAGTTATAAACTTAGATTGTGAGCCCTCCTCCAGAGAAATATCCAGAATACCTGAATGTAACTCAACTTGAGCTATTACTGAAAAAGGTGTGAGCAAAATATAAATAATAATACATTAAAAAAATAATACAGTTAGGTGCAGCAGGTATTTCCCTATCCCCAGAGGGCTTACAATCTAAGCTTGTATGTGCGGCAAATAACTTGCCCAAGATCACAAGGAGCTGCAGTGGGATTTGAATTCTGGCTTCCTTGGTTCTCAGCCCACTGCTCTAATCATTCAACCACTCCTTCAGATAGTGGCTGAATATCAACGACCATCTGTAGAGTTAGGTGGAAACCTATGTTTGACCCTCGCTGCACCCAAGAAGGTTTTGAGGAGCAAGAGATGGCATGACATCACATCACAAAGCTGAAGCCGGTCTCCACCCAAGCAGGTTTTCATTCTCCCCAATGCAGCCGCTGCCATCTTGGTACACCCAAAACAATGCAATTGATAGGGTGACAAGCACCATGGCCATAATGGGCCAGATAGGCTCATGCTGTCTCCTGTTCATCAAACCTCGTTCGCTGTACCCCAGCACTAGGGCAATTTTTAACAGAGCACTTTCTGTTAGGTCTCTGAGAATGTGCAAGAGATGAGTAGTTCTATAACGACACCTTACCCCAGCCACAGACCTGGTGTAACTGTGAACACCTAATGCAGCTGGCATGTGCGTAACTTGCAACTCGGACTAGGGTTACCATATGGCTCCAGAAAAAGGAGGACAGATTGAGCCAGTCTGGGTTTTACTTCCATTGCTGTCAATGGAAGCAAAACCCGGACTGGATTAATGTGTCCTCCTCTTTCTGGAGCCATTTGGTAACCCTAACTCTGACCATTAGAGATGACCCAATATTATTTCAGATCTGCTGATGGTCTTGTAATCCCAGAGCTGGTGAGAAGCAGTCATTAAATAAGTTCAGTTTGAGGCCATGTGTTGCCACCTCTTGGGGATGAGAGGCCATTTCCCTCCCCAGATTCTATGTAGGATGCCCAATATAGAATCAATAATTGGAATTAATTGGTAGCAATTTGAATTTGCATGCACATTTGCCCTAGTCGTTATTCTAGAACATTCGCACATAAAATTTCATAGCATGCAACTCAAAAGGGGTGTGGCTACGGGAGGAATAGGGGTGTATCGGAGGCATTCCCAGATGTTAGGTGCAATGCTACAGAATAATGTCATGTCCATGCTTAAGTTGGGATCCAGCAATATATCAGGTTTCGGCAGGTGTAAATCCAGCTCCCAACATTACTTGCGAGATCCGAGCTAAGCTAGTGGTCTGCAACAGACCCTTTGCAGAATTTCAGTTTAACATGGATCTTTCTGGTACCTATTCTTTGGGCTCAGTCTGACCAGTGGAAAGGAATGGGTCTGTTGGCCTTGAGCAGGCTCGAATGCCCCATCACTCAGCTCCCTTGCTCTTTCACTGCCTTGCAGGCGTATGCTGTTCTTTTTCCAACTACGTTATCATCCTTGGTACCTTTGGGATCACCCTGACGATAGTGGTTATTACGCTGCTCTTTGTGTACATCTGCTGGAAGATCCGGAAAGGTACGTAGACTGGAATAAATGGACCATCTGATTAACTACAACTGGGGGGGGGGGGGGGGGGGGGAGGGGAGGAAATCAGCCAGTGGTGAGAAAGTAGGTTGACGACATCATGCTACTGCCACCATACTCCAACCTGAATGAATCTTTTTATCAGGGTGGGAACAAAATTACATACAAAGTATAGCGATGCTTCAGCAATTGAATTTTGTACAACCTGCTAAATATGTACCCGTAGTGTGTGAGCAAACTAAGAGTTTTTGTACACGTCCTTGGGTTAAATGTGCTTCTTTTAATGGTATGGGATTTGCGTTAAAAGACATATAAGGAGAGGCTTGCTGACCTGAACATGTATACCCTGGAAGAAAGGAGAAACAGGGGTGATGTGATACAAACATTCAAATATTTGAAAGGTATTAATCCACAAACAAATCTTTTCTGGAGATGGGAAGGCAGTAGAACTAGATGGCATGTAATGAGATTGAAGGGGGGCAGACTCAAGAAAAATGTCAGAAAGTATTTTTTCACAGAGATAGTGGTGGATACTTGGAATGCCCTCCCGCGGGAGGTGGTGGAGATGAAAACGGTAACGGAGTTCAAAAATGCATGGGATAAACATAAAGAAATCCTGTCCAGAAGGAATGGATCCTCAGAAGCTTAGCAGAGATTGGGTGGCAGCACCGGTGGTTGGGAGGCAGGGCAAGTACTGGGAAGACTTCTACGGTCTATACCCCGAAAATGGCAAGGATAAATCAAGGTCAGCTATACATATAAAATAGCACATATGAGTTTATCTTGTTGGGCAGACTGGATGGACCGTAGAGGTCTTTATCTGCCGTCATCTAGTATGTTACTATGTTTTTGGTTAATAATGAGCTCTAGGATGACCAAGTCCAACCCCCCCTCTCCTGCCAAGAGCAGAATTTTTTTCCACAAATCTTTGCCAATTTATTGCATGTGCAGTGCTGGGGGGGCAGGGCTTTGGGAATGTTTAAGGTTTGCTATGCCTGGCCTGTCTGATAATATCACATCTTTTTTCAGTTTTTCTGCAAGGGAGGAGACGGAAATCCATAATGGTGAGTGATAGGATTGGAGAATAGGAATGGGGAAAGGGAAGGAGAGAAGGAGGCCTAGAGATGGAAAGAGAGGGGAAAGACAGAGGGGAAAAACAAAAGGAAGAGAGGGAGGGGAGAGTAAAAAAAAGAGAGAGGGAGAGAAAAAGTGAGTGAAACGGAAAGAACTGAAGGTGGAGATAGAGAGAGTGGGAAAGACAAGGAGGGAGAAAAGGGAAAGAAAAGGAGAGGGAAGAAGGGAGAGAGATGGGGAGAAATGGAAAGTGGGAAAATTTAAAGGAAGGGGAGAATGAAAGAGGGAGGGAGAGAGGCAGAGAGAATGAGAGACAAGGGGAAGAAAGTGGAGAGTTGAGAAGAGGGAAGAATGAAGGGAGAGATGAAGGGGAGGAGGAGACAGTGGAAGTTAGGGAGGGAGGAAAAGGAGACAGACCTTGAGAGATAAAGATGGGGAAAAATATAGAGGCTTAGAGAGATAAATGAAAGCTTGTCCTCTGGGGCTAATCTTTACTTCCTTATACCCCTCAGAAGGAGGAAAGGAAGGAGGAGGAGGAGGAGCAGGCGGAGATGGTGAAGGAAGGCAGCCTTCACTATGCCTCTCTCCAGAACCTGCAGAGTCTATCCAGAAGCAGCTGCCATGACTCAGAGGACAAGACCTGCTATGCCAGTGTGGCTGAGCTGTGCAGGGAGGAGGATATTCAGCCGGAGCAGAGCACAGACCTACTGCTGCAGGAGAGTCAGGCACCATAGCCAAGCTGGACCTCTCCCAGGACCCATGAGACTTTTCTCTGTGTTGGGGGTGGGCAACCATGATCCTTGAGGGCTACAATCCAGTCGGATTTTCAAGATTTCCACAATGGCCCTAGAGGAGCGTGGTTGACCATTCCCACTGTAAGTCTTCAACGTCTGGTTCTTCAACAACCCAAGCATGGCTCATACTTAATACCCCTTGTTCAGCTTCCATCAGGAACGTGTCATTGACAGCCTCTCTCTTTACCTTTTCCATTTGTCTTTCATCCAGGATTCATCGCTCAAGCCTCTCATCTTAGTCCTTCCCTATCTGACTCTCACCGACTGTTTGTCATCCGTTTGGAATCCTGTCATTGGGCGCTCCTATCGTGACTCAACACTAGTTTATAGCTCAGCAAAGGATGTGGTCACCTCAGGATGCCCGCTAGAGGTGCTAGTTGACATTTGAAACACCATCATCGTATTACAGGTTGCCAACTGTATCCATCTTCACCAGACAGGGTTGATCCAGTCCTGACTTTACCCCACTGAATGCAGGGACTTTTAGTCATGCTTATCTCATGGAATGCAATGCGGAAACCCCTGAATGCAAAGGGGTAAACCCAGGACTGGATCAACCCTGTTGGGCAAATCTGAATCCAGTTGGCAACCTTAGCTCCAGGGAATACTCTCTCCTCTCTTCAGACCTACCCTTTCCCTTGCCCCCCCTCCCCCAGTCATGTAGATTGCTGCCAAGGCTAAGGCCACCCCTGCCTTGAATATTGTGCAGGCCTGAGGACCCATCCCCAAAGGACCTGGACTATGAGGGAAAGAGATGATCAAGGTGTAGATAGAATGAGGAAATGACTTCATGGACAAGCAAGAGCCACAGCTGGGAATGGGACCCTTAGGAGGGCGCAGGGAGGGGCTCTTCCTGCAGTCCAGAACCCTGAACCTATTTCTAAGTTCTTGACTTAGTACATTGAGCGATGAATGTCTGTAACTCTATTTCCTCTTTCCATTTTATTAAAAAACAACAACTTTGTGTTCTGTACATTTAGAGGATTGTAAACTGTTTATATGAGAGGGGGGGGGGTGGAATTTGTAGTTCAAACTCATCAACATTGCTCTCACAATTTCTTATTCTCTGTCGGAAAAAAATTTTTTTTATTAGGTTTGCAGAAGGAACCTGTGTTTATGGAGCACTGGCTGAGAACCAGGGCTTTTTTTGAGGGGGTACTTGGGGGTACTGAGTACCGGCACCTTTTCCATTGTCTGCTAGAATTGACCCATGGTCCCCAGGTTTTAATGAAAGAGCTCAGGCTCTGCACACCAATTCTGCCTTGTCATAGATTCTGTGACTGGTTGCAGGGGGCCTGGCTATTGTGGGGTGGGTCCCTCAGTGATCACCCCACCCCTGAAGGGTGGCCTGGCATTTGAGTACCGACACCTTTTTTGCTAGAAAAAATGCACTGCTGAGAACTAGCATGCTTGTCACACCCATGTGGCAGATCTAGGTTACATTCCTGTCTCCGCTTCCCCGCAGGAAGCCCCCGGCCTCTCTAAGAGTTCCAGTAAGTATTAGGGGTGGGCAGCCACGAGAGTTTCATTTTGTGTCATTTCCTGTGATATTTATGGGAATGTTTGTTTTGTTTGGGGTTTTCTGGGTGTTATTTTGAGACGGGAGCTATGTCATCGAGAGTGTATGCACTTTCAGAAAGAGCACGCACGTTTCGCAAAGAGTTTGTGCTATTTGCAAAAACAGACTATTTCTCAATAGTGCTCATGTATGCGATCGTTCATGGACTCTCAGGAAAGAGTGGACCTTCTTTGCAAATAGTGAACACTGTATAAAGTACACACTCTATAAGAACGTAAGAGTAGCCATACTGGGTCAGACCAATGGTCCATCTAGCCCAGTATCCTGTTTCCAAACAGTGGCCAAGCCAGGTCACAAGTACCTGTCAGAAGACCCATCTGTTTGAGACAATTTACGGAAAAAACCAAAACACATAGAGTCCACACTCACTTACATCAATGCATCACACATCCACTTATGATCTCTCATCCCCCTAATTCCACATTACTCATACATATACTTACAGAAATATGTACACCATGTGCCTCTTTGTCTTAACACTGCCCTTAAGCTTCCCATTGTCTCCTCCCAAAGTCTCAATGTTGATGTCCCATTGTGATATTCCTAATGATACTTCGATTATCTCGCATAACTTGTACAATGTAACCCATAACCAATTTGTAACAACTGTATTCTCATTATTCATATCTTATTGTAAGCCACACTGAGCCCGCAAAGAGGTGGGAAAATGTGGGATACAAATGCAAACAATAAATTAGTAGCAACATTCCATGTAGAACCCCAAAGAATAGCAAGATTCTGGAATCCTAAAGAGTAACAAGATTCCATGTAGACCCCATAGAGTAACAAGATTCTAGTCAGAATCACAAAGAGTATCAATATTCCATGCTACTTACCCCAGGGCAAGCAGTGGCTCCCCCCATGTCTCTCTCAATAGCAGACTATGGACTTGTCCTCCAGGAACTTGTCCAAACCTTTTTTAAACCCACATACGCTAACCGCCGTTACCACATTCTCCGGCATAAATTCCAGAGCTTAACTATTCTTTGAGTGCAAAAATATTTTCTCCTATTTGTTTTAAAAGTATTTCCGTGTAATTTCATTGAGTGTTCCCTGGTTTTTGTACCTTTTGAAAGAATGAAAAATCGATTCACCTCCACCTGTTCCATACCACTCATTATTTTATAGACCTCAATCACAACTCCCCTCAGCAGTCTCTTTCCCAAGCTGAAGAGCTTTTTAACCTTTCCTCATATGAGAGTTCCATCCCCTTTATCATTTTGGTCATTCTTCTTTGATCTTTTCTAATTCCGCAATATCTTTCTTGAGATACGGCGACCAGAATTGAAAGATAGAACACAATTGACTGCAAACAAAGATAACACAAAATGTCATGTTTTTTTCCCAGCTTGTTTTCATTTGCCAACAACATAAAATGACATTTCCCATGTTTTAAATAAATGCATATCCTTAGTAAATATTACTGCTGCACCCCAGCCTCCAGGACTCTCTGACTCCCTCTAGCTGTCACATGCTCTTCCTACAGGCTAATACTTTCTTGTGTCCAAGGCTAGCAGGATCCCAGATAGCTCTGCTCTAAAGAAAGTTTATGATCTGGATAAATGTAGTCACAGTGAGGGAGAAAGAGGCAGAGGAGTGGCAAAGTAAGTATTAATCTATTGTTAGTAATATATAATTTATCTTTTAAATCAAGTATGGAAGATTGGAGGGTGGCCAACGTAACGTCGATTTTTAAAAAGGGTCCAGAGATAATCTGGGAAATTATAGACTGGTGACCCTTACGTTGGTGCTGGGCAAAATGGTAGAGACTATTATAAAGAAACCCCCCTGTTTACAAAGCCGTGCGTCAATGCTGACACAGTCCATTCAAAGTGAAAAACCATAGTCATAAGTCTAATGAACTATTCTACACCGACGCAGAGAAGCACAGACAAGACTAAGAGGCTGAGCACAACGCCAGGACTTTAACACCAAGCTCGAGGAGGCATAAAAGGGTTATCTCAGTTTTCTGCGGTAGCATTTGGAAGGATTTAAATAAATGTCCATTTTTTGCTTTCTGTTTCAAGCATACACAGGACGCACAACTTTTTTTTCTGGTTTCCATGAAGTGCACATGTGAAAAAAAAAAAAGAGCAGAACCTAGGGTGTGGTGTGTTAGAAGAGCACACAGTTTTACCCTAAAATCAGCTACAGCTGCCTACAGGTCTGAGCTGCAAAAAATTGTATTGCCCTACTTCTGCGCATGTGCGAAATTACAGGGCTGCCGAGAAAGGGGGGGCAGGGGAGGCAAAATTCCCCGAGCCTGGGCCTCCAAGGGGGGGCCTGCACTGGGGTCTCTTTATCTCTCCTGCTCCTCACGGGACCCGAGTGATCACGTCCCGACAGGAGCAGGAGAGAGAAAACTCCAGCGCTGTGGCCGGGCCCCCTTTGGAGGTTGGGGAGGACCCGGAAGAGCCCTCCAGCGCTGCTCTTCTGCCCAGCTGAGCAGCCGCTTTTCCTGTCAGGCGTACACGCTCGGATTTCAAACCAAGCATGCCCTGATAGAAAAAGCAGCCGCAGGGGCAGGCAATCGGCAGAAGAGCAGCGCTGGAGGAAGACGTCTTCTGTGGCGGGGCCTCGAGATCCCTGCCAGCCAACAAGGTATTTCAATTGTGGCAGTGATCTGGAGGGGGGGGGGGCAGGAGTCACGATTGTGGGGGAGTGGCAGCAATCTGTGGGGGCGGTGGCCCTGCCCCGGGCCTGGTTCAGTCCTTTGACGGCCCTGCGAAATTATAGAGAACAACGTTGGATTATGTTTTTCAATACAGTTAGGCTGAATGTTTAAATGGGGAATTGGAAATGGTTCTCCCTGGTCTGTTTAGCGTATCGGCAATCGTACCATTGGCGAGATATCACTGCATTTGTGCCTTTCAGTGTTTAATGTGATGCACGTGGCGCGTGTTTTGTATCACTGTGTTTTTCTAAAGCACAACGACGCCGTCTTCCAGTAGGAGTGTGGTGGTTTCATAGAGACTCCTGAGGAAGGCCTGACAGCCGAAACACAATTCATGTAGAGTCTAGATTCTGCCAATCGATTAACGTTTGCTTTTACACCTTCGCTGTGCTTGGTATTCTTCGATTCTGCGGAGCATTGTTCTTCTGTCTTTCTGTTCGTTCTCCCTGGTCTAACCTGATTGATTATACGCATCGGCGTCAGCTGCCATCTTGATCTGTTATAGAAAGATGTGTTGTGAGTTTGAAAAACATGCCACTATTCTAATGTGGTAAACAGAATGGAGGGCCGTCTTTTGCTGATATTTATTTCTCCATGGCAGCTTCTTCCCGAAGCAGCCTGGCGAAACATGGTATGTCGTCGGATGACAGCTCCCTGCAAGGCTGATTGCTGCACCAAGTTATGACAAGTTTGCTTGAGAAGTGTGCTCATTTTATATGAAGGAGATAGATTCCATATAAATTGAATCTGAAAATATTGGACTGATGAGGATTTTATGATGAAGCATGAGTGAAGTCTACTTGGCTTTATATCTCATGGTCCATAAAAACATTTCAATATGAGGGAGGGGACTCTTCTTTTAGGGGGGATAGGGAGGGGCCAATCTACCTCTCCCCAAAACAGAAGGGACCCCCTTCCCTCCCCTTATTCCATCCTTCATTTTATATAAAGTTTTTACCACAGAGGAGACATGGAATGCTATTTTGTGCATAACATTTTTGCAATTCACAGATATGTGCTAATACCATTTTTTTCAGTTCATACCTGTGTGCAAGTGTCGCTGCCCTGTGGTACGCATCTGCGCACGTCCTGGAAGGCTACTCCACGCATAAAAATCAGCATTGATAACACTGTGAGGTCGATCCAGTCTAGGACACCGCAAAATAGGTGTCACAATGCAGACAGAATGCTGGGTGTTAAGAGGTATTCTGGGCAGCCAGCAGTGTCTCCTCTAAGTGGGCTGGGAGTTCTCCAACTACATTGCTGCCAGTAGGAGGTGGTGCTTCAATACTGTGTTTTCAATCACTAGGGACAGGCAGGTACCTGCAGAGCTTGCCTGACCTTCACTATCGAAAATGTAATAGTGAAACTGCACCCTCTCCTGGCAGGATTATAGTGGAGGACTCCCGCTCAGCTTAGAGGGCACCCAGAAGCTGTTATAGAATAGAATTAAGTTGGCATGTATGTGCCAACATTTAGGCCTGAGCACTTTTGCCTAGACGACGGCAGATGTAAATGTTGCACTTAAACACGTAACTTACAGCATTCTGTAAGTTATGTGCATAAGTGTGGGACCCATCCAGGCCCCGCCCATATGTATGTCCCCCTTGCAGATACTGGTGCACAAATTTCCATGTGCAACTCCTAGAATAAGTAAGGTTACCATACGTCTGATTTCCCCGGACATGTCCTCCTTTTCAGGGGACTGTCGGTGTTCTGGGGATTTTTTCCAGTCTGCCCATTTGGATTTCTGGGCGGGCAAGCTGGCTGGTGGGTGGGCCTAAGTGTGCCCTCTCTGACATACCTTAACACGCCCCGGTGGTCTAGTGGCGGCCTCTTCGGGGTGGAAAAGAACCCCACTTTTTCCTGTCCACTGCCGCTGGCCCACTCGCTGCCGCCACTTCAAAATCCTAATAAACCATAAATAAATAAATAAATGAATTTGCACGATCACAATTTTGCCAGGTCTATGACTGGTGTAACCGTGGGCTTGTTAATGTAAGGCGGGTTACTCTGTTACTTCTATATAACGGAATCTTGGCGCCGTTCCAGTATAGACGCCCACTGCGCAGCATTAGGGCATGTAAAATGGGGTGTTCAGTTATACAATTGCCACCAGATTCTCTATATGGTTCCTAGATTTGAGAGTTCAAATTTGTGCGTTCACCTGAGATGCGCAAGCAAATTAATTGCTTAACGAGCTCAATGACATCAAAAATTGGGTGCTAAAAACCAATTATTGCTCCTACTTGGCACTCATATTAGACTGTGCATCTTTATTCTATAAGGCAGGACGCCTAACTCCCATAGCGTGCATTTTGAAAGGGGTCATGGCCAGGGGCAGACTGACCATACCGACAACCAGGGCTATGGTGGAGGTGGGGGGAGGGTAGTGTTTTGCCTAACTCCCATAGCACATATTTTGAAAGCGGTAGGCCAGGGGCAGAATGACCATACTGACAACCAGGCAGTGCCCAAGGGCTGTGGGGAGGGGGGGGGGGGGTAGTGCTTCCCACCCATGTGCCTGATGTGCGATATCCTTCTCTCTCCTCGAGAACTTGGACCAGGACGCCACCATCTCCTCCCCCTCCTGTACTCCCATCCCCAAACCCCCCTTCACAAGCAGGGGCACCTGCAGCTAAATCAATCATCTGCTGCTGATGCTGGAACTTCCCTCTACCATGGCCCACCCCCTTCTGACATCACTTCCTTCTTCCTAAGCGCAGGTCACGGCAGAGGGACATTCCAGTGTCAGTGGCAGATGGCCAATTTAGCTGCAGGACCAAAGGAAAAGGTCAGTGGCTGGGGGAGGAGGAGACAGTAGGACTGGAGGGGGAAGGGGAGGCAGCAGGGGGAGGGGTAGCAGCAGGACTGGGGGGGGCAGTGGTTCCCATTGCTCAGGGGCCCAGACCACTTTCAGTCCGCTCCTGGGCATGGCCATGGGAGAAGCATAGGCGTGTCAGGGGTGTTCTGAAAATTTGCACGCATATAGTCATAGAATACTGGGTCAGGGTACCTAACTTGGTCGCCAGCATTTACAGCAGGTTTCATCAGGCATAAGTCTGAGCAAGATCTGTGCCCTTTAGACGCCTAAATTTGAGCTCCGTTTATAGAATCCGGTCCTAAGTATTACATAAGCACTTTATAGAAAACAGATGTGAGATGTGCAGATGGATCTAGGTAGATGAATGGACAGATGGATAAATGGATAGGGGACTGGCTGATCAACAGGGCCGTGCATACTGTGGAGGCATCTCAGAGCCGGGAAGAGGGAGCCTCAATTACCACATAGTGATAATGTTTAAATTTCAGATTTGATAAATCAGTTAAAAGGGCACCAAGACTTCACAGTTTGGAGTGAACAAGTAAAGCTCAAACTCACAAATCAAAACCATCATTTTTTTTTCAAAGCCTCATTATGGATACAACCTAAATCACATTCGCTTAAAAATGAAGTCATTTTTTTGAACAATTATCAGAAGCAATTCATAAAGGTGCTAACAGACCATTCCACCATTGGTCATTTATTATTAAATCAATATTCTTCAGTGTGATTCCGTTCCCCCTCCCCTCCAGTATTTACAAAAAAATTAAATAGTAACATAGTAGATGACGGCAGATAAAGACCTGTACGGTCCATCCAGTCTGCCTGACAAGATAAACTCATTTCATAAGGTGTGACACCTGATCTTGATTTGTCCCTGCCTTTCTCAGGGCACAGACCATAAAAGTCGGCCCAGCACTCTTTTATTAAAAAGTTCTGAAGATTCTGGAATCCTAAAGAGTTACAAGATTCTGGAATCCCAATTACCAGCAACATTCCATGTAGAACCCCAAAGAGTAACATAGTAAATGATGGCAGATAAAGACCTGAACCGTCCATCCAGTCTGCCCGACAAGATAAATTCATTTCATAAGGTATGATGTGATACCTGATCTTGATTTGTCCTTGCCATTTTCAGGGCATAGACCATAGAAGTCTGCCTGGCACTGTTCTTGTTCTAAAACTTCTGAAGTTGTCATCGAAGCCCCTAAAAGCTCCACTCCAGCCCATCCAAATCATATTCTAACCCTGTTCCAGCTTTGAAAACGTGACATCAGTGGACAAATACACATACCCTGACCACCTTCGTCTGATTAAAGCCACTGTCTCAATCCGTTTGAAAAACTTGTAAAGTTTACGAACACATCATTACCAGAGAATTCTATAGTTTGCAGTTTAATTTTGAATGTGAAAATCAAAAACTCATGTTTAAACTGGTTACCGTGGCAAGGATGTGGTATTTGGTCACTATCTCAACTCTAAAAAGCCCCCATCACACTCAGGGTCTTATTCTAAACTTCAGATCTCACCTGTTCATGTCAAGTACTGTTACTAGGAAATATTTAAAAAAAGTGTTAAGAGTGATATAAGAAACTACACAAAACTCTTCCAAACTAGAGAGAAGCTGGGAAACAGAATTTGATCTCCATGAAGGCAATGGTGACAGGCAAAATATATGGTCTAGAGTCAATCATCCAGCTTTATCTGCTGGAATCACTCAATCCTCCTTTTTTTTTTTTAAATATAAAAAGCCTATTGGACTCCAGTAAAGCTGGCAAAAATTACTAGAAGTCATCTTCGTTCCACATGTTGGTCTTGTTCTGAACCAGATGGATCTCTCTCCCATCTTCTCTTCTATTGCCCTCATATCCACAACAACTGGATCTCTGGGCTGAAGCCAGTAGGCAGAGCTTGTTGCCCTATCAATTACATTGTCTTGGGTGTACCAAGATGGTGGCAGCTGCACTGGGGAGAATGAAAACCTCCTTGGGTTGATCAGCTTCAGCTTTGTAATGTCACGCCATCTCCTGGTCATCAAACCTCCTCGGCATTGCCTAAGAAAAGCAGGACTACAAATTCCTGCATGAAGTGGAGTAAACCCAGGATTGGCCAAGTGAGCCAAGGTGATCAAAGGAAAGAAAAGCTGCAATAGTCATCTCCAATTCAAGTTTATGGAGATAGGACCGAACTCATGACTGCTTGCATCAGGAGTCATCAGATTCTCATAAAAGCAACTGTTGAATAATTATACAGTGCTGATAAGAAAGATACTTCTTAATATCCATTGTATATCGGCATGTCAAGGAGCTTTCAACGACTATTGTAGCTTTTCTTTCCTTTGATCACCTTCACTCGGTTGTCTCATATAATGTGGAGGTTTCTTCCTGCTCGTTTCACTTAAACCCAGGATGGGATCAATCCTTTTGGGCAAATCTGGATCCACTTGGCAATCTAATTGTGGCACCAGAGCCTGCTAAGTTTCGCAGTTTCAGGAGCAAGACCTTTTGGCCAGTTCTGAGGAGTAGCCTAATGGTCAGTGCAGTGGCCTGAGATCCAGAGGAACTGGGTTCAGTTTCAACTGTAGTTCCTTGTAAATCTGAGCAAGTCACTTAACCCTCCATTACCCCAGGTACAAAACAAGTTCCTGTATATAATATGTAAACTACCTCGATTATAACCACGGAAAGGTAATATATCCAACCCCATCCCCTTTCCCAAAGCAGTGTGGGATTTGTAGTCCCTGATGCTACATATTGAAATCAGCACTGCAGGACCCATAATGCATTAGGATGAGGTTGTCAAAAATTCAGGACTGATCTAAAATCTCTCTCCTTGAACTGGGCAATTTAGAAGTTCTGCCCAACTCATCTGAAAGCTGCCAGGCCAGCAGACAGGTCATGAGTGACCAACTAGTGAAACATTAGACTCCTTGATGACCTTGGTTCCGAAACACAGACCCCGCCCTTTTCCTCCTCCGCCACAGAAGCTGACATGATGGGACTGCACTGCACATTCCTTACCCACGTTTCCTCCAGGCTCATCCGCTGACTCACACACACACACACTCACCAGTGTTAATGTGAGATCTGACATATCTCAGAACCCATATTTGCAGCCATACCTGCTACACTTGTGTACTGCAGAAGGGCACTGAAGCACAAAGCTCAGAATGTTTTTTTTTTTTTTTTAATTCTGTGCCGACATCCTTATGTATTAATAATTTCTTCAGATGCTGCCTGTGCACATCTGCAGCTACCTCTTGGGGTCCCAGCTCAGACCTTGCTACTGTAGAATGGCACTAGAGTACAAAGTCCATGATATATTTTTTCCTCATTAGCTGAGGTTGGTGTGAATAAATGATGTCTTCAATGCTTCCTGTATGTGATGCAGGCTCAGCTCAGTTCAGATGTTGTTGCAGCTTACACTCTGTTACTGCAGAGTGACACTAGCCCACAAAGCTCAGGATCAAGGGTTTCCTAACCACTAGAACATATCAAGTGAAATCAAGCTCAAACAGATCACCACTGTGGAAAGCAGAATGCAGAGTAGCTCAAGGATCAACACTATCACCGATCCTTTTCAACCTAACGATGACCCAACTAGCCAAATCCTTATCCAACCAAGGCCTCAACCCTTTCATCTATGCAGATGATGTCACAATATACATTCCTTACAAATGTGATCTGACAGAAATCACCAACAAAATCAAGCTCAGCTTGAATATCATGGACTTATGGGCAAACGCATGTCAACTAAAACTCAACACAGAAAAAACACTGTCTCATCCTCTCATCCCAATACAATACGAACAAACCCACAAACATAAACACCCCAGATTATACCCTCCCTATCTCAGACAGCCTGAAAATTCTCGGCATTACAATCGACCGTAACCTCACACTAGAGAACCAAGTGAAATCTACAACAAAGAAAATGTTCCACTCAATGTGGAAACTCAAACGCATGAAACCATTTTCCCGAGGGAAACATTTCGCAACTTGATACAATCAATGGTACTAAGCCATGTAGACTACTGCAACAGAATTTATGCGGGATGCAAAGAACAAATTATAAAGAAACTTCAGACTGCTCAAAACACAGCAGCCAGGCATATATTTGGAAAAACACGATTTGAAAGTGCCAAACCCCTCCAAGAAAAGCTGCACTGGCTCCCAATCAAAGAACCTATTGCTTTCAAAATCTGCACCCTGGTCCATAAAATTATCTATGGCGAAGCCCCGGGATACATGATGGACCTCATAGACCTACCAACCAGAAACACAACAGGATCAACATGAACATACCTAAATCTCCACCACCCAAACTGCAAAGGACTCAAATACAAATCAACTTATGCATCCAGCTTTTCCTACATAAGCACACAACTATGAAACGCATTACCAAAAGCCGTGAAAACAACGTATGATCACCTAAACTTCCAGAAATCTTTAAAAACTAGCCTGTTCAAAAAGGCTTACCCTATCGATCCAATTTAAATGCCTGAACCCTTCAACACAACGAAACCAAAGCTCGTAATGGGCATACAATAACTCTTCCTCTCTACGATTCCCTAATGTGTCTGTACACTCGAACCTTATTCTACCACATTACTGTATCTGTTCATACTGGAATTGGCAAACGCCTTTATGGTATTATGTAAGCCACATTGAGCCTGCAAATAGGTGGGAAAATGTGGGATACAAATGTAACAAATAAATAAAATCTGTTTTCCTCTAGCAGGGATATCTTGAAAGCACCACAGATTTCTTGTTTGAACACATTAAACATCATATTCCGGATGGTCGTGCAAAACAAAGCAGTCTACCAGCTGCCATCTCCGTTCGCTCATATATCCTCCTCTGCTTTTCAATGGCTTAAAAAATCATTTTTTCCCCCACTGACTGGCTCCCTCCTGCAACCAGACCTAATCAGGAATGCAGTATAGCACACCCTTGGTTAACACCTCTGTTCCCCAAATAATTACACTGTACTGACATCTTTATATTAAACATTAATGAGGACACAAATTAAACCCTCTGTGCTCTCTCTCTAAAAGATTTAGAAAGTGGTCATATGTGAGAAGAAAGAGCTTTTAGGGCATTAGAGCTGCAGACTTTGGATCTGGTTCCCAGTCTTTTTTTTTCCTTATTTTCTCCTTTACCTTCTAGATCAAATGAAACCAGCTTTTAATTCACAACTCGCTGAGAATTAACCCTCATCTTAGGATTCCCCTGTCCCTTACTCTTGACATGAGGATGATACCCTCCCCTAGTCCTCACTACCCCCCAGGGGCATGAACACTGCAACTCCTTTGGCCTATCCAGGGAACTGTAAGTTGAACACAGAGAGATTGAACCAGGGGACCCTTCACACACCGAGGCACCTCATTCCTGCCCCTCCACCCCTCTCCTGTACCGTAATCCTGGACAGAACTGAGGAAATCTGTTGGGTGTTTTTATTGGTTCCTGTTTCCTCATCTTCAGCTGGGAGCTGTCCAAGTCCACATTATAGAAGAGGAAGCATATACAAGTCACTTCACGTTTCCCCTTCAACTGCTGAGGAAATACAGGATTGCTGAAGTGACTGTGTTTTCAAGCATGCACACAGACCTGAGGGGTTTATAAAGCAAGCACACCATCACCTTGCCCTGTAAGAGTGTCTCTCAGCGCCTGCTGGTCCCGGCTCCATCTCCCTCCTGCCACCATGAGCTTAGAGCTCAGGAACGAGGCCTTTTCCTCTTTTGCCCTCTATGCCACACTGTTAATCATCAAGATGTACCTACTGGGCATCCTCACCGGCCAACTTCGACTACGCAGAAAGGTAAGCGAGGATAGGGTTAGAGGAGGGGGGTCCGCCGTGAATGCTGGAATAGCAGATTCTGCTATACGGCAGATGTGAGGTGCGCTGGTAGACCTGAAATTTTGGATTTCCGTGGTAAAGTTACAGTTATTTCATTTATAACCCGCTGAAGACAACAAGAAGTGCTTAGCGGATAACAATTTCAAGAAATATTAGATCAAAGATCTAGGATGTAACAGAGATTCATATGCTTGCCAACACTGAAAAGTTCATTTATCCAAGGTGTATTTATGAAACAAAATTGTTTTAGAAACTCAACGTGTAATTAAACTCTGGAATTCATTGCCAGAGAATGTAGTAAAAGTGTTTAGCTTAGCAGGGTTTAAAAAAAAGGCTTGGATGGCTTCCTAAAGGAATAATCCATAGACCATTATTAAAATGGACTTGGGGAAAACCCACTGCTTACTTCTAGAATACAAAACACTCGGTAGTAACTCTCGCCACAAGCTCTACTTGTCCCAGTATGGCAATACTTATGTAAAGTTTCCTGGATATAATACCTCTAGAACTTGAAAATGATACCGCCATTCTATTCCTTCCATCATAGAATTGACCAGCTAGTGATCTACATAGGAGATAAACCATATATTGAGGCATTAGACCACTTAAGACCTTAAAGACTAAACAATCTAGCTCAAACAAAATTCTGGCCTCCACTGGAAGCCAGTGCAGGGTCACAAAAAAAGGTGTTATGCTATCTGATTTCTTCAGTGCATAGATCAGACTTACTGCAACATTTTGTATTGTTTGAATTGTCTTCAACAGAGGTTTTGAGAATCCTAAATAAACAATGTTGCACTAGGTTCAACCTACTCAAAATTAGCAACTGAACCACTAGTCTAAATTGATTCTGTTCCAGCAGGTGCTGCTGTAGGGCAGGAATAAGGTGCACTGGCAGAATTGTGTTTGTGGCTGGGTGAGGTCTCAGTGCTGGAACAGCAGGGGGTGCTGCAAGGCAGGAGTGAGGTGTATCTGAGGTGAGAGGGAGTTAGCATTAAAATAACAGGGAAGGAGTGAGGTGCATTAGCAAAGCTATGTGTGTGAGGGGGGTTAGTATTGAAATTACAAGAGGTGCTGAAGGATAGGAGTGAGGTGTATTAAAAAGAACTGTGTATGGGTGATTCTCGGTACTGGTGCATGGGGGTGTCATGGGACAGGAATGAGGTGCATTGACTAAACTCTTTGTGTGTGGGGTGATCTCAGTTCTTGAGCAGCAGACATTGCTGTGTGGCAGGAGTGAGGTACATTGGCAGAACTGTTTTTTTTGGGGGAAGTGAGGTCGCAGTGCTAGAATAGCAGGAGGTGTTGCAGGTTAGGAGCGAGTTTTTTTTTTTTTAAGCAGAGGAAAGGAGTTAATGTTAAAATAACAGGGGGTTCTACAGGGCAGGAGTGAGGTTCATTTGCAGAGCTATATGTGTAAGGGTGGGGTGCTATAAGGAAGGAGTAAGGTGCATCGAGAAAGTTACATGTGGGGGGGGGGGGGGGCTGCAGTACTGGAAATGCATGGGTTACTGTGGGGCAAGAGTGAGGTGTATTGGCAGAGCACTGTGTATGTGTAGGGTGAATCTCAGTACTTGAATTGCAGGAGCTGCTGAGTGGCAGGAGTGAGGTGCATTGTTGGGGGGGGGGCTGCTGCAGGGCAGGAATGAGGTGCATTGGGCAAGTTCCATGTGTGTGAGTCTCAGTACAGGAACTGCATGGGGTGCTGTGGGCAGGAGTGAGGTGTGTCAGTGGAGCTCTGAGTGTGTGCGTGTATGATCTCAGTAGTGCTGTTGTGGGGCAGGAGTGAGGTGCATTGATAGAGCTGTAGAGATGTGTGTCTGTGTGTGTTGGGGGGGGGGGGGGGTTTCAGTACAGGAACAGCAAGTGCTTCTGCAGGGCAGGAATAAGGTGCATTGGCTGAGGTGGGGGCATTTGTTTTCTCTTCTACTGATTTGCTGAGCCTGCACACATCCGCAAGTCTTCCAGACATATCAAAGGTTCCCCTCCTATTCCTAGCTGTAGTTTCCAAAACACACCACATCTCTTTAATCCCTTGTCAATTCTGTCCAGAAGAAACCAGACACCTTCTTACAGAGCACCACTTAAAAGAAGAGGGAGAGGTTAGACTTAAGAATGTGAATTGAGGAGGCACTTGTGGTGGGATAAGATGCCATGTGCCTGGTGCTTCTTAATGTGGAGCAATTTCAGTTCTTTGAAGCCCTGGTCCTGTTCCTAAACATACAGTGATTATATTCTTCTACAGAAAGAAGCATTCTGGCACCCCCTCCCCCCCCCCCCCCCCCCCCCCCATGTTAACACCAGGATGCCTTCTAATGCACCTTTTCTGATGTCCTTTGCAAAGCATTCTGGGAATGGCGGCCCTGTAATGAGTTTTTCTATTTAATGAGATTATTCTGACTGAGAGCTGTCTCTGTCTTTCTATTTTCAGGCATTTGCCAACCCTGAGGATGCTGTAAGACACGGGGGACTAAAATACTGTCGTAGGGACCCGGATGTAGAGCGATGCAGGAGGTAATAGGGCAGGAGATGGGAACAGGGATACTTTTAGGATGCCAGGGACTGGAAGGTTCAGGGGATGGACACAGGGATAAAGAACCTGTCACCTCTAGGGCACTGGGGACTGGAGGGTTCAGGGGAGGGGCACAGGGTACAGAGCCAGTCACCTCTAGGGCACTGGGGACTGGAGGGTTCGGGCACCGTATGGGCACAGGGTACAGAATCTGTCACCTCTAGGACAGTGGGGACTGGAAGGTTCAGGGGATGGGCACAGGGATACAGAATCTGTCAAATCTAGGACACTGGGGACTGGACGGTTCAGGGATGGGCATAGGGATACAGAATATGTCACCTCTAGGGCACTGGGAACTGGAGGGTTAAGGGGATGGGCACAGGGTACAGAATCTGTCACCTCTAGGAGAGTGAGGACTGGAAGGTTCAGGGGATGGGCACAGGGTACAGAACCTGTCACCTCTAGGGCACTGGAGGATTCAGGGGATGGGCACAGGGATACAGGGTCTGTCACCTCTAGGGCACTGGGGACTGGAGGGTTCAGGGGATGGGCACAGGGATACAGGGTCTATTACCTCTAGGGCACTGAAGACTGAGGAAATGAGCACAGGGATCAGACTCTATACTCTCTATGGCAGTGGGTTTTCAGTTCCAGTTATGGAGGGCTACCAATAGGTCAGCTTTTCAGGATATCCCTAATGAATATGCATGACAGACATTTGCATGCAGAGTAAATAGTAATGTAAATATGCAAATGTCTGTCATGCATCTTTGTTCAGGATACTTGGAAACCTCACCTCTTGGCAGCTCTAGGGCATTGGGGATGGGCACAGGGAGACAGCGACTGTCTTCTCCAAGTCATTGGTCACTCTCCTCTTTTATAAGAATTTAAACTTTTTTTAGCATAAATTAATTGCTTTAAGGGCCCTGAATTGGCACTTGAAGGTCCTAGGAGCCGACTCTGTGGGTGCTTGAGCACCCCAATATTGAGAAAATTCCTTGTATGTGTCCAGGGAGGGGTTATTTCCATTGGGCTTAGCACCCCCAATAATTTTGAAAAGTTGGCTCCTATCCTTGAAAGTAACTCTGAGGGCTTGAAACATGGCCTCCAGTCCTCAAGGTAATTTGTGCTGACAGTTCACATTTGGTTGCTTCATCTCAGGGTGAAAGGGCAGGCACCCTTGCTTACATAAAACCACAGTCACAGTAATAGTGAAATTTACCTGAATCTTACATGGCCTCTTTCTCCTCTCCTCTACAGACTCCACCGTAATACCATGGAGTGCATCTTCCCGTTCCTCTTTATCGGCATCCTCTACTGCATGCTGGACCCCAGCCCGGCCATTGCTAAAGTCCACTTCCGAATCTTCTTCCTGGCCCGCCTCCTCCACACTGTCGCCTACCTCTTTGCCTTTAGGGCTCCTATCCGGTCCGTGGCCTACACCCTCGGTCAGATTCCCTGCTTCTCCATGGTGATCAAGATCCTCATCAACGTTGACTTCAGCTGGTAGAGAAGATAGGGTTTAACTAGAACTACCCATGGTGATAGGTTTGGACCAGTCACTTCCCAATTCAAGGACATGTTCTTTTGAAGAATCTGTAAGTACAAGTGACTGGGCATTCACTTGTCTGCAGTAGATAAACTAGGAGAAACAGCAAGACTCGTAGGATAAGATTGGAAGATACTTTTGCCCCATCTGCCTTTCATCAATGGCAGAGCTTAAACTGAAAACATAAGCTCATGGATGGGTCATTGGAGGACACAGAAAAGAGAAGGACACCTACCAACATTGCTTTCATGAATGATGGAGCTTGGCGGCCATCTTGGAATGTGGTGTTTGACCATTGTGAGCGATACTCATGATCAACAACCAACCTTGGTCAACCACTGACAAATTTAAGTGCCTCATTTTTGCTGCTAAAGATCAGGTACTATGGGTATCAAGACCTGGGAGATAGACTCTTACATCAAATGAGATGTATATGGTTGCACAGGAGTTACAACAGATCCCCTCCATATGACTCACAACCATCCATTGTCTTTTTACCTCTTAATTTTAAATAACTTATTTATGATTGTTTAGTGACCCGGATTTAGAACCACATTCTGTAAATATTTCACTGCAGCGAGTGACAATATTGTCTGCAGAAATTGCACCTCTTGTGCATAATTATGGGATGTAATTTATTAAAAGGCTTTTAAAACATATATTTTGCATATTTTTTGTGAGCATTTAAATTTCCACATTCATCATCAATAGCTGGTTTCCCTCTACACATCCAATTATATACTTGTCCAAGGTCACCTTCCAGAAAGTCAGTAGCAGAGTTGGGGATTAGAACTGAGGCATAGGGAGATAAAGGGAGTCACTCTGGGATCACACACTGAGCCACACGAAGATAGAAACTCACTCCAAGATCACACACAGTCTGTGACAGAGCCAGGGATTAGAACTGAGCCACAAAGAGGTAAAGGACGTTACTCTGTGATCACACACTGACAGAGCCGGGGATTAGAGCTGAGGCACAGGAAGATAGAGGAAGTCATTCTGTCAGTGTCTGATCACAGTCGGTGATAGAGCTGGGGATTAGAACTGGGGCACACGGAGCAAGAGACTCACTCCAAGATTACACACAGTCCATGATAGTGCCGGGGATTAGTTCTGAAGCACAGGGAGATAAAGTGAGCTACCCATAGTTCACACATAATCTTTGAAATAATTCATACCTCACCTAACATGGCCCAGCCACACCTCCATGGTACAGGTCACCCCCATGGTTACAGCTACAACAAATATTAGGTTTATAAAACCTGGTCCCTCCTCAACGACAAGAAGCTCAGCGGCACCCTCATGGGACACAGTAGGCAGGGTGCTCCCTGTTCCTTCTACCCACATAAGAATTGCCATACTGGGTCAGCCAAAGGTCTATCTAGCCCAGTATCCTGCTTCCAACAGTGGTCAATTCAGGTCACAAGTACCTGACAGAATCCCAAATAGTAGCAAGATTCATTGCTACTGATCCCAGGGACAAGCAGTGGCTTCCCCATGTCTCTCTCAATAGCTGACTATTGATTTTTCCTCCTGGAACTTGTCCAAGCCTTTTTTAAACCCAGATACACTAACCACCTGTTCCTGTTTTCTTTTCACTACTACTACTTCTCTATCTCCAGCATTTTCTCTTCTATTCCTCTTCTGTTCTCTCTCTAGAGTCCATCCCCCCCCCCCACCCTGCAATCCAGGGTCCTGTCCTCCATCTCCTGGTATCCCTTGTCCTCTCTCTCATCCCGTTCCCCATCTTTTCTCATTCTTCCTTGTTTTCATCTTTCTTCCTTCTTCCCCATCATTTGATCCTTCCCCTTACTCACCCTTCTCTTACCCTTTCTCTCCAAACTCGACTTCTTCTTTCTCTTACTCTCTCTTCTCCCCTCCTCCACCCACTCTTCCTACTATCTCTGGAGTGTGGGAGAAGATGGGAAGGAACGTAAGGAGGGAGATGGAGAAGACATGAAAGCAGATGGGACAAAGAAAGACAACTGGGGGAAGTGAAGAATAAGGAGGAAAAGCAAAGGAGAGATAAGAGTGGTGGGATGCGGGGAGGAGAAGAGAAGACAAGGGAGGAAAAAGAAGGATGGGAAGGGGGCTCATGGTACTTCCACTCCACACCTTCCCTCCTTGATCTTCACATGTGTGTCAGGTATTTTTGGTGTTAGGTCTTGAATCAGTGGCCTACATTCAAATTTTGGAAAGGGTCCCAAAAGCTATTGGGGAGGAGAGAGTCCATTATTGCTCATGTATTTCCCCCCCCCCCCCCCCCCCCACAGCTGCCCTTGTTTTACTAACACTTCCCCTCCCTGGAGCAGGCCATGAATCACAGGGTGGGGGAATGTTTACATGCCACTATAGGCCTGCCCTGGCTGCTAGCCATCTCTTCTGTTTCCACGGTAACAGGATTTCTCTGCTGAGAGTCTAGGGAAAAGGGAAAAATGGCTCCAGAGGAGGACTAGGTTGCAGCCTGGGTCCTGAACCTGTTCCCCAAGCACAGCAGAGGGGGGGGGGGGGGGGGGAATGGGGTGTATCACCTTGGATTCCAGACTGCCAGGATTATCTACCATAATCAAACTGCGTGACTAGGTTCTCTCTCTCCCCAGTATTCACCCTAATCTTATCTATCTACTAAACAATCAATAATGAAGCAAGAATTCACCACTCTACACTGCCATAAGGTTGTTACCTCGCCTCAGGTCAACCACATAGGCTGATCCAGCACTAGATTTAAACCTCTGCAGGCTGAGAATTATTCCATCGATTTTCTTGAGAACACCAGAACCATAAATCCATGCCATGGGTCAAAAATCAGATCAGAGCCTGTTCGGTAGACCCAGTATTAGGGTATGTCCCCTACTGTGGCTTAGGGGACTTGGAGGGGCATTTTCGATATGATGTCTAAGTCCGACTTTGGACATTTTGCAAAAAAAGTATAAAATCTGAATAGCAAAGGAGGTCATTTTCAAAAAAGAAAAACATCTACCTTTTGTTTTCGAAAATAGAAAGTTTTGTGATTTGGACATTTTATTTTTTGGTCCAACTGCAAAATGCACAAAATCAAGCCATTGGGATGTAGGAGGAGCCAGCATTTTTAGTAGACTGGTCCCCTTGACATCCCAGAACAGCAATAGGGCACCCTAGGGGGCACTACAGTGGACTTTATAAAATTCTCCCAGGTACACATCTGACCATTGCTCCCTTACCTTGTCTGTTGAGCCCACCAAAACCCACTACTCCCCAACTATACACCACTACCATAGCCCTTATGGGTGAAGGGGGCACCTATATGTGGGTACAGTGGGTTGCTGGTGAGTTTTGGAGGGCTCACAGTTTCCTCCACAAGTGTAACAGGTAGGGGGAGGTAGGAGCCTGGGTCCACCTGTCTGCAGTGCACCCACCACTAGACTACTCCAGGGACCTGCAAGCTGCTCTAATGGACCTGAGTATAACATCTGAGGCTGGCAAGTAATGTTTTTCATCACATTTTTTTTTTTTGGGGGTGGGGGGGTGGGGGGGGGGGGTGGGAGGGGGTTAGTGACCACTGGGGGAAAAAGGGGAGGTCATTTATGATTCCTTCCAGTGGTCATCTGGTTATTTAGGGCACCCTTTTGTGCCTTATTCATAATAAAAACAGGTCTAGCTCAAAACATCTAAGTTTTAGTCCTGGATGGTTTTGTTTTGTTCCATTATGGCTGAAAAACTTCTAAGTCTCAGGAATGCCCAAGCATAGGTGCCGACTCCGTGGGTGCCCCAATATTTCACCCACCGGAAGTTCCCTTCGTCCCTCCTCCCTCCCTCCCATTTCCAGTCCCTCCCAGTTCCAGGCCCCCTCCCTTCCCCCTCCCTTCGAGTTCCAGGGCCCCCCTCCCTCCCTCCAAGTTCAAGGGTCCCTCCATGTTCCAAGGCCTCCCCCTTCGAGAGAGAGAGAAGGGAAGACTGAACTAAGCGCCGAGCCTGCACGCTTTTCACCGCTGCTGCCGCCATAACCCCGACAAGGTAAGATGACTTTTAAAATTCGGAGGGAGGGGGCCTGGAACTCGAAGGGAGGGAGGGAGGAAGGGGGGCCTTGGAACTCGGAGGGAGGGGGGCCTGGAACTGGGAGGGAGGGACTGGAACTGGAAGGGAGGGGGGAGAGGGAGGGAGGGGGGAATGCACCACCTGTAAAAAAATAAAATAAAATTTCAGCACACCCAATCATTTTGAAAAGTTGGCTCCTATGCGCCCAAGTCCCACCCTGAACACGCCCCCTTGAGATCTGGATGCACTTCTGACGGACTTCAAAGAAAAAAAAAGTCTAAAAATAGGTTTTGAAAATGCTGATTTGGACGTTTTTGTGAGAAAAACATCCAAATGCTGCTTTATGCCACTTTTTAGACGTTTTCCTGTTTTGAAAATGAGCTCATTGGTCTTTTTTTTTTTTTTTGCTTTTCAAGTCAGAACCATAAGTTCCAGATATGGGGATAAGACCAATACTTAATCACTATGGCGCTCCACTTTCCCCACCTACATCCAAGTACAGCAGGCTGAGCAACTACTACAGACACGTCTAACCTTCAGTGCTTCAAAATTTATTGTTTAAACAGTGCTGACTCATTTTTAACGGACATATAACATGATACATTCATTTCCTGAACAGTTTTTGTGCTTCAGGAGCCCATAATGTTTTTGTGTCGCTCCCATTATCCCCCAAGCCAGCCAGACCTTGGTCAAGAATGACAGAATCCCAAAGCACTGTTCCCGCTAAGCCAAGCAGGAGTCCTGTATCTACAGTCCTGTGGGAGCTGTTGTTTCACTATCCCATGTTCAATAGTGAGAGACAGACAAGCTCTGCAGGTCTCCAGGGAGCCTATCTGTCCCTAGTAATTAAAAACAGAATATTGAGGCACCACCCCCCCACTGGCAGCAATGCAGATAGAGGACTCCCGCTTAGCTTAGGAAGGATGGTGCCCAGAAGTCGTTGCTACACTGGTTCTGGATATTCTAAGGGGATTCTGAGAGCCGTACTTTGGTTGGTCAGATGCCAACAGCAAGTGACTTCCCCAACAAGCTCCAAAGTCACCGAGAACAGGTCAAATCAGCCTCTCACGGAGGAGACGGCTGACTGGAATCCCAAATAGCTCTGATATTTTAGGAGACTAATGTGGGAATAATCAACTGCTAATGAGGTTCATAAGTTCTTAGAACTCCCCCCCCCCCCCCCCCCAGGTTACTTTATCTATCAAGGGACTGATGTGAGATTCTTGACAATGAGCCAACAAGGAAGCCATTGCAGCTTGTAGACTCCATCCTTTTCCTAAACCAATAAGAACGGAGATGTTTTAACCAAACCCAGGCAAACTTTCATGGGCTCAGAACCCCAAACAAAACTCTGAACCAGGACAGTTCAGTTAGAAATGGAATGGGAGTCCAGTTGCGGCCAATGCACCAATTCTTATAACCAGTGAGTCTGCCCTTCCAGTATTATTTGGGAGCAAATTTGCAAGGCTTGCGTTTTTAGGTAGGCTTGTGTTCCTCTGCACTGGAGACCCCTCTGAGAGGGAGCTCTCTATGAAGGGAAGACAGATGCTTGTCTCCTAAACTGTGCCTGATCCGTGCTCAGATCTGCGGTTCTACCTTCCATAGACGAACGGGAACTAGAAGTCTCAGGAAGCAATGGCTTACTCTGCCCTGATGATCTGGAGCTTCTGAGGAGGGGTAACCTACTTGGATCCCTTTGGCAGCCTAGATGGGCCTTATGGATGTTTCCCATCATCATATTCTCTGTTGCCTTTTCTGTGATTGCCCTTGACTATTCTTCCTCTGTTTTGCTGTCAACAAAAGAAAGTGTCTACAGTGCACACCTAATACCCACGTGTGAATGTTACATGATGTGGGTGGGGACACCCCCCCAACTAAGCTTACTACAAAGTCCAGAAACATCTGGGATGCTTCACAGACATCCCTCCATGACTTGAAATTCTTTCGATGGTTACGCCATGACGTTATGCGACAAAGACAAGCTGAGGGTTGGATTTCACATCTAGACTGGCAGGCTCACTGTCCTCCAGTTACAGATAGAGCTATACTTTTTATTATATTTGTTAAAATTATTATTTACCTATTATGCCCTGAAAAAAAAAAATGAAATATTTATCCAGTTCAGTGCATTTCGATGGATGAGCCACCAGTTGGATTATAATCATCATTGGGGACAGAGCAGAGTCAGTCCTGGTATTACCCCTCACCCCAGAGCACCCATGGGACTTGTAGAGAAATTGCAGTTATAAATCCATAGATTAAAAGGACTGGCTCAGCTTGTCCCCGGTGATCTGGAGCCAGCTGGTCACCTTAAACCAAGGCATTCATATTTCTGCTCTTGCATCCACAGGGAACCACCTCAACACACTATGAAATCGTTTCTCTCAGGTGGATGCCAGAGCCAGCAAGACGGTTATTGGAGCCATAGATCTAAAACTCAGGGGCCCTCAGGATCCCAACCAGCAGAAATCCAAACGTCTCCCATGAAAGGTTACAAAGCACCAGCTTCAAGTCAATAGTCTTATAATAACCAGGTAACTGCACAAGATGACTTCTGTAAATATCTGGAAGAAGGGGAGGTGTTGGCAGAGAATAAGGAGGCCGCAGAGGCTTCCATAGGTGGAGAATACCTGGAAGGTTAGGGAAGTTCATCTGTTGCCAAATAACACTTTGACCATCACTGCGAGAAAAACGTCTCAATTTATTCTGAACGCTCATAACGTCTGTTCGATGAGTGCTGGGGTGGCAAGATTTGGCATTTATTCCCAAGATAATGCCATTCCTAAAGTTCTCTGGACAAAATTTCTCAAGTAACACAGGCCCCTTCATCATGCCTTGGGTTCTGAATTTATTCATGGTGGAGGACAATCAAAAATGGATGCTTCTAGCTGGATTTAATTGTAGCTCTGTGGTATCACATGAAAGAGACCCACAGTGAGAAGCAAACACAAAGATCATTTTGAAGACTGCTGAAGAGACAGCAACCGAAGAATCTTGGGCCATCATCATCTCAAGAAGTTCTTGTGGGATGATGGGGATGAATTGCTAATGGCTACCATACATTGGAGGACCTTGAAAGACTTTCACCAGCAACAGTCATGGAGACATGGCCCATAGAGTTTGTAGGCATATTCAGGCTCCACTCTACATTCAAGAGTTTATGCCATCAACATTCTTCAGGTGCAATCGACTCTATATAGAGCTTAATCAATCCTACCATATCCTCCCCATATGCAAGGAATGGAGAATAATTTTTGAAAATTCAGTGACTGTCCCCAATCACATCTAGATTATAGATGGGTAGTAAGACAAATGATGCAGCTGCAGATCATGGATGGAGGTTCTTCCCTGTTATTACAGCAAGGCTGCTTCTCTGCCATGGAAAGACTGTGGCTATGGTGAAGCCAAGGGGTATGACTTACAGAGGAACCAGAGAAAAAGATGCCAACTCCTCCTCCCCTTCCAGAGATGCTGTGTGCAGCCTCTTCTGATGCCACAGGGGGACAGTAATGAAAAATGGCAGCCTCCGGAGGCATCAGCCCTCGGGACTCATGAAGCAGGATATCCCCAAGTGTTCCTTGTTCTTCTTGACCCTTTAAATTTTCCAGGCTTAAGGTAAAACCACCCCGTTGGGCTTCTTCTGGTGTGCCAGTTGCTGGTAGAGTTCAGAGCGGAGGAACCGTGGGTAGGAGTCTTTTTCCATGAGTCCGTAGATGCGTTTCTGGGCCAGGTCGAAGCAGGAACGTGTAGGGAGGAGGGTGTTGTTGGTTGTTATCTCACGGGTGCGGGAGTCAAGGTTTACCTGGAGGTTGGAGGGCAGAAATGGTATCATAAATTACCATGATAATGCTTTCCAAAATTGTGGAGGGAAGGGAAAAGAGCAGGGGGTAAGCTGATGATGTGAGATTTTCTGGATCAAACTTCATTTCCTGTGTCTCCTACCTCATTTCCTGCCAGTCTGCCAATTCTATCTAGGAACATGATCACCATCTATTACGTCCCATCTCCTAAGTAATGCATATTCAGTATATTCTGGCTCTGAAAGCCCAAGATCTTGTTTCTCACGGGAATTCAAATAGTTTTGTTTCTATCAAGTAAGTCCCAGAATACAGCACTCCATGACTTTTCTAGGTGCTGAAACCCAATGGGCTCCTGTCTCTTAGTAACAGGCATGCCAAAATGGCTGCCAGTCCCAGAAAAATTAAGACTAAGCAGAAAGTGGAGTGAAAACATCCAAACTGGTTTGAAAAGGATTACTTGCTTCTCCTTTGCATTCACAGAATATCATTCTCAAAACCCTTCCTTCCCAATTATGAGAAAACGTTCCCTTCTAGCCATTGCCTGGTTGTTTTGGAGGCCAATTTTGGGAAGATATCACCAATAGAAGACATCTGGTTGAGGGGCAACTGGCTAGAAGGCAACCTACTGGTTTCATGTCATCAGAGACATACTCAGCAGATTCTAGTATAAACCCCAGTGAATGCTGGGAGTTGTTCTTTTGTTTTAGTGGGAAGTACAGAATCCACAGATAGGATGGGGGCAGACTAAAGATCAGCTCGGACCTGCCTGGATGATTTGGATCCAGATGGTAACTATCTCCTCTATGACTCCACTCCCCCCCCCCCCCTCCCCTTCAGATGGGAACTGCCCTGCATTTTCGATCCATCCACTCTCCCTGGTCTCTTACCTCCTTGAGTGCATGTAGCGCTATGTACTGCTCGTAGATCTTGCGAGCCTTGTTTTGCAGCTTGTTGGGCCGGGTCTTCTTGAAGTCTTCACAGGCCATCCAGAATTCTAGATTCTCATCACTGAACTCTGTCTGCAGGAAGGCACGGAAAGCAGCCCGGCCATCTGGGGGCAAGAGGGGAGAGAAAGTGAAATTGAGGGTGCCACTGTTCCCTATAAGCTGTGCAGGAGTCCTCCATCTACAGTCCTGCCACTGGGGGGGGGGGTGCTGTTTCACTATCACATTTTCAATAGCGAGGGACAGGCAAACTCTGCAGGACTACAGGGAACCTGCAAGGAGGTTTGATTGACAGGAGATGGTGTCACATGACAAGGCTGAAGCAATCTACACCCAAAGAGGTTTAAATGCTTCCCTACACAGCAGCTGCCATCTTGATACACTCAAAATAGATTACTTTGTATGGCGACAAGCTCTGCCTATTGGCTTCAGGCCAGATAATGGGCCAAGTGTGTCCCCACCATCTCCTGTCAATTAAACTTCCTTGGGAACCTGTCTGTCCCTAGTGATTGAAAATACAATATTGAAGCACCACCTTCTAGTGGCAGCAATGTAGTTGGAGGACTCCTGCACAGGTTAGAGGGAACAGTGAAGGGCGCTTATGAGTATTCCATGCAATCTTATATCCATCACATTGTGTATTATTTCAATGTGATCTCAGGGCTATTGCAATGAATTACCCTTGTGTAGCAGTGGCATAGCTAAGTGGGGCCAAAGGGGCCTGGGCCCCTCCCCCCAAATTTCATCCAGGCCCCTGGTTATGCTGGTGGAGGTCCCCAATCCCCGCTAGCTGAAGCTTTGTTCAGCGCTGGTTTCCGGTGGAGTACAAATTGGGCGCCCATCCACAGTATTCTAGAAAAACACGTGCAAATTTACGGAACGCCACTGACCCGCCCACGCTCCTCCCATGATCACACCCCTTTGCAGTCGCACATGAAGACACTTATGTGCTATCCTATAACTGGCGCCTTGCATCCGTTAGAATGTGTTTCTACACCGGTTGGGCGCCTAATCTTAGACACAGATAACAAAAACTGCATAAATCATCATAAACCAATTAATACACTAAAACAAACACATCAAAACAAAAATCACTCATCAATACAAAATACATACTAAAAACAATAGCATAACTGCAAGGGGAGGTGCATGGGCGTGTCCAACTTTTATGCGCAGAACTTATGGACTACTGTAAGTTAAACACTCCCGTGCCAAATTTAGGCGCATGTATTTATGGCATAAGTGGGCATGCCTCTACGTTAGGCACTTGTGGGTCATATTCAAAGCAATGTAACCAGCCAGATACAGCTAAGGCTGGTTAAATCACCTGTTCGGAGCTATCTGCTAATTTTCGGCAGCACTTAACCGGTTAGTGCCGCTGATAATGTCCAGTTAGCGCTGAACTGAAAACCGGTTCTTTTGGGGGCATTCCGAGAGTGGAGTAAGCACTTGGCCGGTTAAGTCCGATATTCAGCACCTAACTACTATATAACTAGGACCGCATAAAAGTCAGTCCTGTCTTTATGCGGTAACCCAAAGCCAGTTAAGTGCTGAATGTCGCACTTAACCGGCTATGAGTTAGCCAGCTTCGGAAACCTGGAAATTCAATTCCGGTGCCTGGACATGGCCAGTACTTAATTTCCAGGTTTAATGCCAGCGGTGCTCAGCACAACGCTAGCATTCTATAATAGAACCTTTGCACCCTTGCATTCTATAATGGAACCTTGGTACCCTAGCATTCTATAATGGAACCTTGGTGCCCTAGCATTCTATAATGGAATCTTGGTGCCCAGATGCTGTTAGAGAATTAGCGCTCAACAAGCTGCATCTAGGCACCAAATTTGTGCTCCCACTTATGGAATTACCCCCAAAAGAACCTATGCATAGACAACGGCTGGCAAAATTGGAGACTTGAGCGGAATGGGAGGGGGAAGGGGTGGTGTCAGGACTCACAGTTATGATGCAGCAGCTTCTCCAGGGATTCTGCCCATGCGGCAACTTCTTCTGCAGGGGGCCTGCCCAGGGCCAAAAAGAGAAAGGGTGGACAAGAGATCAGAGCAGTGAGTCCAGACAGAGAGCAACAGAGAGAAAGGGAAGATAGAGGTCGAGTTGCAAACTGGCTTCAGATTCACCCAACAGGGTTGATCCAGTACAGGTTTTACCCCATTGCACACAGGGACTTGTAGTCTCGCTTCCCTTTGGGAATCCAGTTTGGAAATGAGAACTACAAGTCCCTGCGTGCAATGGGTTAAAATCCGGACCGGATCGACCCTGTTGGGCAAATCTGGAACCGGATAACAACTCTACCTCTGTCTTCCCCTAGACCAGGCGAGTCCAAGTTCGGTCGTCAAGGGCTGCAAACAAGCCACGTTTTCAGGATATCCCTAATGAATATGCATTTGTTACCTAATGAGTTACTTAATCTTTTAACTGGTTACACTATTATAATCTCTACATCCAGTAACAGTTCCACAAATTTCTATTATCTCTCTCTCTCTTATTTTACTATTTTCTTTACTCTGCATATACTTATACAGACTTAAAACAATACTTCATGCCTTATCTCTCATTCTACCACTCATACACATTCTCTCCTCTCGACGGGGTCTCTTTTAACCATTTTTTGTATTACAACATGTTACATAAGACAGATCAGGAAAATCTTATAAGACTGCGATTACATTAATAGACATTGGACTTTATGATGTAAAAAAAGATCTGGTATCCATGTAGGAAACAAACAATGGGAGGAAGTAGTCGAATAAGAAATTATGTAACATGTTGTAATGTAATGCAAAAAATGGTTAAAAGGGACCCCGTCGAGAGGAGAGAATGTGTATGAGTGGTAGAATGAGAGATAACAAGGCATGAAGTATTGTTTTAAGTCTGTATAAGTATATGCAGAGTAAAGAAAGTAGTAAAATAAGAGAGAGAGAGATAATAGAAATTTGTGGAACTGTTACTGGATGTAGAGATTATGAATATGCATGAGAAAGATTTGCATGTCTAATATCCCCCGGATTCTATATAGGTCACTCATATTTGGGCACGCAGGGCAGAGGCATATACAAATTAATGAGCAGTTAATCAATTATTGATGTTAATTGGCCAAGGACAAATCAGGAGTGCTCCAAAGTTTTTCGTGCAGTGTTATAGAATACCAGGGTTGGGCACCAGGAATTTACACCAGGTTTCAGCAGCTCGGAGCAACCTTTGTAGAATAGCGTCCAATGCAGATTTCTCCAGGTGCCTAATTTGAGCGCCATTTATTTATTTGTTACATTTATACCCCCCATTTTCCCACCTATTTGCAGGCTCAATGTGGGTTACAAAGTATCGTAAAGGCGATTGCCATTACGGTTGATAACAAATACAAGGTTGTGTTATGGTCACAGGTAGAAGTGTAGCAGGCGTCATGGGGTCGAGGATATTAAATTGTCCAGTACGATCATAGATTATATTGTGTTACTCAATATGGCCCTATATCCAAACATCTCTCATGCATATTCATCAACGTTCCACTCTAGGTACACTCTCAATAATTAGTTGTACTATGTAAATCATACAAATTCTATAACAACTGCTATGATATCTATATTCACTCTTTTTATTAAATGCTGTATTATTATCTCAAGTTTTGTTCAACACATTGCTACTACTATCATGTTAAAACTTTTAACACATACCAACATCGCTACACATTCTTGCAATCACTCATCCCTACAAACAACATAACCAATACCATTTACTAAATATTCATACATTACTAGTGCAAATTTCAGTCCATATTCCTCACAGTCACTGCAAAATGGTAGAGTCTATAGTTACTCCGTTACAAAGAAATAGTTGTTTATAAAGCGTATTTCACACTGAACTTTCACTTAATCTTCCCATGCGTCAGTGTTCAATACAACTGTATTTCTTCACCAGAAAAGTAGGTACTTGGTTGCAAACACACTGCAGCCATTTCCATATTCCATACAGGACCAGAGGACCATGCGACTGTCTCTTCATCACTTTATCTAACAACTGCTGACTCCATGTTGGTTGCTTCTTGTTCTTACAGCTTCATCCAAACACACGCAGAGACCCTACACGCACGTGTTTCGCTATAAAAGCGTCATCAGGGGTCAAATGCTCTAAATAAAACAGCAATGTGTTTAAACTCTACTCTTTTACATTCACTTATCTAATAAATATACACAAACATCAAGATATCATACTACTTACCAGCTACCACACATACAGTACATGCATATTCATGAGGGATATCCTGAAAATCTGGTCTGCTTAAAGCCCTCGATGACTGAACTTGGATAAGCCTGCCCTAGACAAAGGTCGAGAACAAGAAAGTGGGGAGGGAGGGGGGGACAGGGGACTGGCAGCAGAAATAGCTAGGAAAGAGCATGGTGGTTACCGCAGGCCGTGGGTGTGTCCCGAGCTCCAGAGACGAAAAAGTGCCAGGTGACTCCTCTTGTGCTTCTCTCTGAAATGGAGAGGAAGTGGTTTAGGGGTTAGAGCAATGTGCCGAGAGTCAGGGTTCAAATCCTGCCTCTGCCAGCAATGCTACTGGTGATCTTGAGCCAACTGGTTTAGCTCCTGTTGTTTCAGACACCTACTCACTCAGGGGCCCTTTAACTAAGCTGCGTAAGCATCTACGCGCATGCAACGCATGCCAGAACGGACTTACCGCCCAGCTACCACATGGCTCTTCTGGTAATTTCAGTTTTGGCGCGCGTCCGAAAAATTATTTTTATTTTCAGACGTGTGTATCGGACACGTGCCAAGTGGCATTTGACACGCGTAGGTCATTACCGCTCGGGTTACTACATGAGAATTTACCGCTAGGTCAACGGCTGGCGGTAAGGTCGCAGACCCAAAATGGATGCGCGGCAATTTTGATTTTGTCGCACGTCCATTTTCGGCAAAAATTTTACAAAAGGCCTTTTGTACAGGCGTGCTGAAAATTTGATTGGCGCGCCCAAAACCTGCGCCTACACTACCGCAAGCCATTTTTCAGCACACCTTAGTAAAAGGACCCCTAAGAGAGGAAGCGACTTGTTGTATTTTTTCACTTATTACCACAGTGCAGGATTATGTCCAGTGCTATAAAAATAGTAAGTGTTGGGCCTGATATTCAAAGGATTTATGCTCTTAATTTTGAGAGTTAGGCTCATAGATTGGCTTCTTTGAAAATTTAGTAAGCACATTTTTACCATGGGTGTAGTTTGGGAGGGGGCGAGGGGGCAATGCCCCCCACCCCAAACGAACTGCCACCCCATCCTCCAATCCCCTGAGCTGCTGGCAGCCTCTGCGAGAAAACAGCATGCATGCTGCTTTAGACCTGCCTCTGGAAGCAATTCTTTCTCCTTCAAGTTCCTGTTCCTGTGTAGGCGGCAGGGGCGTAGCTACGTGCGGTCACGGGGGCATGGGCCCCCATAGATTTGGCCCTGCCCTCCCCGCCGCCAACCCCTTCGACCCCCCTCCTGCCGCCAACCCTCCCCTGTTACTGCCGCCGTCGGGTACCTTTGCTGGCGAGGGTCCCCAACCTCCGCCAGCCGAAGTCCTCTTCTCCGGCATAGCTGCGTTGCTGATCTGCAAGGCTTCTGTTTCCGGGAGTCTGACATCCTGCACGTTCCTCTTCTCTGGCGCGGCCGCGTTGCTGATCTGCAAGACTTCTGTTTCTGTGAATCTGACGTCCTGCATGTACGTGCAGGACGTCAGACTCACAGAAACAGAAGCCTGCCCTTGCAGATCAGCAACGCGGCTGCACCGGAGAAAAGGACTTCGGCTGGCGGGGGTTGTGGACCCCTGCCAGCAAAGGTGTCCAACAGCGGCGGCAGGGGAGGGTTGGCGGCAGCGGGAAGAGGGGGGGTCGAAAGGGTTGGCGCTGGGGGGGGGGGGGGTTAAAGGTGGTGGCGTCAGCAGGAGGGGTCAAAAATGGTGGGGGGTGGGGCTAAAATGTGCCCCCTCACCTCAGGCTCTGGACTCCCCTCCCACCGAAGTCTGGCTACATCCCTGGTAGGCGGGAAGCTGTAGGAAAGAGAAGGGCCTCTGGAGCAGGTCTGAAGCAGCGTGCGTGCTACTTTTGCTGAGGCTGCCGGTGGCTTGGGGGATTGGAAGACGGGGGAGGGTGATACTGGAAGACTCCAGTGTTGTGGTTGCAGCAGGGGTGGTGGCGGGCTCGAAGGAGATTGAGACAGACACCCCCCCCCCCCCCAAAAAGAAACTGTCAAACTACGCCCATGGTCTTTACTCAAAATTTTCTCAAAAGAAGAAATTAGACGCTTAGCACTGATTTTCAGCATGAACCTCTTGCCCACGATTCTATATAGTGCTACTTAAGTTGTGTGTGCAAATCTGGTCATATTCTGGATTTGCATGCGCAAGTTAATTAGTTAGGAAGCCAATCAGTGCTGATAATTACCATTTACCTAGCAATTGACACTAACTGGCATTAATTAGAATTTACACGCACAACTTTCTAAGTCTATTCTGCAAAGTGATACATGTAAATTCTAAGGCGCAGAGCTGAAAAGGGGTGTGGAATGGGCGGGTCATGGGCATTTCTAACGTCTATGCGTGTTATAGAATACACTTGGTCTGTGCACAATTTAGGTGTCGGCATATACACCAAGTTTTAGTTGGTGTAACTACCTGCGACTAAATTTAGTCGCATGGACGGGCACTCTGTGTATTATATAAACTGCACTGAAATTTAGGCATATTCTATAAAATACGCCAAGGCGTATTTTTTTTTCGCCACTGATTTTTTTAGGCACGGTATATAAAATCTCGCCCTTACCTCCGAAAATAAGCTCATAATTCTAGGCAAACAAATGTCAGGTTTAAATTTATGAGCATAACTTTTAAGCTCTGACAGTAAGATGAATTTTCAGCTGAGAAGGTATGCTCTTAAATTTGGCTGAAAATAGGAAACACATTTAGGAGCTTAGGGTTTTTTGAATATCAGGTCCATTATTCTCATAAAAAAAGGAAAATTGGACAGATCAAAGGAGGGAGGAGAAATCAGACAGCAATTTGGGGGGGGGCAGAGGGATCAGTAAGACAGACAGGGAGTGGGGGTGAGGAAATCGCACAGGGGCAGGGGATCAGAACCAACGCAGGGTCACAGGTCGTTACAGAGGGTCATGAGGGGAAACATGCACAAGTGATCAGTGTTGTGCTAGTTACTCTTCAAAAGTAATTAATTACTTCTCAGCTCAAATAAATTAATTACAGTAATTAAGGGGCCCTTTTACAAAGGAACGTAAGGGCCTACTCGCGTGCCGCAAGCGTCAAATCGGCATTACTGCCTGGCTAGCGCATGCGCCTGGTGGTAATTCCAAATTTGGCATGCGCCAAAAGCTCGCGGTAGAAGATAATTTTCTATTTTCAACTGCGGGGGTGTTCCCACCGGTAATTGGCAGTTGGCACGCGCTGGACGGTTACTGCACGGGTAATACGTGAGCCCTTACCACTAAGTCAATGGGTGGCATGAAGGGCTCAGGCCGTAAATAGATACGTGCTGGTTTTCATTTTGCCGCACATCCATTTCCCGGCCCCAAATGCCTCCCTTTATTCCAGATGTGGTGGAGAAATGGTCCACACGCCTTTGTAAAAGGGCCAATAAGTTACTCACTTAGGAAAGTAATTGATTACTGATTACAGTTGCCTACTCAGAGTAACTAATTGCTTTTCCTTTACCGATACCATCTTATACCCAACCCCCATGTGAAAACTGCATAACTTCATCTCTTGACCAACTCTTGACCAACTCATGCCACCTACATCCTCTGTCATGTTGTGCTTGTTACTCTTCAAAATGAATTACTGGGATGGTGAATAGTAACTTAGTAAGTGACGACAGATAAAGACCTGAACAGTTGTCCATCCAGTCTGCCCAACAGTCACATTTGTTATCAATTCAAGATTAAATCAATAATGAACATGAGATTATACACTTGATCACGGTCTTTCTTTGGTGTTTCTGGGACATGGACTGTAGACGTCCACCCGGCTTGATTACTACAAGGAAGTAATTACCTATAGTAACAAATTACTAGTAATTCAATATCATACAACACTACAAATGATTATTAGATTCAGGCTCCACTCACTGGGGTTTCTTGTGGCGTTGCTTTTCCCGCTCCCCCTCAAACTCCAGCCCCAGGTCTGACTCCACGCTGGACGCCAGAGACTGCAAAAAAAAAAAAGAGGCAGAAAGGAAAGGAGGCGAGATGGGGGTTAGTACTGGTGATGAGCAGAAACATAGTAACATAGTAAATGACAGCAGATAAAGACCTGTACGGTCCATCCAGTCTACCCAACAAGATACTTTATATGTATACCCAAGTTTGATTTGTCCATTTTCAGGGCACAGACCGTAGAAGTCAACCCAGCACTATTCTTGTACTAAAAGTTCTGAAGATTCTGGAATCCTAAAGAGTTACAAGATTCCGGAATCCCAATTAGTAGCAACATTCCATGTAGAACCCCAAAGAGTAACATAGTAACATAGTAAATGACAGCAGATAACGACCTATACGGTCCATCCAGTCTGCCCAACAAGATAAACTCATTTTACATGGTATGTGATACTTTATACCCGAGTTTGATTTGTCCTTGCCATTCTCAGGGCACAGACCGTAGAAGTCCACCCAGCACTCTTCTTGTACCAAGTTCTGAAGCTAACATCGAAGCCCCTTAAAATTTACACTACAGCCCATCCCTATCTATTCAGTCATGATCAGGGCGTAGACCGTAGAAGTCTGCTCAGCTCCCGTTTTGTTTCCCAATTACCGGCGTTGCCACCCAATTCCGCTCAGATTCCACAGAACCATTCCTTCTAAACAGGATTCCTTTGTGTTTATCCCACACATGTTTGAATTCCATTACCGTTTTCATCTCCACCACCTCCCGCGGGAGGGCATTCTACATATCCACCACCCTCTCCATGAAAAAATACTTCCTGACATTAGTTCTGAGTCTGCCCCTCTTCAACTTCAATTCATGTCCTCTAGTTCTATCAGAGACAGGAAGGCAGTACAACTAGAGGACATGAATTGAGGTTTAGAAGGAATGGTTCCGCGGAATCTTAACGGAGATTGGGTGGTGACGCCGGTAATTGGGAAACAAAATGGGAGGTGGGCAGACTTTTACGGTCTATGCCCTGATTGTGACTGAATAGATAGAGATGGGCTTGAGTGTAAATTTTAAGGGGCTTCGAGTCTGCCCCCCTTCAACCTCAATTCATGTGGTGATTAATCTTGTATTAGAGAATAAAAGAGAGGGTTCAAAGTACATCCACCAAGCAAACACACAAAAAAGCACAAATTGACCTTTAGAAGCAGGACCCAACACAGGCCATGTTTCAGAGACCAATCGCCTACATCAGGGATCTAACAAAATATAAAAATCATCATAAATATAAAATATATGCAATATAAAAATAAGAGCAATAAAGAAACAAACATATAAATATATATGATAGAAACATAGAAACAAGACGGCAGATAAGGGCCAAATGGCCTACCCAGTCTGCCCATCCTCAGTAACCACTAACTCCTCTTTTTCCTAAGGGATCCCATGTGCCTGTCCCATGCTTCCTTAAATTCTGACACAGTCCTCGACTCCACGACCTCCACCGGGAGGCCATTCCACTCTTCCACCACCCTTTCCATGAACAAATACTTTCTTAGATTCCTCCTAAGCCTATTGCCTCTTAACTTCATCCTATGCCCCCTATTTCCAGAGTTTTCCTTCATTTGAAAAAAAGGCTCACTTCTTGTACATTAATGCCCCTGAGATATTTAAACGTCTCTATCATGTATCTCCTCTCTCCCAGCATTTACATGTTGAGGTTCATAATAAAATAATAACTAGAAAAATACATACATAATTTATTTATTCTTATATCCCAAAAACAAATTTCAGTTCAATGTGGCTCACAATTCAACAATGAGTAACAGTTTTCATATAATTAGAATGAGGTTTTAACATTAATGATTACATAGAGAAATATTTTTTAAACAAATAATTGTTAAAGCTTTTCAGAATAGAAAGTAAGAAATTGTGCTTCTAATTTCTTTTGGAACGAGATTCCACCATTTAGATTCTAGATAACCAAATCCAGCTGGTGTATCAAGGGCGGGGTGGTGGGGGGGTGGGAAAGTGCATGCGCCTCTTAGTCTTATTATTATATAGAGAGAGACAAATAGCGTTGAATTATTTTATGTCGTCTGGTTTATATTGTTATATTTTATTTTGTATGTATTTTTTGGTTCCCCGTTTAGAATGTTTCAGATACAGCGGTTAGAAATAAAGCATGCTGCAAGGGGATGCAGGGAGCAGCCGTGCAGCTGTCAGCTCTGCTGATTCCCTACTCCCTCCGACATTACTTCCTGTTCCGGGGCAGGGAACTGGCAAAGTCGACTGCCACATGACTGCTACCTGCATCCCCAGGAGGTAAGAGCGATGCACTTGGGAGAGGGTGAAAGTGATGTGCCGGGGGGGGGGGGGGGGGGGGTGGAGCTGCCTGGAGGTGATGTGCTAGGGGGGTGGAGGTGATGTGCCAGGAAGGGGGGGGGGGGGTGAGCAGCGGAGATCTGCCTCGGGTGGCTACCGACCTAGGAACGCCACTGTAACAGATTTGCATGTTACATTTTCACAACTATGTAGAAGTAATATGTGGAGGGGCATTTTCGATCGGGGACGCCCATCGCTAAGGGCGCCCATCTTCGAGGACGGCGCCGTGAAGGGGCAGGGCCAACCGTATTTTCGAAACTAGATGGGCATCCACCTTTCGTTTCGATAATATAGTTGAGGGCGCCCAAATCTCGGCCTAAATGCTGAGATCGCCGAATTTAGAGATGGGCGCTCTCGGTTTTCCCCCATAATGGAAACCGATGGCGTCCATCTCAAAAACGAATAAATCCAAGGCATTTGGTCATGGGAGGGGCCAGGATTTGTAGTGCACTGGTCCCCTAGGGGGCACTACAGTGGACTTCGCAAATTGCTCCCAGGTACATAGCTCCCTTACCTTGGGTGCTAACCCCCCCAAAACCCACTCCCCACAACTATACACCACTACCATAGCCCTAAGGGGTAAAGGGGGGGCACCTACATGTGGGTACAGTGGGTTTTGGGTGGGTTTTGGAGGGCTCCCATTTTCCACCACAATGGAACAGGTAGGGGGGGGGGATGGGCCTGGGTCCGCCTGTCTGAAGTCCACTGCACCCACTAAAACTGCTCAGGGACCTGTATACTGCTGACATGGACCTGAGTATGACATTTGAGGCTGGCATAGAGGCTGGCAAAAAAAGTTTTTAAAGTTGTTTTTTTTGAGGGTGGGAGGGGGTTAGTGACCACTGGGGGAGTCAGGGGAGGTGATCCCCGATTCCATCCGGTGATCATCTGGTCAGTTTGGGCACTTTTTTGGGACTTGGACCTGAAAAAAAGGGACCAAATAAAGCGGACCAAATTCTCGCCATGGCCGCCCTTCTTTTTCCATTATCGGCCGAGGGCACCCATCTCTTAACCACGCCCTAGCACGCCCCTGTCCCACCTTCACTACCCTTTCGACACGCCCAAGGGAACTTCGGCCATCCCGGTGACGGAAAGCAGTTGGGGATGCCCAAAATTGGCTTTCGATTATGCCAATTCTGGCGCCCCTGAGAGAAGGACGCCCATCTCCCAATTTGTGTCGAAAGATTGGCGTCCTTCTCTTTCGAAAATAAGCTGGATAGTAACATAGTAAGTGACGGCAGAAAAAGACCTATATGGTCCATCCAGTCTGCCCAACAAGATAAACTCATATGTGCTACTTTATATGTATACCTGACCTTGATTTGTATCTGCCATTTTCAGGGCACAGACCGTAGAAGTCTGCCCAGTACTAGCCCCGCCTCCCAACCACCGGCTCTGCCACCCAATCTCCGCTAAACTTCTGAGGATCCATTCCTTCTGAACAGGATTCCTTTATGTTTATCCCACGCATTTTTGAATTCCATTACCGTTTTCATCTCCACTTCCTCCCGTGGGAGGGCATTCCAAATATCCACTACTCTCTCCGTGAAAAAATACTTCCTGACATTTTTCTTGAGTCTGCCCCCCTTCAACCTCATTTCATGTCCTCTAGTTCTACCGCCTTCCCGTCTCCGGAACAGGTTCGTTTGCGGATTAATACCTTTCAAATATTTGAACATCTGTATCATGTCACCCCTGTTTTTCCTTTCCTCCAGGGTATACATGTTCAGGTCAGCAAGTCTCTCCTCATACGTCTTGTAACGCAAATTCCATACCATTCTCGTAGCTTTTCTTTGCACCACTTCAATTCTTTTTACATCCTTAGCAAGATACGGCCTCCAAAACATAGTAACATAGTAGATGACAGCAGAAAAAGACCTGCATGGTCCATCCAGTCTGCCCAACAAGATAAACTCATATGTGTATACCTTACCTTGATTTGTACCTGCCTTTTTCAGGGCAAAGACTGTACAAGTCTGCCCAGCAGTATTTCCCGCCTCCCATCACCGGCTCTGGCACAGACCGTATAAGTCTGCCCTCCACTATCCTCGCCTCCCAACCACCAACCTCTCTTCCTCCACCTGCTCCGCCACCCAATTTTGGCTAAGCTTCTGAGGATCCCTTTCTACTGCACAGGATTCCTTTATGCATATCCCACGCATGTTTGAATTCCATTACCGTTTTCATCTCCACCACCTCCCGCGGGAGGGCATGCCAAGCATTCACCACCCTCTCCGTGAAAAAATACTTCCTGACATCTTTTTTGACTCCAGGTGGGGCCTCACCAACGACTTGTACAGGGGGCATAACATATATTCTCTGAATGTTGGCTTTGCTTTTCTAGCTGACAAGGTAAATAGGCTTGTCATATAGTCAGGAGTCATTCCAAACAGAATGTTGAAAATTAATGTACATGTTTTGAACATAATTCAACCTCTGACTGGAAGCCAATGTAATGCTGTAAGTGAAGGGGTGGCCTTGTTAAATTTTGAAGTCCCATAAATTAATTGTGCGGCTGTGTTTTGTGCTGTCTGAAGCAACTTAAGTATGGATTCTTTGCTTCCGACGTATATTGTATTACAGTCAGTGTTTGAACAAGTAGTACGTATAAATACATTCTAGATAAGTATATAGTTCCTTTATTACAATACATATCTGATAACCAAACAGACCATTATCATTTTCAAAACATATATAAATAAAATAAATAATCTGTAACAGCTCATATAATTTCAAATGGATAATAAAAACAGAACACTAAAAACAAATCCAAACTGAACCAAACTACCATGAGGAAGTGTCCCAGCTCACCACAAACTATTGCAGGTTTTCTTGCAGAGTAATGCAACCCTGTCTCTGACAAAGCTAGGATGGAAATAATAAAAACACAGTTACAAAATGTTTAATCCAAAAATGCCTCATTAATAAAGAACTTGTTACTTCTCATTGTCCTGCTCCTGAAGGTTCATTTGTGCTTTTTTTGTGTGTGTGTGTGCCTGATTAATCCTGTAATCCCTGCAAACCTGCAGGAACACAGTTGGAGTATTAAATCTGTGATATGTTCACTGTTTCAGCAAAAAATAACCAATAGAAAGTCAGCCCTATAAACTTCTTTAATTCCTGTTAATACTCATCATAACGGTCCATTACTACATTAAACAACCTCCTTCCCTCACTCCTGCATTGCTTGAATGATCGGCAGGGGGCAGCGGTGTCCCTCTGTAACAGGGTGGAAGGGCTGCAGCAGCCCCCCCCCCCCCCTCCCTGTCTTCTTCTTGGAGAAGCAGAAATCACTTCCAAGGGCTAAATTTATCAGTTTCCCCGGAGGAGGCCAAGAGAGCAATAAACACGTCAAAACAGCACAATTTTCAAAGTGTTGTCAATATGGGTGTCCAGCGCCTGGGGACCAATGTTTCCATCTGTGCCCCCACCCCCCTTGACATCATAAACAACTTCTGCTTTTGAGCTTCCAGCTTTTCCTTCAGTGCTTCCTCTCAGGCGATCATCATGACCCTCCTCTCCTCCTCCCCCATTGGTATGACACAAATTTTCAGTCCCTGTCGGCTACAGTTTGCCACAGTCAGTTCAGGTATTTCCAGCCCGTTTTCTCATTTTGCTGGAATCTTCCTCTGGTATTTTCAGCTCCTGTACTCTTTGCAGTTTGCCAGAGTCTTTTATTTTCAGCAAGGGCCAACCCGGGGAGGGGGGGGGGGGGGGGAGATTCCATGGGCCCAGCCTCCAAGGGGGGGCCCGGTGCCAGAGTCTGTCTCTCTCCTGCTCTTGTGTGTCACATTAAGGTGATAACCTGAATCCCGGCACACAGAAGCAGGAGAATGACAGACCTAGGGAGCAAGGGCGTAGCCAGACACCCAATTTTGGGTGGGCCTGGGCCCAAGATGGGTAGGCAGAAGAACCTCGTCCCGTCCCACAGGTGATTTGGTCTCTCCTCTCGCCTGCATGCCATATGGCCTCTCAAACATCCCCCTCCCCCACATACCTTTTAAATAGCAGATTTTCACCAGCAGCGAGCAGCAACTAATACACACTGCTCATGTTGGCCCCACACCCTTCCCTCTAATGCAGCTTCCTGTTTCCGCCTAGGCAGAAATACATCAGAGGGAAGGCTGTGGGGCCGGTGTGAGCAGTATGTATGTCACTGCTCACTGCAGGCGAAAATCTGCTACTTACACGGTATGCAGGAGAGGGATCCTTGCCAGCCACATCATAGGTATGCTGTTACTGGGTGGGCCTGAACCCAAAGTGGGTGGGCCTGGGCCCACCCAAGCCCACCCTTGGCTACGCCACTGCTAGGGAGGAACAGACACAGGAAGGTAAGGGGAGCAGAAGGTGGCGGCTGCTAGCGTGGAGGGGAGCAGCGGCAGTGGTCCTGACCCAGACCTAGCTCAGTCTCTCAGCAGCCCCTGCATTTTGCTGGAATCTCACTCTTGTATTTTCAGCACCTGCATTTTGCTGAATTCTTCATCTGGTATTTTCAGCTCCTGCACTCTTTGCAGTTTGCCAGAGTCTTCTTTGGTATTTTTAGTCCCTGGGCTCTCTGCATTTTGTAGAATTTTCTTTTGTATTTTCAGCCCCTTCATTCTCTGCATTCACTGCAGTGTCCTCCAGCATTTTCAGTGCCTGCAGTCTCTACTTTCTCGGAGGTTTCTCCGAGAGGACAGCCAGTACAATTACCACTTTGAAGGATGGGAGCACACTTTCAAAGCTCCTGTTGAGAGCTTCCATTCCTCTTTATCTCTCACTTCACATGCTCTGCAGATTTTGACTGTTTGTTTCCATGCCAGCAGTCCTGGTATTTGCCCTAAGTGAGGAACATCGCTCTCTGGATATGACCTTGAAGACCCCTATCAGGCTTGAGTGACAGCTGCACAAACAGGCTCCGAGTTCAACACAGCCCCCAGTTTACATCCGAATTTTGGGATCCTTTTACTAAGATGCGCTAAAAAATGGCCTGCAGTAGTGCAGACGTGTGTTTTGGGCACGAGCAGAATTAATCTTTCAGCGCACCTGCAAAAAAATGCCTTAAAAAAACTTTTTTGCCAAAAATGGACGTGCGGCAAAATGAAAACGGCCGCGCCTCCATTTTGGGTCTGAGACCTTACCGCCAGCTACTGACCTAGCGGTAAAGTTTCAAATGGTAGCTGGGTGGTAATGACCTATGCACGCCAAATGCCAGTTGGCGCACGTCCAATACGCCTGGCAGAAAATAAAAATGATTTTTTTGGCTGCGCGTATCGGACGTGCGCCAAAAACGAAATGACCGCAAGAGCCACGTGGTAGCCGTGCGGTAACTCCATTCGCAAAGGAACAAGCCTGCTCACATTCAAATTAAACCGCAAACTGTAGAATTCTCTGGTAATGATGTGTTGGGAAACTTTACAAGTTTTTCAAACGGGTTGAGACAGTGGCTTTAATCAGACGAAGGTGGTCAAGGTATGCGTATTTGTCCACTGAAGAAAGGAAACGGATAGGATAGGGAGGCCTAGATTAGATTCAAAAGAAAGCCATCTTGGGGTGTCAGAAAGATGTTCGTTCTAAAATCAATAAATGGCTTGGGATGTTCAAAAAGCGAGATCATAATTTTTAAAGTCAGGTAGGTTAATACCACTGTTCAGTACTGGGCAGACTTCTGTGGTCTGTCCTCTGATCTTGGCTGGACAGGTTCAGCTTCTGAATTTGGAAAACAAGGCAAGTGCTGGGCGGACTTCTATGGTCTGTGCCCTGATCGTGGCTGAATAGATTTGGATGGGCTGGAGTGGAGCTTTCAGGGGCTTCGATGACAACTTCAGAAATTTTAGAACAAGAACAGTGCCAGGCAGACTTCTATGGTCTATGCCCTGAAAATGGCAAGGACAAATCAAGATCAGGTATCACATCATACCTTACGAAATGAGTTTATCTTGTCGGGCAGACTGGATGGACGGTTCAGGTCTTTATCTGCCATCATTTACTATGTTACTATGTTACTCTTTGGGGTTTTACATGGAATGTTGCTGGTAATTGGGATTCCAGAATCTTGTAACTCTTTAGGTTTCCAGAATCTTCAGAACTTTTAATAAAAGAAGAGTGCTGGGTAGACTTCTATGGTCTGTGCCCTGAGAAAGGCAAGGACAAATCAAACTTGGGTGTACTTATAAAGTATCACATACCATGTAAAATGAGTTTATCTTGTTGGGCAGACTAGATGGACCATATAGGTCTTTATCTGCCGTCATTTACTATGCAACTATGTATATCTCTGTTAAGCAGTGTAAGGACCAGGCATTACTAATCACAATGGGCAAAGGATTTAAGTAGCCTAATGGCTAATGTCACAGGCAGGAAGCCAGGGCCCCTTTTACAAAGGCGCGCTCGAGTTTTTAACGCACTCTAAAAATAAGCGAGCACTAAACGCTAGAGACGCCCATTTATTCCTATGGGTGTCTCTAGCCTTTAGCGTGTGCTAAAAATGATAGCACACCTTTGTAAAAGACCCCCTGAACTCTCCAGTGCCTCAGGTACAAACTTAGGGGCCCCTTTTACCAAGCCGTGGTAAAAGGGGCCCAGCGCTAGCAGCAGAACAAGTTTTGGCCGTGTGCCAAGGGCCCTTTTGCAGGAAAGGGTACAAAGGTAAAAAAAAGAGAAATGGCTGTGGGGTAAGTTCGCACTTTCCACACGGCCATTTCAGGGAGGGGGGGGGGGGAAGCACTTACTGCCACCCACTGAGGTGGCGGTAAGGGCTCCCGCACTAACCAATAGTAAAAATATGGAAATAAATTTCTGTAGCGCTGAAAACGGGGCTCAGTGGGGGCGGAATTACTGATGGGCTACTGCAGGAACCCGGTGCTAGTTACGGATTGGCTTGCGGCAACCTTTTAGTACAAGGGCCCCTTAAAAGGCAAATCTATACACTGGCACCTAAATTTGAGAATCATTAGTGTGACCAGTTTATTGAACAGGAGCAGTTACACGATTGCTATGGGGCAGTGGCGTAACTACGTGGGGCCATGGGGGCCTGGGCCCCCTCAAATTTCCTACGGGCCCCTGGTTTTGCTGCTCTTTCTTCCCCCTCACGTCCTGCATGCTCTTAGTTTCACTAAAAGGAGTGTATAGGACGTGAGGGGGAAGAGAGAGCAGGGCATGCAATGCGGCAGCGGCAGCGGAGACTGGCGCTGGAGAAGGCTTCAGCTGGTGGAGGTTGGGGACCCCCGTCAGCTGAAGCACTTGCTGCAGCAGTGGGTGGGGAGCGGCAGGGCGGCAGATCAAAATTGCCTCCCATCACGAGGTCTGGCTACGCCCCTGCTATGGGGTATTCTGTGAACAGTGGGGTCATACTGAAAGTGATATAACCGGGTGGGAAAGGCCAATTGACATCAGTGATGGATTGATAACAGCCAACTATTAATTGTTAACGACTCGTTATCAAATTTATTTGCACATGAAATTCAGGATCATGCACAAACTTGAGCACTATTTATACAATCCATGGGCTTGCGTACAACTGTCAGGGGCCATGCATGTGGGCGGAGCTTGGCTGTGTCACCAAGTGACGCATCTAACCAGTTCCCAAGGAGATAATATATGTATGCAGGAGTGGGTTGACAGTGGTTGGGGCCCCCGGGCAGCCCCGTCGCTGCACTGACGCTCCCCTCCCATATACTACAACTCCCCCCCCCCCACCAGGAAGTTACATGAAGAGGCGGGCTGCAATGAGAAAAAAGGCCTTTGCCAGCAACAGAGCAGCCTATGGGAGTCGCTGCCTTTTGGAAAAGAAACAAATAAGGTATAGGGTTGAGGGAGGGGAGAGGAAAGTGCCCCTCCTGGAGCATGCTTGCCTGAGGCCCCCCCTCAGGTGGCCTAATGGTAGGGCCGCCACTGGCCTGAACCTAAAGAGATCCAGGCCATCAAGGCCGCCCCCATAGCTATGCCACTGACATAAATTTACTTGGTTAAAATCCGGTTTTAGCCGGGTAAATCCTTTGAATATCAGCCCTACTATGTTGCTTTCTTCTGAAGCTGTTCTCTGCCTCTTGCTTCACTCTCTTCCGATTGCATTACAGGATTTGATAGAGGCAAAGTGTTGCTGCTGCTCTAGGCCTTTGTAAGCCGATGCATCACAAAGGAGCATTCTTCCATAATAACTGGATTTCTCTCCCTCCCCACCATTCACCTAACAATCTGATCTTCATGCAGAAGAGGAATGAGACAGGAGAACTGGAATCAGGACTGAATTTACCTATCATCTAGACAAGCTATAGCTTAGTGCCTCGCATTACAAGCGACCTTCATTATTGTTATGTATTATTTTAATAAGCAATATGAAGGTTTGTATATAATGCAGCATTTTATGCATGGAAAACTATTAAACCTAAAATAGATTTCCTACTTAATGGAGGCGGGGGAGGGTCTCTTAAATATTATAGCTTACTGCAGTGGTGCCAAGTGACTCAGTTCCAGGCTGGAGGTTTTGGGACAGTCCTGGATTTCTGAACACCCTATCCTGGTGCATTATGGGACTCAGCACAGATTTCAATGGGCAGGATCAGGCACTACAAATCCCACACTGCTTTGGGATACAAGTTCAAAAACCAGAACTGGCCAAAGCATCTCCAGCCTGAACTGGAGTCTGGGGCAAGTGTTGAGCGGTTTACCAGGGGGTGGGTAGAATAAACATCAGGGCGAGGCGCAAGAGGTGTGAAGAGAAATATTGGTGATATAGGACAAAAGGGCTTAACCATTAAGAAAGACTAGGCAGTCACCTAGGGTGGCAGTTTTGAGGAGGGTCAGAGATGCCAAATTATTCTGTTCCAGGCTGGACATGTAAGGACAGTCCTGGGTTTCCAACCACCACCATCCTAGTGTATTATTGGGCTTGCAGCACTGATTTCAATGGGCAGGATCAGGTACTACAAATCCCACAATGCTTTGGGATGTAAGCGCAAAACCAGGACTGTCCCCAAATCTCCAGCCTGGAACTGGGTAACTTGGCATCTTTGTGAGTGGTCACAATATCCATAAATTTGGCCCTGACTGGAGTCCTCACACCAGGTAGATGGACAACATGTCAACAACAACCACTTCCCCCCCCACCCCCTCCACTCGTCAAGCAACCTGAATAATTAAAAAAGATCCCAGTTCTGCATTCTTGTACCTTGTGTTTCCTGTTAAGTTATATAAAGTTCAAAGTGACGTCTCTGACAATGAATCCAGTGGGGGTGGGGGGGGAAAGAGCGCTATGGTGTGGTAACTGGCAGAGTACATGAAGGGAAAGGGTTGAAGATCAGACAGTTTCTCAGCTTGTCACTGCATGAATGTATTTTAGTTATCGAGATTTATTAACCGCCTTTCTGAAGAGATTCACCCAAGGCAGTGTACAGCAGGTACAGTTTAACATAAAACTTACAATTTTGTTAACAGCATAACAATAGTAAAATAACCAAGAATAAATATAAGTACAATAAAGGAGATACACTTGAAAACAGTAAATTGAAACCTAATAATAGAACTACCGTGAAACGGTATCAAAAATAGACACATTTAACAGCACTGGAATTTGAATACCAGAGATATAATACAATATTAGCATAATACTAATGACACACCTAATAAGCAGCATTAGAACATTCAAGTAACATAGATATGATGCTAAAGAGTTTCTACAATAGCTCCCGACTCGGCGTCCGATCAAGTCGCCATCTTGTAACTTAATAGGGCTTACCATATAGCTGAGGGACCAAGAGCAGATATATGATGGGAACAAGATGCATGGGTACAGATTCAGTTGGGATAATTTGGTGGTTGGCTAAACTCAAGGCAAGTTCTTTGTATAGTTAAGCAGGAGATAAGGAACTGATCTAAGTTACAGTGTGTGTAGCAAACTAGTTCAGGTCCAGTATGAGTGTATAAGCATGTACTAATGTTACAGCACTGAATGGAGTGGAATGGGTAGAAGTAAATTGCTTGTTTACTGTTTCCAAAAATACTAGGACTAGGGGGCACGCAACAAAGCTACAAAGTAGTACATTTCAAATGAATTGGTGAAAATATTTCTTCACTTGGCGTGTAATTAAACTCTGGAATTCGTTGCCAGAGAATGTGGTAAAAGCAGTTAGCTTAGTAGGGTTTAAAAAAGGTTTGGCCAGCTTCCTAAAAGAAAAGTCCATAAGCCATTATTAAAATGGACTTGGGGAAAATCCAGTGCTTATTTCTAGGATAAGCAGCACAAAACGTATTGTACTGTTTTAGGATCTTGCCAGGTACTTGTAACCTGGATTGGCCACTGTTGGGCTTCATGGACCTTCGGTTTGTCCCAGTATGGCAACGTTTATGTTCTTATATACTTATGATTTTCATCTGTGTAGAATATAGCACACGTAGGAGTATTTACTCATGGGGGATTGGAGTGGGGGGGGGGGGGGGGTCTGCCTGGAACAATGCTTGGCAGATAAAGGGTTGAGATATTGGGGCCGATATTCAGACCACAGGAGCTAGACTGGCTATCTCCCGTGGTTGGCAGTGAGCCCAGAAATTCAATTCTGGGCTGTTTCCAGTGACCGGCGTTGAATATCTGGTTTATTTTGGGGCAGATTAAATATAGCCAACTAAGTCGATATTCAGACTTAGTCAGTTATCTTTAAACTGGCCACAGTTTAAAGATAACCGGCTGACTGGCTGGGTTAAAAACTGGTTAAATGGGAGGAGACAGAGGGTAGTGGTAAATGGAGCTTGCTCTGTGGAGAGGGATGTAATCAGTGGTGTAGTACCATAGGTATCGGTCCTCGAGCCGGCTCATTTTAACATCTTTGTGAGTGATATTACGGAAGGGCTATCTAGTAAGGTTTGTCTCTTTGCGGATGATACCAAACTCTGCAATAGGCTGGACACCCCAGAGAGTGTGGATGGCATAATGAAGTTTCTGGCGAAGCTTGAAGAATGGTCCAATGATTGGCAACTTAAGAAATACAGGGGGTCATGCACTTGGGTTACAAGAATCCAGGGGAGTGGTACAATATAAGGGGTGAAGTGCTTCTGTGTACGAAAGAAGAGCGGGATCTGAGGGCAATTGTGTCTGATGACCTTAAGGTCTCCAAGCAGGTGGAAAAATTGACAGTCAAAGCCAGAAGGATGCTCGGGTGCATAAGGAGAGGGACGACCAGCTGGAAAAAAAAAGAGGTGATAGTACCCTTATACAAGTCTCTGGTGAGACCCCATTTAGAGTACTGTGTGCAATTCTAGAGATCGCACCTACAGAAAGATATAAGCAGGATGGAGTCGGTCCATAGGGCAGCTACGAAACTGGCAAGCGGTCTCCATCATAAAACATATGGGGACAGGCTTATGAACCTCAACATGTATACGGTGTGAGACAGGAGATATGAAAGAGACATTTAAATACCTCAGTAGCGTTAATGTACAGGAGGTGAGCCTTTTTCAAATGAAGGAAAACCCTGGAATGAGAGGGCATAGGATGAAGTTAAGAGGAAACAGGCTTAGGAGGAATCTAAGAAAATACTATTTCATGGAAAGGGTGGTGGATGCATGGAATGGCCTCCCAGTGGGACTGTGGAGGACTGTGTCAGAATTTAAGAAAGCATGAGACAGGCACGTGGGATCCCTTAGGAAAGGAAGAGTTAGTGGTTACCAAGGAAGGGCACTTGGCCCTTATCTGCTGTCATATTTCTATGTTTCTATACCCCACATTTTCATGCAGCCAAATATGGCCGCTAAACCAAAAAAAATCAGTGGATAGCTGGTTATATCGGGTGATATAACTGACTATCTTCTAACTGGGAATATTCAGCAGGGGATAGATGGTTAAGCACTATTTAACTGGTCAGCAGTCATTCTGGCCGGTTAAATAGTGCCAAATATCGGAGGGATAGTGTCAAAATCGATGATAAGCAAAAACATCAGCCAACTGAACCAAGGCGTCTCATCCCAAACTCTGTAATGGCATTAATGTACCATCTGGTTGCAGTACATGCTCCAAACGTGAGATACCCTTGTATTCTCAGATTCTAAAGACTTCATCCTCAACCCCTGGAAGGAATGCTGCATTGCCCCTAAGAGGTGAAAGATGGATGTAGTGGAATCTACACCCCAATATCTGGTCAAATCCTGCCACAGTGCTCACAAGGGTCATAACAGAAAACTCTGTCGTAGAAACAATGGAAAGAGCTTCAGAGATGCTTGTAAAAGGAAACTGAAATGCCAAGGGTCAAAAATATATGTCTTGACCTGTACTGGAGTATAAACTTCTGTCTGTAAGAGCCAGTCACCCAGATGTCGACATAAACATGCCTGATTATATCTGTATAAATCAGGTAATCCCATTCCCCCTCCCCGACAATTACCCAAAAACATTTTTAGAGTAGTTTTAGGTCTTTTGCCTCCTCAACAAAATTTTGATAATTGTCTATTAAAAAACAAAACAAAACTCAGTGCACAAGAAGTAGAGGCTGACCACAGACTTTCCACTGTGAGCAGTTCCTGCTGTTATGCTGCTTTGTTCTTTCTCCATTGACTTGATGTGTGCAGGAAACTCAATTAGAATCTTAAAAAGCTCACCTTTATTCACAAATCTGCTTTACATATGTGCTCTGTGAATACCAGGGGCATATCTTACTTTAAGGGAGATTTGGGCCTTCCTTTTGTTTGTTTGGCATATCTAGACCTGACATTTTGAGGGGGCCAGAGTTAAAATGGGGGGAGGGGGGGAGCACTAACCACACATCAACCAGCATCGAGTTAACTCTGCAGTTCCCACAGTTCCACAACCCACATAACACCAGCCCAACCCAGCATCACTTCACCAGTGTCCCCAAAGTTTATTATTTTGTTTGGGGTTTTTTTTTTTTTAACCTGGAGAGTCTGGATTCTCAGTCTGGACTCTGGAGTGGACAGCAGGCAGGGCAGTGTGGAGCCTGGACTACTGGTGCTGCTGCTGCAGTGATAGGCAGGCTAGGCAGCAGATGGTGGTTCTGGTCGGTGGTGGGCTCTTCAGTGCTCCAGTCCTCCTCCTCTGGTGAGTGGTAACTGGTTGGCGCGAAGTTCGTGAACCCGAAGTTGTGAGGCACGAGGTGGGTCACGGTGAGCAGCCAGCCAGAGCGGCAGTGAGGCATGACGAGGCGGTGAGCAACAGGGCGGCAGCGGGAAGAATTGTGGAGTCGGACGGCCGCTGACTTGGACCGGACTAGATCAGGCCAGACTTCGGTGGGAAGGACCGTGTGGACGTCACGTCATCACAGAAACAGAAGCGCGCGGCCGCGTTGCTGATCTGCAAGGGCGGGCTTCTGTTTCTGGGAGTCTGACATCCTGCACATTGTATGTGCAGGACATCAGACTCACAGAAGCGAAGCCTGCCCTTGCAGATCCACGCCAGAGAACAGGACTTGTTCGGCTGGCGGTGCCAGCAAAGGTACCAGTGGCGGCGGGGGAGGGTTGGCAGTGGGAGGGGGGTCCAGGGCCAAATCTAGGAGGGTCCAGGCCCCCATGGCCCCATGCAAATACACCCCTGGTGAATACCTTTTGTGACCCCTGAGGCAGATGCCCTTGGGCGTCAAATCACGGATCGTGTCAGGTCCCTTGAACTATCTAATAAAGTATTTTCATCAACATTATCTCCTGAGTTGGTCTAGTCTGTGGTCAACCTCTACTTCTTGTGCACTCAGTCGATTCATCGTAGAGGTTTCTCCTGTTCTATTGTTCCCTATAAAAAAAACCCCACACAAATCTTTCTTCAGCAATTTAAGGGGCAGCATTTGCGATACATATTGAGACATATTTTCAAAGCACTTTGGGAGGCTAAGTTCCATAGGTTTCTATGGAACTTTGGGAGGCTAAGTGCTTTGAAAATGAGCCTCATAGTCATCTTGGAAAATCAACCATTTTAAACAGATGGATCCCTACCATGCAGACAAACGAGGAAGTCGTTGCCAACTTGATCATGTTGCAGAAGTGGAGGTAAGCAAATGAGTAACTTTAAGCTTGTGTAACTCTGATGTCTATTGTCAGCTGGATCTTCAGATATCGCAAAGAATGACTCACCCATCGTATCCACACCTGATGAACCCTATCCGAAAAAGCCAGTGCCAAGGACTTTGACCGAGGGGCCGATGCACAAAACTCCAACACCAGCTAAATACCGACCAATACTCAACACTTACATCATGCAAATTATATGCAAGCTGTTAGTTTTGAGCACTGGGTAGGTAAAAAGGTCCGAGCATTCTTGGCACATGCTGGAATTTGTTCAAGTTCTCCAGCACTTGAAGAGAGTTCCTTTATGCACTGGAAAAGTAGCAATTTGAGGAGCTGATATTGGGAAAAGAGACCTCTTCAGTCAAGCTAAGCACTTGTGGGACTTTATTTTGATAAAGTCATGAACTACCAGTGATGTGTCTTGGAATGTTGGGGATTTGATGTGGATATTTTTGTTTCTTGATGACTAAAAGAGACTGTGGGGTTTTGGCTATTTTTTGCCAGTTTTTTTTAGTTTGCAACTTTTTTTTCTCTTGTTTCTGGAGGGTTTTTTTTTTTTTTTTGGTTGTTGCTCTCTTTTTTTCTAGAGATAGATAATTTAGTGGAGCCAATGATAATATTTGAGAACCCCTTTGGGAATAGATTGACACGTTAGGTCAGGCCATTGCTCTTTGAGTTTTGAGGATAATTCCGGATAATAGTACAATTGACGATACTTTTACAATTGGATTACTGCAATGCAGTATATGTTGGTTGCAAGGAAAGTGCACTGACATCGCTGCAAACCGTCCAAAACATGGCACCATGGCTAATTTTTAAGAAGCCGAAATATGAAAGAGTTCCTCACTACTCGAAACACTACCCTGGATGCCAATCAGGGCAAGACTGATCTACAAAATACCAATGGCATAGCTACGGGGGCCACAGGGGGCCTGGGCTCCTCCAAATTGGCTCTAGGGTCCCCGGTTTGGCTGGCAGGGGTCCTCAACCCTCACCAGCTAAAGCATTTGTCCACGCTGGTCTCACATTGCCTGGCGTTCTGTCCTGTTTTTAGTCGCTGTGCATTCTAGTTTTAATGAAACTGTGCCGGCAAGGGGGGGGGGGGGCGGGGGGGGGGGGGGGGGGGCGGAAGTGGCAGCAGGAGGGCGGCAGCAGGGAGATGTGGCAAAATATGCCCCCCCACCTTGGGCTTTGGTCCCCTTTCCTGTCGAGGTCTGGCTACGCCCCTGCAAAATACTATTTGGTTTGTCTCCAGAATACGTTAGATTTGGTAGAACTATCTCCTAGAAACGCAAGCCTTGAAACCAGAAGCTACCTACTTCTTCACCTACCCAACTGCAGAAACATAACTTACAAATCCATCTACATGGCTGGATTTAGCTACCTGGGCTCCAAATGGTGGAACTAAATACCAAAGATCACGAGAAGCATCACGAACTATCTTCAGTTTAGAAAAGAACTGAAAACTCACCTCTTTAAAAAAAATTCTACAACAAATAACTTAGTTATCAACGACCATTCCGATTACTAATCATAAACTATCCTTATAAGACCCAACCGAAATGAAAACTGTAATTGTCAGCCATCACTTTAAAAAGTAAAGTAATAGAGTAACTGTTAACCGGAATGCAATTTCTAAGCCACTTTGAACCGAAACTTGCTTTTGGATAACAGTGGGATACAAGAATGCACAAATAAAAATACATTAGATAGGGAAGGGCTTGAGTGTAAATTTTAAGGGGCTTCGGCATTAGCTTCAGAACGTTTAGTACAAGAAGAGTGCTGGGCAGACTTCTACGGTCTGTGCGCTGAGAATGGCAAGGACAAATCAAACTTGGGTATAAAGGGAAATGGGACTTGATATACTGCCTGAGGTTTTTGCAACTACATTCAAAGCGATTTTCATATATTCAGGTACTTATTTTGTACCAGGGGCAATGGAGGGTTAACTGACTTGCCCAGGGTCACAAGGTGCTGCAGTGGGAATTGAACTCAGCTCCCCAGGATCAAAATCCACTGCACTAACCACTAGGCTACTCCTCCGCTCCACATACCATAAAGTATCACATACCATGTAAAGTGAGTTTATCTTGTTGGACAGACTGGCTGGACAGTTCAGGTCTAAATCTGCCATCACTTACTATGTTACCATGTATGTTACACTAATTGTGAGATTTTTGGTACCTCCCCAGTCTGGGTTAGCCATCTTGGTAGCAAACTGCATGTTTCATGCTCTTTTTGGTTTACTTTATACTTCTATAATTGCCATGCAAGGCTTCTAGACTGACCTCCATAGAGCACAGATACAGCTGTAGCAGCTGACGTGCAAGACACTATGAAAGAGATGGTTCTTAAAATCAGGGTTGGGCAATGAAAAATAAACAGAAAAACCATGTTGGACATGAACAGAACATACTAGGGAAATGCTTTTAGAAATGTATTTCTCCTTCTCTCTCAGATGCGGGTGTAGCCAACTTTGACCTTGGACAGCTTCCTCCAAACCCCTGAGATGAAATTCCACAGACTTTGGATTGGGACAGAGTGCCTGCAATTCTTGTCGGGAGGCAGAGGGATAGAGGACAGAAACGGCAAGACTTCACTTCCTGGCCCCCCCCAACTCCCCCTCCCCCAACCTCCCTTGGCAACCAGGGTCAACAACTTCCTGTACAAGTCCTGGGAACATGGGCCACTCAGCTGTGACTTGCTGACCTGCAGCAGCGAGGACAAAGAGAGGATCGTTTTCCCACTGCATGCAGGGTCTTCTCAGTTGTGATCAAACACAGAGCCGTCTGAGCTGTCGGCCGCCTGCAGTACCCTGCTCACTTCTGAATAGCTGTGGCTGGCCACCATGTAACAATAACGTGACCGTAATCATTGACCGTGGCTGGAAATCACTGACCATGGTGTAAACGTTTTGTGACTGTGATCGTTAACTATGGTTGGGAATGGTTGGTCATGGTGTAACCATCAGTGACTTGTGGTCACTGACTGTGGCTGAGAATAGCTGGTCATGGTGTAACCTTATTGTGACTGTGATCATTGACCGTGGCTGGGAATGGTTGGCCACAGTGTAACCATACTGCGACTGTGGTCGCTGACCGTGGCTGAGAATGGCTGGTCATGGTGTAACCATAAAGCGACTGTGGCTGAGAATGGCTGGTCATGGGATAACCATAAGCAACTGTGGTCACTGACTGTGGCTGAGAATGGCTGGTTATGGTGTAACCATAAAAGGAAAGGGAATGGGACTTATATACTGCCTTGCTGTGGTTTTTCAAACTACATTCAAAGTGGTTTACATATTATATATAGGTACTTATTTGTACCTGGGACAATGGAGGGTTAAGTGACTTACCCAGAGTCACAAGGAGCTGCAGTGGGAATTGAACCCAGTTCCCCAGGATCAGAGTCCACTGCACTAACCACTAGGCTACTCCTCCACATAAAGCGACTGTGGATGAGAATGGCTGGTCATGGGGTAACCATAAGTGACTGTGGTCATTGACCATGGGTAACCACAGTATGATAGGCAGGCAATGGAGTGGCCTAGTGGTTAAAGCACCAGTCTTGCAATCCAGAGGTGACCGGTTCAAATCCCACTGCTGCTCCTTGTGATCTTGGGCAAGTCACTTAACCCTCCATTGCCTCAGGTACAAACTTAGATTGGGAGCCCCCCTGGGACAGAGAAATATCCAGTGTACCTGAATATAACTCACCTTGAGCTACCACTGAAAAAGGTGTGAGCAAAATCTAAATCAATAAATGTATGTCTTTGGCATTGCATTTTGGAACATGGCAGATGTGGATAAATCTGGTAACATCACAAAATATGCCAGGAGAAAATGAACATGCTTTCTGCTGAGTAGGAGTCTGGATTATCCTTTTAAACAGTTAATGAGGCATTGCCACTTTGAGAAATAAATAAGCATCATCCCTTCCACCGTCTGCATGCTGGGATCTCTGAATAAAGAGAAATAAAATAAAATAAAACATGGAAAAGAAAATATGATACCTTTTTTATTGGACATAATAATATATTTCTTGATTAGCTTTCGAAGGTTGCCCTTCTTCGTCAGCTTTGAAAGCTAATCAAGAAATGTATTAAGTTATATCCAATAAAAAAGGTATCATCTTATTTTCTTTTCCATGTTTTATTTTGTTTTATTTCTATTGATTACCTTTAAAAGTGGACTAACACGGCTACCACACCTCTCTACTGAATAAAGAGGAAATGGCTCAGATAGCAGAAGAACTAGAGCAAGTAATCACATTTTTACAATAATGAGATGGTTCAGCAGATCACAGTTGCTACAGACATATCAGAACATCAATAGAGAGCCTGTCACTTCTAGGGGACTAGAAGACTCAGGGGATGGACACAGGGATGCAGAACCTGTCACCTCTAGGTCACTGGGGACTGGAGGGTTCAGGGATGGACATAGGGACACAGAGCCTGCCACCTCTAGGACACTGGAGGTTTTAGGGGATGGGCACAGGGATGCAGAGCCTGTCACCTCCAGGGCACAGGGATACAGAACCTGTCACCTCTAGGTCACTGAGGACTGAAGGGTTCAAGGATGGACATAAGGACACAGAGTCTGTCACCTCTAGGATACTGGAGGTTTTATGGGATGGCCACACGGATACAGAGTCTGTCATCATCAAGACACTGTGGACAGGAGGACTCAGAGAATGGGCACAGGGGTACAGAGACTGTCACATCTGAATTACTGGTGAAGGGAGGATTCGGGGAATTGAGAGAGAAATCCTTTTCCTGGGGGGAGGGGCAACTCTGGCAGAGGTGGGAGGGATGGGGAAAAGTTGGGTGTGACTGATGCTTCTGACACAAATTGGAGCTTATTCCTTGGCTTCTGTTCCAACATGCGGCCCCAAGTCTCTTCCTCTCCGCCAAACCTTGCTGCAACTTGAGCTATAGGCCTGGACAAGATACCACCCACATTCCTCCCACATGACTAGACCAGGCCACAGCATGCCAGTGGGTGACTGAACTGGGATCCGTCCCACCATGGTTTTACTACACTAAATAGCTCTAGTGGTACAGGGCATAGTGGGTAGAGTAGGGGCTCTACCCACCATGCCCTGTGCTCAACTCTAGCATATGGCATTGGCCCTGAGCAGGGCTTCCATATGGATCCATGAAAGTAGACTGAGCTGGTTTTTGGATTTAATCAAGCTGTATGCAGGGGGATGTAGTTCTGAGTTATTTATGTAGAGCAGAAGAGATTACATATCTCAGCATGCAGTGAAAGTCAAGCCAGAGTAGACTTAGGCTGACCTAGCTGACATGGTGCTATGTTGGTAATCTACCTTGACTTCCATATATGAAGGAAGGTATTCTGGTAAGTGCACATAAAGGTACATAGTTTGAGGAGGAATTCCCAGCCTGAACCAGACTCCAACCTCAACCTAAAAAAAAAAGCATACTCTTGGCTAAGGAACAGAAAGCTTCCACTCATTAACTGTAATTCTCATCCTTACCCACCAAAAGGGGTTATTTGGCCACAGAGAACACCATAGGTGTTTCCTTACCTTACTGGAGCTGCTGAAGAATGACCTCAGGTGCTGCTTGGCAGCCGCCATTTTGGTTGCTCGGCGCTGCTTGCGAAGGGTCTTGGGAGACGGGAGGCTCCACCCGCTTCCCGATTGTTTCTTCTCCTTCTCCTTCTTCTTCAGCAGGCCATCGGGCACCTCCAGTCCCTCGCCCCGGTCCAGGTGTCCTTCACTGTACGTCCTCCACATCCCGCCAACGGCATCTGGTCCAAGACGTGGCCCTACGACCCGTGCCAAGCTCTCCCGGCTACGCTCCATATCTGACTCCTCACAGCTCTCCTGATGAAGCCGATCTAGCAGGTCAGTGCTAAGGCTGAAGGCCTTGTCCACACGCACCTCTGGCACCACAATGGTCGGTGTGGTGGGGCCACCACTACTGTGATGTGCCTGGGCAGACTCGCTACCCACATCTTCCAGTTCATCAGGGGGCTTCTGTTTCCGGAGGGCTGTGCGGTGCCAGGGCAGGTCGCAGTCCGCCAGGCAGTTCTCCGACCCCGACTTTCGTAGAGGGTTTACATTTTTGAACATCTGGAGAAGAAGAGAAATTCTGTGAAACGCCTTAAGATCATAAGGGCAAACTGGCCAAGCATCCTGTTTCTAATAATGGCAGCCAGTGGGTACTCAAAGGAAACACACAAAGGCAGGGCAGGGCAAGACGAGGCGAGGGTCTGCTCTGGGTGTGTTTTGGGCAAAAAACAATACAGGAACAAAAAGGAAACCAAATAACTTTCTTCAAGAACAATAAAGGAGACCTGACGTGACTCTTGTTTCGGCCCTAACGGCCTACATCAGGGGTCTAAAATGTACACTCAAATAAAAATCTATACCTTATAAATATAAAAGATATATACAAAGAAACTTAAGACATATAAGAAGTTCTTTAAATGTCAAGTTTCTCTGTATATACCTTTTTACATATATTATTATTTTTAAAAATGTACTTATATGTCTTTTAAAATGTATTTATATGGTATAGGTTTTTATTTGAGTGTATTTTTCTGTAGTTTTTTAGACCCCTGATGCAGGCCAGTTAGGGCCAAAACATGAGTTGTGTCGGGTCTCCTTTATTGTTCTTGAAGTTCACTGAAATAAAGAAAGTTTTTTGGACACCATCTGTGAGAGGGTTTCCTTTTTTTTTCCTCTACTGTTTTTTTGCCTAGTGCATCCTATCTGTGGAGTTTTTTCTTCTGTTTGTGACTGGGTATGTTTTGGGCAGGACTAGGGCGGGTCTAAAAAAACATATGCATTCCTAATTTCAGAAGGGGAGTGTGTGTTTATGCCCCCAGAGATCGATTCTGAGATTTACAACTGCTCCTGAGACCATCTAGATATATAAAAGCAGAATTTAGAGGAGGTCACCCCCCCCCCCCCCCCCTAATCACCTAATATTTTTTATTCCCCCTGAAAACGGTACTGGCAAATGATGTCAGGCTCTGTGGCAGCTTGGGAAAACATGGCTATGTATGATTCTAAAATACCAACATCTCTTTCGTATTTTTGACGTTGACAATTTCAAAATTGGTGCTGCCGTGGCAAGTCGCCAGCTCATAAACGTCTACTCCTGCATGTAGTTTAGAAATGGCTCTCTGTTGGTAGATCTTCTAAAATATAGCAGAGATTGACATGTTTCGACCTGGACATCTCAATTGGACCGCAACTTAACACTAGAGAGCCAAGTGACATCCACAACAAGGAAAATGTTCCACTCAATGTGGAAACTCAAACGTGTGAAGCAATTCTTCCCGAGGGGAACATTTCACAACCTGATACAATCAATGGTACTAAGCCATGTAGACTACTGCAATGGAATTTATGCGGGATGCAAAGAACAAACCTTAAAGAAAAATTAGACCGCTCAAAACACAGCAGCTAGGCTTATCTGCGGAAAAACGCGATTTGAAAGTGCAAAACCCCTTCGCGAAAAACTACACTGGCTCCCAATCAAAGAATGTATTGTTTTCAAAATCTGCACTCTGGTTCACAAAATTATCTACGGTGAAGCTCCGGGATACATGACAGACTTGATTGACTTACCAACTAGAAACACATCCGAATCAACACAAACATACCTAAATCTGCACTATCCAAGCTGCAAAGGACTCAAATACAAATCAACTTACGCATCCAGTTTATCCTACATACGCACACAACTACGAACGACCACCTAAACTTCCAGAAAACACTAAAAACTAACTTGTTTAAAAAGGCATACCCTACCAATCCAACATAAATGCCTGATCGCTGCAACACAACAAAACTAAAGAACTCTTTCGCTGTACGATTCCCTAGTGTGGCTGTGCCACATGAACTTGATCTACCACAACATCACTTTGTATTTGTTTACACCGGAGTCTGCAAACGCCTCTCCGGTACTATGTAGGCCACATTGAACCTACAAATAGGTGGGAAAATGTGAGATATAAATGTAACAAATAATTAATAAATAAAATAAATACATTCTTTCTAAAATCTGCCTTTAGGTCTCACTACAGCAAACAACTCCAAAGCTCAGTCCCTGGCCCCGACCTCATCCCCCAGAGCTGACCAATACTCCCCAATCCTCAACTTTGATTTTATTCCCAAGCCCTTTCCAAAGTTCAACCTAATCATGAGCTATACATGTTCAGCCATAATGACTGACTTTCATTTCTAACCTCAAACATTAATCCCCAATCCTCAACCGCAATCCAGCCCCATCATCTCTTGCATCAGAGCCCTCAATGCCAACCTAAATTATCACACAAGCATCAACTTCCAAAACTACAATCCCCACCTGTAACCCTAATTATCAACCATCAGCCTTAACCCTCAACCACCATGGCTCAACTCAACACCAAAACCTCAACTTCAATTCTCACTCCTTTAATCCCAAACATCAACCTTCAAATCAGAGTTTGCAACTCAAGTCCCCTAACCTAAACCCCAGCTGTCATATTCACCCCTCAACTTTAAAAGTCACATATTAACTGCTAATTGTAACCCTTAACCTCAACACAAAAACTCCAGACCTATCCCACGCTCCCACCCCACCCTAACATCAATCCCCAAACCACAGCCTGAAACCTCAACTCCCATAATTCAACCCACCATTCTCCAGCTGTTGTGCTCAATCTCATTCTCAACTTTCATCAGATACCAATCACTATCTGTAGCCTTCAAAACTCACCCCAAAACTTCAGCCCTCATAGTAAAATAATATCAAGCCTCCAATCATACCACCTCAACTCCACCCTCAAGCCTCAATCCCAAACTCCAACTCCCTCTACTTCCTGAAACATCGTCTTTATTCAGAATATGAAAAATATAGATCCGTTTTTCTGCACCACTTCCACTTGACTTAGGGGTGTAGGGGTGGAGGAAGAGGCTATTTGGAGAGTACCCAAGAATCAACAAAACCCACTTCCTCTCAAAATCATGCCCACATGCATATTAGGATATATAATCCCGATATCTCTAGCCAAAGCCAGGAAACAAATTCATCGATGCAACAGAGGCGTAGTGGGTCTGAAGCTGTCATGAGGAATCAGAAAGGGTTATTTTCAGAAGTTGAAGACAGGGGCATAGCCAGACAACAGATTTTGGGTGGGCCTAGACAAGAAGTGGGTGGGCACCAAGTGTTCTCCCCTCACCACCACCACCAAAAAAATATCTCAGCTGGTGGGAAAACGCTTCTTTCCACCTTAGCACTCTGCAGCAGGCATGCGCTGAAAACTGAGAATGCGCAGGTGCCGGTATCGTGGAGAGTAGCGTTTTTTTTTACCATCAGGGGAAAGGCTTCAGCTGGTGCAGCTTGGAATCCCCACCAGCTACTGCTAAAAGTGTGTTACTGTTGGGTGGGCTTGAGCCCTAAGTGGGTGGGCCCTGGCCCACCCAGGCCCACCTGTGGCTACGCCACTAGTTGAAGATCTGGTCCTCTTGTGTACCTGCTGTGCCTAAATTTGTACCCCTCCCACTTTTCAATGCTCTAATATTTTCTAACTTTATATTTTAGAAAATAAGCCGCTCAGACATCCTTTTGATGGGCGGGAAAGTAAATTCTACAATAAATTTGAACTTGAATACGGCACAGTCATGGAGCCCTCTTTTTCTAAGCCGCGTAGGTGCCTACACGCGTCCAACGCGTGCCAAATTGGAGTTACCACCCGGTTACCACTTGGCCCTTGCGGTAATTTCAATTTTGGCACACGTCCGCTAGGCGCGTCCAAAATATATATTTTTTCCACGTGTAGCGGACGCGCGCCAAGTGGCATCTGATGCGCATAGGTCATTACCGCCCAAATTCTTTACCGCTAGGTGTATGGCTGGCGGTAAGGTCTCAGACCCAAAATGGATGCACGGCAATTTCGATTTTGATGCACGTCCATTTTCGGGGAGGAAAAAAAAATAGGCATTTTTTGCAGGTGCGCTGAAAAATGGATGGGTGTGCACCCAAAACCCGCGCCTACACTACCGCAAGCCTTTGTAAAAGGACCCCGTAGTTTGGGGCGGGCATGCGAGTTAGCACCTCCCTACATGCTGCAGGTGCTAATGATGAATTGCTCACCCTTCCCCTTTAGCAAGTAAACTACACCAATGGGATAACAGAACAGCGCCGAGAGAGTTTCCTGTTTGCTTTCTAATACTGCAACTCTATTTTCAAATGATGACAACGGACACACAAGCCCAGAGCATTGCTCTAACTTTTGCAGCCTTCGTAGGTCTGGTATTTGTCATAAGGCATTAGAAATGTCACATGTGTTTTGTTCACAGATTTCTGCTCTGCGATTTTGTGGCAGGCACTGGTGGATAGAGTTTATACTCTCCTAAGAATGACTGCACCCGGGGGTCAAGATGGCGTCACTCTTCCCTACCTCTGTGGATTCCGGATGCAGCAGCTTCTGCCTTCACCTGCGCGGAATGGGGAAGCGGAAAGGTGCTTTGAAGAGCTGCCTCCCGGCTCAGGTGAGGCCGAGGTGTTTGGTGCGGACCACATTGGAGGAAACGGTGTCGTGGCTCGCTGTATCTGCAGAATTCTCTTTGGGAGGATCCATTGAGAGACTTGGAGGGGCATAATCGAAAGGGACGCCCAAGTTTTCCTGAGGACGTCCTCGCAGGACGTCCCAGCGAAGGGGCGGGGAAACCCGTATTATCGGAACAAGAGGGGCATCCATCTTTCGTTTCGATAATACGGTCGGGGACGCCCAAATTGCGAAATTTAGGTCGTCCATAGAGATGGTCGTCCTTAGACTTGGTCGTTTCTGATTTTCGGTGATTATGGAAACTAATGACGGTCATCTCAGAAATGACCAACTGCAAGCCCTTTGGTCGTGGAAGGAGCCAGCATTCGTAGTGCACTGGTCCCCCTGACATGCTAGGAAACCAATCGGGCACCCTAGGGGGTACTGCAGTCAACTTCAGGAAAAGCTCCCAGGTACATAGCTCCCTTACCTTGTGTGCTGAGCCCTCCAACCCCCCCCCCCCAAAAAAAAAAAAAACCCACTCCCCACCACTGTAAAGCACTACCATAACCCTAAGGGGCGAAGGGGGCACCTAGATGTGGGTACAGTGGGTTTCTGGTGGGTTTTGAAGGGCTCACATTTACCACCACAAGTGTAACAGGTAAGGAGGAGGTGGGCATGGGTCTGCCTGCCTGAAGTGCACTGCACCCACTAAAACTGCTCCAGGGACCTGCATACTGCTGTCATGGAGCTGGGTATCCATGCTCATATCCAGCAGATCGCCAAGACCTGTCGTTTCTTTCTTTACAACATCCGTAAAATCCGCCCCTTTCTTTCCGAGCACTCTACCAAAACCCTCATCCACACCCTTGTCACCTCTCGTTTAGACTACTGCAATCTGCTTCTTGCTGGCCTCCCACTTAGTCACCTCTCCCCTCTCCAATCGGTTCAAAACTCTGCTGCCCATCTCGTCTTCTGCCAGGGTCGCTTCACTCATACTACCCCTCTCCTCAAGTCGCTTCACTGGCTCCCTATCTGTTTTCGCATCCTGTTCAAACGTCTTCTACTAACCTATAAATGTACTCACTCTGCTGCTCCCCAGTATCTCTCCACACTTGTCTTTCCCTACACCCCTTCCCGTGCACTCCGCTCCATGGATAAATCCTTCTTATCTGTTCCCTTCTCCACTACTGCCAACTCCAGACTTCGCGCCTTCTGTCTCACTGCACCCTACGCCTGGAATAAACTTCCTAAGCCCCTAGCCCCATCCTTGGCCACCTTTAAATCTAGACTGAAAGCCCACCTCTTTAACATTGCTTTTGACTCGTAACCACTTGTAACCACTCGCCTCCACCTACCCTCCTCTCCTCCTTCCTGAACACATTAATTGATTTGATTACTTTATTTTTTGTCTATTAGATTGTAAGCTCTGAGCAGGGACTGTCTTTCTTCTATGTTTGTGCAGCGCTGCGTACGCCTTGTAGTGCTATAGAAATGCTAAATAGTAGTAGTAGTAGTAATATTTGAGGCTGGCATAGAGGCTGGCAAAAAATATTTAAAACATTTTTTTTGAGGGGGGGGGGGTCATCCCCGATTCCCTCCAGTGGTCATCTGGTCAGTTCGGGCACCTTTTTGTGGCTTGGTCGTAAGAAAAAAAGGACCAGGTAAATTCGGCCAAGGGTTCATCAGGGATGCCCTTTTTTTTCCATTATGGGTCAAGGACACCCATGTGTTAGGCACGCCCAAGTCCCGCCTTCGCTATGCCTCCAACACGCTCCCGGGAACTTTGGTTGTCTCCACGACGGAAAGCAGTTGGGGACGCCCAAAATCGGCTTTCCATTATACCAATTTGGGTGACCCTGTGAGGACGCGCATCTTGCGATTTGTGTCGAAAGATGGGCATCCTTCTCTTTTTAAAATAAGCCTGCTAGCGGACCTTAGCACTGATAGGGATAATGTCAGGAAGTATTTTTTCATAGAGAGGGTGGTGGATATATGGAATGCCCTCCTGCAGGAGGTGGTGGAGATGAAAATGGTAATGGAATTCAAACATGTGTGGGATAAAACACAAAGGAATCCTGTTTAGAAGGAATGGATCTACGGAACCTTAGCAGAGATTGGGTGGCAACACCGATAATTGGGAAGCAAAACCGGTGCTGGGCAGACTTCTATGGTCTATGCCCTGATCGTGACTGAATAGATAGGGATGGGCTGGAGTGTAAATTTTAAGGGGCTTCGACATTAGCTTCAGAACTTAGTACAAGAACAGTGCTGGGCAGACTTCTACGATCTGTTCCCTGAAAATGGCAAGGACAAATCAAGGTCAGGTATACATATAAAGTAGCACATACGAATTTATCTTGTTGGGCAGACTGGATGGACCGTTCAGGTCTTTATCTGCCGTCATTTACTATGTTACTCTTTGGGGTTCTACATGGAATATTGCTACTAATTGGGATTCCGGAATCTTCTAATTCTTTAGAATTCCAGAATCTTCAGAACTTTTAATAAAAGAAGAGTGCTGGGCAGACTTCTATGGTCTGTGCCCTGAGAATGGCAAGGACAAATCAAACTTGGGTATAAAGTATCACATACCATGTAAAATGAGTTTTCTTGTTGGGCAGACTGGATGGACCGTACAGGTCTTTATCTGCCGTCATTTACTACGTTACTATGTTGGGCGTCTCTTAGCCCGGAACAGAGGTCAACTCCCCCGCAACCTGGAAACATACTTGCAGCAGTGCCGGAGGTAGTTTCCTGTCCTGAAGTGGTTGATGGAAGCTGTCCCCAAGGAGGGGCGGTTGGATGGGAACCTTTGGAGACCAGGTTGACCGCTAGAGGATCTTTGCTGCTGGCTGGAGAAGAGAGAGAAGCTTCTGGAGGTAAATTGCTGGGTGAGATTGAAAACCCAGCTGTGGTCACATTGGACACTTTATGGCAGGCTGTTAAGGACATGGACACAAATCTTAAACTGGTACTGACTGTGTTTAAAAATGATTCAGTGGTGATCTCATCCAAAGTGAAGAGTCACGGAAAACTATTAAAATTAAAGGCCAAGCAACTGGTTGAAATGAGAAGTTTGGAAATGTCTTTATTGAAGGAGATATCTTTGGCTGATCGGAACTTGGAACATATGGAAAATCAATTAAGGAAGAATAATTTGAGATTTTTGAACTTCCCTAGATCTCTGATGGTTTCCCCTACGGAGCTGGTGCATAAATACTTTCATGAGGTATTGTAGATATCCGCTGAGAGTCTACCACCTCTTGTAAGAGCTGTATATTTGACATTAGGGGTGAAGCCTGGAATTTCAACTCCAGTTCAAGGGAAGAGAGATGAACCAAGTGACTTAGATTTAATAGTTTTTTTTAGAAAATTCCTTGGAGATTAACAACAGCTAGGACAACTCTCTTAATGACTTTTGCTTTGGAACATGATAGAGATTTCGTTTTGAAACTGTATTTCCGTCATCTTAATGCTCACTTTTTAAGTTCTAATATACGTACATTTTCTGATTTGTCGCAAGTGACGCAGAAGCGTAGGAAAGAATTCTTGGCCCTTACAGGGGTGTAGCCAGACCTCGACGGGAGGGTGGGGCCACAGCCCAAGGTGGGGAGGGGCACATTTTAGCCTGCCTCCCCTGCTTCCGCTCCCCCCCTCCACCGCCGCTGCGAAAGCACCTTGGCTGGCGGGGGTCCCCACAGCTGAAGCGTTGGTCTGTCCTGCACTGGTCTCATATTGCCTTTCCTGTTTTCAGCGGACCCTGCACACTCATTTTAATGAAACGAGAGCATGCACGGTGCCACTGACCCCTGTCAGCCAAACCGGGGCCCCAGAGCCAATTTGGAGGGGCCCAGGCCCCCGTGGCCCCTGTAGCTACGCCACTGGGCCCTTAGGCCTAAAGTTCTGGCTTTAGGTATCACTTTTATATTGAAATCTCCTGTTGCATTATATATGTTACATTTTTTTTTAAACCTAAACAATTGGTTGATTTTCTTAAAGCCAGAGAAGGTATTGGTGTATTAGTGAGTCGTAACGATCAGCCATTAGAGTAGTGTGAACCGACTGCAGATTTCTATTTAGTTTACTCTTTTCTCTTTGATATATTGTATTTTCTTTATTAGATTTCCCTATGAATCCTTTAAATATTGTGGACTAAATATGGATGCAATTTTTTCCTTTTGATTAGTTGGATATTTGATTGCTTTTCTGATCTTCGAGTTTATGATACATATGTATACTTGATATTTATGGATTAAATAATAATAATAATTAAAAAAATAAGAGAAAATGACTGCACCCCTAGAAACCTGGAAACTGATTTCAGATGAGGACTGTGACATCCATTTCATCTGTCTAGCATTACTCGGGGTTCTGGACTGCGTGCTTTATCCTCACTCCTTCGGGACTAAAGATGTTATTGTTGACTCAAGGTGACCCTCCAAGTGGGCAACCTCAATCCTCAAGGGCTGCAATCCAATTGTGTTTCCAGGATTTCCCAAATGAATACGCATGAGATCTATTTACATATGATTAAGGCAAGGATCAAGGTTGCCCACCTCTGTTCCAGATAGTTGTCCTGAACTGTGTTCGGTCTTCAATAAGGTGGCTAATCATTGATAGAGTGGCATCAATAGCTGTTATTATTGTATTGATCCATTGTATGGCTGGTCTTCCTCTTTTACTTTGACCTTCAACCTTGCCAAGTATGATGTTTTTCTCTAATGATCTTTCTCTTTGCATACCAAATTCAAAGTATGAAAATCAAAGTCTTGTCATTGAGCTTTCAAGGAAAGCTTAAGTTTGATATCCTCCAGTTCCAACTGATTTGTTCTTCGAGTAGTCTACTGTATGTACAGAGTTCTTCTCCAGCACCATAATTTGAAGGCATCAATTTTCTTCCAGTCTTGCTTTTTCACTGTCCTACTTTCACATCCAAATGAAATTCTTGAAAATACTATGGCTTGGGCAAGTCGAATCTTTGTATGCAGAGATACATCTCGGCACTTGAAGATCTTGTCTAGGTTCTTCATAGCCATTCTGCCAAGAGTGATAGGTTGCTGGATTTCTTGACTGCTTATTGTTTTATTATTGATTACTGATCCAAGGAGGTTGAAGTTCTCTACTATTTCTAGTCCTCCTCTATCAAGGATAAAATTATTGATTTTACCATTTATCAGTATCTATGTCTTCTTCACGTTAAGCTGCAGGCCCATTCTAAGAATATGTTCTTTGAGCTTGCTAATTAGATGTTTCAAATTGTCTTCAATTTTAGCCAGTAATGCATTATCGGTGGCATAGTGAAGGTTGTTGATGAGTCTTCCAACAATTTTCATGCCCAGCACTGTCCTCAGGTCCAGCTACTGAAGTTGTCATTGAAGCCCTTTCCAGCCCATCCTAAACTGGATTGCCATATACAGAACAGAAACCTACAAAGTCTGACCGACACCGGCCTTAGTTCTTCACAGCTGGAGTCGCCATCCAAGCATCACTCACACATTCACATAAAAGCAGCTATTTTAGTTTTTGTTTTTTTTTAATATATATACCATCCATTTTCTAAACAGAGATCCTCTGTGTTCATCTCATGCCTTTTTGAATTCTGTCACCATTGTTTTCTCCACCACCTCCCTTGGGAGGGTATTCCAGGCATCGACCACCCTCTCCGTGAAAAAGAATTTCCTGACATTACTCCTAAGTCTACCACCCTGTAACCTCAGCTCATGTCCTCTAGTTTTACTGTTTCCCCTTCTCTGGAAAAGATTTGTTTCTATATTAATACCTTTCAAGTATTTAAATATCTGTATCATATTTCCCCTGTCCCTTCTTTCCTCTACGCTATACATATTCAGGTCTTTCAGTCTCTTCTCATACGTCTTATGGGAGAAGCCCCATATAATTTTTGTTGCCTTCTCTGGACCATTTCTAGTCTTTTTACATCCTTAGCAAGATACGGCCTCCAAAACAGAACACAATACTCCAGGTGGGGCCTCAACACATCCTTTCTTCTGCTGGTTATGCCTCTCTCAATGCAGCCTAGCATCCTTCTGGCTACGGCTACCGCCTTGTCACACTATTTTGTTGCTTTAAGATCCTTGGACACTCTCATCCCAAGGTCCCTCTCCCTGTCTTTGCATATCAGCCTCTCACCTCCTAGGACATACGGCTCCCTTGGATTTCTACTCCCCAAATGCATCACTCTGCATTAAATTTTAACCACCAAACATTAGACTATTCTTCTAACCTTTGCAGATCCTTTTCATGCTTTCCACTCCCTCCGGGGTGTCCACTCTATTACAAATCTTGGTATCATCCACAAAGAGGCATACCTTACCTTTAAATCCTTCGGCAATATCACTCACAAATATATTGACCAGATTCGGCCCCAGCACTGAACCTTGAGGCACTCCACTACTTGCCTTTCCTTCCTCCGAGTGAATTCCATTGACCACCACCCTTATGTTCTTCTTGTACACCTTTGCAGATTTTAAACCATTCTGTTTCTCCTTGGTCTGTTAGACCTGTTGCTTCTTGATCAACGTAAAGGTTGTGCATGAGAACTATCAGATGTTCTGGTACATTGGCCTAGAGTTTTTCATGATTTACACAATCAAAGGCTTTGTTGTAGTCAATGGAAGATATGTAGATATCCTTTTGGTGTTCTTTCATCTTTTCAGGGATCCATCTCACATCTGTGAAGGTGTCTCTTGTTCCTTGCCCTTTCCTGTTCTTGTTCCAGGTATGGTTGTAGTCTCCACTGAACAATCTTGAGTAGAATCTTGCTGGCACATGGGACCACAGTAACTGTGCAATAATTTCCCCAGTCCATTGGATCTCCTTTCTTCAATATTGCTATGAACGTAGATCTTTTCCAGCTGGCCATGATGTTATCTTCCAAATTTCCTGGCAGAGCCTTGTAAGTTCTGTAACAACTGCTCCTGGTGGCTGTATTACTTCAATGGGAATGCCATCAATGCCTGGTGCTTTGTTCTTTGATAAAGCTTTCAAAACTACAAGTACATGTTTAGCCACGGTATGAAAGATGGGGGTCATAGGAGTGTCACCCCAAAGGTCAACTATTTCCAGCCATGGTTACTGACAACAGTCACAATCATGTCACACTGTACTAGCAATTCCCAGCCACAATCAGGGGCCACAGTCGCAGGAGTGTCACATGTGGCTAACCATTTCTATCCAAGGTCAGGTGGCCACAATCACAAGAGTGTCAACCTGTGCTCAGCCATTCCCAACTACAGTCACTGACCACAATCAAAGGAGAGTTGCACTGTGGTCAGCCATTTCCATCCACGATCACTGACCATGTCACACTGTGCTCAGCCATTCCCAACCACAGTCAGTGACCACTGTTGCAGGAGTGTCACATGTGGTCAGCCATGTCCATCAACAGTCAATGACCACCACAATCACAGGAGTGTCACATGTGGTCAGCCATTTCTACCCAAGGTCAGTGACCACAGTCACAGGAGTGTCACATCAGGGTGAGCCATTCCTAGTCGTGGTCAGGAGGACAATAGCCTAATCTCATGCTGCACCTCACTTCTGGAATAGACTTTCTGAGCCTGTACATCTAGCCCCTTCTTTGGCCGTTTTCAAATCCAGGCTAAAAGCCCACCTCTTTAACGCTGCTTTGACTCCTAACCACTACTCACTTGCCCTGTACCCTTTTATCCCCACCTCTTTAATTCCCTTACCTCTTAGTTGTTCTGTCTGTTTGTCTATCCTATTTAGATTGTGAGCTCTTTGAGCAGGGACTGTCTCTTCATGTATGGTGTACAGCGCTGCGTATGCCTTGTAGCGCTATAGAAGTGATAAGTAGTAGTAGTAGTAATCTGCCCACACCGATGCAAACCTCACAGGTAACTGTGTCCACAGGGTTTGTACAAATTCTGCAGAGGCTTTTTAGGATTCCTCCTTCCACCCACAAAAAGTTGCTTTTCCTGCATACAATATTTCCATCAGAAATCCCATGGGCAATTTTGATTGTGCAAACCGATCTCCACTCTTACTTCATCCCTGGCACCCACTTTGTCACGTTGTGAGGTAGTGTGGGTAATAATCAAAACCCAAGCATCAGGGCCAGTCAGCCATTAAACCACCAAGTAGGCTGAAGGGTGGCAAAAAGAGCAGCTGCTGGAAAAATGTGAATCTCTTCATAAGGGCAGTTAATAAATCCAAAGAAAGAAAACCAACAGGTCTCAACAGCCACAGAAACACAAAGAACCATCAATGTGCTGAAAATTCAAAAACATCATATCTAATTGTGTAGCCCGATGGTTACAGCACAGGCTGGGAACTGGAAATCCCAGGTTGAAATCCCACAGCAGCCTCTTGGCAGGGGTGTATCTGGACTTCAGCGGTAGGGGGGGGCCAGAGCCGAGGTGAGGGGGCACATTTTAGCCACCCCCCCGGCGCCGCCGCCATCACCGACACTCCCTGCCGCCGCCAGCACCACCTCCAACAAGTTTGACCCGCCCACCCGCCCGCCATCCGTCACCGTCTGTACCTTTGCTGGCTGGGGACCCAACCCCCGCCAGCCGAAGTCTTCATCCTGCGTTTGGTTTCTTCCGAGTCTGATGTCCTGCTGCATGTACAACGTGCAGGACATCAGACTCACAGAAACAGAACGAAGCCTTGCGATCTGCAGGGCTTCGTTCTGTTTCTGTGAGTCTGACGTCCTGCACGTTGTACGTGCAGCAGGACGTCAGACTTAGAAGAAACCAAACGCAGGAAGAAGACTTCGGCTGGCGGGGGTTGGGGTCCCCCGCCAGCAAAGGTACAGACGGCGTTGGCGGGGGGGGTTGAGAAGGGCGTTGGCAGGGGGGTCCAGGGGCCAATTTATGGGGGCCCAGGCCCCCGTGGCCCCATAGCAGCTACGCCCCTGCCTCTTGGGCAAGTCACTTAACCCTTCCTCGAGCCCACTGATGGGCAGGTTCTGGCAGTGCTGCCAGTATGAATCAAGCCCTCTTACTTTGGGCAGCACTGACAAAGTGGTTCCTTACACTGAACGAGAGAAGATAATGACAAAACCACTCCTGTATCATGCAAGAAAACCCTGAGAGGGGGAGGGGGGTCCCTCATCGTGTGTTCACCAGGCATCACCTTGACTTGAAAGTGCATCTGTATCTGGAAGGGATGGTATTGGAGTAACCATGATTGTTGAGTTTAATTATTAAAATATTTTCTTTTTGAGAGGGGGAGGTGTTGCTAGGTGCTTGAAAGGGGGAGGGGGGGGTCACAAGGCTGAAATCCCATCTATGGTCCTTGCACGGCTGTGCCCAGCATTCATGAGTAAAATGTTATTTTTAGTCACACAATTTCTTCGCATCAAGGTCATCCACTTCTGGCAAAAGTTAGTGGCCACAGCCACACCAGCCACAGTCAAATAGGTCTGTATCAGTGGCAGATATCCCTTGACATTCTCTCCCCAGAAAGAGTGGCAGATACACCAGCCCTGACCTTGCATTGAACGAACACCTTTCTGCTCAGGGGCTGTGTGGCAGCAAATGGGGCAACGGGGGACAGATGACACAGACAGGGACAGAGGAGAGGAATGGACTATAAGGAAACACAGAGAGAAGGAATGAGAGGTATGGAGAGGGAGAGACAGTTATTCTGCCCTTCAAAAAATTATGCTACTGTTATTTCCGCTGTTATAAGTTGATTAGTTTCCCTTTTGAAATTTTAACCACTTTATTTATTACGTCGGTAACACACTAATAAAACGTCATGCCAGGAAAGTTCACCGAGTCGGAGACTGGAGCAGAGGGAGAGACAGAAAGGACACAGGACGCATTACGGATGGAGCTAGTAAAATTGTCGCGCAGGAAGATGCGGTCTGCTAGCAGGGGCAGTACGTCTGATCAGTGGGAGTCAGGAGGGAAGAGCCCAGAGAACAGGGCAAGGTCACCTTCAAAGGGACAGTCCTAGCTCAGTATCTAACAGGCCTAGCTAAGGCTGAAGGGCTCAGTCTATATATTTATATATAGCAGAGAGGCAGTTTCTATCATTCCTCCTTCACTGTAAGGCTGGTAGAACTCGATGCAGACACATCACATTCATCATTCTCTGTAAGCATGATCACAAAGCCTCCTTACATTTATGTCACCGCAAATCCAGATTCCGATCCCACTGCTGACCCCAACTCTCATTGAGTGACCTTCAGCAAAGTTACTTAATCTGTATCTGCAGCAGTTAAAGATGGAAAGCTCTTTGGAGACAGGGATCTCGCAACCTTGTTATTTATTCTGTTAGACTCTGTACAATAATTCCTGTCTCGGGAACACTCTGAACAAATTAGGATAATTTTCAAAGAAAGACAAATGGACTGGTGGCCCTGCATCCTGTATACACGCAGCACTCTATAAACAGTAAATATTATTCCAAAATGCTGCCTGGCAACATCAACAGCTTTCCTAAGTGATCTGATAAGGTCATTTACAAAAAGAAACAGCCTGAGCTTCTCATGCTATTGCTACTCTGCAGTGTCCTGAGGGCAACACAGAGACTTTTGATTCTTATTGTTTAAACACAGAGCAGCTGCACACACTGAGACCACGTCCAAATAACAATATCATGACATTGCGGATATGTAAGTGAATAAGGGGAACATTGCTTTTAAAATTATTTGCTCAAACATTTTCAGGCTTCTTCCTTGTTTTCTCTCAGTTGCCCTCTGACCCCCTCCCATTACTCCCATCACAGCCAGAGAGCTGGTGAAGGGGGATAAAAAGAGCTCCTTCCTTCCCCCGCCAAAATTTATTAAACCCTACAGTTTATAAATTCTTTAATTAAATGTGGCTTTTATACTTTTAATTTTTTTTTTGAGGGGGGGGGGGGAGAGGAGGTGGGGTGGTTAAAATATTATTAGAAAAGGACATGTCTTATTAACTGCCTTACCTCCTTCCCCACATTGTAATGCTCGGGGGGGGGGGGGGGGGGGGGGGGAGGGGGTTTATCCCTGGTATCTGCAGAAGCACACACTACAAATAATAGTAAGTTGACGGGGTGGGGGGGGGGGGTGTTAGAAGTGTCTTAAGGATAAATCACCTATCAGATGGGGACACTGTAGTGTGACCACTTGGGGGAAGAAGGAGGCAAGTAGGGTTACTCACTTCACTTTCAGATCAACTCCTGGCTTTGCCTCGGTGCATGCAGGGAGTTGTAGTTCTGCTTTTCTGAGGAACATTGGTGGGGACAAACCAGGACTTAAAATCAGCCTTTTTGGGGTTGACCTGGGAAGGGGTGTGAGACCCTAGAAGCCAGAGCTGAGGGCCAAAACAGGGGAAGGCGGAGAAGAGATAGGCTTAAAAGAAAAAGAGGGGAAAGAGTGTGCAGGGCCGGAGGAAAAGTGCACAATAGGAAAGAGACTGAGAGACTAGACCCAGGAGATACCAGAGAAACAGAGAGTGCACGCCAGAAAGTGAAAGAGGCAAGGAGACAAAAAGAAAAGCCGAGACAAAGTGAAGAAGAAGAAGCAGCTCCTTACCTTGCCTGCTCTCCCAGCTGCTCATCTGCCCCTGCCCTGCTCCTCTCTTCCTCGGCTCCCTCCTGCAGCCTTTTCCTCCGTCTCTGCAGTGTGTGTGTGTGTCTGTAATGAGACGCTCTGTACTATCAACACTGCACTACAGCACCCCCCTTGCTATGGGCTGTAGGAGCAGGGAGATGTCATGCACACACAACACACACACCCTTGCTCCCGGGCACACAAGCCATGCACGACCCACCCTGGAGACGACAGAGGGATCCTGCTGCAGAGCTGATGGTATGTGTCAGTATGACGAGCTGACACACACTGCTTTAGTTTTCCTCCTCCCCAACACCCCCTCCCCCTGTCTCTCTGTGTAGCTGTTTGCAGAGGTGTGTCTGTGTGTGTGGAAGATGGATGCATGCGTGTGGAGGACTGTGAGTAAAGGTTGTCTGGAGGTGATACAAACACGATGGCAGTCGCAGGGCTGTGTGCCTGTCCCTGTGTCTGTCTAGGACAGGGGTTCTCAAGTCAGTCCTCTGGACACACCCAACGTCAGGTTTTCAGGATATTCACAATGAATATCAATGAGGTACATTTGCATATGCTATCTCTATGCTATGCAAATCGTTGTGGGTATCCTGAAAAACCTGCCTGGTTGGGTGTGTCCGAGGATTGGGTTGAGCAGTGATTCTCAATCCAATCCTCAGGACACACCCAGCCAGTCAGGTTTTCAGGATATCCTCAATGAAGATGCAGGAGATATAGGTTTACATACCAACAAGGCAGAGCATGCAAATCTGTCTCATGCATATTCATTGAGGATATCCTGAAAACCCGACTGGCTGAGTGTGATCCTAGGACTGGGTTGAGGCAGGGCTTTACTCGATCTGTCCTGGGGACTCAAAAGTCAGTGGGGTTTTCTGGATATCCACCATGAATAAGCATGCCCAGGAAACTCAGGATATGCAAATTGATTCATACATATTCATAGTTGGAATCCAGAAAACCTGACTGGCTGTGGGGTGGGCATTCCCAGGATGGGATTGTGAAGCTGTAGTTTAGCGCAAGGATTCTCAGCCCAGTCCTTGGGACACACCCCCAGCCAGTCAGATTTTCAAGATACCCACAATGAATATGCATGAGATAAATTTGCATGCACTACCGCCGGTCTATGCAAATAGATCTCATGCATATTCATTGTGGGTATCCTGAAAACCCAACTGGCTAGGTGTGTCCCGAGGACTGGGTTGAGAACCCCTGGTCTAGGGGTGTGTGTGCGCCTGTTCGCATGCCTCTACGGGGTAGGCAACCTCGGTCCTCAAGTGCCGCAACCCAGTCGGATTTTCAAGATTTCCTCCATGAATATGCATGAGCTCTATTTGCATAGAATGGAGGCAGTTCAAATAGAGCTCATGCATATTCATTGGGGAAATCCTGAAAACCTGACTGGGTTATGGCCCTGAGGGACTGAGGTTGCCCACCTTTGATTTACTACATATGGTAGAAGGTGTTTGCATAGGAATTATTATTTTATTTATTGCACTTGTATCCCACATTTTCCCACCTATTTGCAGGCTCAGTGTGGCTTACAAATACCTGTCATGGCATTGCCATTTCAGGGTAAAGAAATACAATTGTTGTTACAAAGATGTCGAGAATGCAAGGTTAACATATCAATATAATCAAACAGTTATAGAAAGGAAACAGTTATAATCAGGAGTCGTGATGGTATATTGTGGTTAGTTATGGATTCTCATGGTAAGCTTTAGTGAAGAGATAGGTTTTTAACGATTTACGAAACTTGATTATTTCATTAATTGTTTTTAAAGTATTTTGGTAGTGTATTCCACAATTGCAAACTCCTGTAGGAAAAGCTGGACGCATGTGTTAGTTTGTATTTTAATCCTTTGCAACTGGGGAAGTGTAGATGAAGAAAAGTAGGGGCAGATCTTTTAGCATTTCTGGGTGGGAGGTCCACTAGGTCATGCATGTATGATGGGGCGTCTCCGTAGATGAATTCAGCAGGTGAGCTCTCTGCATGTCTCAACCTCTACAACCAGCCTGCTGTAAGTGTCTCACAACAGAGGATGAATCAAAACAAGAGACCAGAACAGTGGTTCTCAACCCCTCCTCAACCAGTCAGTCAGGTGATCAGGTTATCCTTAATGAATATGCATGAGATGGATTTGCATACAATAGAGACAGTGCATGCAAATTTATCTTACGCATATTGATTGTGAATTTCTTGAAACCAGGCTAACTGGGGGGTCCCAAGGATGGGGTTGAGAACCCTGGACCAGCATAAGGGCGAGGGGGAGTATGAGATCCCCTTTAAATCACTTCACCACATCCACCTCTGTGCGTGTGGTACAAGTGATTGCCACGCTGTAGCTGTGTCACAATGCCTGCTTGTGAGATCCAGCTGCCTCCTGCCCTGAGATCTCTCTTCAGCTGTTCACGGTTGAAGCCTACCGTAGCCAAGAGCGGCCGATCAGGGTTTGACTGTGGTCAACGACTGTGTTTGGAGTGACTGACCACAGTGCAACAATTCTGTGGCTATGGTCACTAAACGTGGCTGGGACTGGTTGACCTCGCTGTGACAATACTGAGGCTGTGGTCACTAACTGTGGCTGGGATTTGCTGACCGCAGTATGACGCTACTGTGGCTGGGATGGCTGACCACAGTGTGACTTACTGTGGCAGTAGTCACCAACTGTGGCTGGGAATGGCTGAAAATGAGGTGACAATATCGTGGCTGTGGTCGGCTAAGCCACGTAGGCAACAGCCAATCACTGACCTTCCTTTCTTCAAGATTTTGTCAGCAGTGGTCAGACTCAACACCTTTTCCAAACAGGGCAACAGCAGCTGACAGTTCACAGATCAAAGAACTATCAATGCATATCAGTCCTGGTTTTGAACTTACACTGCAAAGCACTGTGGGATTTTTAGTCCTTGACTCTATCCATGAGATCAATACTGCAGGTGTCATAATGCACCAGGTTAGGGTTGTCAGAAAGAATGGACTGGTCTAGGTTCTCCCTCATGGAACTGGGTAACTTGGCAGCTCTGGGGTGATGTTGGGGTGACCATGAGTTATTGCGTTCTTCAAAATCTCAGGGGACCTAGGGACATAAAAGTTCATTGAAGGGACTGTTAAGTTAAAGGTTTTCCTAGGATGCCTCATACCAGCCCAGGTAGGGACACCCAGTTGTTTTGCACAGCCTGTCTTGCATCATGGTAGAGCAGGGGTTCCCAAACCTGTCCTGGGAGAACCCCAACCAATCAGGCTTTTATTTATTTATTTGTTACATTTGTATCCCACATTTCCCCACCTATTTGCAGGCTCAATGTGGCTTACATAATACCGGAGAGGCATTTGCAGACTCCAGTGTGAACAAATACAATGTGATGTTGTGGTAAGATAAGGTTCATGTAGCATTTCCATATTAAGGAATTGTGCAACGGTAGAGTTGAGTTATGTTCATACGTACTTTAGTTTTGTTGTGTTGCAGAGATGAGGTATTTAAGTTGGATCGGTAGGGTATGCTTTTTTAAACAGGTTGGTTTTTAGTGTTTTCTGGAAGTTTAGGTGGTCGTTCGTCATTTTCAAGGCTTTTGGTAGTGCATTCCACAGTTGCGTGCTTATGTAGGAAAAACTGGATGCGTAGGTTGATTTGTATTTAAGTCCTTTGCAGCTTGGGTAGTGCAGATTTAGAAATGTACGTGTTGACTCAGATGAGTTTCTGGTTGGTAGGTCGATCAAGTCTGTCATTTATCCCGGGGCTTTGCCGTAGATGATTTTGTGAACCAGGGTGCAGATTTTGAAAGCAATGCATTCTTTGATTGGGAGCCAGTGTAGCTTTTTGCGGAGGGGTTTTGCCCTTTCAAATCGCGTTTTTCCAAAGATAAGCCTAGCTGCCGTGTTTTGTGCGGTCTGAAGTTTCTTTAAGGTTTGTTCTTTGCATCCCGCATAAATTCCATTGCAGTAATCTACGTGGCTTAGTACCATTGATTGTATCAGGTTGCGAAATGTTTCCCTCGGAAAGGGTTGTTTCAAGCGTTTGAGTTTCCACACTGAATGGAACATTTTTTTTGTTGTGGATGCCACTTGGCTCTCTAGCGTTAGATTACGGTCCAGTGTGACGCCAAGGATTTTCAGGCTGTCTGAGATAGGAAGGGTGTAGTCTGGGGTGTTGATACTTGTGGGGTTGTCCGAGCTGTGTTGGGATGAGAGGATGGCTTTTAGGATGTCCCCAATGAATATTCATGAGCTAGATTTGCATGCACTGAATATTCATTGGGAATATCATGAAAACCTGATTGGCTGGGGTTCCCCCAGGATAGGTTTGGGAACCACTGCGTTAGACCCCCAGATTCTCTCTGTAGGTCACCCAGATCTGAACGTACAAGGCAGATGTGCACAAATTAATCAGTTAGCAAGGTGTCAACAATCAAATAGTGCAGATTTTTCTCAGCACCTAAATTTGAGCCTATTTAAGTTTCATAATGTTTAATGGCTCTGTTGCAGAATATTTTTTTTTAATTAATTTCTTTTCCTCTTGCTCGCGGAATGTTGACCGTTAGGGACCCGTTTCGCCTGTTACTCCCATCTTTTATTGGTAAACAGGTTTTAATTTTCAGGTACCGCAATTCTGACTTTCTCGTCCTCAGGATTTATGTGGATCTTCCAGTTATTTTTCTTTTAGGAAACGGTTAAAGACATATTTGTTTAAACGATTTATGTCTTAATTTTTCATTTTTTACATTCTTTTTTTTTGTTTTTGTTTTGTTAAACCGCTTAGAAACTCTGTTTAGAGGTTGTTAACTGTATACAAGGAACATATCACATCACATCACATTTACTGAATCTGGCCCGGACTATGTTGCCTTTGTTTTTTGCATTCACAGGAGGCTTAATTTCCTGGACTGTGTTATCTCTTAAAACCCCTGAAGGAGCAGCTGTGAGATCACAGAATCTAAAGGTCATTAGAACAAGCGACGACGCAAGCTGGACATTGGGCGGCAGAGAACAGCACAGCCTCGGGGTCTGACCTGCCTCCCACCACCACTTTCGGGAACATCGAAAAACCTTGTTAAAAGTGCATTAGCCTGGATAAGTTTTCAGTTCTTTATTTTTTCCCCTAAAAAAAGGACGGAGCGGCAAATAAACCCCCCATAAAATTATATACACAAGCACGGATCTCTTATGTTGTAGCTCAAAGTCACTAACTTAATAGTGAAGTCAAGATCCAAGCTGTTGAATCTCTATATAATCCTCAATAGGAACAAATGCTGTACTGCAAACACCGTCTAACCGGCAGCAGTCAGTGACATGAATATGGTTTTTGAGCTACAACATAAGAGATCCATTTGACCCCTGAAGTAGGCCTTTGTGCCGAAACACGGCCATAACATAGTAAATGACGATAGATAAAGACCTGTACAGTCCATCCAGTCTGCCCAACAAGATAAACTCATTTTACATGGTATGTGATACTTTATACTCCAGTTTGATTTGTCCCTTTCATTCTCAGGGCACAGACTGTAGAAGTCTGCCCAGCACTGTTCCTGTACTAAGTTCTGAAGCTAACGTTGAGGCCCCTTAAAATTTACACTGCAGCCCATCCATATCTATTTAGTCACGATCAGGGCGTAGACCGTAGAAGTCTGCCCAGCTCCCATTTTGTTTCCCAATTACCAGTATCACCACCCAATCTCCACTAAGATTCCGCGGAACCATTCCTTCTGAACAGGATTCCTTTGTTTATCCCACATATGTTTGAATTCCGTTACCGTTTTCATCTCCACCACCTCCCGTGGGAGGGCATTCCACGTATCAAGCACCATCTCAGTGAAAAAATACTTCCTGACATTAGTCCTGAGTCTGCCCCCCTTCAACCTCAATTCATGTCCTCTAGTTCTACCGCCTTCCCGTCTCCGAAAAAGGTTCATTTGCGGATTAATGGTTGTTTTCATGCTGTTTAGAATTAAAGACTTCTAGATATCCTCCTTGAGTCTACCTCACTTTTTTGTTTGTCGTTCACGTCAGAAGCGGGGCCAGGATGAGGCAAGTTGACGGGGCAGGGGGAGCGAGAGCGGACCAGATTTTCACTCCGTTTGGCTCCCCTGGCGCCCCATCTAGCTACGCCACTGGTTCACATTCACGTGAGGCATCTTTCCTCCTCGTACTTGAGTGCTTTCCTTCAATCATATCGGGAGTTTCCTGTTTCAGTGTTGTCACCCTACCCTTTGACTGCTCTTTCACTTTTTCTCAGAGCTGAAACTTCCTTGTGAGGTTCAAAAATTCCCTAAAAACCTCTCTTGTCACTCAGGCCTTTCACTATATTTCGCATGATAGAGATTTGCATGCACTACAGTGGCGTTCCTTGGTCGGCTGCCACCCCCCTGAGTGCAGCATCCACCCCCACACATCACCTCCAAGCCCCCACCCGCTGAGTGTATTCTTCTTACTTGTTGGGGTGCTGGGAGCAGCTGCGTGGCTGTCGGCTCTGCTGGTTCCCTGCTCCCTTTGCCCTGGAACAGGAAGTAACAGCAGAGGGAGCAGGGAACCGGTGGAGCCGATAGCAGCATGACTGCTCCATGCACCCCTCCTACAGCATGCACCTGGGGTGGACCGCCCCATCACCCCGCCCTCGGTACGCTACTGATGTACTACCTCCCTGGTTTGTAAATCTATCTCATGCATATTCCAGAGAAGCCAAGTTACCCAGTTCCAGGCACTGCTCCCATTATATGCAGATTCTACATCATGCATATTCATTATGGGTGTCCTGAAAACCCGACCTTGCTAGATGTGTCCCGAGGTCTGGGTTGAGAACCTCTGTTCTAGACCACAGGTTTTCAATCCAGTCCTAGGAACTCACCAAGCTATTCTAGATTGCCAGATATCCACCAATGAATATGCACAAGAGATTTGCATACAATGGAGGCTGTGCATGCAAATTTCTCTCATACATATTCATTGTGGGTATCCTGAAAACCTGACTGGCTAGGTGTGTCCTCAGGACTGGGTCGAGAACCCCTGTTGTAGACCAGGGGTGGGCAACCCGGTCAGGTTTTCAAGGTTTCCACAATGAAGATACACGAGATCGATTTGCATACAATGGAAGCCGTACATGCAAATCAATCTCAAGCAACTTCATTGTGGAAATCTTGAAAACCAGACTGGGTCGTGGCCCTCGAGGGCCATGGTTGCCCATTACTGGTCTAATCTGTACCCTTCCCCCGTTAATAGAATATTGCAAACCACTTAGGCACTTTGAATTGGTTTGCTGTGTATCAAATACATTAGAACTTGAACTCTGTGATCGATTTGGCTGAGATATGGAAAAGCAACATGGGTGAAGGCGGGGGGAGAGTGTTGGATTACTTGCTTCTTGCATGTATATAACATTTGCTGCCTGCATGTACTAAGGTGCTCTGGTTTTTTTTTTTTTTTGTAAACCAAGTCACGGCCTGCTGAGATTTCCTGAACAAAAGAAACGCATGAAAGAAAGGTGTGTAGTGCATTTCTGTCGAGTTATGGCTGGAATTTTGAACTACTGCCAAGCCAACTGCTATCTGAACACCACTTCAAACCTCGCCTGGCAATGGGAGGAGGATGGGGTGAGGATATGTCGATGGAAGGTCAACCCAAGATTGCTTCTGCCACATACTGGTCATTAGATTCTTGGAAAATGTGCAGCTCACCCCCCCCCCCCCCCCTTCCAAACCTTCACCTCACCACCATATGATCTCTCAATTTAGACAGAATTTTATTCTTTATTTGCTCTTTAGCTATACATTGGACTTTTGAACTCTGTATCCTTGTGCCTATCCCCTGATCTCTCCAGTCCTCAGTGTTCTACAGGCGACCGGCTCTGTATCCCTGTGTCCATCCCCTGAGGCCTCCAGTCCCCAGTGCCCCAGGGGTGACAGGATCTCTGTTCCTGCGCCCACAGTAATCTTTCTCAATCACCTATTAGGCACCTGGTAGCTTGTTTTGTTCTGAGTTACTCTATTTTATCAGGGACTATTGTTTATAAGGTTTAGAAAGGTCTGTTCCTTCTAGTTCTGTAGATAGGAGAGATGTGACTAGTATGTTAGTTTGGGGAAGGGAGGGGAACCATAGGGGACAATGCAGCAGGTGTTTGTGAGTCAGGGAAAATGGATGGAGGACCTTATCTGCATAGAACAGGATCTGATTCTAGGACAATGAGAACTAGCAGGCAGAGAAGGGGGAAGGATTAGGGGAAGACGATTTATGTGTCCCTGTGACATATTGCTCTGGTATCTACATGCTCTGAGTGTATTATAATCAAGAAACTTCTGCAAAGCTGGAGGCCACATTCCAACCACAACCGGAACGGCCTCATGAAGAGAATGGCCACCCAAGCTCCCTCACCTTACTACCCCTTCTCCTGCCAATTCTATCCCTTTCCCTCCCCCAATCTGACATCAAAACCTCCCTTCATGCATATCAGGAGGCACTGGGCTTGGGAAAGCAGTTTCTGAATATTACTGCCTGCTCTAGCCAGTGGTTCCATGTGAAGCCTAGCTGGCCCTGGATTTGTTCTCCCTTTGCCTCTGTATGACTGGAATCCCAATTTCTCTAGGAAATATATCAACCTCAGCGGAGAAGAGCAAATATAGAATCTATGCACAAAAAAAGAAACCCTTGAAGATGAAGGATGGGGAGAGGAAGTCTCTGTCCTCCCTTTGGCAGCACAGGCCTCTATTTTGAGGCTGCTATGATAGCTATTCTAGTCACCATGGAAACCATGCTCAGGCCTGTTGCCCCAACACCAGGCCTCTAAAGTTCATAAGAAGGGGGACAGATGATAAATAGCAAAGAGGACCCCTTGAACTGGATAGCAAAGGATTGTTCACTAGGCTGATTTCATGTAATTTCATGTTTTGTTTTCAGTTGTTTCACTCTCACAACATCATTGTTACTGACCCCAACACTGGAAGAGGACGAGGTCTCTGAGGCAGGAGTTAAATCTCCCCCCCCCCCCCCCCCGCCCGGTGCTGTTTTTGATTTTTAGCAAAGTCATTTAATCTCCTCATTTTCTGAGTTACAAATTTAGGGGCCGATGCTCAAAACCTAACACCTGTGTAAGAGCCGAATAGCACTGGACTAGCGCCAGCGTTAATCTGTGCAGAATGCTCAGAGGGCTTTAGCTTTGGAAACAATGTGCCCAACAGAGATGGCTGCAAATTGGCACCCCGACATGATAGCCCTGACAAAACAGCCTGGTAACAAAATAACCCTTGACAAAACAGCCCCTAGACAAAATAGCCTCCTAGAAAAAAATGCAGTGCCATATTCTGGGCAGCCTGATCAGGCCCTTTTATCAGAGGGCTAATTTGTCAAGGGCTATGTTGTGGACAGGCCATTTTGACAGTGAGCTTTTTTTGTTTGGAGCTTTTTTCTCGGGGCTATTTTGACCGGGTACCCTGCAAATTGTATTTAAATGTAGTCAAATGGATGTAAATGAGGTCACTTGCTATTCCCTCCCAGTGCTCAGAGACTATCGCACAAACAAATCCTGCTCTTAATGCTGGAAACCTAACGCCAGCTCAGGGTTGGCATTGGGGGGATTCAAAGAGAGTATTTCTTTTGATTTTCAGTTTGAAATCTGCCAGTTTTGTTTTGTTGCAGAAGTGGAAGGAAGCCCGTGCAAACCTCTAAGCACCGGTAGTGAGAAACAAATGTGTGTGAGTCTGAGCAAACTCGAAAGTGAAAGAACACATTGGTGCCTGTTTTCTGCGTTTAAATATAAGATGATACAAAACTATTCATAGTTGTCAAAACCCATGCGTATTGTGAAAACTTGCAGGAAGACCTGGGCATCCAAATGGCAGATGATGTTTAATGTAGACAAATGCAAAATGCAAAGTGATGCACATTGGGAAAAATAATTTAAATGATAGTTTCCTGATGCTAGAATTCACCTTAGGAGACAGGACTCAAGAAAAAGATCTAGGTGTCGTTGTAAACAATACCCTGAAATCTTCTGCCCAGTGTGCGGCGGTGACCAAATACACAAACGGGGTGCTAGGAATTATTAGGAGAGGGATGCAAAATAAGACCAAAAATATTATAATACCTTTGTATTGCTCCATGGTACAACCTTACCTTGAGTATTGTGTTCAGTTCTGGTCGCTGTATCTCAAAATAGATATTGCGGAATTAGAAAAGGTTCAAAGAAGAGCGAACAAAATGATATAAGGAAAGGCTAAAGAGGTTAGGGCTCTTCAGCTTGGAAAAGAGACGGATGAGGGGAGATATGATTGAGGTCTACAAAATCCTGAGTGGTGTAGAACGAGTAGAAGTAAATCGATTGTTTACTCGTTCCAAAAGTACAAAGACTAGGGGACGCTCGAGGAAGTTACATGGAGATACTTTTGAAACAAATAGGAGGAAATATTTTTTCACTCAACGAAAAGTTAAGCTCTGGAACTTGTTGCCGGAGGATGTGGTAACAGCAGTCAGCGTACCTGGGTTTCAAAAATGTTTGGACAAGTTCCTGGAGGAAAAGTCCATAGTCTGTTACTGAGATGGACATGGGGGAAGCCATTGCTTGCCCCGAGTTTGATAGCATGGAATGGCGCTACTAATTGGGTTTCTGTCAGGCACTTGTGTCCTGGTTTGGCCACTGTTGGAACCAGGATACTGGGCTAGATGGACCACTGGCCTGACCCAGTATGGCTATTCTTATGTTCTTATATTTAAAGGTGCAGAAAAATGGCGCTGATGTGTGCTTCACTTCCAGGATTGTCTGGTGCATGTGCGCAAAAGCTGTACTTATCGTGAAACTCTTGTGTACCTGCACCAGGCACTTTCCTTCCTCTTACTTTCAATCGCATTAGTGTGCATATAATTTGAATGCCATTAGCTTTGAGCATTGGAAGGGCTATTTTTCTGCGCTGTTCCAGTGGTATGGGGCAGGCACTGTTCGCTTTAGCGCTGGAGCTTTGAGCATTGAGTCCCTTTGATTATAAATCCTCCAGTGACAAGAAAATACCTACTGTACCACTTGCCAAACAGGACTACTACATTCAGTTGACATTCTCTTGGCTCATACCCTTGACATCTCTTTACCATACTGAACTCTCTCTTCAAAGTGCCTTCACCTTCAACTCCCCTTTCACTTTCTCCCTGGCAACACCAGTAATTGGGAAGCAAAACAAGTGCTGGGCAGACTTCTACAGTCTATGCCTTGATCTGACTGAATAGATGTGGATGGGCTTGAGTGTAAATTTTAAGGGGCTTTGACGTTAGCTTCAGAACTTTTAATACAGGAACAGTGCTGGGGCAGATTTCTATGGTCTGTGCCCTGAGAATGGCAAGGACAAATCAAACTCAGGTATAAAGTATCACATACCATATAAAATGAGTTTATCTTGTTGGGCAGACTGGATGGACCACTCAGGTCTTTATCTGCCGTCATTTACTATGTTGCACCTGAATGTAATTCACCTTGGACTATGGATAAAAAAAAGTGTGAACTAAGTATAAAAAAAAAAAAACAGGGTGAGGTCTAAAGAGCTTTTAACAAAGCGGATCTGAGGCCTTTATGTTAAATGTGTATATTTTTGAAAGTGTTTCATGGTAGTTCTATTATTAGGTTTCAATTTATTGTTTTCTAGTTTACCTCTTTTATTGTATTTATATTTATATTCTTGGTTATTTTACTATCGTTATACTGTTAACAGGGCCGCCGAGAGACTAAACTGGGCCTGGGGCAGAATAGTCATTGCCACTGCCGTCCCCCCCCCCCCCCCCAATCATCATTGCCACCACCACCGCCTCCCACCCGCCCGCCTGAAGTGCCTTGGCTGGTCCCACCAGCTGCAGGCCGCACGACTCCTTCCTCTGCCCAGCATGGCCAGTCTCTGCGGCTGCTTTCCTCAGGTTGCACATGCATGCTCGGTCTCAAAATGGAGCATGTGCTGCCTGAGGGCCCCCAGCAGCTGCTAGATAGGCAATGCAAGGGGGGCCCGGTGCCGCAGTTTTGTCTCTCCTGCTCCTGTTGGGATGCGATCACCCGGGTCCCGTCAGGAGCAGGAGAGAGAGAGAGAGACCCCTGCGCCGGGCCTGTGGAATTTTGCTCCCCCTGCCCCCCCTGAATGCGGCTGTGGCTATTAACAAAATTTTATGTTAAATTGTGGCTACTGTACACCCAGGGCCACCGAGAGGGGGGGCAGGGGGGACAAAATTCCCCGGGCCTCCAAGGGGGGCCTGGCACCTGGGTCAGGCCACTGGCGCTGCAGTTCCTGGTCTCACCCGTCTGCCTCCTCGGCTCCGTGCCCCCTGCATTCGAAGCGGCAGTCACAGATCGCCTCCCTTCGGGCCTTCCCTCCCTGTGTGCCTCCCTGTGTGGAAACCGGAAGTTACATCAGACGAGGGCGGGACAAAGGGAGGGAAGGCCAGAAGAGAGGCGATCTGCGACTGCCGCCTTGAATGCAGGGGGCCCGGAGCCATGGAGGCAGGCAGGTGAGACCACGGACTGCAGCGACGGGGGGCAGCAGCAGCGGGGGGAGCGATGGGGGGCGGCAGGGGGAGCGATGGGGGCGGCAGCGGCAGGGGGGGCAGAGGCGGGGCAGCCTAGCTCTGGGCCCGGCCTAGTCTCTCGGCGGCCCTGTGTACACTGCCTTGGGTGAATCTCTTCATAAAGACAATGAATAAATCCCAATTCATAAATAAATAAATAAATAACTAAAGAGTCTGCTGAAAAAGGGAAGAAGAGACTCCACCAACATGTAGGGCATGTAGGGGCCGAAAATATCAGGGGAGACTTTAGCAACATGCAGAGTGCAAGGGTGGAAAATGGGCTAATTATTATTTTTAAACATTCTCCATCCAAAACATTCTTGACCTATGTATGTCAGTCAGAGATTTCTATTGTACAGTCTCAATTATCCGAACTTTACTAATCCATCAGGCATATCCAACAGACCACCCCGATGACGTCATCAGATTTATTTTTATTAAAAATCTTTGTTTTAGAACAATTTTTGAAAATCGGAAGCTCTATTCCTTTGCTTATGCATAGTTTGAGGGGTTTTTGCAAAGGCGCGCTGAAAAATGGCCCGCGGTAATGTAGAGGCGTGTTTTGGGCGCACGCATAATCATTTCTCAGCGCACCTGTAAAAAACGCCTTCTTTAAAATTTTTGCCGAAAATGGACATGCGTCAAAATGAAAACTGCTGCGCGTCCATTTTGGATCTGAGACCTTACCGCCAGCCATTGACCTAGCGGTAATGTCTCATGTGGTAACCGCAGTAATAACCTGCGTGTATCAAATGCCACTTGGCACGCGTCCGAGATGCGCGTCCGAAAATAAAAATTATTTTTCAGATGCGCGTATCGGACGCACACCAAAAAATGAAATTACCGCAAGAGCCACATGGTAGTCGGGCGGTAACTCCATTTTGTCACGTTGGGCATGCGTAGACACTTACGTGGCTTAGTAAAAGGACCCTGCAGCGTTTTCTGTATTATCCGACTTTTAACGTGTCCAACAACAAGTCAGTTCCATTTACGTCGGATAATCGTGACTACTACCAATAATAATCAGATACAACCAGTCTCTTTTCTTCTCTTCAGATCTCTCACTTTTCTGGTAAGTGCTCTCAGCTTGTTACTCTTCTGTGGCTGAGCCACTGTTAGGTTCTGCAATCTCAGCTCTGAAAATTCATGAGGAGCCTTTTAAATAGTTTATAGCTGCCTGGCCAATCCCGCTTAACCGGTTTAGTTGGGTACTTTGTTGTGTTTGTTGGGATTTTATTTTTATTGGCATGCTTAGGCTACTGCAGAGTGACAATATCATGCAGTGGTAAGGATGTATTTTTCCATCAGGCAGCATCACCATCTCGACTCAGGAAACACATCCTGAGCTTTTAATTCTTTTCTCTCTCTGCAGGAAGATGAGGGAGACACCCAAAAGAAAGAAAGCAACTTGGAAAGTACAGGCCTTTGGGCTGGGGGGGGGGGGGGGGGGCGTCAGTATAAGGTAGGTGAAGAGCTGGCAAGACATAGCTGGTCACCATTTCCATCCCTTCCTAGGCCGCAGGTCACTCAGTTGCAGAGCTTCCAAGTTACCCAGTTCCAGGAGGGAGATTTTAGACCAGTCCTGGATTTCTGCCAACCTCACCCTGATGCATTATGGGACCTGTGGCACTGATTTCAATGGGTGGAATCAGGGACTACAAATCCCACACTGCTTTGGCATGTAAGTTTAAAACCAGGACTGGCCAGAGTCTACTTCCTGGAACCGGGTAACTTGGCAGCCCTGCTGCTAGAACTTGAGGGGCAGGGGCATAGGCAGAAGTTCATTTTTTGGGGGATTCCCAAAGAAGGACTGAGGGGATCCAATATTCTCCCCCCCTTCCCTCTCTCCCTCCTCCCCTCCCCCCCCCCCCCCCCCCCCCCCCCCCCCCCCCCCCCCCCCCACAGCCTCCACCGCAGTAAAATATTACCTTTGCTGGCAGGGATGCCAAGTTCCGCCAGCTGAAAACATCGCCAGTCTGAGTCACGCTTGCACTGAACGAGCAGCACTCAATACAGCAGGCGCTCCCACGCATACTCAGCAAGCTATCGATTACTGCAGTTAACTGCACACATCTCCCCATGCCCTATTTTTTTTAACCCTATGCACTTTGGATGTCCCCCTCCCTCTGTTATCCTCCTTGATGTCACTCGTTCTACAGTTATTAGTGATGCTGGACCCTGGCTTTGGAGTACACTTCCTGCTCCCCTCCGTTCCAAATCATCCTACACAAAATTTAAAGCAGCTTAAAAAAAACCCATCTCTATACTACAGTTTATGGTTCAAATTAGTCCTACTGTACGTATCATCTTATCTTGTTTTTTTTTGTACTTTGTAATGGCAGTAATTGTAATTGTTTTATTGTAAACCGCATGGATGTCATTTTTGGCCCTTTGCGGTGTATCAAGCTTTTATAAATAGATAAATAAATAAATCCCTTAACATGCAACTCAAAAGGGGTGGCTAGGAGAGGGACATGGGCATTCCTAAAAGTTGCATGCTGGGTTATAAAATAACCCCATTTCTGCGCCAAAATGCCCGGACTTGGGTGCTGGCATTTATACCGGATATCAGCTGGCATAAATACTGGAGCCTAACTTTTGGCGCCGAAATGGACTCTAAGCGCTATTCTGTAAACAGCGCTCAATCCAAAACACCATTTGTCGAGTAGCCCTCCATGGTGATTTTTTTTTCAGCGTCGAAATCGTGGCACCATTTACAGAATGCTCTCCTAAGGTTATAGACCAGAGAATGTGGTAAAGGCGGTTAGCTTAACATAGTTTAAAAAAGGTTTGGATGGCTTCCTAAAGGAAAAAGTCCATAGACCATTATTAAATGGACTTGGGGAAAATCCACTATTTCTGGGATAAGCAGTATAAAATGTTTTGTACTTTTTTGGGATTTTGCCAGGTACTTGTAACCCGGATTGGCCACTGTTGAAAACAGGATGCTGGGCTTGATGGACCTTTGGTCTGCCCCAGTATGGCAATACTTATGTACTCATGTCAGTTACGCGCCTAACTGACAGGAGTTAGTTGTGAGCATTTACTCCAGCTGTTGACAGGTCGTAAGTGGTTGCGTCTAAAGCAAAGTGCAAAATTGTGGATTTACGCTAGTGTTCTATAACAACAGTTACGTACATCAGTGGCGTAGCCAGACCCAGTATTTTGGATGGACCCACGGCACTCCACAGCCCCCCCCCCCCCATTGATTTTTTCACCTACTCCACATCAACATCTTTCCTCCTCCGCAGGGTCCTGGCATCTGACCACACGTCCCTGAACCCCATCCCTCCCTGGTGTACCTTACAGGCATCCCTGGCACCTGCAGTGATTCAATCATTGCTGCCTCTGCCGGCTCCGCAGGCTTCCATCGGCCGGGTCCCACCAGACAGGAAATGATGAAAGCGAGGGCGGGATCCAAACGATGGAAGCCTGCAGGGGCTGGTGCAGCAGTAATGAATCACTGCAGCACCACTACATCAAATTGTGGATATTGTGAACATTGGCTGCCAGTAGAATCCCGAATTATTTACAAAATTTTGTTCCTGATTTTTTTGGATATTGCACTCAGGTTCCCCTATTTTTGAGTTGTCTTTATCTATACCTTATGCACCTTCTAGAACTTTACGCTCTAGGCAACAGCAGTTGCTGGCCGTGCTTTCGATTCATTTCAGAAACTGATATTTAATGTTTATGGTTATTAAAATTAGATGGATCACCTTTTTCACACATAAGTCAAGAGAATTTACATTAAAAATACAGAAAAGCAGAAAAAGATAATGGGGTCCTTTTACAAAGGCGTGCTGAAAAATGGCTTGTGGTTACGTAGGCGCGGGTTTTGGGCGTGCACAGAATCATTTTTCAGCGCACCTGTAAAAAAGGCCTCTTTTTTTCCCACTGAAAATGGACGTGCGGCAAAATCAAAATTGCCGCGCGTCCATTTTGGGTCTGAGACCTTACCAAATATGGATCATAGACCTAGCTGTAAAGAATCCAGGCGGTAATGACCTACGCAAGTCAGACGCCACTTGGCGTGCGTCCGCAACGCGTGCCAGAAAATAAAAAATATTTTTCAGATGCGCGTAGCGATGCACCAAAATTGAAATTACCGCAAGGGCCACGTGGTAACTGGGTGGTAACTCCAATTTGGCATGTGTTGGGTGAGCGTAGGCGCCTAAGCGGCTTAGTAAAAGGGGTGGAAAGCCCTTCCGTTGGCACTATGAACTGAGGATACCTTCTCTACCTTGAAAGTTATGTTGAAAACATATCTGTTTTGGTCAGCTTTTAGTCTATGAATTGAATGGGATCTAGATTTTTTTTCCTTGCTCCTGAAGTATGCAACTATCTCCTGTATCCTCCCTCTATTTGCTTGTCTCCTTTTATTACCCTGTTTGATATGGAGTTCCTTTTCCTTCTATTGATTTTATTAAACAAAATCCGCTTCGATGGCTTTGCTTTAGGCAGATAATCAAATAAAAACAACGTCGAACCTTGAACCACTGCTCTACAGCAATTTGAGACTCAGAAAATTGGAAACAACAGATTTTCCCGCTGTAGCTGTTCTTTCTGTTCTTTTTCCCAGGATCAGAGAGAGTTTTTCCTACTCATTTGGGATGTCTGACTTTTTTCTCTCTCTTTGGGAAATGTGCATCTCTGATATCTTTTGTGGTCTATTTTTAATTTAATGTGCAGTGCTTTAAAACCTTGGTATCAAGTGGTATATTGAGTTCATAAATCCAATCCACTGCAATCTATTGCACTGCATGCAACATCGGGCTTCTTGGGCTTTCCAGTTCAGCTTTTTTTGTGCACATTTTTATTTCTAATTTATGATCCGTTAATTTAATTTAATTAGCATATTTATATTCCACCCAATAACCAGTTCAGGGCAGATTATAATAAAAAAAAGATACCTACAGTGGTGGAAATAAGTATTTGATCCCTTGCTGATTTTGTAAGTTTGCCCACTGACAAAGACATGAGCAGCCCATAATTGAAGGGTAGGTTATTGGTAACAGTGAGAGATAGCACATCACAAATTAAATCCGGAAAATCACATTGTGGAAAGTATATGAATTTATTTGCATTCTGCAGAGGGAAATAAGTATTTAATCCCTCTGGCAAACAAGACCTAATACTTGGTGGCAAAACCCTTGTTGGCAAGCACAGCGGTCAGACGTCTTCTGTAGTTGATGATGAGGTTTGCACACATGTCAGGAGGAATTTTGGTCCACTCCTCTTTGCAGATCATCTCTAAATCATTAAGAGTTCTGGGCTGTCGCTTGGCAACTCGCAGCTTCAGCTCCCTCCATAAGTTTTCAATGGGATTAAGGTCTGGTGACTGGCTAGGCCACTCCATGACCCTAATGTGCTTCTTCCTGAGCCACTCCTTTGTTGCCTTGGCTGTATGTTTTGGGTCATTGTCGTGCTGGAAGACCCAGCCACGACCCATTTTTAAGGCCCTGGCGGAGGGAAGGAGGTTGTCACTCAGAATTGTACGGTACATGGCCCCATCCATTCTCCCATTGATGCGGTGAAGTAGTCCTGTGCCCTTAGCAGAGAAACACCCCCAAAACATAACATTTCCACCTCCATGCTTGACAGTGGGGACGGTGTTCTTTGGGTCATAGGCAGCATTTCTCTTCCTCCAAACACGGCGAGTTGAGTTCATGCCAAAGAGCTCAATTTTTGTCTCATCTGACCACAGCACCTTCTCCCAATCACTCTCGGCATCATCCAGGTGTTCACTGGCAAACTTCAGACGGGCCGTCACATGTGCCTTCCGGAGCAGGGGGACCTTGCGGGCACTGCAGGATTGCAATCCGTTATGTCGTAATGTGTTACCAATGGTTTTCGTGGTGACAGTGGTCCCAGCTGCCTTGAGATCATTGACAAGTTCCCCCCTTGTAGTTGTAGGCTGATTTCTAACCTTCCTCATGATCAAGGATACCCCACGAGGTGAGATTTTGCGTGGAGCCCCAGATCTTTGTCGATTGACAGTCATTTTGTACTTCTTCCATTTTCTTACTATGGCACCAACAGTTGTCTCCTTCTCGCCCAGCGTCTTACTGATGGTTTTGTAGCCCATTCCAGCCTTGTGCAGGTGTATGATCTTGTCCCTGACATCCTTAGACAGCTCCTTGCTCTTGGCCATTTTGTAGAGGTTAGAGTCTGACTGATTCACTGAGTCTGTGGACAGGTGTCTTTCATACAGGTGACCATTGCCGACAGCTGTCTGTCATGCAGGTAACGAGTTGATTTGGAGCATCTACCTGGTCTGTAGGGGCCAGATCTCTTACTGGTTGGTGGGGGATCAAATACTTATTTCCCTCTGCAGAATGCAAATAAATTCATATACTTTCCACAATGTGATTTTCCGGATTTAATTTGTGATGTGCTATCTCTCACTGTTACCAATAACCTACCCTTCAATTATGGGCTGCTCATGTCTTTGTCAGTGGGCAAACTTACAAAATCAGCAAGGGATCAAATACTTATTTCCACCACTGTATATTCAAAAGTATTCAAATGACAAAACACTCTCAATAACATCAATATCACATAAATAAACCAATAAAAATTAAAAGAAAAATCAGAACACTGCAAAATTACAAATCACTATATTCTCAAAACAAGAGAAAAGATCACTTAGAAGTCCTAACCAAATATTTGTTAAATAACCATGTCTTCACATTTCTGTGAAATAGTATATAATTCTTAATATTTCGAATAAATGGTGGCGACAAATTCCAGAGTTTTCTTCCGTGGTTTTCAATTTCAAGAGAGCCTTAGATTGATTAGCCAAGTTTATTTCTGCTACTGAGCGTAAACTTCGTGAAGGGGTATAAAGTTTAAGAAAACCAGTCAAATAGCCAGGACTAAATCCATAAGGAATTTTAAAAACAAGCAGCCCTGGGCTAGCGGCGGTGGTTTTTACTGCATGCCAGGGCCCCTTTTACCGCAGCGGATGAAAATAACCAAAAATGAAATGGCTGTGTGGTAAGTTCGCACTTGCCGAGTGCCCATTTTGGGAGGGAACAGTTATCGCCACTCATTGAGGTGGCGGTAAGGACTCTCTCGCTAACCTGGCAGTAACCAAGCAGCGTGCGAGACTGCCCGATTACTGCCAGGTAACCCCCTAGAGAAATATTTTTTCAGTATTTCTGCTAGTGCCAGCCTGAAATGTCATATCCAGCTCCCTGACAGCAGTATGCAGGTCCCTGGAGCAGTTTTTAGTGGGTGCTGCACACTTCAGGCAGGTGGACCCAGGCCCATTCCCCCCCCCTACCTGTTACACTTGTGGTGGTAAATGGGAGCCCTCGAACCCCCCCACAAACCCACTGTACCTACATGTAGGTGCCCCCCTTCATCCCTTAGGGCTATGGTAGTGTTGTACAGTTATGGGTAGTGGGTTTTGGGGGGGATTTGGGGGACTCAGCACACAAGGTAAGGGAGCTATGTACCTGGGAGCTATTTTTTTTTAATTTTTAGAAGTGTCCCCTAGGGTGCCCGGTTGGTGTCCTGGCATGTGAGGGGGGCCAGTGCACTACAAATGCTGGCTCCTCCCACAACCAAATGCCTTGCATTTCGCCGGGTTTTAGATGGCCGGGTCCGGTTTCCATTATGGCTGAAAAACGAAGCCGGCCATCTGCTCTACACCCAACAATCGATTTAGCCGGTTCCAACCGTATTTCGAAAATACGGTTGGCTCTGCCCCCTTGCGGTGCTGGCCCCGGGCCAGCTATTTGGCCAGCGCTATTCGATTATGCCCCTCCATGCGGCTTAGTAAAAGTGGTCCTAACATTCTTATTTTAGTTCACAAAGTTTTACTACTCTTTTACACCTTTGTATTTATTTAACTTGATCAATCCATATCTTCCTACTTGTCAGCTAAGATTACTACTACTACTACTACTTATCATTTCTATAGGGCTACTAGACGTACGCAGCGCTGTACGCTTGAACATGAAGAGACAGTCTCTGCTCGACAGAGCTTACAATCTAATTAGGACAGACAAATAGGACAAACAAGAGATATGGGAATATTAACATGAGGATGATAAAATAATTTTTCTTCACTCAACGTGTAATTAAAGTCTGGAATTTGTTGCCAGAGAATGTGGTAAAGGCAGTTAGCTTAGCGGAGTTTTAAAAAGGTTTGGACTGCTTCCTAAAGGAAAAGTCCATAGAGCATTATTAAATGGACTTGGGGAAAATTCACTATTTCTGGGATAACCAGTATAGAATGTTTTGTACTTTTTTGGGATCTTGCCAGGTATTTGTGACCTGGATTGGCCACTGTTGGAAACAGGATGCTGGGCTTGATGGACCTTTGGTCTTTCCCAGTATGGCAATACTTAAGTACTTATGAACATTCTGCCTTTTTCTGTTTGGCGTCCTCGCTTTGGAATTACCTTCCAAATACTCTACGTTATGAGATGTCATTTCAAAAGCTTAAAGCCCTTTTAAAAGCTTATTATTTTCAGCAAGCTTGCAACCTCCGCTAACGATGTGATGTGTACACGGCTTGCAAGTTTGAAGACTGTTTAAGTATGATCTTGTGTGATCGGTTGTTTTCTGTCCTATTTACAGTGGAGTTCTTGTCATTTTTATTTATTTTCTGGTATTTTTTTAAAATTGTAAACTGCTTAGACCTTTTTTTGGTATTTGGTGATATAATACATTTTATTAAACATAAAAACACATATTTATTCTGCCCGCGGCAAGGTTTGTCTGGATACTGTGTGTCTGACTGAGGTGAGAGCTTCTGCTACGTGTACAAGGTGTCCATAAAAATCGGGACCCCTTATATAGTTTCAAAATGCTTTGCAAATTGGTTATACATAGTATGACCTTTGAAAATACATTAGTATAATGTGTTTTTTCCTTAATTAATTCATCATTTGTGTTCAAAGTGTCCTCCTTCAACCATGACTCATTCACAAGGTCTTCGACGCCACTGCGCTGTTTCAAAATACTGTGCAATTATTTAAACATAGTATGACCTTTGAAAATACATTAGTATAATGCGTTTTTTCCTTAGTTAATTCATAATTTGTGTTGAAAGTGTCCTCCTTCAAACGTGGCACATTCACAAAGTCTTAGATACCACTGCGCTATTTCAAAATACTGTGTAATTGTTTAAACATAGTATGACCTTTGAAAATATGTTAGTATAATGCATTTTTTTCTTAGTTAATTCATAATTTGTGTTCGAAGTGTCCTCCTTCAACCGTGGCATATTCACAAAGTCTCTGACATCGCTGAGCTGTTGGCTCAATGAATTCTGGGGTTGCATTAATTAAGAACTCAAGAGTTTTGCAAGCTCAATGCACTGGGGCTCCATCCTGTTGAAAAATGAGGTACTCAGAAATTAGCCTCGAATTTCAGGCAAAGGTTTCTGCTGCAGTGGAACATTTTTGGGTCATTTGGAAAAATGTCTGGGGTCATGTTTTTTTCCCGGACACCGTGTAGTTTCTGCAGCAGCCTGGCATGGTTTGTTTTCCCCCGTAGAGGATGTATCAGTGTTCTAGGGCTTGGTATATTATTTGCAGTGCTGCCTTTTCATAGGTAGGCCTGCTGCTTGCTGTTCAACTTCTGCTAGTTTAATGCTGTTATGGAACAGCAGATTTGCTACATTACATACTGAATGTGCTTTCCCCACCTCTCTGGCCCCTTTGAAAGAAGTAAATTCAGCTTTCTGGTTAATTAATCATCCCCTTGGTCCTACAAACCCAAGAGAGAGGTCTCAGGAGCTAATTTTAGCCCTGTGGGAGCAGCTGAGCCTGGTTTGACACCACAGCACCTGAACAAAGCTGAAGTTATTATCACACACTGAGCAGTGACACTGGCAGCTTGGGGACATCCACAGGACTCAGCTGGCATTTAACACAAACAAAATCATTATATCTCCTCTGCTTTACTTCACTGTTCTGATCTGTGTTTTTGTTCCCTGATGAGACATTCAGTGTTTATAAGACTTGCTTTGGCTTGTTAAGTTCCTGTAAGCACAAACGTCTCAACGACAAGCATCTTTTGCCAATTTTCAAAGAGAAATCACTACAAGACCATTTCATGTACTTTGTACAGCTGGGGTTGTGGGTGAAGATTTGACAATTGAATTCTACACACACAGAGAAGCCAAGTTACCCAGTTCCAGGCTGGAGATTTTGGGACAGTCCTAGATTTCTGATCCCCCCTATCCTGGAGCATTATGGGCCTTGCAGCACCGATTTCAACAGCTAGGATCAGGTACTACAAATCCTGCCTGGAACTGACGAACATGTGACATGTATGCAGCTTCAAAAGCAGCTAAAAATGGCCACCTTGAGAAGACGGACAGGCTGAGCACAGCGGTGGGGGCTGGAATACCAAAGGTGAAGTGTGTACGGCTCACCTTGTGGGTCATCTGAGGTGGAGTGTTATACTTCACCTCAGATGGCTAGTGAAATGAACCCCCTCCCCCTCTGACTGGATCTGCACCCTTTCTCCCCTTTGAAATTTGTGGTTTATGAATCGTATGGGGTGCAACTGTGCTGCTTGTCATCTGAACAGTCATGTAGGCATCACACTGAAGAGCAGAACTTTGTCTGAGTCTAATATTTGTAAAACATGAATATGGCCTGGACACCTGAAGATGGGGACTCTGGGAAAGAGAGTATTGAAAACAAGTTTGTATTGCAATGAAAAATAGATATACATCTCTCGCACCAAAAAAAGTACAAATAAAAATTTGGAAAGAAGTGCGGCCTGGCCTCCTCCTGCCTCTGATGCACCATGTAAAAGTCTTCTGCTAGGGAGGAGCTGCCACCTCCTGGCCAGAAACTGTCCTCCTAGCCCAGGGATTCTTAACCCAATCCTTGGGACACACTCAGCCAGTCAGGTTTTCAGGATATCTACAATGAATATGCATGAGCTAAATTTGCATGCACTGTCTCCATTGTATACAAATCTATCTCATGTATATTCATTATGGATATCCTGAAATCCTGACTGGCTGGTTGTGGGCCGGGCTGGGTTGAGAACCTTTGGGCTATGGGAACAGGGAAAGAGGGGGAACCAGCAGAGGAAGGGGGTATGACCTTCTCCTGCTGTTGTACAGAAATTCAGGGGACTCTGAGTGCAGGATCACTCACTCTTGGCTCCACTTCTCTGTTACAGGACTGCTAGTCAGCCTGTTCTGGGATCACATTAACCTGCTCAATTGCAGCCACTCTGAGTCAAAGGTCTCTTCAGCTTTGCATGTGTGTGTGTGTGTATGTCTGTAAAGTCACATCCTTGGCTTTATGATTCATGCTTTATTATACTTGAAAAAACCCCCCACATAATAATTATAATAAAATAAATGGTTCACAAACCACATCCTTGGCTTTGTTATCCAGTGTTACTCTGCAGAGGTGAAACATGTCCCAAAGTAGTTTTAAGCATCAACCTTGCACCAGCACCTTGAGATGGGGATTTTTTTTTTAAGCGTGGAGCTCTAAGCGCAAAACAGGATGTTTTTACAACAGAGGAAGCCACGGGAGGGAAGCCCCTACCTCGGTTTCTTCTCAGGTCCACACTCAAACAGCAGAAATAAAGAAAAAGTCACCAGTGAACAGAGCTGCATTGCTACTGAGCGACGGAGAGAGAAGGGATAAATTTGCTCACTTGACCCCAAGGCTCGTGAGATTATCTCTTTTACTGATGGATGCTTCCAGAGCAGAAGGCGGTCTCTGCACCTCAAGGCTGGCGCTCATCATTTGCGCAGTTCTAGGAACTCTGGCGCTGTCTGTGCCCAGCACCACCCTGCTGGTGATGTATTTCACTCGAAACGGTGGGCAGCTGAGCCCCGGAGGGCAGGTGAGGGGGAGTGGGGGGGGGGGGTGCTCAGGAGCAGGAATGGGGTGACCGGGACTGTGTGCATACCTATATATGGGGGTTGAATGTGAACATCTTTATGTATGCAAATAATCATGCCAGTGTGATGAGGAACAATTTTAAGAATCGAGGGCTAGAGATAATACATTATGCTCCTCTCTCACAGGTTTCACCCAAGACATTGGAACGAGAGATGGAGAAGCTCTATCGAGAGGGTAAGAAAATGTATTTAGATTTTGTTCCCACCTTTTTCACTAGTAGCTTAAGGTGAGTTCCATTCAGGTACACTGAGTATTTCTCTGTCCCTGGAGGGCTCACAATCTAATTTTGTACTTGAGGCAATGGAGGGTTAAGTGACTTGCCCAAGATCACAAGAAGCAGAAGTGGAATTTGAACCAGGTACCTCTGCATAGTAAGGCTGGTGCTCTAACCACTAGGCTACTCCTCTACTCCTGAACAAAGTCACTGTGGCAACCCTGGGATGTGGCTGCTGACCGTGGTTGGTAATGGTTGACTGTGACATGACAATCCTGGGACTGACGAGTGGCGATACTAGTTAATGAGGTCACTGAACGTGGCTGGGGACGGTTGACCATGATGCAACATTAGATAACTATCATACTGGGCCAGACCCAAGGTCCACTGAACCCCGTATCCTGTCTCCAACAGTGGCCAGTCCAGGTCACAAGTACCTGAAGGATCCTAAAGAGTAGATTCATTGATTGTTGATCATTCCTAAGGATAAATAATACCTTTCCTACGTCTTCATGGCCAAGAAGGGTTTATCCAATGACCCCTGGGGTGACGATACTGTGACCCTCCCAATCCCATGACACACTGCACATATTTTGTTTTTCTTTGTCCCCCTTCCCCCACTTAGACAAGGTTGCCAAGCCCAGCACCTCCTGGTACCAGCAGAACCCGGACAAGCCCATGGCACATCTCACAGGTAAGACCTTTGCCTCTCACAGTAAGAACCAAGACCTTCAGCCCAGGAAGGGAATCCAGCTTACAACCCCCTCTGCACCTGCCCAACAATATCCCTAGGGCAGATTCTTTGGGTCTAACAAGGGGAAAACATATTCTTCTCTTCATAAGGGCCGGAGTTTAGTCCTCAGTATATAGGTCAGTGATCGTTACTATTTTTCCAGCGGGGGCCGCTTTGGCGATAAAAACTTCAGTGTGCTTAGGCAGTCGGTAACTCAGATATTTGGGGTGCCTAAAATGGACCAGGGGTGAGGCGGGGACAGGATAGGGTACGGCAAGGCAAGGTAAAATCCTTGGGGTGGGCGACATCAATCTCAGCAGTAAGGGCTTCTTTTACTAAGCAGTGGTAAGCCCAACGCGGGCTTCCCACTCGCTATACAGGAAGTACCGCCGGGCTACTGCAGCAGCCCGGCGCTACTTCCCACCCCTAGTGCACCAGAGCATACCTAGCGTTAATTGGGTAGTGCCGCGCACTGCCTGGTTACCGCTGGGTTAACGCAGATTCGCCCCCAAAATGGCTGCGTGGCAAGCAGGGGCTTAGCCAGACTTTGGCGAGAGGGGGGTCCAGAGCTCAAGGTGAGGGGGCACATTTTAGCCCCCCCCGGCAGTGCCGACCCCCCCACCATTGCCGACTTTGCCCCCCCTGCGGCTGACCCCGCCATTGCCAATTTTGCCCCCCCCCGCCGCCGACCCTCTCGACTCCCCCTCCCGCCACCAACCCGCCGTCGCCTACCATTGCTGGCGGGGGACCCCAACCCCCGCCAGCCGAGGTCCTCTTCTTCTCGCAAAAGGCTTCCTTCTGTTTCTGACATCCTGCACGTACATGTGCAGGACGTCAGAAACAGAAGGAAGCCTTTTGCGAGAAGAAGAGGACCTCGGCTGGCGGGGGTTGAGGTCCCCCGCCAGCAAAGGCAGGCGACGGCGACGGCGGGTTGGCGTCGGGAGGGGGGTCAGGCGGGTCATCTGCAGGGGAGTCCAGGGCCAAATCTACGGGGGCCCAGGCCCCCAGGCCCCACGTAGCTACGCCACTGGTGGCAAGTGCTTTACTTGCTGCACAGCCATTTCCTGCAGGAAGGCGAGACTTCCCTCTTACCAGCTGTGGTAAAAGGGGGCCTCGGTGCGCATGTAAAACATGCACTGACGCTAGCGCCGGCCACCTCTTGCCGCAGCTTGGTAAAAGAGGCCCTAAATATATGGTGGTAGAGGCCGTAAAAAGAACAGGAAGACATGCGGGACCATTTCCCTGCATATGCAGGTGCTAGCGCTGCTGGCCCCGCCCCCTATGATGTAAACTTCCTGCATTGAAGGGGTGTGACCGGCAGAGGTAGCAGTATAGGTTACTTTTATTTGATATACCATCAAGGAAATACATCATCATAGTGGTTTATCAATAACTGGAGAGCCACAGTAAAAAAAAAAGACCTACAATACATTAATAAGCAGTGTATTTTTTCTATCCAAAAAGGTATGAGTACTCACATGCCAGGCCATCTTTCAGGGGTGGGGTGATCGCTAAGGGACCCACCCCACAATAGCCAAGCCCCCTGCAACCAGTCACAGAACCTATGACAAGGCAGAATTGTTGTATGGAACTTGAGCTCTTTCGTTAAAACTTGGGGACCATGGGTCAGTTTTAGCAGACAATGGAAAAGGTGCTGGTACTCAGTTCCTCCAAGAACCCCGTCAAAAAAGCCTCGTTAATAGGACAGTGAAAGGCAAGGCTAGAGGGAAGGTAGAAACTGGGGAGGGGAAGGAGAGAGCATAGAAAGAATATATTAGCACCAGAATAGAGAAACAGAGAAACCACCAGGCAAACAACAGGGCCGCCGAGAGACTGAGCCAGGCCCGGTGCAGAATCGTCATTGCCGCCCCCCCCCCCAAAATCATCATCGCCGCCTCCCACCCACCTGAAATATTTTGGCTGGCCCCGCCAGCTTCAGGCAGCGTGGCTCCGTCCACTGCTCAGCATTGCCTGCCCCTGCGGCTGCTTTCCTCAGGCCGCACATGCCCGGTCTCAAAACGGAGCATGTGAGGCCTGAGGGCCCAGCAGCTGCTAGGCAGGCAATGCAAGGGGGGGCCCGGCGCAGGAGTTTTCTCTCTCCTGCTCCTGTTGAATGCAATGACTCTTATCCAGTCAGGAGCAGGAGAGAGAGAGAGAGACCCCATGGGCTGGGCTTCCCCTGGAAGCCCGGGCCCGGGGAACTATGCCCCCCCTGCTCCCCCCTCCCAGCAACTATGGCAAAAAGTACTTGACCTGTATATTTGTCTGAATAAATGGGTTTTAAGGGGTACTCTGAACTCCCACAAAATTGCCGAGTACAGCTGTTAGATCGATTTTTGGTTTATCCAAGTTTGATAGTGGCTTCCCTTTTACTCTAAACTTCATTGGCTACCGATTTCAACTGTTGCAGGGCATCATATGCTCGCTCGCTTATGTTTTGCACCCATAAATAGAGTTTGGAGGCGTACCGTTGATATATTTTTTAAAAATTTCAAAATGTCAAAGGAAAGAAAAGGTTAGGACTTTTTTTTGATGGGTTTCTAGCTGTTCAGGGAAGATGTTTATGGAAAGACGTTGCAGGATTGTTTCTTCTGTCACAGTCCCATCTGTCATTTAGGAAGCTTTTATTTATTTAGGAAATTGTGTTTCTAATATGATTCTCTTCTCTTTACTGCTTCCCAGATGTTTGTTCTGGTCTTTTTGATTGGAACCTGCTTAGACTTGTAAGGTGTTAGGGGGCTACAAGCCTGGATGCAATGTCATGGCTTTGGCTTACATAAGCACATATAAGCACATAAGCACTGCCACGCTGGGAAAAGACCAAAGGTCTATCAAGCCCAGCACTGTCTCCGACAGTGGCCAATCCAGGCCCCAAGAACCTGGCAAAAACCCAAAATTTAATAACGATCAATGGACTTTTCCTTCAGAAATCTGTCCAGACCCCCTTTAATCTCAGCAAGGCCAGCTGCCGTCACTACATAAGTACATAAGTATTGACATACTGGGAAAGACCAAAGATCCATCAAGTCCAGCACCCTGTTTCCAACAGTGGCCAATCCAGGTCACAAATACCTGGCAAGATCCCAAAAAAGTACAAAACATTCCTTACTGCTTATCCCAGAAATAGTGGATTTTCCCCAAGTCCATTTAATAATGGTCTATGGACTTTTTCTTTAGGAAGCCGTCCAAACCTTTTTAAAACTATGCTAAGCTAACTGCCTTCACCACATTCTCTGGCAACGAATTCCAGAGTTTAATTACACGTTGAGTGAAGAAAAATTTACTCTGATTCGTTTTAAATTTACTACATTGCAGCTTCATCGCATGCCCTCTAGTCCTAGTATTTTTGGAAAGCGTAAACAGACGCTTCACATCTACCTGTTCAACTCCACTCATTATTTTATAGACCTCTGTCATATCTCCCCTCAGCTGTCTTTTCTCCATGCTGAAGAGCCCTAGCCGCTTTAGGCTTTCCTCATAGTTCTGATAATTCAGCGGCTCTAACTGGTTAAAATGTGTGACTGGCATTTTTAAAAAATATTGACCCCGTGCACTTTTAAATATGAAACGTTATTTATGAGGACAAGTGCCAACAGCGTTTTTCCCTAGTAAAGGAGCTGTTTAAACATGTGGCTTAAACTATGTGCTGACAGTTCTATGGGTTCATGTAGCTGTCGGGATTTATGGTTCTGCTTTGGCTGCCGTCCCTCTTTGCCACCCCTTCAGAAGCTGCTTCCCTAGTCGGTTGTCTGGTCTGCCTCAGGGTTGATTTGGCCCCAGAGAGCTCCCTGCTCAGAGGTGAACATAGGGACTTTACAGAGATACATTTCTCTTTTGACACCACCAGCTCTGTGAGGTCTTTCCCAGCTTTGAAGCCGCTGCAGGCGTTCATTATACTGATGCAAGAAGCCGTGCAGAGAGATACAAGAAAATCCCTTAAAACAGATTACAGGACAGGAGTCAAGGAATAGCTGTATCTTCTAACTTAGGGGTCATAAGTACATAAGTATTGCCATACTGGGACAGACCAATGGTCCATCAAGCCCAGCATCCTGTTTCCAACAGTGGCCAATCCAGGTCACAAATACCTGGCAAGATCCCCCAAAAGTACAAAACATTCTGTACTGGTTATCCCAAAAATAGAAGTAGATTTTCCCCAAGTCAATTTAATAATGGTTTATGGACTTTTCCTTTAGGAAGCCGTCCAAACCTTTTTAAAACTCCGCTAAGCTAACCCCTTTACCACATTCTCTGGCAACAAATTCCAGAGGTGAATTACACGTTGAGTGAAGAAAAATTTTCTGAAGCTGTGGTAAAAGGGGGCCTGAGCTGGTGTCAGTGTGTATTTTTGATGCACGATGAGGCAGTGGCAGTGCCACCCGGGGTGAGTTGCCGCTATGCCCCCCCCCGGCGCATCACCCCTCCCCCCAAAGTGCATCACCCCCCTCTCCCCGAAGCACATCATTCTCACTGCCTGGAGGTGCACGTAGCAGCTGCACGGCTGTCGGCTCTGCAAGTCCCTTGCCCCAGAACAGAAAGTAATGTCAGAAGGGGCAGGAAACCGGCGCGACTCCTCCATGCACCCAGGGTGGACCGCCACCACCGTCCCGCCTTTAATACGCTACTGTACTGAGGCCCTCTTTTAGCACAGCGGGTAAAAGGCTGTCTTTTTTGAGGAAAAGAAATGGGTGTGCGGTAAGCAGGGCTTTTTTTGAGGGGGTACTTGGGGGTACTGAGTACCGACACCTTTTCCATTGTCTGCTAAAATTGACTCATGGTCCCCAAGTTTTAATGAAAGAGCTCAGGCTCTACACACCAATTCTGTCTTGTCAGAGATCTTGTGACTGGTTGCAGGGTGCCTGGCTATTGTGGGGTGGGTCCCTCAGCAATCACCCCAGCCCTGAGGGGTGGCCTGGCATTTGAGTACCAGCACCTTTTTTGCTAGAAAAAAAGCACTGGCGGTAAGTGAAACATTTATTGCACGGCCATTTTGGGAGGGGGGGGGTGAGATGGCGGTAGGGGCTCCCACGCTAACCCGGCGGTAACCAGGCAGTGTCGATTACCACCGGTTAAGTTCCGGTGCTACAAAAATAAGATATTTTTGTAGTGCTGGAAATGGCACGCAATAGAGGTTGAAACTACCGCTGGGCTCCTGAGGTAGCCCACCGGGAGTTCTGGATTAGCGCATGGTAAACCCGCGGTGGGCTTACCGCTGCTTCGAAAAAGGGCCTGTTAGTCAAATGAGTGCATCTGATCCATGAATGCCGATTGAGACTGGAAAGTTGGGCCGTACGTTATAGATTGAAACTTAATAAAGACACAACAAATGTTTTTTTTTTTGGGGGGGGGGGGGGGTTAGGACATGATTTTCCTGTTTCACAATTAAGAACAGGTCCTGCCTCTTTCCCAATGGAGACCTCACTGAGGGGTCCTTTTACCAAGGTGCGCTGAAAGATGGCCTGCGGTAGTGTAGACGCGTGTTTTGGTCGCGCGCAGAATTATTATTTTTTTTTAGCAAACCTACAAAAAATGCTTTTTTAAAAAAGATTTTTGCCGAAAATGGACATGCGGCAAAATGAAAATTGCCGCATGTTCATTTTGTGTCTGAGACCTTACCGCCAGCTGTTGACCTAGTGGTAATGTTTACGCACATCAAAATTCAACTTGACGCACGTAGCTGCAGTGCGTCAGAACATAAAAAATAGTTTCCAGACGTGTGTAGCGGAAATGCGCCAAAATTGAAATTACTGCAAGGGCCACGCGGTAACCGGGCGGTAACTCCAATTTTACGTGCATTGGGCATGCGTAGGTGCCTACGCAGCTTAGTTAAAGGGCCCCTGAAGATATTAGGGATCACTATTGACTGTGATATATTTACAGTGATACCTCGGTTTTCGTCGATAATTCATCCGAAAACAATTGGTGAAATCTGAAACCGAGGCAATGTGTAGGGTCATCAGGGGAAGGCTCAAACCCTTCAAAATCTCTCTCATGCACACATCCTGGGCAAAAAGAATGCCACACTGAGCAGGAGAACGTGTGGGTCTCCCTTTGTTTTCGTAAAATTAGCAGCGAGGTCACATGGGCACGCCGACGAAATCCGAGACAAATTTTGCGTGAAAAAATTGACGAAAACCGAAACCGAAGATAACTGAAGTCAACGAAAACCGAGGTATTACTGTACTTTACTTCCCCCCTTTTACTAAGCTGCACTAGCAGCTGCCGTATGCTAATGCCGACACAGTCCATTCACTTTGAATGGACTGTGTTGGCATTGCTGCACGGCAGTTGCTAGCATGGCTTAGTAAACAGGGAGGTTTATTTCTTATTATTTATTTTATTTATTTTTTATTTATTAGGATTTATTTACCGCCTTTCTGAAGGAATTCACTCAAGGTGGTGTACAGTAAAAATAGATCAAACATGAGCAACAGACAATTACAGCAGTAAAAATATTCAAAAACAATACAAAGTATGGCATGGTATACTATTTACAGTGTCAACACAATACGTAATAGAACATTTTAATTGATAGCGAAGGGTAAAGCAAAGATGTAACATACAGAAGGGGAAGAAAGTAGGGAGAGTTAGAAAGTAAGATGATTGATTTAAAGAAAGTTGCACGTGAGGTCAGAGAAATGGTTAAATATTATCTCAGCTGGGGTAGGAGTGGATAAACATTAGTCGCCAATATTCCCATAAAGAGTTCAATGCGACTTACATCAAAAAATGAAGTACGTCCATCAGAAATACATAATAAAACTGAGACAAAAGGAAGAGAACTTAAATATTACCTAATAAACAAAGAGACAACACTCATTGATTGTTATACATTCCATAAAACATATCTTTTAAAAAAGTAAGCATTTAAAAGTTTGTGGAATGCCCCATAATGAGTAGTGGTCCTTATCTGAATTGGTAAATCATTCCAACCTTTTGCGGATAAATATGGTAATGCCAATGTGTGTAATGACCTGAATCTAATACCTTTGAGGGAAGGGAATAACACATCCAAAAAATTGCCACCTAGAGGGGCATTTTCGAAAGGGATGTCCAAGTTTTGATGAGGATGTCCTCGCAAAACGTCCATCTTTCGTTTCGATAATACGGTCAGGGATGCCCAAATCCTGAAATTTGGTTGTCGTTAGAGATGGTTGTCCCTAGACTTGGTCGTTTCTGATTTTTGGTGATAATCGAAACCAAGGACGTCCATCTCAGAAACAACCAAATGCAGGACACCAACCGGGCACTGCAGTGGACTTCAGAAATTGCTCCCAGGTACATAGCTCCCTTACCTTGTGTGCTGAGCCCCCCAATCCCCCCCCCTCCCCACAAGACCCACTACCCACAACTGTACACCACTACCATAGCCCTTACAGGTGAAGGGGGGCACCTAGATGTGGGTACAGTGGGTTTGTGGTGGGTTTTGGAGGGCTCGCCGTTTCCTCCACAAATGTAGCAAGTAGGGGGGGGATGGGCCTGGGTCCGCCTGCCTGAAGTGCACTGCACCCACTAAAACTGCTCCAGGGACCTGCATACTGCTGTGATGGACCTGAGTATGACATCTGAGGCTGGCACGACATATTTTTAAAGATGTTTTTTTGAGGGTGGGAGGGGATTAGTGACCACTGGGGGAGTAAGAGGAGGTCATCCCCGATTCCCTCCGGTGGTCATCTGGTCATTTCGGGCACCTTTTTGTGCCTCGGTCATAAGAAAAGCACGACCAGGTAAAGTCGTCCAAGTTGATCGCAGAGGGTAAAAAGGCTGGAAAAAAAGACACGGCCATGCGGTAAGATTGATTTTACCGTTTGGCCATGCGGGGGAAGCCCTCACCACCACCCATTGTAACCGGATAGTGTGCAGTGAAAAGCCAGTGTAAATGCCCACGCTGACCTTTAGGCTTGGAATGTGTTATTCTACAACACTGGACAAAAACAAAGAGAGGGTTATTCAAAGCACAAAATAAACTCCAAACCACAAAAAAAAAGAAGTGCGCAACTTCAAGTCTGACTATATAGAATCTGGGGGATATGGGTCAACATTTAGGGGCACTTTTACTAAGCCACGTAAGCGCCTACGTGCGCCCAACGCGTTCCAATTTGGAGTTACCGCCCGCTACCACGTGGCTCTTGTGGTAATTTCATTTTTGGTGTGCGTCCACAACGCACATCCGAAAAATAATTTTTATTTTCTGACACGCGTAGGTCATTTCCGCCCAGTTAACGCATGAGACCTTACCACTAAGTCAATGGCTCACGGTAAGGTCTCAGACCCAAAATGGACGTGCGCCAGTTTTCATTTTGCCGCATTTTTGGCAAAAATGTAAAAAAAGGCCTTTTTTTACAGGCGCGTTGAAAAATGGATCTGTGTGCGCCCAAAACCCGCGCCTACACTACCGCAGGCCATTCTTAAGTGCACCTTAGTAAAAGGACCCCTTAGATGACTGCATTTACACCAACTATACCGATGGCATAAGTGGTTGCGATAAAATTTAGGTGCGTTGCTGCTGAGTTATCTAGTATTCTGTAATGGAGTCTGTGCACGCCGATGCCATAACAGAAAAATTAGCTTAGCACTCATTATTTAACTCCTAAATTTTAACGCCCTTTGTAGAATGATTTCTAAGCATCACTTCTATATCAATGTGACTTTCAACGCACCCACCTCACCTTCAATCTCCTGTGGGGAATCTTATTTCTTTCAGCAATCGTGCCTCAACTGGAGAGCCAGACCAGGACGTTGGAGTGGGAAGCTACCCCAGCCTTCTCCCCGCAGACAACCAGTCCCATGTACATACCCAAACAGGGCCTCTACTATGTCTACAGCCAGGTGGGCTTCCGGAACCGTAGCTGCCACGCCGGCCCACCGCTCACCCTCTTCAGTAAGATCTTCCACTGCCACGACGCCAACCAGCGGAAGCCCGTGCTGCTCCTGGAAGGCTCGGATACTGTGTGTGAGTGGGAGCAGGGGGGCGGCAAAATCTGGTACACCTCCATCAGCCAGGGGACCCTGGTTTTGCTGGAGGAGGGTCACCAACTCTACGTGAACGTCAGCCACCCACAGTTGGTGGACTACCAGGAGGGCAAGACCTTCTTCGGGTTCATGATGATTTCTTGAGGGAACAGAGGGACACCAGAGATGTGTGTTCATTTCAAATGACTTGGAGAAAATGTCAAAACATTCCACATCGTTGGCAAAGCAAACAAGCAGAGAACCCCCCCCCCCAAACGTTCGTGGGATTTTTCATGTGCTATTAATAACGTGCGCTTACGAAAGATCACATGCCCTTTTGAAAGAGCACAGACTATTCATGAAGCGTGTATGTTATTCATGGAGCGTGCGCAGTCTTTTCCGGTAGTGTGCACATGTGCAAGTAGTGTACGCACACGTGCGCTATAGAGACAGAGACTGTGCACTCTTGCTATGTTTACTAAGGCATGCTAGCGTTTTTAACGCGCCTTTAAAGTTAAGGCGCGTTAAATGCTAACACTTCAATACATTCTTATAGGTGTGTTAATGTTTGGCGCTCATTAGTGTTTAATGCGCTTTAAAAACGCTAACATGCCTATAGCACGCCTTTGTAAACATAGGCGTTAAAGACATCTATAGATGTCACAAAAATGCGGGCGCTGAAATTTGGGTGATAGGGAACCGTTAATGATCATTAATTGGTGTTAATTAGCCCTCATTTGGGGTTACGCGCGGAGCTGCCCTGCATCTATTCTTTAAAATGCATACCTAAATTTTATAGCGTCCCACACAAAAGGGGGCATGTCATAGGAGGGGCGTGGCCATATGAGGGCCATGGGCGTTCCCAGGAATTATAGCATAGGGTTATTTACGTATCCAACTGCCATTACTTGCATGTCAGCTTTACACTGGGTTTCAGCAGGAGTAAGTGCCACTCCCAAAGTTAACCTCGAGATCCGTGCTAGAACTATATTCTATAACGAGTGCTCCGCGCAGAATACCATGTCAGCATTAGAAAATGACACGGGGATGGGGACCTGTGGTAACCATGGGGACGGGGACAGAACCCATGGGGATGGGGTGGGCACAAAGTCTGAGGGGACGGGGACAGAAACCACAGGGATGGGGCGGGGATGGAGACAGAGCCCATGGGGATGGGGGCAAACTTTGTCCCTGTGTCGTTTTCTAATTTGAAGCCTGTTAATGAACTGGAGTGTTATTTATGTTTGGGTGATAAAGACGATATTTAGATTTTTTTTGAAAAACAAGCAAACATGCTGGCCAGAACTAGCAAAATTTGCATGGGGGATCCTGTACATCCTGCTACCAGCACATCTTCTAAGAAGACATCTTCTATTGCAGGAAAGACTGTGGAAGACGGGAGAGCTAGACTGATGTTGATGACTTCTTATTCATCCACAGATTTAAAAAATCATAACAGTGCTTCATAGGGCATATTTCTCCCCTCTAGGGCATACAGAACAGGTTGCATTTTGTACCCCTGGACATTTTAACAGGGTGGATTAGAATTCCTTGGGGTAGTAGAAGTCAGCTATTGTTGGGGTTGTAAGGGTAGAGGGTGGTGGTGGTGGGAGGGTTATTATAGTTGCTCATTGTTATTATTGTCTTCTAATTGTGATTTATAAACAACAGTTGCACAGAATATTGTTCCTTTTTATACTTTAATAAAAAGATTTAAATCTAAAATCATAAGTGTTTGAGGCTTCTGCAGATGAGGACAGAGCCCAGGGTGTGGGGTGGGAATGCAGACAGAACCTGTGGGGTCGGGGCGGGGACAGAGACAGGGCTCGTGGGGATGGTGAGGGAGACAGAATCCGCGGGGACGGGGTGGGGATGGAGACAAGTTTTGCCCCCATATCATTCTCTAGTCAGCATAGATCTTCCCAGTGCCTAACACTGGGCACAGTTTATAGACTTACCCCCATTGCGCCTGTGACAACAATGAACTCCATCTCCACCCCCCCCCCCCCTGAAACAAAGGAACATTCCCGGAAACGACACAAAACAAGAATTTGCTGGCTGCAGATTCCTAGCAGACCCTCCTTCCAACTCAACCCTCCTTTTGCTCATATTTTGGTATATTTTGGGATCCATATTCCCACTTTTTCCCTTATGCCCCACCTCCCACCTCCGATGTCATTGACAGGGCCCAGTGTCCTCCCCCCCCTCGAGCAGAGGGATTAAGTGTCTGAAAGTCCAGTAAAGAACTGAAGTTTATGTGCTCTTTTTTTTTTGGGGGGGGGGGTTATTTAAACATCGACGGCTGCAAATGTACACACTGGGCTGTGGAATGTGTTTTTGAGTTTTCTTCCTGAGATTTATTTCTGTATAAATATCCTCCATGGCTTTTTCCAAAAGGTGTCTGTCAGTTTTTATGAGTCTAGTGCATGAGAAATGGTCACCAGAGAGCCAGAGGCTTCTGGCCCAGAGAAATTGTAGGAGAGAAGTTACAGACCAAGATGAAGTAATCTAAAGATGAAGAACACAGAGGCAGTCAGTCCACAAGCACTGGCTTCCGGTGTCCGACCCCTGATCCTTTCAGTCTCCAGTGTCCTAGAAGTGACAGGTTCTGTACCCTGTGCCCATCCACTGAGCCCTCCAGTACCCAGTGCCCTAGAGGTTACAGACCCTGTATCCCTGTTCCCATCCCCTGAACCCTCCAGTCCCCAGTACTACTACTACTACTACTTAACATTTCTAAAGCGCTACTAGGGTTACACAGCGCTGTACAGTTTCACAAAGAAGGACAGTCCCTGCTCAAAGGAGCTTACAATCTAAAAGGATGAAATGTCAAGTTGGGGCAGTCTAGATATCCTGAATGGAGGTATAACGGTTATGTGCCGAAGGCGACATTGAAGAGGTGGGCTTTGAGTAAGGATTTGAAGATGGGCAGGGAGGGGGCTTGGCGTTTGGGTTCAGGGAGTTTATTCCAAGCATAGGGTGAGGCGAGGCAGAAAGGGCGGAGCCTGGAGTTGGCGGTGGTGGAGAAGGGTACTGAGAGGAGGGATTTGACCTGAGAGCGAAGGTTTCGAGTAGGAACCTAAGAGGAGATGAGGGTAGAGAGGTAGTGAGGAGCCAGAGGTGACAGATTCTGTATCCCTGTGCCCATTCCCTGAGCCCTCCAGTACCCAGTGGCCTAGAGGTGACAGATTCTGTACCCTGTGCCCATCCCCTGAACCCTCCAGTCCCCAGTGTCCTAGAGGTGACAGATTCTGTATCCCTGTGCCCATTCCCTGAGCCCTCCAGTACCCAGTGGCCTAGAGGTGACAGATTCTGTACCCTGTGCCCATCCCCTGAACGCTCCAGTCCCCAGTGCCCTAGAGGTGACAAGATCTCCGTCCCTATGCCAGTTCTCTGTCTTGTTTCCTCTCAAAACTGAACTTTTCTGGTCTCAGGTTCTGTACCTTCTCCCTTTGCTCCCTCCCACCTCCCACCCACCTCCTACAAAGAATAAGTAAAAGCAGAACACATCTGTGTTTATGTGTGCAAAGTGTGTTAGATTCTGGGCTGAAAAATAATCCTGTCATTTGCGTAGTAAGCCAAATGAGGTCTCTTATTTCATAAGAAACGTCCTGTCATACCTTTTAGTTTACAAGTGATTTGTAATAAGATAAAAGACACTGACATGATGTTTAAAATGTAGTAAAATGCCACCTTTTGCTGGCTGTCTCTTAGGAACTGTGAATGATGTCTCTCACTTGCTGGATGTCTCTTATGGTATAAGAGATGCTGTCCCGCTTGTGTGTGTGTGTGTGTGTGTCTCTCTCTCTCTCTCTCTGGACTCCTATGAACTTTTTGCCATGACACATTAGAAGTTCTTTTACAGCTCAACTTTGCCACCTTTTGGTGAACTTCATTTGGGGGATTAATTCTTCATTCATGTTCTAGTTTGATTCTTTCAGTTAGGAAATAATTGAATAAGCTGCATTTTTATATTTACGAGCAATAAACCAGCACACACTTGTTTCTCTTAGTCCCTCATCCCCACAGTGGTTCACAGGGAATCTCATCTTTTTTAAATTATCAGGGGGTAATAGTGAGGGATATTAACCAATAGAGAACCGTACAATATGAAAACCTTTGCTAAAATCTAAGTACACCATATCCTGCTCAAATCTGTCAGCTAAATCTTTAGTTACCCAGTCTAAAAAACATGATCAGATTCATTTAACCCTTTAGATTGTAAGCTCCTTTGAGCAGGGACTGTCCTTCTTTGTTGCTCTGTACAGCGCTGCGTAACCCTAGTAGCGCTCTAGTAATGTTAAGTAGTAGTACTGGTTCCCAAACCTGGGGGCCCTTTCACTAAGCCGCGTAAGCGTCTACGCACGCCAAAATGGAGTTACCGCCCAACTACCGTGTGGCTCTTGCGCTAATTTCATTTTTAGCGTGTGTCCAATACGCGTATCTGAGAAATATTTTTTCTTTTCGGGCGCATGTAACAGACGGCCGCCAAGTGGCATTTGACGCGCGTAGGTCATTACCCCCCCCCCCCCCCAGATTCTTTACTGCTAGGTCAATGGCTGGAGGTAAAGTCTCAGACCTAAAATGGACCCATGTCAATTTTGATTTTGCTGCACGTCAGTGGCGTAGCTGTGGGGGGGCCACAGGGGTCTGGGTCCTCCCAAATTGGCTCTGGGGTCCCCGGTTTGGATGGCGGGGTCCCCGGCCCCAACCCCCGCCAGCTGAAGCATTTATCTATCCCGCGCTGGTATCGCACTTGCATCCTCTCCTGTTTCCAGTCGCGCCGTGCATGCTCTCCTTTTAATGAAACTGAGCATGCTGTTGCAAACAGCCAATGTCCCCTTTGATTCTTCAGACTGTAAACTGCCCGATGCATAAGGACGATTTGACAGTATAACAAATGCCATAAGTAGCAGAGAAGGGCAACAAAAATGATAAAGGGGATAGGACGACTTCCCTATGAGGAAAGGCTAAAGCAGCTAGGGCTCTTCAGCTTGGAGAAAAGGTGGCTGAGGGGAAATATGATAGAGGTCTATAAAATAATGAGTGGAGTTGAATGGGTAGATGTGAAGCGTCTATTCACGCTTTACAAAAATACTAGGACTAGGGGGCATGCGATGAAGCTACAATGTAGTAAATTTAAAATGAATCGGAGAAAATGTTTCTTCACTCAACGTGTAATTTAGCTCTGGAATTTGTTGCCAAAGAATGTGGTAAAGGCGGTTAGCTTAGCAGGGTTTAAAAAAGGTTTGGACGGCTTCCTAAAGGAAAAGTCCATAGACCGTTATTAAATGGACTTGGGGAAAATCCACTATTTCTGGGATAAGCAGTATAAAATGTTTTGTACATTTTGGGGATCTTGCCAGGTATTTGTGACCTGGATTGGCCACTGTTGGAAACAGGATGCTGGGCTCAACCTTTGGTCTTTCCCAGTATGGCAATACTTACTTATGTACCGTTTATAAAATAAATAACATTGCCTCTGTTCCAGTAAATGTATGAATTACAAAAAATCAGGAAGATCAAATCCAACCAACCAAGTTAAACCTTAAACTCACTATAGTAAACTTGGGTTCAGAATAATTTATCTTTTTATATACAGTGGGGGAAATAAGTATTTGATCCCTTGCTGATTTTGTAAGTTTGCCCACTGACAAAGACATGAGCAGCCCATAATTGAAGGGTAGGTTATTGGTAACAGTGAGAGATAGCACATCACAAATTAAATCCGGAAAATCACATTGTGGAAAGTATATGAATTTATTTGCATTCTGCAGAGGGAAATAAGTATTTGATCCCTCTGGCAAACAAGACCTAATACTTGGTGGCAAAACCCTTGTTGGCAAGCACAGCGGTCAGACGTCTTCTGTAGTTGATGATGAGGTTTGCACACATGTCAGGAGGAATTTTGGTCCACTCCTCTTTGCAGATCATCTCTAAATCATTAAGAGTTCTGGGCTGTCGCTTGGCAACTCGCAGCTTCAGCTCCCTCCATAAGTTTTCAATGGGATTAAGGTCTGGTGACTGGCTAGGCCACTCCATGACCCTAATGTGCTTCTTCCTGAGCCACTCCTTTGTTGCCTTGGCTGTATGTTTTGGGTCATTGTCGTGCTGGAAGACCCAGCCACGACCCATTTTTAAGGCCCTGGCGGAGGGAAGGAGGTTGTCACTCAGAATTGTACGGTACATGGCCCCATCCATTCTCCCATTGATGCGGTGAAGTAGTCCTGTGCCCTTAGCAGAGAAACACCCCCAAAACATAACATTTCCACCTCCATGCTTGACAGTGGGGACGGTGTTCTTTGGGTCATAGGCAGCATTTCTCTTCCTCCAAACACGGCGAGTTGAGTTCATGCCAAAGAGCTCAATTTTTGTCTCATCTGACCACAGCACCTTCTCCCAATCACTCTCGGCATCATCCAGGTGTTCACTGGCAAACTTCAGACGGGCCGTCACATGTGCCTTCCGGAGCAGGGGGACCTTGCGGGCACTGCAGGATTGCAATCCGTTATGTCGTAATGTGTTACCAATGGTTTTCGTGGTGACAGTGGTCCCAGCTGCCTTGAGATCATTGACAAGTTCCCCCCTTGTAGTTGTAGGCTGATTTCTAACCTTCCTCATGATCAAGGATACCCCACGAGGTGAGATTTTGCGTGGAGCCCCAGATCTTTGTCGATTGACAGTCATTTTGTACTTCTTCCATTTTCTTACTATGGCACCAACAGTTGTCTCCTTCTCGCCCAGCGTCTTACTGATGGTTTTGTAGCCCATTCCAGCCTTGTGCAGGTATATGATCTTGTCCCTGACATCCTTAGACAGCTCCTTGCTCTTGGCCATTTTGTAGAGGTTAGAGTCTGACTGATTCACTGAGTCTGTGGACAGGTGTCTTTCATACAGGTGACCATTGCCGACAGCTGTCTGTCATGCAGGTAACGAGTTGATTTGGAGCATCTACCTGGTCTGTAGGGGCCAGATCTCTTACTGGTTGGTGGGGGATCAAATACTTATTTCCCTCTGCAGAATGCAAATAAATTCATATACTTTCCACAATGTGATTTTCCGGATTTAATTTGTGATGTGCTATCTCTCACTGTTACCAATAACCTACCCTTCAATTATGGGCTGCTCATGTCTTTGTCAGTGGGCAAACTTACAAAATCAGCAAGGGATCAAATACTTATTTCCCCCACTGTATATATATGTGTGCACTTAAAAAAATGCTAAAGTGTTTTAAATTGTTTTAAATGTGCTCAGACCATACCGTTTACACCCATTATATCCCCAAGAGGAATATGTGGTGGTGTCACAAAGGAACCATCATTGCACATATGATGTTCCACCTCCTAATATTTGTGTATGTACATACAGCTGCGCCCAAGTAGATCTTACTCACCAATATATGCGTATATCTATAATGCATATGTATAAGTCATGGACTATTCACATTAAATATTGTTAGACTTGAGCTCAAACCTCCGCCCATAAATTATGGTACATTCCATATAACCTTCTGATACATGGATAATAAAACATACAGTTCAACGTTTGTTTAAACCTAAAGGAGGAATATGTTAATTCATGACACCCTGATTTCTCTTCCCCCACATATCTTACACAAACCAACCCACAATGCGATATACACACATATTCACATAATTATTTCACTTCCCTTGGGGTATATTGTGCTCGTGCTTGTGCTTCATTAAAATCACATATCATTCATCCATTCCAATCTTGCCATCAAAAGCAGTTATTTTGATGGCAAGATTGGAATGGATGAATGATATGTGATTTTAATGAAGCACAAGCACGAGCACAATATACCCCAAGGGAAGTGAAATAATTATGTGAATATGTGTGTATATCGCATTGTGGGTTGGTTTGTGTAAGATATGTGGGGGAAGAGAAATCAGGGTGTCATGAATTAACATATTCCTCCTTTAGGTTTAAACAAACGTTGAACTGTATGTTTTATTATCCATGTATCAGAAGGTTATATGGAATGTACCATAATTTATGGGCGGAGGTTTGAGCTCAAGTCTAACAATATTTAATGTGAATAGTCCATGACTTATACATATGCATTATAGATATACACATATATTGGTGAGTAAGATCTACTTGGGCGCAGCTGTATGTACATACACAAATATTAGGAGGTGGAACATCATATGTGCAATGATGGTTCCTTTGTGACACCACCACATATTCCTCTTGGGGATATAATGGGTGTAAACGGTATGGTCTGAGCACATTTAAAACAATTTAAAACACTTTAGCATTTTGCCAGTAAATGTATGGACAGAAGAAAAAGGTAAGCAAACTCCTTGAACTTATTTTTATTTATCTGTTTATTTTATGATTTTTTAGGTTTGTGAGATTGCAGTACAAGTAAAGTGGCTTTCTCATTTTGAACCAAAAACCCTAAAGCGGCAGTACAGCATGGAAACATACAGATATTAATATGTGTCATGGGTTGCCCCCACACGGAATAAAGAAAGCGTGGGAGAAACCTTTATCCTTTCATCCCCGGCTAAGAAAGTAGGGTCCATTGGTCTTCTCCCTCCTTACAAGCAGTTATAAAAATAGAAGCATGCATCACGGGTAGCTATACAGATATTAATCACCCTGTGGCCACCGATTATACTTTCTGTAAAACCTTTGGCAAGAGGGCTCAGCTTTCCTTTTGCATCCATTGGCATTTTGTGCCCTTAACGAGCTGTCTGAATGCCATTTTTCAGACTAATGGCTTGCAGGGATGGACTGTGCTCATTTTGCTGGGGGATTAATAGCACAAGGACCTTCGACACTGGAGAAAAAATGTTCTTCCCTCTCTGGGTTTTTCTTCTTTTAAAATCTTTGATATACTATGCAGGCTGAAAAAGCAGTGAAAACACATAGAAAACGGTATTCCCCATCTGCCCACGTGGCCTAACCGCTCTGGAAATTTTCAGTTCGCCTTTTGGAGGAAAAGAGCTAATGAAAAAGAAAAGAAAAACCACGAAAGTTAAAAACGCAAAAAGCCCCAGGGGAGTGTTAGCGAGCCACAAAAAGAAAAAACAAAACAAAACAGGGCTTAGATTTCTGTGTTCAAAGATCTCCTTCTGATTCACATTCCACTCAGACCCCTGTACCAGGTTCCCAGTGCCACAGAGATGACAAGTGACTCAGTGCCAGGCTAGGGATTTAATATACTGAAAAATGGCACCCCAAACTATTTAAGGGAAAGATTGAAGTGATACTCTCTATAGCTTGTGTTAAGATAGAGTCAGGAGTCTTTTATTGAAGATTCCAGCTGTGCATGAGGTCGAAGGGGACTGAGTTAGATCGAGAATGGTTTCGGTTGTCACACCAGTTTGCCCGCAGAAATGAAGCTGAGGTCTGAAGTAAAAAAATTAAAGAATCAGCTGAAAACCCGGCTGTGTGTTCACATAGAGTACAGGTGCCTGTGCTTTTTTAAAAGATATGCAGCTGCCCCACCAATATTCAGTCGGTAGCGGCGAGCGTTTTTTTTAAAAGCTTACCATCGCCAGCTGAATTAGCCCCCAATATCCAGTGCCTGGCCATGTCCTGGCACTGCACTAAATACGGGGGGGGGGGGGGGGGGGGGGGGGGGGGCTAAGGGGCCCTTTAACTAAGCTGCTGTAAAAAGGGCTCTGCACTAGCTTTAGGGGTCGTTTTTGTCGTTTGCTGAAGCCCTTTTTACCGCAGCGGGTAAAAAGGCGGAAAAAAGATATGGCCATGCGGTAAGAGCATTTAACATCACCCATTATGCAGGCCCCGGCTGAATATCAGGACAGGGCCGCCGACAGACTGAGCCGGGTCCGAGGCAAGGCCGCGCCCTCTCCCAGGATCGCCGCTGCCCCGCCTCCCCAAGGATTGCCCCCCCACCCCTCAATTGCTACTTCTGTCGCCTCCCTCTCCTGCTCCCAGGCCGCCGGTGCCGCAGCTCCCAGTCTCCACCTACCTACCCTCTGCTCCCTTTTGCCTGCCATCTGACCCCCTTCATTTAAATTAAAAAAAAATCTCTAAAGCAGCAGGCGCAGCGCCTTCTGTGCAATAGCGGCAGATCGCCTCGGGCAGGCCTTCCCTCACTGTGTCTCACCCTCGCGGAAATAGGAAGCTACATCAGAGGAGGGCGGGACACAGTGAGGGAAGGCCCGCTCGAGGTGATCTGCCGCTTTTGCACAGAAGGCGCTGCGCCTGCTGCTTTAGAGATTTTTTTTTAATGCAGGGGGTCGGACCACAGACAGAAGGAAGCTGAGGGTAGGCAGGTGAAGACGGGACTGCGGCGCCAGCAGCCTGGGAGCAGGAGAGGGCGAGAGACTCCAGAGCTGGGCCCAGGGAATTTTGTCCCCCCTGCCCCCCCTAAGCAGCCCTGTCCTCCCCATCCCTGGTGTTTGCCTCCCCCCCAATAACATCCCCCCCTCAGGCGGCACTCCTGAAATAACAGCCCCCCCCCGGGTAGCATCATCACCCCACCCCCCAGTCAGGATAGGACCCCCTGGGGGCCTACCTGACCTCCCTGGTGGTGCAGCAGGACGTTGGGGGCAGGAGCAAACCACCCTTGTTCCTGCCCCTAGCGGGAGCTTCTTCAAATTGGCTGCCCCGGGGGGGCATTACTATCCTGATGGGTTGTGGGGAATGGGGATGATGCCCAATGGGGAGAGGGCTGTTGCAGGGGTGTTTCCCGTGGGGGACCTGTTGTTGGGGGCAGGCCACATTTCAAGGAGGTGCCGGGAAGGGGGAATATACTTTTTTAATGTGAGTCTCAGCCCAATATCAGCAGCTGCACATACTGCAGCGGGACATGTTTATCCACTGCTACCCTAGCTGAGATAATATTTAACCATCTCTCTGACCTCACTTGCAACTTTCTTCAAATCAATCACCTTACTTTCTAATTCTTCCTACTTTCTTACTCATCTATATGTTACAACTTTGCCTTACCCTTCACTACCAATTATAATGTTCTAGTAAGTATTGTGTTGTCATTGCAAGTAGTATACCATACCATACTTGAATATTTTTACTGCTGTAATTGCCTCCTGCTCATGTTTGATCTATTCTTACTGTACACAGCCTTGAGTGAATTCCTTCAAAACGGCGGTAAATAAATCCTAATAAATAATAATATTGAGCTGGGGCCTGCAGAAGATAAGCAGGTGAATTTAGGACAGCTGCTTGACTTATGTGGGTCTCGGCTGAATATTCCTGGTGCCTGCATAAGCCCCATCTGCTCCCCAGTGCCGCCCCTGACCGGGGGCCGGTCAGAGGCGTTATTCAGCGGCACTCCCTGCTTTAGTGGCCCTGAATATCGGCAATTTAAGCGGGCAAAAAAGGCTTCTGCCCACATGAATCACTGTCAGTATCAGACCACCGACGTTCCCAGATATGTAGAAATCAATAAATGGCATCTCAAGTTAGGCTACTAATAATAAGCTGAAATATGCTTAACTAACCCAGTCTTCTTCAAAATAAGTGGTATCAAGTGAATAGCTTCACTTTTTTCTTATTTAAAGTGGAGAAACAACTTCAGTAGTCACCGCGTGGCAGCAGTGTGATGATTGCACTCAATGCCAGCGTTAAATTGACTCCGTTATTATCACCGGTCTGAAAACTCCACTTGTGTGTGAATAAGGGCTCTATATGGGGGTTAAATAAATCCCATTAAAGAGCCATCTAAAGCGTACCGGCTTTCACTTCCGGTGTCATGGAAGTAATGGACGTCAGTGTATAAGGCATCGTGATTTGCCGATAGTTACTTGGCCCCCTGAGGAAGCTAATCGCAAAGTGAAATGGTGAGCCCCGTTGGGCAAAATTGAAAATGGTGATAATAACGGAGTCAATTTAATGCTAGCATTGAGTGCAATCATCACACTGCTGCCACGTGGTGACTACGGAGGCTGTTTCTCCACTTTAAATAAGAAAAAAGTGTTCACTTGATACCACGTATTTTGAAGAAGACTGGGTTAGTTAAGCATATTTCAGCTTATTATTAGTATCATAACTCTTCTTTGATTTGCTGAAATTTTGTCTAGCATTATCTGTACCTCAAGATAGGCACCAGGGAGATGCAGATTGAGGGGCCTTTTTACTAAGCCGCATAAGCATCTATGCATACCAAAATAGAGTTACTGCTTGGCTACCGCGTGGCTCTTGCGGTAATTTCATTTTGGCGCGCGTCCAAAAAAATTATTTTTATTTTCAGGTGGCCATACTGGATGCATGCCAAGTGGCATTTGGTGCGCGTGGGTCATTACCGCCCGGTTCCCGCGTGAATCTTTACTGCTAGGTCAGTGGCTAGTAGTAAGGTCGCAGAACCAAAAATGGATGTGCAGCAATTTTGATTTTGCCGCATGTCCACTTTCGGCAAAATTTTTTTTTTAAAAGGCCTTTTTTTACAGGCACGCTGAAAATCGGATTGGCGAGTGCCCAAAGCCTGCGCCTACACTACCGTAAGCCATTTTCAGCACGCCTTAGTAAAAGGACCCCTGAACTAGTTTTCAGCAAAGGGTGCGTGACCTTTACAGAATTCTGGCTTAGCTCGGATCTCGTACCTAACATTGGGTACGGTGCTTAATGCCTGTCAAAACCTGGTGCGAATGCCAGTGCCTAATTAATGGGAACGCCCATGCCCCCCATAGCCATGCCCACTTTTAAGTTATGCACTATTACATTTAGGCATGGGTGTTATAAAATAGCATGCAGGGTAGAACAAGTTTCAAGTTTATTTGGAACTTTCTATCCCTCCTAACAGACCAATCCATCTAGGCGTCATACAGGCTAAAATGTGAAGAAAACGTACATAACTTACATGACACAAAACGAAACTGGGTAGAACTACAATATTAATAGAGAAAGAGGGGGAAAGGGAAAGAACATTGGGGGAGGGGAGGAAACTATCAGGAAGTGAACACATCTTGAATAAGAAAGGGGGCTCTTTAATAAGCCGCGTAACCGTCGATGCACGCCCAATGCATGCCAAAATGGAGTTATGGCACGGCTACCATGTGGCTCTTGCGGTAATTTTATTTTTGCCGTGCATCCGATATGCACATCTGAAAAAAATAATTTTTCTGCTGCGCGTATCAGATGCGCGCCAAGTGGCATTTGGCACGCATAGGTCATTACCGCCCGGTTACCACGTGAGACTTTACCGCTAGGTCAATGGCTGGCAGTAAGGTCTCAGACCCAAAGTGGACAAGCGGCAATTTTCATTTTGCCCCACGTCCATTTTCGGCAAAAATTCAAAAAAGGTATTTTTTACAGGTGCGCTGAAAAATGATTCTGCACGCGCCCAAAACCTGCGCCTACACTACCGCAGGCCATTTTTCAGCGCACCTTAGTAAAAGGACCCCAGGTGCATCATGATATAGATCCACATGTAAATCCTAATGACTTAATTATCACTAATTACTGATTGTTAATGTCTCGTTAACGAATTAAGTTACATGTGGATCTGGAATCCAAGTCCAAATTTGCACATCCAACTTTGAACAACCTATGGAGAATCCAGTGGGATATGTGATATGTTTTAGTTGATAATTTTGAAGTTATAGATTTTATTTTGTGTGTTTTTTTAAAAAGTTTTTTTATGGTTATGAGTTTATGTAAACTGCTTTGAACGAGCAGTATAGTTGGTAAAGCAGTATATAAACATTTTAATAAAGATAATATTTCTGACAAGCTCATCCTCATGCAATGTGGATGCATTTTATTTATTTGTTTATTTAATGAAATTTGATATACTGCCTTTCAAAAAAATAAAATGCGGACACAAATAAAAAACAAAACACATGAAAAGACTGTCCGCATAAGGGGGATATGATAATGTACTATACCATACTTTGTATTGTTGTTTGAATATTTTTAATGCTGTAATTGTCTATTGCTTATGTTTGATTTATTCTTACTGTACACCACCTTGAGCGAATTCCTTCAAAAAGGTGGTAAATACATTTAAATAAATAGTGCAACAACCAAAATCCAGCAAATTTCTCAATGGAGGTCACACAAGGGAAAAACAAAAATATTATTAAACACAAAAAAAAAATCAATTCAAATAAATCAAGCACAGACTAAATGGCTCCTTTCACTAAGCCATGGTAAAACAATACCACGACCGCACCTCGAATATTGTGTTCAATTCTGGTTGCCGCATCTCAAAAAAGATATAATGGAATTAGAAAAGGTGCAGAGAAGGGCGACGAAAATGATAAAGGGGATGGGACGACTTCCCTATGAAGAAAGGCTAAAGCGGCTAGGGCTCTTCAGCTTGGAGAAAAGGCGGCTGAGGGGAGCTATGATAGAGGTCTATAAAATAATGAGTGGAGTTGAACAGGTAAATTACGTGAATCGTTTGTTTATGCTTTCCAAAAATACTACGACTAGGGGGCATGTGATGAAGCTACAAAGCAGTAAATTTAAAATGAATTCAACTCTGGAATTCATTGCCAGAAAATGCGGTAAAGGTGGTTAGCTTAGCAGAGTTTTAAAAAGGTTTGGACGACTTCCTAAAGGAAAATTGGACTTGGGGACAATCCACTGTTTTTAGGATAAGCAGCGTAAAATGTTTTGTACTTTTTTGGGGATCTTGCCAGGTATTTGTGACCTGGATTGGCCACTGTTGGAAACAGGATGCTTGGCTTGATGGACCTTTGGTCTGTCCCGGTATGGCAATACCTAACAAATAAAAGCAGAAAAGAACTCCATCAAAATATAGGACAGAAATCAACATTCATTCAGTAGTACCATCCAAAAGGTTATGAAAGAACCTGTCAACCATGCTGGCCGATGGAAAAAAAAACTCTATACAATTTGAAAAATCAATTAAAGGCCAGTGAAAAAAGATGAGTTTTCAAAGCTTTTTTAAAAATCAATAAAAGGCAGTTCTGATCTTATTGAGAGTGCTCAATTGTTCCTCAAAAAAGGAGCCAAAAAAATAAAAAGCACTCTTTCGTGTTGATTCCCAACACGCTTGAAGGGGATGAGGAAGAATCAGTGATCATTCAACATACATAATAGGCGAATAGGGAATAGTTAATCTAGCTAAATATTCTGGAAGGTCAGTATGAAGAGCCTTATAGGTCAAAGTTAAAATCTTATATTGAATCCTCTGATTTATTGGAAGCCAGTGGAGCTGTCTAAGCAGGGTGGGGGATGGGGGGGTGATATGATCCCGTTGCTTCACCTTACAAGGAACGCGGGTTGCAGTATTCTGAAGAGTCTGAAGCCTCTTAAGTTCAAATTTTGAGATTCCTGCATAGACCACGTTACAGTAGTCAAGACGAGTGCTAATAAAGGCATGAAAATAAACAAGTGGACAATGAGAGACCCAGGGCCATAAACACCAACCCACTTTGAAAACACTCACATTCATGGATGCTTGTATGTATGTGGAAGACTGTTTGAGTATCCAGTGTGTTTTTTCTAACAAAAAATGTGCCAGTACTCAAATGCCAGGCACCCTTCAGGGGCGGGGTGATCACTGAGGGACCCACCCCACAATAGCCAGGCCCCCTGCAACCAGTCACAGAATCTATGACAAGGCAAAATTGGTGTGTAGAGCCTGAGCTCTTTCATTAAAACTTGGGGACCATGGGTCAATTTTAGCAGACAATGGAAAAGGTGCTGGTACTCAGTACCTCCAAGTACCCCCTCAAAAAGAGCCCTGTATCTATATTGTTTGTATACCAGTGGCATAACCATGGTGGCTGGTGGAGATCCCCAAGCCCGCTAGCTGAAGACTCCTGGCATCTCTCCCTCCAGACGATTTGGCGGGGGGGGGGGGGGGGGGTCACTTAATTGCACTCCCCAAAACCCCCCTGGATACTTTTACATCCTTTAGTTCTTTGCCGGCAGTGAACAGTAACACATTCCCTTTGCTCATGCCAGCTCGAGCCTTCCCTCTGATGCAACTTCCTGTTAGCAGGAGTGGACCAGGAAGCTGAGTCAGAAGGAAGGTTCAGAGAAGGCACAAGCAAGGGGGATGAGTTGCTGCTTGTTGCTGGCTAGGACTTAAGGGATTTAAAAGCAAGGCCGCCGAGAGGGGGGGGCAGGGGGGACAAAATTCCCCGGGCCTCCAAGGGGTGCCCAGCGCCGGGGTCAGGCTGCCGGCACTGCAGTCCCTGCCTGCCTCCACAGCTCCGGGTCCCCTGCATTCGAAGCGGCAGTCACAGATCGCCTCCCTTCGGGCCTTCCCTCCCTGTGTCCCGACCTCGCGGAAACCGGAAGTTACATCAGATGAGGATGGGACACAGGGAGGGAAGGCCAGAAGAGAGGCGATCTGCGACTGCCGCTTTGAATGCAGGGGACCCGGAGCCTTGGAGGCAGGCAGGTGAGACCGGGGACTGCAGAGGCAGGGGGAGCGACAGGGGGCGTCGGAGGCGGGGGGGGGGGGGGGCGGAGGCAGGGTGGCCTTGCCTCGGGCCCGGCCTAGTCTCCTGGTGGCCCTGTTTAAAAGTACTAAGGGGAGGGTTTGGGGAAGTGGGGTTAAGTAACCCCCTGATCGTCTGGGGGGGGGGGGAGAGGAGGGAGAGATGCCAGGCGAGGGAGGTGTTGTTGCATCCACCCATTTTAGGCTCAGGCCCATCCAAAACTGGGTGTCTACGGCCCTGTTTTTTGAGGCACTGTTTTCTTATTTCCAAGCTGGTCGCCTCTTCCTCTTTGTTGACCTCATGTCTCTTGCTATTTTTATCACTGTAATATTTATGCTGGAGGTGACTTCCTGAAATGATTTTATTTCATCTGCCACATGCTTCCTCTAGTTTAAACATCTCTCCACAAATTGATTGAATTTTCCAATTAGGAACCTTTTGTCTGCTGCAATATAAACCTCTTGTTCTTCCGCAGATTGCCTCAGCGGCTTTATATATCTAAAACCTTCTTGTTTACACCAGATTTGGAGTCAAGGGATGAAGCTGGTTGTGTGTTGCAGCCCTTTTACCATGAACAGGCAAATCGTCTGAAAATGCTACAGTATTGACTATGGATTTAAGTCTCCCCCCCCCCCCCCTCAAATTTAGAAGCCACTTTGTACTGCAGATGTGCTATTTCTAGCCCGGCCATTTGTTCCCAGATGGATAATAACATCATTTTTATATCCCTTCCTTTCTTCTCTGACGTTACTAAATATTTGATTTGTGGCCCTGCTAGCTGAGGATCCTGGGAGGCATTTAATATTTTTCCGTCCCTTGAACTGTGATCCCAAGTTGATTCTTCTAATAATGGATTCTCCCAGCTCTCTCACTGTCTCTCATTAGGAGCATCACTCATCAAAAAGACTCTTTCTAAAAGTTAGAGCTGAATAGCACTTCATCAAATCAACCCACAAGATGGAGTACAGAGAATGTGGTAAAGGCGGTTTGCTTAGTGGGGTTTTAAAAAGGTCTGAATGGCTTCCTAAAGAAAAAGTCCATAGACCATTACTAAATTGACTTGGGGAAAATCCATTGCTTATTTCTGGGATAGGCAGCATAAAATGTATTGAGCTTTTTTGGGATCTTGCCAGGTATTTGTGATCACTGATGGAAACAGGATGCCGGACTTAATGGACCTTTGGTCTGTCCCAGTGTGGTAATACTTATGTATTTATGTACTTATGTAAAAAAAACTGGAAGGAAAAAAGTCTCAATCCCCTACCTCCACCCAATATTTTGCTTTTAGATGTGGCAGGATTTCAACAGGGTTTATATCCTTCACAGGCATTAAAAAAACATTCTAAAACATTTTGTTAAAACTCTACTTGTCTTCAATTTTAATGGAAACAAAAAAACGTGACTTAAAGAGAAAAAAAAACACGCACAAGCCAAAAAACTTAGCTTTGGTGAAAGGTGCCTAATCACATCTGTGATCAAAATATATCTAAAAGTGAAAATCAACAATAAAGTGCTTACACTCCATACTAAAACACAAAACTATAAGAAACTGTGCAACAGTCTATCTCTCTGACCTCATGTGCAACTTTCTTCAAATCAGTCACCTTACTTTCTAACTCTTCCTACTTTCTTACCTATCTATATGTTCCATCTTTGCTTATACCCTTCACTGTCAATTAAAATGTTCTGTTACATATTCTGTTGACATTGTAAGTAGTATATTATGCCATACTTTGTATTGTTATTGGAATATTTTTACTGCTGTAATTGTCTATTGCTTATGTTTGATTTATTCTTACTGTACACAGCCTTGAGCAAATTCCTTCAAAAAGGTGGTAAATAAATCATAATAAATAAATAATAAATAAATAAATAAAAGAAGCAAACTTAAAAGATAATTGATTAAAAAACAGTACTTGCTAGCACTAAATGCATCCATTTCTCAGTGTCATAAGGGGTTCTCTAACATGTGTTAACTGTAATGAATCATAAGTTAATATAGGGGCCATTGCATAGGTGCCCGGTATAAGAGGCTTGGGGAGGCAAGTTAACATTAACAGCAGGATCAGCAGTTTCTAAAATTTACGTCTTTCTCTTCCTCCAGACCAGCAGTCTCTCTCTTCTTTGCAGTGCCCCACGGTTTCTCCTCTTTCCCTCCCCAACGCGACACTCACTTCGCTACCAGTAGCAGTAGCGATCGGCGCCATCAACTCTGTGCACGCGGGGGGTGGGACCTATGGGCAGTGGCGTACCGACTCTGAGGGCGGGTTCAACTCCTTAGGGGGTGCTGCCATCCATTGACGTCTTCTTCCTCCCCCAACTGGTGTGGTCCTGCATGGGGTGTCCCAGCTTCTCCCCCCTCCCCCAACTAGTGCGGTATCACTCCCCCCCTCCTCGCTCACCCCACTCTGCTAGTGTTTAAATTTCGAAGCCTCCGGCAGCATCAGCAATGTGAGTACTGCCTTCAGCCAGCCCCGGAAGCATTCTCTGTTCAGCGTCCCGCCTACGCGGGAAGTTGTATAGAGGAGGCTTCCGGGGCAGGCAGAAGGCAGCACATTCATTGCTGCTGAGATGCTGCTGGCGAGCCTGGAACCTTGGAGGCATGCAGGAGCGGCCGTGGAGTGAGGAGGGGGAGTGCAATACCGCACTAATCGGGGGGGGGGGGGGGAGGACGGAGGGAGAGTGATTCCAGCCACACCAAAGGGAAAGGGGGGTGGAGAGAAGAGGATGGAGAGATACTGGCCCTGGGGTGGGAGTACGGGAGAGAGGGAGAAAGAAGGGTGAGGAACATCAAGGGAAGGGGACACAGGGCAGATGCTGAACTTGGGGGTAACAGGGATGGGGTAACAGGGGTGGGAACACAGAGAGCAAATACGGAACATAGGGGGAACGGGGATGGGAACACAGAGAGCAAATGCTGAATATGGGTGGAATAGGGACAGAGACACAGAGGGGACAGGGGAGGTTATGGATAGGAGAGATAATGAGTCAGAGGGAATGACAGTGGATATGGAGAGAAAAATGTCAAATAGGAGGTAAGCAGAAGATGGATATGGATGGGGAACAGAGAGAGGAGAAATGAAGATGGAGGGGGGGAGATACTGGAATGCATATGTAAAAAGAAAAGAGGAAGACACAGGCAGAAGGGAAAGAAAAGGCAGGCAGTGGATGGAAGGGGCAGAGAAAGCTGCCAGACACCATATGAAAAGGGGAAAAGGACAGACAGTGGATGGAAGGGGCAGAGAAAGCAGACAGATGCTGGATGAAAGGGAGAGAGAAAGAAAGAAAGAAAGAGAGCAGATGCTGGATGGAAGGCAGAGAGTGAAGAGAAGACGAGGAAAGCAGAAACCAGAGACAACAAAGGTAGAAAAAAAGATTTATTTATTTGCTTTAGAATAAAGTAGTATTGTAGCTGTGTGATAAATAGAAATGAAAATAAGGTGATTTTTTTGTTGGACTAATTTTAATATAGTTTTGACCAACTTTCAGAGACCAAAGCCTCCATCCTTAGGTCAGGACAGGACCGTAACAGCAGTACTGACCTGAGGAAGGAGGTTTTGGCCTCTGAATGCTAACTGAAAAAGTATTAGTCCAATAAAATGGTATTATCTTATTTTCTCTGTTTTGTTTTATTTCTATTTTTTAATTTGTAAAGTGGTGATTGGTATTTGTCAGTTTTTTTCAAATTTACGTCTGCTATCTTTATATATTGCACAGTACTAGGGATATGCATCACTGTTTCTGTGGTGTTGCATTGAATGTGGAATCTGGCCACTTGGGGGTTCAGTTTAATTTTTGTCTATATATTTCTATTTTAGTTTGTGGTTACTTATTCTATACTTGGTGAGGATGTATCTGTGTTCTATGTGTTTTTGATAACTTATACTGTGCCAAAATTGAAATTTGAAAACTCTTATCTCTATCTGGTCGTTAATAAAAGGAGTTCATTGTGAATACCATCCACCCTAAAATGATGTTTTGTGGCTGTACATGAGAATTGTGATATGATCCCTTATTTCATATTGTTGACGGTCTGTGATGTTGTTCGTATGGGTGGTATATTGGTGTATTAGGTTCTGCCCAGTGTAATATTTATGGTACAGTAAGGTTCTGAGTGTGTTTTTGCACAAGTTTGTGCATAGTGTTTTGCAGTTCAGCGATTGTGGTTAGGACTGAGCAACCACTTTATTCTTTGACATATGATACAATTTAATAAAAGGTATTAATTGTGACTATTTTATTTTTACTTATTTTTTTTTCTGTGTGTTGTCAGACAATTATGGATGTAAGCTCCACCCCTGGCCCCACCCCTAACCCCGCCCCCATTAGCCTCCCCAAACAGTTGGGCCACCGACCGCCTATGTGGCCATTGTTTTTTTTCATTTTTAATTACACACTTTTTTATTATGTGGTCACTTCTCTGTAATTATAGGAAGTGAGTGTCCATTTTAAACTTTTGAGTTCAAAGCACATGTCACATAGATGAAACTGCATTAAGTAGCTTGTTCATCAGTTACTTGACCATTGATAAAACTTCATTGAAACTAATGTTTTAGGTATAAGTTTTATACAGTCTCATATATGTATTCTATGTAAAGACGCTTTTATATATTTTTTTGAAAGTTTGTTTATATATGTGGTTTTTTTTGCTTGTTATATGGTACTTATCTTTTTTTAGACTCCTGATGCAGGTCCATTGGACGAAACACAGGTCCGTATCGAGTCATACCTTGTTTTGAATTAAAGTTGTTACAGTACCGTTATTGACTTTTTTGTGATTTCATTGTCATCTTTGCTGTGCTAGATCTTCTATAGAGAAATGCAGGTGGCTACTTTTCTCTATAGAATATTTATTTATTTCAAGAGACTTGATATACTGCATGAGGTTCAGCGTGGCTACTACATGGTCTGGGGGAAGAAACAGAAGGAGGGGAGGGTGACAACAGAACGCAGATTTTCCAAAGGTCTTAGAAGATAAATGAGTTTTGAGCAGCTATTTAAATTTTGTATGAAAGAGTTCCATGCGAAGATGAGACGGGAGGACATTCCAAAGAGTGGGGAAAAAGAAGATTCCCGAGAAACAGTTAGGCAGAAAGAGGGGAGAGATGGTACAATTAACAATCCTCAGTAGGGGAACGAAGAAAGCGCAGAGGGGCATAAGGGAGTAGAATCGAGGTAGAGAATATAGTAAAGGCGGTTAGCTTAGTGGGGTTTTAAAAGGGTCTGGGCGGTTTTCTAAAGAAAAGTCCATAGACCATTATTAAATTGACTTGGGGACATCCACTGCTTATTTTTGGGGTAGGCATCATGAAATATATTGAACTTTTCTGGGATCTTGCCAGGTATTTGTGACCTGGATTGTCCACTGTTGGAAACAGGACGCTGGGCTCGATGGACCTTTGGTCTGTCCAAGTGTGCCAATACTTATGTACTTATGCATGAGCAGATGGGAGACGTGACTTATAAACAAGGCCTCTGACCTGCCTATGCCCCTTTTGAGATCTGTGCAAGACCAGTTAGGACCCAAGTGAGTGCTTGTAGATGACCCTTTATAAAAATTACCGTCCATGTGGCTTTCTCTCTCCCTTGTGTTAGTTAGGCTGTCCCAGGCTCGCTTGCAGGAGTGAAATTCTCAGGTTGAACCTGGAAGCATTATGCACAGATTATTTCCCCTTTCCGCACATCAGCATTGGATGGGGATTGGAAGGGACAGAAAGTGAGTTTACAGAGTGTTATGATGTCTGTATGTGAATGAGTGATCACACACATCTGGAACACCACATCACAAGCGATAGAAAAAAAAACCTCCCAAGCCCACTGACACTCTGACCTCCTCTCACTTGTCACAAGGTTTCTCCTTGGCCCTCAGAAAAGAGATTTCCCCACAGGGAAAAAACCTGCAGCAGATGTGATAGACAATGTGCTCAAATGAGACAGAAGGCATGGGAGATTCTCTGCAGAAAGTCAGAGACTGCCACTGCTGCATCCCCATGGAGGTGATCTCCCTCCCTCCCCGGTGCCCCAGCTCCCCTGAAACACCCCAGAAATTGACTCCCACAAAGCACCCCTGGCTCCTGTATGTGCTGCTCCTCTGGTGTGCCACCCTGACGCTATCCTTCCTGGGAATGGCCGGATATGTCATTACTGGGAACAGAGCACAGCAGCAGGTAAGGAGCAAGATTTCACTCTTCTCTTTCAGCTTTGGGGTGGGTGGGTTGCGGGTGGGGTGGGTGGGTTGAGGTTAGAGTGTATGGGCTTTCAGACATTTTTTTGCAGAATCCAGAGAGAATGGGCAGGGTGCAAAGACAGCAGTGGCCTCTTAAAGCATCCAATTCTAAGGTTTTGCCTCTTCCAACATCCAATTCTAAGGTTTTGCATCTTCCAACATCATTGTGCTTTGTATAACTCTAAGGGTTAAGGGCCATGCAGAGATCTTTGCAGCAGAGCTTACCTTCATTGCAGGATCCACCGACAGGGATACAGGGAGTCAGGATTTCAGATTCACCAAAAGGGAGGAAGGATTGGCTTGGGGGGGGCACTTTAGCTGAGGAAGAGTGGGTGAAAGCGTGAGCTGAGGTATGTGATAGAACAAGAAGATTCAGCAGGAGATCTTGGTGTTTCCCCCAGTGACTTGTGGCTGGGTGAAAAAGGAAATGGGAATGGGACTGCAGAAAATTTTATTCACTCTCTGCCCCAGGCAGCTCCTGCAAACTACATCCACCATGTTTCAAATTACCATCGGGATCACTCGCTTTAAAAATTAACTTTTAGTGGGCTATCAGAAGTTGAGACTTAATTTTGCACATTCGCCATCAAGTGTGTTTATCAGCATAAATCCTGATTTTGAAGGTTTCAATAGTCATATTTTTATTTATTTATTTATTTTTATTTGTTACATTTGTATTCCACATTTTCCCACCTAACTGTAGGCTCAATGTGGCTTATATAGTACCGGAGAGGCATTTGCAGACTCTGGTGTGAACAAATACAAAGTGATGTTGTGGTAAGATAAAGTTCATGTGGCCCAGCCACACTAGGGAATCATACAACGGAAGAGTTGTGTTATGTCCATTACGTTATTTAGTTTGGTTGTGTTGCAGAGATCAGGCATTTAAGTTGGATCGGTAGGGTATGCCTTTTTAAACAGGTTAGTTTTGAGTGATTTCCGGAAGTTTAGGTGGTCGTACGTCGTTTTCAAGGTTTTTGGTAATGTGTTCCACAGTTGTGTGCTTATGTAGGAAAACTAGATGCGTAAGTTGTTTTGTATTTAAGTCCTTTGCAGCTTGGGTAGTGCAGATTTAGATAAGTTCGTGTTGATTCGAATGTGTTTCTAATTGGTAAGTCGATCAAGTCTGTCATATATCTCAGGGCTTCGCCGTAGATGATTTTGTGAACCAGGGCGCAGATTTTGAAGGCCATGCGTTCTTTGATTGGGAGCCAGTGTAGTTTTTTGCGGAGGGGTTTTGTGCTTTCAAATTGCATTTTACCAAATATAAGCCTAGCTGCCGTGTTTTGAGCGGTCTGAAGTTTCTTTAAGGTTTGTTCTTTGCATCCCACATAAATTCCACTGCAGTAATCTACCTGGCTTAGTACCATTGATTATATCAAGTTGCAAAATGTTTCCCTTTCATCAAATTCAAATGTACTCGTTTATTTTTCAAATTATTTTTCAAAAATACTCAAGAAATAAAAGTGACTTAGGGTTGTATTTACTGAGGTGCGCTAGCATTTCTAACACACCTTTAAATTTAAGGCGCATTAAACGCTAACGTGCCTATACATTTCTATGGGTGTGTTATTGTTTGACATGCGTAAACCTTTTATGCACATTAAAAATGCTAACACGTCCATAGCGCACTCTAGTAAACATAGGTATCAGTTTGCAAGTAATCAGGAGACCATGCCGACACAAAATCATGTTTCGCTGAACCTGCACCCGAGAATGCGGACGCCTTAAGAGTAGTTTTAGATAAAATATCACCTGGTAAAAAAATCAATGGAGAATTAACCCCAGGTATTCAATGCCAGGCTACCAGCTCTGAACATCCAGAGCTAATTCCTTATTTGCTAGCCGTTATGCGGGTCCTGGCCGATATTCACCTTCCTATCCTCCTGCCATCCTCCCTGGAACCTGAAATAACCCCCTTAAGATCCTACCTCACATCCACTCCCAGAGCTTGAGATACCCCTCTCTTAATATCTCCCTCCCATCCACCCCCAGAAGAAAATCTAAGGTGGCCCTAACCCCCCAATTGTTTGGGTCCCTGCTGGTGGTCTTGAGGGAAAGGGCAGGAGCGATGCCCACTTGCTCCTACCTGGCCCTGCCTGCTCATCAAAATGGCTGATGCGACCTCTAGTGGCTGCCTTGTGGTACTTCAATTACTGCAGTACCTGAAGTTCTCATGGTATTTCATGCACCAGGAGGCCTGCTACTAGAGGTTGCAGTGGCCATTTTGATGAGTAGGAAGGGCAGGAGCGAGTGGGCATCATTCCTACCCAATTCCCCCTAGTCCACCAGGGATCCACAAAGGTAGGCCTGGGGGTCCTATGGGGATGGGGCTTGGGGGCCAGCTTAGATTTTCTTTGGGGGGAAGTATCTCAAGTTCTGGGAGGGATCTTAAGGGGAGGCATCTCGTTTCTGGGGGGAGGGAGGGAAGATTGGAGGGGGGGGGAGGGGTCACCAGACCTTATTAGTTGCCACCTTGAAGTTAATCAGGTATCAGCTGATCTTCAGTTCTTTGAAATTAATCTTAGGTCTCACAGTGATCTTCCTTAACCCATAGTCTCATTGAGGCGGAAGTCTTTGTGATGCCCACTGTTCTTACTTTAGAATGAAGGATATAACAATGCCTCAAGGGATATTTAAATACACTAAGTTTTTCTTACAGCCTCTCCCTGCCTTTGAATAACTTTAGCCTGGAGTTTTTATGGCAACTCCACATTCAGAATGTTTAGACCTTTGCTTCAAATATGCCTCATGCAACAGAAATGGCTTAATTCATCATCCTGGAGTATTTGAATCAGTTCAGCTACTGTGATTGGACCCAAATGAGCTCCATTTTCCTTATTATGGGCCTCAGAAAGGCAATTTTTGGAAACAAAGGGTGTGAAGACTTATGGAGTCAAGGCTTTCAGGCTTCTTATTCTTAATTAGTTTTTAAGTAGTTCTATACAATATTTTTCACATTGAAATTATACAGTACGCTATGTAAATCGCTGAAACAAGCTCCCACTTTGATGAAGTTTGAATTGAATTTTTAATTCTTTTCAGTCTAATGTGTTGGAAAGAATTATACACAAGGGGTGAAGAATGTGAGTCTAGGGCCAATATAAACTGTCTGAAAATGTAACTGAACAGAATCAAGTTTGGCATGGGGAAAAAGCACAGTGAAAAGACACGCTGAGCTCAAAGCGAGTCCAATTGGATCAAAGGATACAAAGGAATAAGCACCCCCCCCCCCCCCCACTCCCGGAAAAGGGCCCAATGCATTTGTATGGGAAAAGGAGTTCCAGCTTCAGCAACGTAGAAACTGTGAAACGGAGCAGTTCAGGATCCGCATGGATGGAATGTTTGATTTTAACTCACACCTTTTTTTATTTATAGTTTAACATCTAGACACACTCCCTCCAATATTTAAAGCCATTTAACCGGCCAGGAATGGCTCCTGATCAGTTAAATGGCACTTAACTGGCTATCCGGTGATATTCAGTGGGCAGGGCCACCGAGTGACGGAGCCAGGCCCGGAGCAGGGCCACCGTCCCCGCCCCCTCCCTCCCTCCCTCCCTGGGCTGCTGCCGCCACCGCCACCATCCTAACTCGGGAAGTCCTCCCCCCACACTTGGGCCACTGCTGCCCCACCCCCGCCTCTTATCTTCCTGTGTCTGATCCTCTCTCAGTCTGTCACTCTTCTGTTCCTGTGTGCCGGGACATAACAGGAGCAGGAGAGAGACAGACCGAGGGAGTAGAACTTACTGCCTGCCTTTAGAAGCCTTGCAGGTGCCAGGCACCCCCCTTGGAGGCCAGGCCTGGGGAATCTCATCCCCCCTGCTCGAGCGATGCCAGAAGGGAAAGGAGAGAGTTGGCCAGCACAGCAATGCAGCTAACGCAAGATTAAAAATTTTAATCGCAACAAAAAATGAACGGGTTAATCACATCAGTTAAAGCAATTAATCCGCTGCCCTAGAATCAAACCTTCCCTCAATCTCCCTAACATATATACTAGCTTCTGTCTTTCTCTCTCTCTCTCTTTCATAAGGACTCAGAACGGAAGAGTAGCCTGATGGTTAGTGGGCTGAAAATGACGAGAACTCAGTTCAAAGCCCTGTTATGGCCTTAGTGCGTGTTAAGTGAATTTACACACACTAAAAGCCCATAAGTACAGAATGAGCTTTTATCATTTAGCGCACGCTAATTCTTTTAATATGCGTTAAGGCCATAATGGTGCTTGATGAATCTCCCCATAACCTTCCATTGCCTCAGGTACAAACTCAGATTGTGAGCCCTCTGGAGGCAGGAAAATACCCAGTGGGGCCGATATTCAGATGTAAGAGGTAGCCAGGCTGCTTCCCGTGGTCGCCGCTGATCCTGGATATTCAATGCCGAGCCGTATCTGCTGACAAGCTTTGAACATCTGGGTGTTTTTCAACTGGTTTCAACTTAACCGGCCAAGTCGATATTCAGCGCATTGGCCAGTTAAGGTCGAATTTGGCCACCAAACTTAGCTGATGATGCGCTGAATATTGGCGGATAGCGGATATAACTGGCTATCCGCTATTGCTAACCAGTGATATTCAGCGGGAGAAGCCAGCCGTCTGTCACTGACAGGACCGCTGAGAGGGGGAGCAGGGCAGCGATGCCAGACCAGGTAACTCAAGATTAAACGTTTTAATTGCAAGATTAATCTTCAACCCTAGTTGATTCTCATTCCGACCAGTAAGCGAAGGTTTGAAATCTTGGACATCTGGGTTTCAGGCTGGAAAAGAGTTAGACAAGAGATAGACTCTACAAATCCTCTCTATCTTTTTGTCTACTTTTCTGGCTTTCTGGATGAGTTTCTCAAAACTGAGAAAACTAAACTTCAACCGTAAGTTCAGGTAGCTACAATCACTGAGGGTTGCAGTGAAGAAGACTTATAACTACTGAGCCAAGGATCTAGTGAGATTGTAACCCCCAGTGATGAATCCTTCCTAAAAAGGAGGGCATTTGGGGATTTTGAGGTGCCACTGGCTAAGATGGCAGATGGCACTTTCCTCTATGTTACCTCTGGAAAGATTATGTGTCTGGAGAGAACCCATAAACAAAGATCTTGGTAGAAAGATGAATAAGACTCTATCGAGAAGTGAATGGAGTCGATGGAAAGGGCCCACAGTAAAATCCATCCTTTGATATCTGGTCAGCAACAGTTCATGTTTCATATAGTATCATACCTGATTGAACGTTATTACGGAAAACAAAAGGAATGGAGATGGACAAAGGACGTTGCAGGAGTCACTTGATATTGATCAATATGGTTAATTCATTGACCTGACATGGTGGTGTTTCGGCTTGTGCCTGTATCAGGGGTCCTTGAATACTGTGCATGTCAAGCCCTATGTATTATAATCCACTTTTAATTGTTCTCATACAGAGTTTTATTTCAGTATTGGTGATCTATCATCAAATATGCATATTATTATTTAAATTATACCTGCATATAATATAAGTAAACCACTTTGGTTGTACCCACCGAAAGGCAGTATATCAAATTCATGACTCTTTAAAAGAGCAGCCCCCTGGGTCGTGAAAATCCACTCGCAAATGGAAGATTGGGTCAATGAATTAATAAAATCGATCCTCATCGTGTCCTTTGTCTTCCGATGGTCCTCTTCTCTTCTTTTGTTGTCTTCAATGTTCTACGGAGTGTGGTTTTTCTTCTTTCTTCTCTGTTAATTTCATTATGCACATTTGCATGCAGAGGGGTTGGAAAGAATTCCTTGAGCCATGGTCTGCATGCTTTCCCCACTTGTTTACCCAGCAGAATGTGAAAAATGTCCATAAGGAGCTGTAAAGGCCTCAGGTCTAGAAGCTTCATCTCCCACTGGGGTCGCAGAGAGGTGGTGTAGAAGGTGGATGCATCTCCCAATATTCTCAGACTGTTGCACGGCACATTTTCTGCCACCTAAGATCGATTTGTCTGTGGGCATGCATCCTTGCTGAGTCTTCACACCCGCAGGGCAGTTTTTAAAGAAAATGCTATGACTCATTTCTGGGTGCATTTTGTTACCTAGCCTTACTGGTTAATACAGTGAGCAGTTCTCTCCTCCCACTCAACCCTCTTTTCTCACTCTCCCCCGGAATGAATATCTCTATATTTTTCCTCACAGATAAAGTAGTACCAGCCCTTCCCTATCTTCTCTCATTCAGCCCCTCTGTGGTACTTGGGTGTTGCCATTTAATAACCAGATAATTGTGTTTCAGCTGTTTCGTTGTCTCCTCCCTGCTTTGAGTCCCATGGAGGTGGGGACTGTCCCAGAAGCTAGGTTTCTCTTACTTATTTTAAAAATAAATCCAGACTTGGAAATTTGTGCAGAAAGAACCTCTCCTTACCACTATCCACCCACCCACCCTGCTTTGGATTTTAGGATCTATGAGGTGCAGTGTGTAATTCAATACCGCAGCACCCTGGGTATTTCCTGCGTGAAATCACATGGAGTGGAGGAGAAGCCTAGTGGTCAGTGCAGTGGCCTGAGAGAACCTGGGGAGCTGGGTGAGTCTGGGCAAGTCACATAACCTTCCATTTGTCCCAGGTACAAAATATTCTCAATGGAGAAGGGTAGATAGTGGGGTTCCTTAGGGGTCTGTGCTGGGACCGCTGCTTTTTAACATATTTATAAATGATTTAGAGATGGGAGTAACTAGTGAGGTAATTAAATTTGCTGACAACACAAAGTTATTCAAAGTTGTTAAATCGCGAGAGGATTGTGAAAAATTACATGAGGACCTTACGAGAATGGGAGACTGGGCGTCTAAATGGCAGATGACGTTTAATGTGAGCAAGTGCAAAGTGATGCATGTGGGAAAGAGGAACCCGAACTATAGCTACGTAATGCAAGGTTCCACATTAGGAATCGCCGACCAAGAAAGGGATCTCGACGTCGTTGTTGACGATATGTTGAAACCTTCTGCTCAGTGTGCTGCGGTGGCTAAGAAAGCAAATAGAATGTTAGGTATTATTAGAAAAGGAATGGAAATCAAAAGTGAGGACGTTATAATGCCTTTGTATCGGTCCATGGTGCGACTGCACCTCGAATATTGTGTTCAATTCTGGTTGCTGCATCTCAAAACAGATATAGTGGAATTAGAAAAGGTATAGAGAAGGGCAACGAAAATGATAAAGGGGATGGGACGACTTCCCTATGAGGAAAGGCTGAAACGTTAGGGCTCTTCAGCTTGGAGAAGAAACGGCTGAGGGGAGATATGATAGAGGTCTATAAAATAATGAGTGGAGTGGAACGGGTAGACGTGAATCATTTGTTTACTCTTTCCAAAAGTACTAGGACTACGGGGCATGCGATGAAGCTACAAAGTAGTAAAAATATGAATCGGAGAAAAATTGTCTTCACTCAACGTGTAATTAAACTCTGGAATTCATCGCCAGAGAATGTGCTAAAGGCGGTTAGCTTAGCGAGGTATAAAAAAAGGTTTGGATGGCTTTCTAAAGGAAAAGTCCATAGACCATTATTAAAATGACTTGGGGAAAATCCACTGCTTATTTCTGGGGCATAAAATGTATTGAACTTTTTTGGGGGATCTTGCCAGGTATTTGTGACCTGGATTGGCCACTGTTGGAAACGGGATACTGGGCTTGATGGACCTTTGGTCTGTCCCAGTGTGGCAATACTTATGTACTTATGTATAGGTACCTGTATATAATGTGGAAAAGGCTTTGATTGTAATCACAGAAGTCCCTTTTCTTACCCCCCCCCCCCAATCAAGTTTCTATTCTATCAACTGAGAGATGGACCCTATGACCTGGATAGATTAAATCTACTGGGTGATGAATCCCTTGCACTCAGAGCTCCGGATCCTTTGGGAGATGTGTCTTTAACTGAGGCTCCAGGCTCTTTAAGTGGCTTGGTTGGGACTAAGTGAAGATGTTCAGTAGGTTCCCACTAACCAGCCATCCCCTATACGGCAAGGTTAGGGGTGGGCTGGGGTGGAGTTTGGGCCGATAAACAATGATATTCAGTCTGCAAACCAGCTAGGAAACTGCACAAAGTTAGGACAGAAAAAAGGTTGTCCTAACTTTATAAGTGAGGTTAACCAAAGAACTAAATTTATCCCCTCATTCTATAAACCTGAATCCTCGAACCAGGCACTTAGGGCCGGATTCTATAGAGGTTGTCAAAATCTGGGTGTGGATCCAAGATCTGCACGCAAACTAATTAGTTAATGAGCAATTAACAAATCGATAATTGGTGTTAATTGGCACTCATTCGCGTTTACGCATGTTTCTGCCCTTCTCCCCATTCTATAAAATGTGCAACTAAATTTTATAGAGGGTAATTCAAAAGGGGGTGTGGCCATGGGGCGGGCATGAGTGTGTCAGCTGAGATGTCATTTAAGCACCCAACTGCCATTAGTTGCGTGCCAGCATTTATACTAGGTTTCAGCAGGCTTAAGTGCCGTTCCCAAGTTTAGGCATGAGACCCGTGCAAAAGACGCTCCATGCAGGGTTCCCTTTGCAGAATACTAGTTTGCACAGATCTTCCTGGTGCCTAATTTTGGTTGTCATTTAGAGCATTCCCTCTCCCCCTTTAGGAGAGTGATGTGGTAGCCGTGTTAGTCTGCTTTTAAAGGTAATCAATAGAAATAAAAGAAAATAAAACAGAGAAAAGAAAATAAGATGATACCTTTTTTATTGGACTAACTTAATACATTTTTTGATTAGCTTTCAAAGGTAGCCTTTCTTCATCAGATCAGAAGACGGCTGAGGGGAGCTATGATAGAGGTCTATAAAATAATGAGTGGAGTGGAACGGGTAGATGTGAATCACTTGTTTACTCTTTCCAAAAATACTAGGACTAGGGGGCACGCAATGCAGCTACTAAGTAGTAAATTTAAAACAGAAAATATTTTTTCACTCAATGTGTAATTAAACTGTGCCAGAGAATGTGGTAAAAGCAGTTAGCTTAGCAGAGTTTAAAAAAGGTTTGGCTATCTTCCTAAAAGAAAACTCCTTAAGCCATTATTAAAATGGACTTGGGGAAAATCCACTGCTTATTTCTAGAACAAGCAGCATAAAATGTATTGTACTGTTTTGGGACCTTGCCAGGTACTTCTGACCTGGATTGGCCACTGTTGGAAACAAGATACTGGGCTTGATGGACCTTCAATCTGTCCCAGTATGGCAACACTTACATTCTAGATTTATTTGGGTTAAGCATCAATTTATTTTGTAGCCAATCAGTTATCTGTATCGGGTTATGGTTAATGTGCTGAATCATCTGATCGTTGGTATAATCTACAGTATGAAGTAGTTGGATATCATCTGCATGAATATAGGCAGTAAAGCCTAAAGATTCAGCGAGCGTAAGACGAGGAGGTAGGAAAATGTTAAACAATGTAGGTGACAAAATTGATCCCTGTGGGACTCCATAAATCAATGAGAATTGTGCTGATGCTGTGTTTTGGAAGTGAACTATATATGAGTGGCCAGAGACATATGAATGGAACCAGGTGAAGGCTAAATCTCAAATACCATTTTGGTGAAGTCTGTCCAAAAGTAAAGCATGATCAACCAGATCGAAAGCTGATGAGAGGTCAAGGGATAGAAGTATAACTGAACTGTTGTGATCAAGGCTATGATGTGGATATGTGTGGTCTCAGTGCTATGGTGCAGCCTGAATCCAGTTTGATTTGGATGAAGTGCACACAGGGAGCATGTCCTTTATACAATAGCGTTTGACGTGGATCCCACACCTAACTTTACTACCACTACTTGTCATTTCTATAGCGCTACTAGACATACGCAGCGCTGTACACTGAACATGTAAGAGACAGTCCCTGCTCTACAGAGCTTACAATCTAATCAGGACAGACAAACAGGACAAATAAGGGATAAGGACAGAGAGTAGCAAGATTCCGGAATCCCAAAGAGTAGCAAGATTCCGGAATCCCAAAGAATAGTAAGATTCCATGCAGAATCCGAAAGAGTAGCAAGATTCCGGAATCCCAAAGAGTAGCAAGATTCCTTGCGGAATCCAAAAGAGTAGCAAGACTTCGGAATCCCAAAGACTACTACTACTACTTTTCATTTCTATAGCGCTATTAGATGTATGCAGCACTGTACACTGAACATGTAAGAGACAATCCCTGCTCGACAGAGGAGAGCTTACAATCTAATCAGGACAGACAAACAGGACAAATAAGGGATAAGGACAAAGAGTAGCAAGATTCCGGAATCCCAAAGAGTAGCAAGATTTTGGAATGCCAAAGAGTAGCAAGATTCCAGAATCCCAAAGACTACTACTACCACTATTACTTATGATTTCTATAGCGGTACTAGACGTATGCAGTGCTGTACACTGGACATAAAGAGACAGTCCCTGCTCGACAGAGCTCACAATCTAATTAGGACAGACAAACAGGACAAATAAGGGTTAAGGACAAAGAGTAGCAAGATTCCGGAATCCCAAAGAGTAGCAAGATTCCATGCGGAATCCCAAAGAGTAGCAAGATTACGGAATCTCAAAGACTACTACTACTACTACTTATCATTTCTATAGTGCTACTTGACATAAGCAGTGCTGTACACTGAACATGTAAGAGATAGTCCCTGCTCGACAGAGCTTACAATCTAATCAGGACAGACAAACAGGACAAATAAGGGATAAGGACAATGAGTAGCAAGATTCCGGAATCCCAAAGAATAACAAGATTTTGGAATGCCAAAGAGTAGCAAGATTCCAGAATCCCAAAGACTACTACTACCACTAATGATTTCTATAGCGCTACTAGACGTATGCAGTGCTGTACACTGGACATAAAGAGACAGTCCCTGCTCGACAGAGCTCACAATCTAATTAGGACAGACAAACAGGACAAATAAGGGATAAGGACAACGAGTAGCAAGATTCCGGAATCCCAAAGAGTAGCAAGATTTTGGAATGCCAAAGAGTAGCAAGATTCCAGAATCCCAAAGACTACTACTACCACTACTACTTATCGTTTCTATAGTGCTACTAGACGTATGCAGTGCTGTACACTGGACATAAAGAGATAGTCCGGCTCAACAGAGCTCACAATCTAATCAGTACAGACAAACAGGACAAATAAGGGATAAGGACAAAGAGTATATACTCTCACTGGGAAATGGATCCTCAATGCCCACTGCGTCTCTGTAACCCCAGTGGGAAAGGAATCCCGCAAGTTTGCAGAGAGAGGCAGACTGAGAGAAGATGGGGGAGGGCAGGTATTACTTTACCTGTGAGCAAAAATATAGATATTCATTCTGGGGGAGAGGGAGGAAAGAGGGTGTTAGTGGGAGGAGAGAAATTCTCACGGTATTAACTAGTAAGGCTAGGTAACAGAATGCACCCAAAAATGAGCCATAGGATTTTCTACTTGTATTTTCTTTAAAAACTGCCCTGTGGGTGTGAAGATTCATGCCCACAGACAAATCAATCTTAAGTGGCAGTGCAAGGGACAGTGGTGGGGGAGGGGGCAGCTCAGTCCATCCCCAGATGACCCCCTTAGATTAATCTCTCTTTTTAATTCCAGACATCTCACAGCATTCGACAAGAAACAAGCAGCAACCAAGCAGAGCTGGCAGGTACTGCTGCGTCTTACATTTAAGCACCTACACTGAATAAAATTCTTTTATTTTCTGTGGATGACCACAGAGGAGAGAGAATGAGAGCTCCCTCCTTCCCCCAAGAGCTTACTTGGCTGAATCTGAGGGCAGGGATGAGGATTTACTGATGGGAAACCACATAAGATTCTTGAAACCTTGTTTTTCAGAGAACCATACGGACGTGAAGCCGACAGCCTGGACTCCTTCGACCCGTAAGTAGCATGAACATTTGGACCCAATCCATCGATCCATACATACAGTGTAATCAAGGCTGGATTTATATCACTACAAGTTTAGCACTTTACCCTGTTCCCTCCTCCACTGCTGGAGGCAAGGAGGTGAAGAGATTTTCACCAATGTAGTACTAACATGCAACCCCCTCCAGAAAACCTATCCAGATTCCCATATATGATATGATTGATTTGTTTATAATTTTTAAAATATAGTGTTCATATCCACTTTGAACCCACAGTGACCCTAGGCACATGTCTCATTGGTGACCTGGCCTAAGACACGATTCATCCTAAGCTAACGTGTTTGCAGTCTTGGATGGCAGTACAGAGGCAGGCCATGTTTGAAAGTAGTAGTAACTGGTGACATCACTAATACACATGGGACACACTTAGCCAGTCAAGTTTTCAGGATACCCACAATGAATATGCATGAGATAGATTTGCATACAATTGAGATAGTGCGTATTCATTGTAGGTAATCCTGAAAACTTGTCTGGCTGGGTATATCCTGAGGACTGAGTTGAGAACTCCTGCTTCAAACCAATCAAATCTCGGAATATGTGGATGATGTCATTTTTAAACTCTTTTCCAAAGATGGCTGCCTTCAGAGTTGTAAAAAAAAAAGGGGGGAGGGGTGAGTTTAATAAAATGTTTGAACTTTAAAAAAAAAAAAAAAAAAAAAGCCAGTTCCAGGCTGGAGATTTTGGGACAGTCCTAGATGTCAGTCCACTACATCCTGGCGTATTATGGGACTTCAGTGCGGATTTCAGTGGGCAGGATCAGAGACTACAAATCTCATACTGCCTTGGGATGTAAGCTCAAAACCAGGACTGACCAAAGAATCTCCAGTCTGAAACTGGGTAATCTGACATTTCTGTTGCACACAGGGAGATGAAGCTCTGATTCCCCTCTGGGAAAAAAAGAGAAATTCTACCTATTTACCTGCAGTGGGGGCAAAATTTGGGCCGGATCACCTTTGGGTTAACCTGGAGTGAGCATTAAATATCTTTCCTTTTCCCTCCCCCAGGGCGATTACTAGAAAAGACGAGCACAGAAATCCACTAACAAAAGTTATTTTTCCCCTTTTTTTCCCCACCTCAGATTTTGGTAGTGAACACCAGAAGACAGCCGTCATTCATTTAAAAGGTAAAAAACAAAAGGGCATTCCTTGGGGGGAGAGGGGAGACGCTGGTTATGGTCCTTGCTTAAGGGTACAACAAAAAGCACCAGGAGCCTTCAGAGATGGGACACAGTTCTTTACTGGAGAAAATCCTGGTGCTTTTTATTGTATTTTGGACTGTGTTCTGTACTTTGAACCCTCTCTGTACTGTTACCTTGCTTAAGGGTGACATCTAGTGGCTAGATTCAGAATACACAGTTGGTGAGTGGTCCCTGGCCCAGATCATTCACTGCAGTAACCAGACTGGGTTTTTATTTATTTATTTATTTATTGATTTGTTTATTAAATAAACTCGGTATGCCACCATTGGCGTTAGAATGCAACACAATGGTTTACGTTTACATTACACCATAGCACAACAAAAAGGAGAGAAAAGAGGAAAGTAGGGAAGGGAAGGTAAGGGCAAATAGATCATGACTGTAGAAGAGGGGGGAGGGAGAAAAGAAAGACTTTAGGTTGGAGGGGAGAAATAGGAAGACTGTGAAACGGGTGAAAAGTCTCCACAGTATGGAGATTTGACCACATATCTATATAAATTAGCAAACAGTTTCATATGAAGCCAACTTTCCACAGCTACTGTCTTACCCAGTTCCAGTAGGAGTATTTTAGACCAGAAGACCACTCTTGGTTTTGGACTTACATCCCAAAGCAGTGTCAGATTTGAAGTCCCTGATTCCACCCATTGAAATCAGTGCTACAGGTCCCATAATGCATCAGGAAGGGGGTTGTCAGAAATCTAGGACTAGCCTTAAATGTCCTTGTAAAAAACAAGCTTAGCTTAGCGGAGATTGGGTGGCAGAGCCGGTGGTGGGAGGCGGGGCTAGTGGTTGGGAGGCGGGGCTAGTGCTGGGCAGACTTCTATGGTCTGTGCCCTGGGGATGGCAGATACAGGTCAGGGTCAGGTATACACATGGAGTAGCACATATGAGTTTGTCTTGTTGGGCAGGCTGGATGGACCGTGCAGGTCTTTCTCTGCCGTCATCTACTATGTTACTCACGTTACATTATTCTAGTTCTGGTTTTTGCTTTGTTATATGCACAGATTGGTCATTTTGATGTTCTTGGAAAACTCAGTGGGTCAATCAGTTCTACAAGCTGATGCATGCAATAGAGTAAAACCAGGAATGGATTAGTCTGTTCCTTAGGAAATGGAGTCAGATGGCAACCCTACTGCCAGCTGTGGGCTCTAACACAGCCAGGGCTTAGCAAGATGGGACAGGATGTCAGATATAGTTCCCGCGGAGATGTCAAGTTACCCCATTCCAGGCTGGAGATTTTTAGACTGTCCTGAATTTCTGACCATCCCACCCTGGTGCATTATGGGAGCAACAGCACTGATTTCAAATCAGGCACTACAAATCCCACACTGCTTTATTGAGATGTAAGTTCAAAACCAGGACTGGTCAAAATGTCCAGCCTGGAACTGGATAACTTGGCATCTAAGTTCCTGCTCTCTCAGTAGGAAGTGTAGTGGAAAAATGTTTACAATAACAGGTTAATAAGCTATAAAATATGTATAAAAAAGTAAAAACATCTTGTAAAAAACATATACATTATTGAAAAATTATTAGTTAATAAAAAGTGACGAAGGATAAATATAATTACAAATATAATTGCAAGATTTTAAAAATCCTCTTTTCCTCCTGCGATTAGCCGTGGGACATTGCTGTTCTGTATCCACTCTGGTGGATTTGTTCTCTTCAGTAGGAAGTGTGACAAGCAAACTCGACTCTTCGACACAGTCCCCACTAGCATAGCAGGATATGTTACAGGGACAAGTGGCCCTTGTGCATGGTCCCTACAGTTTCCTGTAACAGGAATGCTCTGTTTCATAAATCATTTTTTTTTTTAATCTCTCTTTTTTTCAATTTCTGGGTTGAATCGCCAGCCAGTGATACACAGATGGAGGAGACGCTGCAGTGGGACATGGACAACTCTGCCACCTTGTACAATTTTCGCTACTCTCAGGGCAGCATCGTCATTCCCAGTGTGGGATATTACTATATTTATTCCCAGGTGACCTTCAACAACCTGGAGAGTGAGAATATTGAGCAGCACCTGCTCCAGAAAACACCCCATTACCCCCACCCCATCAGCCTGCTGGAATCTTCTATTACCACAGGATGCCACGCCCACACCCTCAGTCTGGGCGGGGCTTTCTGCTTCGACAAGGGGACCGAAATTTATGTCAACGTTTCCTACCCTAACAACGTGAACACTGAACACACCAGAACCTTCTTCGGAGCCTTCCAGCTGGCCAACACCCCGAGTTGCAGAAAAAAGGAGCCTGAGGATGTGACCCAGGCTGGGGTTGCTTAATATCACTAACCGATGTAGTGCCGTTAGATAGTGCTACACTTTACGATCTAGGGCAGAGCCTGTCACAAACCACTTAGCAATCTTTGTATGAAGAGTGGACAGAAAAAGTTACATTTTGCAAAATTACAATGACCTGCCCCTCCCCTCCCTTCTAGAAGCTTCTGAAATGGAAATAACGGGGCAATTCTATGACTTATCACCTTAAGTTATGGCCTCGATGCTGCTTGCTGAGCACCAAATCTTCTCTGTGTTAAAAAAGAACAAAACACAAATCTTGTTTTCTGCATAACTGGCAAAACTTGACCAATTTCAATAAAATTTGGGATATATCATCCTGAATCAATTTGCAATAACTCTACACTCACACCGGCCACCTCACCTAAATGATTAAAGCAAAATGGCATCTGGGCGTATCATGACAAGAAACATAAACTAGTTACTATGTCTGGAAGATCTGATCTTTATTAAATACTAGTAAAAAAAGGCCCTTTCGGTATGAAATGCAACGGGCGCTAGCAAGGTTATCCCTCTCTCCCTCCCTCACTCGCTCTCTCCCTCTGTCCCCTCAAAGTCCCACGGCCCCCTTTCTTCCCTTCCGATTTCCAGGCCCTCCCTCCCTCTCTCTCCTTCCCTCCTCTGTCCTTCCCCTGAGTTCCAGGCGATTTTGGAGGGGGGGGGGCGACGTGCACGTAGGGGCGTCTCTGCCCGCTCCCGCTGTTCTTCAACGCGCATCTCTCACTGGGATCATAACCCCCTGCTGACGTCAGGCAAGCAGGGTTCTACTGCTGGCCAGTGACGTCAGCAGGTGGTTACGATCCCAGGTAGACACTTTAGAACGTTCACATAGCAAATTATTATATTAGATTTGTGTCTGGAGAAAGGCTTTGGTTCTCATAGGCTGGTGCAAGAGTTTCCAGAACACAGGTGGAAGAGAGTAAGGGTAGGATATGTTTTGAAGAAATTGCAAGAAACGGGCTCAGCTGATCGCCAGTTAGGAAGCAGCAAGGCCCGATCAGTTTGCACTGAAGAAAACATCACAACAGTTGAATTACCAGGTAGTGAAGTGACGTCATTTAGGTGAGGTGGCCGGCGTGAGTGTAGGCTTATTGCAAATTGATTCAGGATGATATATCCCAAATTTTATCGAAGTCCTTGCATGACATATGCTTAAAGTTGTGCTGAACAAACAAATTTCACTTGACAGATTCAACCAGCAGGGAAATCAGAGTGGATCAGCAATGCCTTTCTCTCTCTTTAGCACTTCCATGTGTCCAGGCTGACTAATAGACCAGAGATGGTTTCTCTCATTATGTGGGTAGGTGCGTTGGTCATAGGCTCATAAAAGAAAAAAAAAAGGACATTTCACTAAAAATTAAAAATCTCAGAGGACATACCTGAAGACATCCAAAAAGAGGACATGTCCTGAAGCAGACCGTTGGGCTGAAACACAATACTGTGTTGAGTTTTTGATCAATAAATCTTCTCAAGCATTAAGATTGTCCTTCTTGTTGCCGGAATCCGTGGTCATTTTCCCACTATCTCCCCTTCTATCTGTTTACTCCCGTGGGACCATAGAGTTCTCCGCCCAGGCGGATTTCTGCTGGAACCCTAATAACAAATCATAACCAGGAGAATGTACCCAATTGAATCCTAGAGGAAGAGCATCCTCAGAAACTTAAGCAGCCACATGGTACTCTTTCAAGACCACTAGGGTGAAATATTGCACTTGTGCATTTGTTCCATTAGTATTTAAGGGGTGCATGTTTGCACATAGCACACAAGAAAAGCACGCTATTGCACAAAAACACCACAATAGGAGCGAGCGACCCAATGAATGAAGTGCAATATTTCACCCGTTAGTGGTCTTGGGGGCTTAGGTTTCTGAGGATGCTCCTCCTCTAGGATTGAATTGGGTACATAAGTATTGCCACACTGGGACAGACCAAAGGTTCATCAAGCCCAGCATCCTGTTTCCAACAGTGGCCAATCCAGGTCCCAAGTACCTGGCAGAAACCCAAGTATTAGCAACATTCCATGTAGAACCCCAAAGAGTAGCAACATTCCATATAGAACCCCAAAGAGTAGCGACATTCCATTCAGAATCTCAAAGAGTAGCAAGATTCCATTCAGAATCCCAAGCACATCTTCTCTATATAAAACGCACCTCCAACGTTCTAATAAAGCCTCACTTTCCCAATGTTCTAAAAGTGAGGTGGCTGAGATCGCTTTTTCTCCATGAGTGTCTGCCCCGCTCACGCGTCAAATGTGATGATGTCGAGGGCGGGTCATAATGATGACACTACACTGTAAGCAAGGAAGCCCATCGGTTAATCTCTGTTTCCACTCCCCAATGCAGCCGTTATTCCCATACACTCAAAACCAAGCAAAATCGCCGCTGGACCCCATCCCCCCCCCCCCCCCCCCCCCGTCCACAGTCCCCCTCACCCACCCTCCCGCAAACGCTCGCTCAGGAAGGAAGGGAGGGGACAGGACCGTGGAACTGGGAGGGAGGGGGAGGGACCCTTGAACTGGTAGGGGGACCCTGGAACTGGGAGGGTGGGAGGGAGGGGGACTATGGAACTGAGAGGGAGGGAGGGAAGGTGACCCTGGAACTGGGAGGGTGGGGACCCTGAATCTGAGGGCGGGTAGGGGGGACCCTGAAACTGGAAGGGACACTGGAACTCGGAGGGAGGGGGGATGACCCTGGAACTAGGAGGGGGGGATGACCCTGGAACTCAGAGGGAGGGAGGGGGATGACCCTGCAACTTGGAGGGACGGAGGGAGGGGGGATGACCCTGGAACTTGGAGGGACGGAGGGAGGGATGAAGGGGGGACCCTGGAACTGGGAGGGAGGGGCCCCTGGCACACACTCTGATTCTCTCACACACACTCTCTCTCACGGACACACTCGCACCCAGTCTTACTCTCTCTCTGTCACACACACACACTCGCACATTCACTCTCTCTCACACAGTCAATCTCACACACACTCTCTCAAACATACACACTCCGAGGAAAACCCTGCTAGCACCCTTTTCATTTCTGTCAGAAACAGGCCTTTTCCAATAGTAAGTACATAAGTGTTGCCATAGGTCCATCGAGCCCGGTATCCTGCTTCCAACAGTGGCCAATCCAGGTCACAAATACCTGGCAAGATCCCCAAAAAAGTACAAAACATTTTATGCTGCTGATCCCAGAAATAAGCAGTGGATTTTCCCCAAGTCAGTTTAATAATGGTCTATGGACTTTTCCTTTAGGAAGCTGTCTAAACCTTTTCTTAAACCCTGATAAGCTAACCGCATTTAGCACATTCTCTGGCAACGAATTCCACAGTTTAATTACACATTGAGTGAAGAAAAATTTTCTCCAATTTGTATTAAATTTACTACCTTGTCGCTTCATCGCATGCCCCCTAGTCCTAGTATTTTTGGAAAGAGTAAGCAAACGATTCACGTCTACCCGGTCCACTCCACTCATTATTTTATAGACCTCTATCATATCTCCCCTCAGCCATCTTTTCTCCAAGCTGAAGAGCCCTAGACGCTTCAGCCTTTCCTCATAGGGAAGTCATCCCATCCCCTTTATCATAGAAAAGGTACAGAGAAGGGCGACGAAAACGTTCTCACTTTTGTTTTCCATTCCTTTCATAATAATACCTAATCTCCTGGTTATGATTTGGTGTTATATATTAGGCTACCAGACAGGAAGGGGATTTTTTTGTTTATATTTTTGAGGAACCCTAATATCAGCAGTTAACCAGATAGCTATGTATTTGTTCAAACCGTAATCGGCTAACACCGTTAACAGTTATATGTAAGCCACATTGAGCCTGCAAAAGGTGGGAAAATGTGGGATACAAATGTAACAAATAAATAAATAAATAACTACTGACTCCATCCCCGGAACACCTAAAAATAGTCAGTTCTGGCTTATGTGCTAACTGAGCATTTTCAGTGCTGCTGAAAATGCCCGAAGAGCCCTGGACAGGCGATTTAAACGGCCAGAAGCCTCTCGTGGCTGTTTAAATCGTTCTGAATACCGAGCCCATATGCCTGGAATAGACTTCCTGAGCCAGTACGTCAAGCTCCATCTCTGGCCGTCTTCAAACCTAGGCTAAAAGCCCACCTTTTTGATGCTGCTTTTAACTCCTAACCCTTACTCACTTGTTCAGTACGGTACCTGGTCAAAATAGACCCAACAAAATATCCCCAACAAAAAAGCTCCAAACAGAAAAAGCTCCCGACAGAATAGTCCCCGACATAACAGCCACTGTCAAAATGGCCTGCCCACAATATAACCCTTGACAAGTTAGCCCCTCCCCCCCCCCCCCGACAAAAGGGCCCGATCAGGCTGCTCGGAATATGACACTGCATTTTTTCCCCTAATAATCTTGCCTTGCCAAACAGGATAAGATTGGTAAGACTATGAAAATGATGACAATACTGAGGTTTTTTTTTTTAATTAGCATGATGATGGAAGAATGGTTTCTTTAAATAGCAGAACAGATCATGAATACCAGTTTGTAGCTATAGGATTTTGTTTATTTATATATGCTTTATGCAATTGAATGCTGGTAGGAGACTTTATCAGTGACGATTCCAGTTGTTTTGGCCAGGGTTATTTTGTGGGCGGGGCCATTTTGTCAAGGGCTATTTTGTTAGGGTGTGAAATGTCAAGGGTTATCTTGTTACAAGGCTGTTTTGTCAGGGCTATTATGACTGGGTGCCTTTCAGTACCCTTATTTTATCATCCCCACCTTAGTAATTCCCTTATCTCTTATTTGTCCTGTTTGTCTGTCCTAATTAGATTGTAAGCTCTGTCAAGCAGGGACTGTCTCTTCATGTTCAAGTGTACAGCGCTGTGTACGTCTAGTAGCGCTATAGAAATGATAAGTAGTAGTAGTAGCTTTATTTTTTTTTTTTAATATTGGGCCCTGTACGTTTTAGAAAGGCTGGATTAAGTGTGCCGCACCAGGGCCGTGCCGATGCGGTAAGCGGGGTAAGCACCGCAGGAGGGCGCCCACCTCTGGAGGGCGCTGCCGCAGTGCTTACCCTCGCCCCGCGCCGCCGAGGCCTTTAAATCTTTTACTTGCAGTCGCAGCAGCGTCTGTGAAAACGGAGCACTGCCGACGTCTCCCTTCCCTTGCACTCGTTGGTTCCCTCAGTGTCCCGCCTTCTTCTGACGTCAGAAGAAGGCGGACACTGAGGGAACCAAGAGCGCGAAGGGAAGGGAGACGTCGGCAGCGCTCTGCTTTCACAGACGCTGCTGCGACTGCAAGTAAAAGATTTAAAGGTCCCCAGGGCGCGCAGCGATCATCTTCACGGGGGGGGGGGGGGGAGAGGGGCGCGCGCGCGCCAACTGTTCTTCTGGGGGGGCGCCAACAGTTCGTCTGCGGGGGGCGGCATAGACCCTTGGCACGGGCCTGTGCCGCACCATAGAAAGTGAAGTTATTGAACGTAGTCTGCACTGCCATCTAGGGGTAAGTCTTTAAACTTTATTTATAGATAAAAAGTTGCAAACCTCAGAAGTTGCATCTTGGCCTAGAAAAATTAATTGCTCAGCATTTCCAGCACTAAGCAATCAACAGTTCTGAGATTTTAAGTTTAACCCACAGTTCCGCAAATGTACCTCATTCCTGCCTTGCAACACACCCTGCTGTTCCAGTACTGAGACACACACACACACCCCTCTGCCAATGTACCATACTCCTACACTCATCAGATCTTCATGATAAAGACAGGGTATACGGATACCTGGCTGCATTTTCCCATTCCGATTACGCTGTGCGAAGTTCCTCCCTGCCGGCATGAACCACACTTCCTGAAGTGGTGGGGCGCAGGAAGTGGGACATTGTAAAATACAATTTCTTGATGTGTGTACATGGAGAGGAAGGGGGGACAGGAGATGTTGTGACTCAGCCTGAAACCAAAACTCCGAGTGTCATCATCTGCCTACTGAACCTCACCAACTTTGTTCCTTTCTTGTGGGAACCTTGGGGTGGTCAGTGTAGGTTTTCTAGCGGAATCATGTTGAATAATTTATTCCATCGTTCTCATTTCGTACAAAGGAGCCCATGTGGTTTCATAAAAAAGTGAGTCTGCACTTTTTCCTCATAGGGAGGATTCATTGTTATCCCTATTCCTCTTACCTCCCAAGGCTTTCTGCTGAGTACTGCAGGGTGGCAACAGATTGCAAAGCGTGGCATGTGTTCTTTGTGCATATTGCTGCCCCCAGCCAATTTGCTGACAGCTGTATTAGCAATAATAATCAAATAATCCAAAAACTTCATTATACACTGTGTTCATTAACAAAAGTCTTATTGTGGCATGCCATAAAGCCTTTTTGTAGAAGGAAAAAACTTCAGATAGAATGCATTAGCAACACATGACAAGGGTTGGCTTGTTCTGTCACCCCTCAGTACCTGAGGGAGTCATCAAGGATACTTTTACTGGAAAACTAGATAGAGGTCACCAGGAAGTCATAGAGCAATAATGCACATTAGTACTTGGAACCTAAAACTCTCTAAAATCCACAAAATGTTGGTGATGGTTGAGTCATAGATGCTTTACGAGAAGTTAATAAGCACTGCAGGTGATGTCTCTTATGGTATAAGAGGTGTTATTAAACACCGTCCCACTCAGTTACATTATAGAGCCTTACTAGGTGCTCTCTCTTATGGAATAAGATGTACCTATGTAACCTTGATGCCTGTAAGCATCTTCTAGGCTTTTAGATAATGTGGGATATAAATTTTGTAAATGAAATCAATCTATAGCGGAATTAGGGGCACGTTTGTGCCTTAAGCAGTGCATCATGGAAAACCATTTGGTCGTGGCCTACATACATCTATGATGCTCACAGGAAATGAGGTGGGGAGGGAAGAGAGACATGAACAGAGGTGGAGGGTCACCAAGCACTGACGAAAACAGAAGAACAAAGTCCCTCGCACAAATCAAGCAAGTCAAGCACAGCGAAGGTGACATCGAAAAATCAGCAGCGAGATGATGTGTAGGGTCACGTAAAAGTTGATTTCAAACATCCGGATGTTTGAAATAAACTTTTACATGACCTGATTTTTTGGTGTCACCTTCGCTGTGCTTTGCTTGCTTGGGTCACCAAGGACGTCATGCAATGACTCCTCGCCACCCACCTTCCCGGTTCTGGTCTCATCAGGCACCTGGTTCTGAGCACATATACTAATTTTGTACCTTGTCATATAAAATATGGTTTGTTCATTTGCAAATTTATAAAATGAATACATTTTTATGGATTTAAAAAAATAATAAAATTTTAAAAAAATCTTTAAAAACATTGTTTTTTTTTCTCTTTTGTAATTGGGTGATTGAAGTAGGTTTTTGACATCCTAACTACCTCTATCATCTGACTCTCCCCTTGCCACATCCAGCTCTGATAAGGGAGGCTCCAGGACTACGAGATTCAAGAACAATCCTTCTTTCCAACTAGATGATACACAATCTTTATTTAAAGCACAAAAGAAGAAATGCCAGGGGCCTTTACAAGCGGGACAAAACTTTTTATTAACACTTTATATGTCCTGTATATAAAACTTGAACTATTGACCCGACACAGGTCGTGTTTCGGCACAAAGCACCTGCATCAGGGGTCATCCAATTAAAATCATCTTAAATCAGCTCTCCTGCTGTTAGCTGTATTCAAATCGAGCTAGTGGCTGAATCCAGATCGAGCTAAACTCAAATCTGAGTAAACCAGCATGCAGAATCTGCATAGAATCATAGCATCTTATGAACTCCTGAATTCAGCCATTAGCTCGATTTGAATACAGCTAACAGCGGGAGAGCTGATTTAAGATGATTTTAATTGGATGAGCCCTGATGCAGGCGCTTCGTGCCGAAACACGACCCGTGTCAGGTCAATAGTTCAAGTTTTATATACAGGACATATAAAGTGTTAATAAAAAGTTTTGTCCCGCTTGTAAAGGCCCCTGGCATTTCTTCTTTTGTGCTTTGGATTTTGTTTTTATGCTTTGAATACCCTTTCTTCGTTGCCTGCTTACACAATCTTTATTTGACATATTAATTGCGCTTGTGATCCAAATGATTCTTGGTTGTTAGAAGACTGCCACAGCTCTGAATGGCATCTTTGGGTGGCATGATACAACTTGTCTGATCTAGAAATAAAACAACAGATACCATAGCGTTTGTAAGATTTGGAAACCTCTTGAAACCTACTTTTCACGGATGTAATATAGTATTTCATCAAAGGGCATTATGATTGTTTTTCTGGTAATTATAAGTGGGTTATGATTGTGGTATTTCTTCCCTCTTGATAATGACAAGGATATGTTGATGTTTTATTTATATTTTACAAAATTCTCCTTAGTTGTATTTTGTTTGTTATACACATTCAATAAAATGTTTGAACTTACAAACTGGTGTTTCCTGCCTAGTCCACACGGTGATGTGAATGTCGTATCTCTGGAGGGGGAGGGAATACATCTGAATATCCTAAAGAGATGTATGTGAATTCCAAACAAATAATAAGTTCTCCTATAGATCTGCAGTGAAACATATAGAAACAGAGAAAAATGAAGGCAGATAAAGACCATCTGGCCTATCCAGTCTGCCCACCTATGCCTTCTACTCTCCATATCATTCACTTAGAGATCCTATGTACTTGTCCCAAGCTCTCTTGAATTCAGATATTCTTTTCGTCTCCACCACTTCCACTGAGAGGTCGTTCCACAAATTCACCACCCTTTCCGTGAAGAAATATTTCCTCAGGTTACTCCTGAGTCTGCCCCCTTTCAACCTCAATCAATGCCCCCTCATTCCACAGCTACCTTTAGTAACATAGTAAATGACTACAGATAAAGACCTGTATGGTCCATCCGGTCTGCCCAACAAGATAAACTCATTTTACATGGTATGTGATACTTTATACCCGAGTTTGATTTGTCCTTGCCATTCTCAGGGCACAGACCGTAGAAGTCTGCCCAGAACTATTCTTTTATTAAAAGTTCTGAAGATTCTGGAATCCTAAAGAGTTACAAGATTCCGGAATCCCAATTAGTAGCAACATTCCATGTAGAACCCCAAAGAGTAACATAGTAAATGACGGCAGATAAAGACCTGAATGGTCGGTCCATCTAGTCTGCCCAACAAGATAAACTCATTTTACATGGTATGTGATACTTTATACCCGAGTTTGATTTGTCCTTGCCATTCTCAGGGCATAGACCGTAGAAGTCTGCCCAGCATTGTTCCTGTACTAAAAGTTCTGAAGCTAACGTCGAAGCCCTTTAAAATTTACACTCCAGCCCATCCCTATCTATTCAGTCACGATCAGTGCGTAGACCATAATTATCTGCCCAGCTCCCGTTTTGTTTCCCAATTACCAGTGTCGCCACCCTATCTCCGCTAAGATTCCGCGGAACCATTCCTTCTAAACTCTCCAATAACTACTACTACTTAACATTTCTAGAACGCTACTAGGGTTACGCAGCGCTGTACAATTTAGCAAAGAAGGACAGTCCCTGCTCAAAGGAGCTTACAATCTAAAGGATGAAATGTTAAGTTGGGGCAGTCTAGATTTCCTGAATAGAGGTAGGTGGTTAGGTGCTGAAGGCGACATTGAAGAGGTGGGCTTTGAGCAAGGATTTGAAGATGGGCAGGGAGGGGGCCTGGCGAATGGGCTCAGGGAGTTTATTCCAAGCATGGGGTGAGGCGAGGTAGAAAGGGCGGAGCCTGGAGTTGGCGGTGGTGGAGAAGGGTACTGAAAGGAGGGATTTGTCTTGAGAGCGGAGGTTACGGATAGGAACACAGGGGGAGATGAAGGTAGAGAGGTAGGGAGGGGCTGCAGATCGAGTGCATTTGTAGGTTAGTAGGAGAAGCTTGAACTGTATGCGGTACCTAATCGGAAGCCAGTGAAGTGACTTGAGGAGAGGGGTGATATGAGTATATCGGTCAAGGCGGAAGATAAGACGTGCAGCAGAGTTCTGAATGGACTGAAGGGGGACAGATGGCTAAGTGGGAGGCCAGTGAGGAGTAGGTTGCAGTAGTCAAGGCGAGAGGTAATGAGAGAGTGGATGAGAGTTCGGGTGGTGTGCTCACAGAGGAAAGGGCGAATTTTGCTAATGTTATAGAGGAAGAAGCGACAGGTCTTGGCTATCTGCTGGATATGCGCAGAGAAGGAGACGGAGGAGTCGAAGATGACTCCGAGGTTGCGGGCATATGAGACGGGTAGGATGAGGGTGTTATCAACTGAGATAGAGAGTGGAGGGAGAGGAGAAGTGGGTTTGGGTGGGAAGACAATAAGCTCGGTCTTGGCCATGTTCAGTTTCAGGTGGCGGTTGGACATCCAGGCAGCAATGTCGGATAAGCAGGCCGATACCTTGGCCTGGGTTTCCGCAGTGATGTCTGGTGTGGAGAGATAAAGCTGGGTGTCATCGGCATAAAGATGATATTGGAAATCGTGAGATGAGATCAGGGAGCCCAGGGAAGAGGTGTAGATTGAAAAAAGAAGGGGACCAAGGACAGATCCCTGAGGAACTCCAACAGAGAGCGGGATGGGAGTGGAGGAAGAACCATGAGAATGTACTCTGGAGGTACAGTGGGAGAGATAAGAGGAGAACCAGGAGAGGACAGAGCCCTGGAACCCAAATGAGGATAGTGTGGCAAGAAGTAGATTGTGATTGACAGTGTCAAAAGCGGCGGATAGGTCGAGGAGGATGAGGATGGAATAGTGGCCTTTAGATTTGACAAGGAACAGGTCATTGCAGACTTTAGATAGTGCCGTTTCTGTCGAGTGAAGGGGCGAAAGCCGGATTGAAGCGGATCGAGGATGGCATGAGAGGAGAGAAAATCAAGGCAACGGCTATGAACGGCGCGTTCAAGTATCTTGGAGATGAAGGGTAGGAGGGAGATGGGGCTGTAGTTGGAGGGACAGGTAGGGTCAAGTGATGGATTTTTGAGGAGTGGTGTGACTACAGCATGCTTGAAGGTGTCAGGGACAGTTGCAGTAGAGAGAGAGAGGTTGAGGATATGACAGATGGGGGGGGGGTGACAGTAGGAGATATGGCGTTGAGTAAGTTGGTGGGGATAGGGTCAGAGGAACAGGTGGTGCATTTCGAGGAGGAGAGAAGATGGGCGGTTTCCTCTTCGGTGATGTCAGGAAAAGAGGAGAAGGAGGCCTGAGTTGGTTGGTTGAGGGGGTGGGTTAAAGGGTGAAGAGGAGGAGATGGTTTGGTGGTGAATTTGAGGTTGATCTTCTGCACCTTGTCGCGGAAGTAATCAGCCAGTGATTGAGGAGAGAGTGAGAGGGGTGGGTGGGAGCAGAGGGCACTTTGAGGAGGGAGTTAAGGGTGATGAAAAGACGACGAGGGTTAGAGCTGAGGGAATTAGTCAATTGGGTGTAATAGTCCTGTTTGGCGAGGAATAGGGAGGACTGGAAGGAGGATAGCATGAATTTGTAATGAATGAAATCAGTGTGGGTGCGAGATTTCCTCCAGAGGCGTTCAGCCGATCGGGCGCAGGAGCGGAGGTATCAGGTGCAAGGGGTCAGCCAGGGCTGAGGATTAGTACCCCTTGTGGGACGGGAGATGGATGGTGCAAGGGTGTCCAGTGCAGAGGAGAGAGTGGCATTGTAAGTGGAGACAGCCTTGTCGACAGACTCAGAGGACATAATGGAAGGGAGGAGATTAGAGATACTAGAGGATAAGGTGGGAGGGTCGACAGCCTGGAGATTCCTGGAAGTAGTGGTTAGTGTTGGGCGGGACTGAGGGGGAGGGTGATGAAGTGTGAAGGTGATCAGGTGATGGTCAGAGAGAGGAAGAGTTGAGGCGCAGAAATTGGAGGGTGAGCAGGTAGAGGAGAGGACAAGGTCAAGACAGTGGCCAGATTGGTGAGTAGGGGTGGTGGAGCTCAGTTGGAGGTTGAAGGAGGAGGTTAGAGTGAGGAATTGAGAAGCGTGAGAGTCAGACGGGTCATCAGTGTGTATGTTGAAGTCCCCAAGAGTGAGGGAAGGGGATGAGGGCTCAAGAAAAATGGTGAGCCAGGCATTGAAGTCGGTAAGGAAGGAAGGGAGGGACTTATCAGGGGGGTGGTAAATGACTGCAACTTTGAGTGGCAGCGGGTAGAATAGACGGATGGAGTGAACTTCAAAGGATGAGAAGCAGTGAGACTGCGGTAGGAGGAGAGGTTGAAAGCTGCAGGAGGGCGAAAGTAGAAACCCGACGCCGCCACCGCGGCCAATTGGGTGGGGAGAATGGGAGAAAAGATAACCTCCATGGCATAGCGCCGCGATTGAATGCATCCAAATTTGATATGATAAACTGGTGAAAGGTATATTGAGTTTGAAAATGGCCCAGATGTACTGGGGGTTGGGTTCCAGAAAAATAAAGCCCCCCACCTTAAAAAATGGCTTAATGGATATTAATGAAAGAATCACTTAAAAGGGCACTAAAGTTTGAAATAAATAGATAAACCTCAAACCCACATACCTAAACCATTAAAATATGTTTTAAAAGTCTCATTGTGGATATAGCTTAAATCATATTCACTTTGACCCAAATTCTATATATATCGGCTAGAGTTACATGTGTAACTTCATTGAATAATGAGCCAATCAGTGCTGATAATTGGGTGTTAACATTTCTATAAAAGACGCATACTCCCTTACAGATTCGCTCTAAGCGTGTTTTTCTGGTGCTGATTTTGTAGGCGACGTATATAGAATTTGGGACTTTGAAAATAAATAATTTTTTGTGAACGACCATCAGAAGCGGTACATCAAGGAGCTAAGAAACCATTGCACCATTTTCTTACTTTCTTATATTCTTGGTTTAAATCAATATTCTTGCAATCTTCAGTAAAGAGATGTGGTAGCCGTGTTAGTCCACTTTTAAAGGTAATCAATAGGAATAGAATAAAATAAAACAGAGAACAGAAAATGCCAGTGCCAACTAGGATGTCACCTCTGTGTGGCAGCACTTTACAAAACCAGAACACTTGACTGTACCAATGATTTTATGGTGAGAATACTGAAAGGGAAGTTTAAAACAATACAGGAACATAAGACCTTTGAAGTTAGAGTGATAAAATATGTTGACACCCACCAGACCGGACTTAACAAAGATCTGGGTTTTCTAGCCCATTATAAACCATGAAATTCCACTGCTCTGTCACCCACTGATCACCATGCATATCTCCCTGTCCCTCATCCTCTCAGCCCTCTCTGTTTCTCATTTAGCCCACCCCTCCCTCATCCCTTCAGACTGTCACTGAAATACTTTGATGTTTCACTTAGATATGCTGTTACTTATCAAAATTTGCTTATTTCTGATCTGACGAAGAAGGGCCACCTTCGAAAGCTAATCAAAAAATGTATTAAGTTAGTCCAATAAAAAAAGGTATCATCTTATTTTCTTTTCTATGTTTTATTTTATTCTATTTCTATTGATTACCTTCAAATCTTCAAATCTCTCATTCTAAATTTGTCTTTTATGTTAATAATAGCAGGGCCGTCAATAGACAGAGCTGGGCCCAGGGAAGGGCCGCAGTCACCCCCTCCCCACTCAGGCTGCTGCCGCCCCCTTACCTTCCTGCGTCTGCTCCTCCCTCGGTCTATCACTCTCCTGTTCCTGTGTGCCGGGACCCAGGTAATCAAGTTAACACAATCAGCCAGGTCCTGACATACAAGATCAGGGGAGAGACAGACTGAGGGAGCAGAACCTTCTGGAAACCAGGCCCCCCTTGGAGGCCGAGCCCAAACAACCTTGCTCCCCCTGCCCCCCCCCCCCCCCCCGTCGGCGGTCCTGATAATAACAATTGCTGTATCACAACACACAGAATTTCCTATATGCAAACTAAGCATTTATCTTTAAAAGATGAGCAGACCAAAGCCAACATGCGTGTTTTGCCACAAGCTGCGTCAGGGCTGGTCTTCTGAAAAGAAATAGCGATGTTTCAAATTTATGCAGCAAAAAGAAAAATACATCACATCCATTAAACATACCCACTAATAACTCACATCAATAGAGTTCTTCCAGGTTCAAACTTATCATTTTCTATAGAGTCAGCTTCCAAGATGGCCGCTGTACCTTTTATACAAACACTCACTGCATTCAATAATGTCAGGGCTTCGTGATTGGACCATTCAAACTAATGACGTCTAATCTAACTTGGAGTTCAATCCCTTGCCCCTTGGGTTTCAAGGTATCCAATTCAAAGATCCAACGTTGTTCCTTGTAGTTAAGCATTGAGAAGGTAAATCTTATCCCAGTTTTGAATGCCATGATAACATCAAGACTGGATTACTGTAATGCACTCTACAACGGTCTGACTACAAAGGGCCTGCACCAGCTCCAATTGCTTCAGAATGCTGCAGCAAGACTAATAGGAGGTTGCAAGCGATGTGACCACATCATACCATGTTTGCAAATACTTCACTGGCTACCAGAACAATACAGGTCTAAATTTAAAACTCTATGCCTGATCTTCAAGTCCCTGAAAGGAAATGGCCCCGAGTACTTGAAGAACAGGATGACCCTCTACACACCTCCAAGGACACCGAGGTCCTCCCAAGGGGTATCCCTAAGCATACCCTCTCCAAAAGACATTACATGATGTGATACCCACAAGTGAGCCTTTTCTGGATTAGCCCCCACACTCTTGAATGCACTGGTTCTGCTTAACACAAGGGAAAGGGAAATGGGATTTGATATACTGCCTTTCTGTGTTTTTTTGCAACTACATTCAAAGTGGTTTACATAGTATATTCAGGTACTTATTTGTACCAGGGGCAATGGATGGGTAAGTGACTTGCCCAGAGTCACAAGGAGCTGCAGTAGGAATTGAACTCAGTCCACTGCACTAACCACTAGACTACTCCTCCACTCTGCTCCACTTTACAAGACTATCTCTACTTCAGGAAGCAGGTGACAGCTTGGCTCTTCAACCAGGCCTTTAAGGGAAGAAGTAATTAACTTGTTAGTCTCACTCACATACACAAGGAGTGACTGGGGCTGCACATACTGCAGCGGGACATGTTTATCCACTCCTACCCTAGCTGAGATAACATTTAATCATCTCTCTGACCTCATGTGCAAATTTCTTTGAACTCCTCTTACTCTCTTACCTGTCTATATGTTCCGTCTTTGCTTTACCCTTCACTGTCAATTAAAATGTTCTATTACATATTGTGTTGACATTGTAAGTAGTATACTAGGCCATACTTTGTATTGTTATTTGAATGTTTTTACTGCTGCAATTATCTATTGCTTATGTTTGATTTATTCATACTGTGCACTGCCTTGAGTGAATTCTTTCAAAAAGGTGGAAAATAAATCCTAATAAATAAATAAGTTACCTACCTCCCACCCTGCTTCAATGCAGCCCAGAATTCTTCATTTGATATCTTCAGTCAAATGGTGCTACTAAAAATGCAGGTAGTCCATGATGTTTCAGATGTGATTTGTGCTCAGTAAGTTTCACCCTTTACAGCCCATGTCAATCCCCCCAGTGTATATAAGATTACAGGGGGCTTTTAATAGCATAAATCAAATTCTTAGATTCACATGTAGTATTAGCTGTAGCTGTAATTCTTGATCTGACATATCGATATCAATCCCAAATCGAAAAAATATTTTGACAGTATTTTGACAGTGAGAAATGATCAAAAAAGCACAACCAAATATTTTAAATAAAATTAAACCTCAACTGTCCCTGGGGGGGGGGGGGGGGGTCAATTGCTCCTTAACCCCTAAAACTACTACTACTACTTATAATTTCTATAGCGCTACTAGACGTACACAGCGCTGTACACTTGAACATGAAGAGACAGTCCCTGCTCGACAGAGCTTACAATCTAATTAGGACAGACAAACAGGACAAATAAGAGATAATGGAATATTAAAGTGAGGATGATAAAATAAGGGCTCTGAATAAGTGAATAAGGGTTAGGAGTTAAAAGCAGCATCAAAACGAGCTGCTATCACCGGTTTCACTAAAGCCCGGAAAAAGAAGTGGTAAAAAACAACTCCAAATGGAGAAAAAAAAATTAGCACTTCAAAAAACCCGTTTATACTATAAAGTGCAAAACTGATAAGAACACACTGAGACAAAAATCCAAAAATTTGAAAAAAGCTTCAAATGGTTTCAACTATTAAGCTAATATAAATTGAGCTAAAACTAAATTGAGTTAAAAAAAATCTGCACACAGTAATAATCAAAGTCAATGAGACTTAGAGAATCTTTTACGAAGGTACGTTAACGTTTTTAGCTCGTGTTACAAATCAGCTGATGCTAAATGCTCAGACACCCATAGGAATATAATGGGTAGCACCAGCTGATTGTTGCACAAGCTAAAAACGCTAGTGAACCTTAGTAAAAAAAAAACCCTTAGCTTTTAATATTTTTATTTATTTATTTCTTACATTTGTATCCCACATTTTCCTACTTATTTGCAGGCTCAATGTGGCTTACATAGTACCGTAAAGGCATTCACCATCTCCGGTAGACAAACAAATACAAAATGATGTTGTGGTCGAATAAGGTTAATGTGTTATAGACACATTGGGGAATTGTAGAGAGGAAAAGTTATGCAGTGTCCATTACGAACTTTGGTTTTGTTGTGTTGCAGGGTTTAGGCACTTAGGTTGGGTCGGTAGGGTATGCCTTTTTGAACAGGTTGTTTTTTAGTGATTTCCGGACGTTTAAGTGGTCGTACGTTGTTTTCACGGCTTTTGGTAGTGCGTTCCACAGTTGTGTGCTTATGTAGGAGAAGCTGGATGCATAAGTTGATTTGTATTTGAGTCCTTTGCAGCTTGGGTCATGGAGATGTAAGTATGTTCGTGTTGATCCGATTGCGTTTCTTGTTGGTAGGTCTATGAGGTCTGTCATGTATCCCGGGGCTTCGCTGTAGATAATTTTATGGACCAGGGTGCAGATTTTGAAAGCAATAAGTTCTTTGATTGGGAGCCAGTGCAGTTTTTCTCGGAGGGGTTTGGCGCTTTCGAATCGTGTTTTTCCAAATATAAGCCTGGCTGCTGTGTCTCTGAAGATCGCCGTTGGTGTACACAATGCACTAAAATCCAACAGGTCCATATTATATCCTCGTAGCTGAAGCATAGAAGAAAAAAATCTTCATGAGGAATTCCCTATTTTGCTGAGCAGAGTCAGGAAATCAACCAAGCTCAGCTTCGGTTGATTCCTGACACAGCTCAGCGTCAGCAGTGGATTGAGATCTTGGGGAACCAGGTTCAATTCCCTCTGCAGTTTCATGTGACCCTGGGCAAGTCACTCAGGGGCCCTTTTACTAAGCCATGGCAAAAAGCGGCCTGCGGCAGTGCGAGCGCATCTTTTGGTCGCGCGCCGGGCCGGTTTTTGCTGCATCCTGGAAAAAGGGGCCCTTTCTTTAAGGGGCCGAAAAATGGATGTGCGGCAAAATAAAAACCAGTGCGTGTTCATTTTTGGCCTGAGACCACCTGTTGACTTAGCGGTAAGGTCTCACGTGCTACCCGGGCGGTAGGCATGCAGCGTGCTTCCACTGCCGTTTACCGCTGGGTAAGCGCCACGCGATAGAAAATATTTTCTACAGTGTGTTTTTGGCGTATGCCAAATTCAGAATTAGCACTCAGGGAATGTAGTAGCTGGGCGGTAATCCTATTTGTTAACGCTGGACGTGTGTAGGCCCTTTATGCACCTTTGTAAAAGGGCCCCTTAGCCCTCCATTGCCCCAGGTTCAATATATAACTTTGACTTTGCTCACACCTTTTTCAGTAGTAGCTCAAGGTGAGTTACATTCAGGTACTCTGGATATTTCTCTGTCCCAGGAGGGCTCCCAATCTAAGTTTGTACCTGAGGCAATGGAGGGTTAAGTGACTTGCCCAAGATCACAAGAAGCAGCAGTGGGATTTGAACTGGCCACCTCTGGATTGCAAGACTGGTACTCTAACCACTAGGCCACTCCTCCACTAATGTGAGCCCATTAGGGACAGTGCAAAGTACCTGTAATAGAAATTGTGAACCACATATGGGCTCATTTTCGAAAGAGAAGGCTGTCCATCTTTCGACATAAAACGGAAGATGGACGTCCTTCTCCCAGAGACAGCCAAATCGGTATAATCGAAACCCGATTTTGGACGTCTCCAACTGCAGTCCGTTGCAAGGACATCCAAAGTTCAAGGGGGCGTGGCGGAGGTGGGACTTGGGCGTGCCTAACACTTGGACGTCTTTGACCCATAATTGAAAAAACCAAGGACGTCCCTGACGAACACTTGGACGTTTTCACCCGGACGTGTTTTTCTTACGAATAAGGCACAAAAAGGTGCCCGAAATGACCAGATGACCATTGGAGGGAATCAGGGATGACCTCCTGTTACTCCCCCAGTGGTCACTAACCTCCTCCCACCCTCAAAACACAACTTTAAAAATTTGTCGTGCCAGCCTCAGATGTCATATTCAGGTCCATGACAGCGCATTTAGGTCCCAGGAGCAGTTTTAGTGGGTACTGCAGTGCACTTCAGACAGACGGACCCAGGCCCATAGCCCCCCTACTTTACATTTGTGGAGGAAACAGCGAGCCCTCCAAAACCCACCACAAACCCACTGTACCCACATCTAGGTGCCCCCCTTCACCCGTAAGGTCTATGGTAGTGGTGTACTGTTGTGGGGAGTGGGTTTTGGGGGGCTCAGCACACAAAGTAAGGGAGCTATGTACCTGGGAGCAATTTATGAAGTCCACTGCAGTGCCCCCTAGGTTGCCCGGTTGGTGTTCTGGCATGTCAGGGGGACCAGTGCACTACAAATGCTGGCTCCTTCCATGCCTAAATGGCTTGCATTAGGACGTTTTTGACATGGACATCTTTGGTTTCGAAAATCGCCGAAAGTCAGAAATGTCCATGTCTAGGGATGACCAAATCTAGGGACGTCCAAATTTAAGGATTTGGACGTCTCTGACGGTATTTTTGAAAAGAAAGGTGGACATCCATCTTGTTTCGAAAATACGGGGTTTCCCCACCCCTGGATTTCGCCATTTTGCAAGGACGTCCAAATCGCAACTTAGACGTTTCTTTCGAAAATGCCCCTCTTTGTCACCTCACGGATCACTTGCTGTACATCAAGTGCTGAAATAAATAGAAATGATTGGGGCCTACAAAATATCGAGTGGTGTAGAACAGGTAAATGTACATCTTTCAAAAAGCACAAGGACTAGGGGACGTGCAAGGAAATCACATGGTACTATTTTTAAAACAAACAGGAGGAAATATTTCTTTTCACTCAAGGAATAGTTAAGCTCTGGAACTTGCTGCCAGAGGATGCGGTATCAGCGGTTAGTGTAAAGTTTAGACAAGTTCCTGGAGGAAAAGTCCATAGACTGCTATTAAGATAGACATGTCATGGGACATGTCTATCTTATCCCTGGGATCAGTGGCATGAATCTTGCTACTATTTGGGATTCTGTCGGGTACTTGTGATCTGAATTGGAAGCAGGATATTGAGCTGGATCGACCATTGGTCTGACTCAGTATGGCTATTCTTATGATTTTGATTCTTGTCTAGTCTGTATATAACCAGTTCCATACACATGTGACAGAAGCCAGTGCTACAACTGTTTGCTCATGAAAAGCCGGTCTGCTGAGTGTACCTGCTCCTGGTGGAGGAATTTCAGCTGTTGGGCTGAGTGTAATTTCCCCAGCTGGGTCCTGGCTTGTCAAAAACTTTCCTAGATTTCAACAGTTGGATTTCCCAGAGAAGCGAATACCCCTCAGGGAAGGAAGGATAATCCCAGATATGAGGAGAAGAGACAGTCACCTGAGCAGGGATGGTGGGGAGGAGGGAAACCAAGAAGAATCATTCTCTTGCTGTGTTTTCATAAACTCGATAATTTCATGGGCAGGGAAAAAACACAGCCTGACCTTTCCACTCCACTGCTATTCTGCAGTAGCCCATGGTCTGAAAGTAGAACTTGCTATTTGACTTTGTTGCTCAACGGCAGAAAGACCTGCACTGGGAGTCCCAGAAACAGTATTTTTTACATAATGACTTACGCTGGGCTCACAAGGCTGATTTTCGTACAGCCAGAGCACGAGAACAGAAAAGGCTTATGTTTATTGAAAGTGCAAGAGGAAGCTGATCTTGAGCAATGGCTCCCTCCATAATGGGAAGGCTTCTTTAAGGATGCTCCTGATACCCTCATGAGCTGACTTGGATCTCTGTCTCTCCTGAACATGAATACCCTGGAGGAAAGGAGAAACAGGGGTGATACGATACAGACGTTCAAATATTTGAAAGGTATTAATCCACAAATGAACCTATTCCGGAGACGGGAAGGCGGTAGAACTAGAGGACATGAAATGAGGTTGAAGGGGGGCAGACTCAAGAAAAATGTCAGGAAGTATTTTTTCACGGAGAGAGTGGTGGATACTTTGAATGCCCTCCCGCGGAAGGTGGTGGAGATGAAAACAGTAACGGAATTCAAAAATGCGTGGGATAAACATAAAGGAATCTTGTTCGGAAGGAATGGATCCTCAGAAGCTTAGCGGAGATTGAGTGGCAGCACCGGTGATTGGGAGGCGGGGCTAGTACCGGGCAGACTTCTACAGTCTGTGCCCTGAAAATGGTAGATACAAATCAAGGTCAGGTATACATATAAAGTAGCGCATATGAGTTTATCTTGTTGGGCAGACTGGATGGACTGTACAGGTCTTTTTCTGCCGTCACCTACTATGTTACTGTATTACTATGTAAGCCCTGGGGGAGCCCTACTTGGCTAGGCTGCTGTCAAACACATCCTGAGCACTGGATGCCATTGGCACTTTGCAGTAACAAGCAAGGTATCAGTCAATGCATTTGAAAACCTAGCCGGCATCCAATTGCTCTCCCCCAATCCATCCCAACTGTTTACATCCCTTTTATTAAACGTCCCACTGCAGTGCAATCCCCAGGTCAGCTGCCAATATATCCCTCAGATCCTATATACATCACCCAAAGTTGACCAACTAGGGCAGATGCGCGTGCAAATTGATTAGTTAATGAGGCGTCAACCATCAATAATTGACGTTAATGAGCACATCTGCTCTAGGTGCTATTCTATGACATCCATGCCCACATTTTATAGCGCACAACACCAAAGGTGCATGGCTTTGGTGGCTCAGAGGGCGCTCCAAAACGTTTGGCGTTTTGTTATCGAATGCACGCCCAACTGACGTAAATTGGGTGCTGTTTGACTGAGGAAGAAGGGAACTCCTTAGCCTTAACCCTCGTCCATGATGAAAGCAATTCAAACCCGCGGAGTCGGGCGGTTCCAGGGGAAGGTGTGAGATGAATGTTTTTCAGTGAGGCAAGATAAGTGCACAGCTTTTTTTTTTTTATTTTTTTTTTTTTTTATTTATCTTTTATTCATTTAAACAATATTTACAAGAAACATCTTGCTTAGGAAAGTATCGTATAAGTAGGAACTATTGTAAAAGGAAAATATTTCTCTAAAACAAGCATATAAATCTATACACTTTCAAATTTATACGACACTCAAGTCCATAATGGGAGATCCAAGATATCAGGTAATCTAAGGGGAGAAATAATATAGGAAAAAAGTTGCCAGGTAAATCATTCTCTGCTAAGAAATTATACATTATTCTTTGAAGCATTCTCCATTTTAACTGAGGCTACTAATGCTGACAGATGTTCAGGTTCAGTAAATACATATTTCTTCCCCCCCAGCCTTACTATGCACTTGCAGGGGTACCTTAAAAAGAAGACACCCCCCAAGTGCAAAATTTCTGGCTTAAGGAGTAAGAATTGTTTCCTCCGTCGACGTGTCTCCTTGGAGACATCAGGAAATAACAATATTTTGAGACCCAAAAAGGGATTCTCTTTATTACGGAAAAAAAGGCGGAAGATCCAATTCTTATCAGGAAGTAGGGCAACAGTCGCTACCAAAGTAGCGGCTGTGACCAATTCAGAGTCAGAAGTCTCAAGCAAAAGAGAAACATCAATAGGTTTTTCAGTCTCTTGATTCAAGTTCCTTTCTGGGACATAATAAACTTGGGATAAGGGTGGAAAGTCCTTTTCCTGAACATTCAAATTTTCACGAAAATAGCGTTTCAACATATCAAGAGGAAAAACATTTGGAATCCTAGGGAAGTTAACGAATCTCAGGTTATGATTTTTAGTATAATTGTCAAAAGCCTCTGATTTACGCCTGAGATTAGTTACTTCTTTTACCATCAAAGTTTGTAACGTTTCCGTCTTCATAACCCTTTGGTCAATTTTTTCCATTTTCTCATTTAAAACTTTAAACTCTTCCTCTTTTTTTTTCAGGTCAGTTTCAATAGTCTTTACTCTAGGCAAAAACTCTTCATTTTGCTTAAGGAAACATTGTCCCAGGTTGGACATTAAATCCCACAAAGTGTCTAAAGTCACATTCTTTGGCTTGGCTACTAACTCTTTAGGAAGTTCAAACCTTACTGATGACTGTAAATCTGTTGCACTTCGACCCTCAGTTTCTCTCTCCTCAATAAATGATGATAATATGGGCAAACTTCCCTCCATTCCTTCCCCCGATGGTAGAGACGCTTCTCCCCGAGGTTCTTTCGGGTCCCCTGCTCCTTCCGAGGGAGACCCCGTCGGGTCAAAGAGGAAGGAACTGGCGCCAAGCGGTTGAGGAGGAGGAGTGCGAGTGCACAGCTTTTTCACCAAATATTTATACATTTTTAAAGTAAATTGGGTGCCGGCATTTACATCAGGTTTTGGCAGGTGTAAACACTGGCACCCAAAAGCTGCGGGTAAAAGGGGGCCTGCGCTAGCATTAGCGCGTGTTTTCGATGTGTGCTTCAGCCCCCTTTTACCACAGCAGGTAAAAGGCTGTCTGATTTTTTTGGAGGAAAAGAAATGGCCACACGGTAAGTGAAACACTTGCCGCACGGCCATTTCGGGGGGGGGGGGGGGGGAGCCCTTACCGCTATCCATTGAGATGGCGGTAAGGGCTCCCACGCTAACCTGGAGGTAACCGTGCGGCTCGCAACACTGCCCAATTACTGCCGGTTAGGTTCTGGTGCTACAAAAATAGATCATATTTTTGTAGCTCCGGAAATGGTGCGTGCTAGAGGTGGGAAGTACCACTGGGTCCAGCTGTAGCCAGGTGGTAGTTCCGGATTGGTTCATGGGTAAGCCTGCGGTGTGCTTACCGCTGCTTAGTACATGAGCCCCTAAGTTAGGTGTAAAATATGCCCTAAGCTGCTTTCTGTAAAGGTTGCCTTAGCATGAATCATCCAAGCGCCTACCTTTGACTGCCATTTACTGAATTCACCCCCTGTATGGAATTCTCCCATGATGATCTATCTATCTATCTATCTATCTATCTATCTATCTATCTATCTATCTATCTATCTATCTATCTATCTATCTATCTATACACACACACATATATCACCTCTCGCTTAGACTACTGCAACTTGCTTCTCAGAGGTCTCCCACTTAGCCATCTCTCTCCTCTTCAATCTGTTCAAAATTCTGCTGCACGACTTATATTCCGCCAGTGTCACTATGCTCGTATTAGCCCACTCCTCATTGGCTCCCTATCCGTTTCTGCATTTAGTTCAAACTCCTCTTATTGACTTACAAGTGCATTCACTCTGCAGCTCCTCAATACCTCTCCACTCATCTATCCCTACACTCCGTTCACTGAGTAAATCTCTCTTATCTGAAACCTTCTCCTCCACCACTAACTCCAGACTCCATTCCTTTTATCTTGCTGCACCATATGCCTGGTATAGACTTCCTGAGCCAGTACATCAAGCTCCATCTCTGATCGTCTTCAAATCTAGGCTAAAAGCCCACTTTTTTGGTGCTGCTTTTAACTCCTTACTCCTATTCACTTGTTTGGTACCTATGTCTGTTTTATCATTCCCACTTTAAGTAATTCCCTTTTTTGTCCTGTTTGTCTGTCCTAATTAGATTGTAAGCTCTGTCGAGCAGGGACTGTCTCTTCATGTTCAAGTGTACAGCGCTGCATATGTCTAGTAGAGCTATAGAAATGATAAGTAGTAGTATTGTTTGGGATTCCGGAATCTTGCTACTCTTTGTCCTTATCCCTTATTTGTCCTGTTTGTCTGTACTGATTAGATTGTAAGCTCTGTGGAGCAGGGACTGTCTCTTCATGTTCAAATGTACAGCGCTGCGTACATCAAAGCCGGATATTCAATCCCGGTGCTCAGACGTGGCCTAGCCTTGAATAGCTGGGAATAACGCTGCCGCCTGTCTAATGTTGGAATTAAAACTGGCCAGGGTGATGATCCAGGGCTTCTACGTTCGCTGCTAATGCTTCCTCCTCGACTTCTCCTTGGTGCTATATTCAGACATTTCTCCACTGGAGATCTGTGGGTGAAAGCTGAGGTCAAGGCTCATGACCTAAGAGTATCAGCAGTTGCAAATCATTTCCTCTTGCAAATAGAAGCAGAGATTCACCACCCCCTCAAGCGAGAAATTCCACCTGGCTGGGAGCAGAGGTGATATTTTTAATACCAAAAGGGAGTTATGCAAACCTGGAATTAAACTAATGGTGAGTCTATAGACTATGGTTACAGCTGTGTCTGTGGGGTCTCAGTACTGGAACAGAGGGAGGGGGTGATGTTGCAGGGCAGGAGTGAGGTGCATTGGCAGATCTGTGTTTCTGGACTGAATAACACAATGGTGCTGCAGGGCAGGAATGAAGTGCAGTAGCAGAGCTGTGTTTCTGGACATGTGGGCAGTGGCTCAGTCATAGTATAGCAGTGGATACTGTAAGGCAAGAATGAGGTGCATCAGCAGAGCTCTGTGAAGGGACCAGGGCCACTGAGAGGGGGGGCAGGGGGCCAAATTTTCTGGCACCGGCAAGCTTCTTTCTGCTGCCTGCTTCTTCCTGCTCCTCTCCTGCTGCCCAGGACCCGGATGATTGCATTTGCATGATACTGCATTAATGCAATCATCCGGGTCCTGAATCTCGGGCATGGAGAGAAGCAGGAGAAGACAGACTGCGGGAGCAGGCACACAGGAAGCAGTTTGCGGCGCCGGGCTCAGGACCCCTCCTTGAAGGTAAAGACTGAAAGGTAAAGGGGTGGGTGGGAGCGGCAGTGTGAGTGGGAGGGTGGCATGAGTAGGGGGACGGCTTGCAGTGGTTCAGTTCTGCCTCGGGCCCGGCTATGTCTCTCGACGGCCCTGGAAGGGACCTCAGTATTGGAACAGGGCAGGAGTGAGGTGCATTGGCAGAATTATATGTGTATGTTGTAGGGTGGTGGTGGGAGGGAAACAAGTTCTTAGTACTGGAATAACACAAAAGGCCAGTGATCAGTAGCAGTCCATGGTGTTGTACCAAGGGTGGACCAATCTCCCCACTTGTACCCCTGGGCAGGCAGCTCGCTTTAAAACCTCCTACATCTTTAGACTCCCTTTACCCCTCCTTAAGTGTCCCTTTTATATACCTCTCCAAATTTGAGGAATGAGCCAACCCCTCATTACTTTGACCAAGAATCCAGAATGTTCTTCCTATAACTACATAGACCGCTATTAAATGGACTTGGAAAAATTCCGCATTTTTAGGTATAACTTGTCTGGAATGTTTTTACGTTTGGGGAGCGTGCCAGGTGCCCTTGACCTGGATTGGCCACTGTCGGTGACAGGATGCTGGGCTAGATGGACCTTTGGTCTTTCCCAGTATGGCACTACTTATGTACTTATGATGGTCAACAATCAAAGAAAGAATCTCACGGGCCAAGTGGACAAGCCAATCAGCCTTCACCTGCCATCATTTTGCTTTGATATTAGGTTATTGGCGGTAGTTAGGTCAATCGGAAGGGATGGGACTGAAGGGGATATCACATCTACTGAAATCTGTAGATGCTGACGTTACATAGAACTCTTTCCACACAGGTGCTAAACGAGGCCATGTTGTTAAAGATCTATTTTTGAAAACATCTAGTCATCAACCAATCTACAAAAAACCCCCCCCGAGAATTTGCAAGAACAACAAGGTGTCAAGATGAAATTACAGACACCAAGACATTCATTCCCCATCTCCAACTGCAGCTTCCTTCTCAGATTCAGGAACCTTTCTGGGCTCGCATTGCTCAGGAGCTATCCCTAGCATGACGAGGGGAGTAACTGGCCTTTCTCCTTTTGTACATGCTGCGTCCCTTCCCCTGGTTTCCACCCAGCTCTCTCCTTGGTTGAAACTCCCATCGGGCTGCAGCAGCTCACAAGGCTGGGAAAGGAGATGGGGCTGGGGACGGGCTGGGGGCTGATCTTTAAATCTCAGCCGCACAACTCACAACCATTGTAGATCCCCGGCAGCGTAATCTAGCCATCCACCTACTCTCATCACCTTGTCTACGAGGGAACCCTACTTAGTTGTGAATATTATTTAGTACAATGTTGCAACTTCACCTTGAGAATTGTGTTCAGTTCTGGATGCCTTTTTAAAAAAAAAGATATAGCCAAATTCGAAAAGATTCAAAGAAAAGTGACCAAAATGATAAAGAGGATGAAACTCCTCTCGTATGAGGAAAAGCTAAAGAGTTTAGGGCTCTTGAGCTTGGAAAAGAGACGGATGAGGGGAGATATGATTGAGGTCTACAAAATCCTGTGTAGAATGAGTAGAAGTGAATTGATTTTTTACTCTTTCAAAAAGTACAAAGACTAGGGGGACACTCAATTAAGTTGCATGGAAATACTTTTAAAACAAATAGGAGGAAATATTTTTTCACTCAACAAATAATTAAGCTCTGGAACTTGTTGCCAGAGGATGTGGTAACAGCAGTTATCATATCTAAGATTAAAAAAAAAGGTTTGAACAAGTTCCTGGAGGAAAAATCCGTGGAGGGGTATAATCAAACGCAAACGCCTATCTCCATGGGCGTTTATCTCCGAGAACGGGTCCGTGAAGGGGCGGGCCGAACCGTATTTTCAAAAAAATGGACGTTTTTGAGCTGGGCATTTGTTTTTTTTAGCGATAATGGAAACTAAAAACGCACAGCTCAAAAACGTCCTAATCCGAGCCATTTGGTCGTGGGAGGGGCCAGGATTGGTAGTACACTGGCCCCCCTGATATGCCAGGACACCAACTGGGCACTCTAGGTCAGTGCGGTGGACTTCAGAAAAAGCTCCCACATGCATAGCTCCCTTACCACGGGTGCTGAGCTCCCAACCCCCCTCCCCCAAAACCCACTACCCACAAATGTACAACACTACCATAGCTCTTAGGGGTGAAGGGGGCACCTACATGTGGGTACAGTGGATTTTGGAGGCCTCCCATTTACCAGCACAAGTGTTGCAGGGGGGGGGGATGGGCCTGGGTCCACCTGCCTGAAGTGCACTGCGGTACCCACTAAAAGTGCTCCAGGGACATGCATACACGCAGGCCTCTAGGACTTGTTGCTGCTGTATAACATTGGCACTCCAGTTGACACCTGAAGACTAATCTCTCTGAAAACGTCCTTTATTGGAATAACCGCGTTTACTCACAGTTAACTGCAGAGGTTGTGCCCCACTGGCAACGAGTCTCCCTGGTACTGAGATTAACAGTAGGTCAGAGCTGGCAGAATGGTTTACAATGCCCTCTTTCAGCCACATTCAAGGTAAGAACTAAGTTGTCTAACGTGGCTAACACAGGAAAGGGAACTAAAACTGGCTTACAAAAATGGCCACTACTGCATGGACTAAAACAGGAAACACAACAGGGCACACTCTGACCCAGTAGGCAGGGGGAAAAGCACCATGGGAGAAGAGCCTACCAACTACCAACATCGTGAGACTGTAACACAAGCTAATGAAATCACCAGTAGCGTAGCGGGGGCGGGGTGGTGGGGGTGGTCCGCCCCGGGTGTCAGCGGGTGGGGGGTGCTCCACTCCCGCTGCTGCCCTTTCCTTTAAAAAAAAATTTGTAACACGGAGTTGCAGGCAGGCAGGGCCTTGCGTCTGCCCTGCTTGTAAAAGAAGAAGTAAATCCATTCTCCTCGTCGTGTCGTCGAGCCTTCCTTCATTGAGTCCCGCCCTCCTCTGAGGTAACTTCCTATTTCCACGAGGGCGGGGCGGGACTCAGTGAAGGAAGGCTCGACGACACGATGAGGAGAATGGATTTACTTCTTCTTTTACAAGCAGGGCAGACGCGAGGCGCTGCCTGCCTGTAACTCCGCTCACAAATTATTTTTTAAGGGCAGGGTGGGAGCAGGAGAAGCTAGTAGACGGGTCGGGTTGGGTGGGGGGTGCCCAGATGGGAGAAGGGGATGGATGGGGAGCCCAGATGGGAGAAGGGGAGCCCAGAAGGGAGAAGGGGATGGGTGGGGAGCCTAGGTGGGAGAAGGGGATGGGTGGGATGCCCAGATGGGACAAGGGGAGCCCAGATGGGAGAAGGGGATGGGTGGGGAGCCCAGAAGGGAGAAGGGGATGGGTGGGGAGCCCAGATGGGAGAAGGGGAGCCCAGATGGGAGAAGGGGATGGGTGGGGAGCCCAGAAGGGAGAAGGGGATGGGTGGGGTGCCCAGATGGGAGAAGGGGAGCCCAGAAGGGAGAAGGGGATGGGTGGGGTGCCCAGATGGGAGAAGGGGAGCCCAGATGGGAGAAGGGGTGCCCAGAAGGGAGAAGGGGATGGGTGGGGAGCCCAGATGGGAGAAGGGGTTGGGTGGGGAGCCCAGATGGGAGAAGGGGTGCCCAGAAGGGAGAAGGGGATGGGTGGGGTGCCCAGATGGGAGAAGGGGAGCCCAGATGGGAGATGGGGAGCCCAGAAGGGAGAAGGGGATGGGTGGGGTGCCCAGATGGGAGAAGGGGATGGGTGGGGTGCCCAGATGGGAGAAGGGGAGCCCAGAAGGGAGAAGGGGATGGGTGGGGAGCCTAGATGGGAGAAGGGGATGGGTGGGGAGCCCAGATGGGAGAAGGGGTTGGGTGGGGAGCCCAGATGGGAGAAGGGGTGCCCAGAAGGGAGAAGGGGATGGGTGGGGAGCCTAGATGGGAGAAGGGGATGGGTGGGGTGCCCAGATGGGAGAAGGGGTTGGGTGGGGAGCCCAGAAGGGAGAAGGGGATGGGTGGGGAGCCCAGATGGGAGAAAGGAAGCCCAGATGGGAGAAGGGGATGGGTGGGGTGCCCAGATGGGAGAAGGGGATGGGTGGGGAGCCCAGATGGGAGAAGGGAAGCCCAGATGGGAGAAGGGGATGGGTGGGGAGCCCAGAAGGAAGAAGGGGATGGGTGGGGAGCCCAGATGGGAGAAGGGAAGCCCAGATGGGAGAAGGGGATGGGTGGGGTGCCCAGATGGGAGAAGGGGAGCCCAGATGGGAGAAGGGGAGCCCAGAAGGGAGAAGGGGATGGGTGGGGTGCCCAGATGGGAGAAGGGGAGCCCAGATGGGAGGAGGGGTGCCCAGAAGGGAGAAGGGGATGGGTGGGGAGCCCAGATGGGAGAAGGGGTTGGGTGGAAAGCCCAGATGGGAGAAGGGGTGCCCAGAAGGGAGAAGGGGATGGGTGGGGTGCCCAGATGGGAGAAGGGGAGCCCAGATGGGAGATGGGGAGCCCAGAAGGGAGAAGGGGATGGATGGGGTGCCCAGATGGGAGAAGGGGATGGGTGGGGTGCCCAGATGGGAGAAGGGGAGCCCAGAAGGGAGAAGGGGATGGGTGGGGAGCCCAGATGGGAGAAGGGGTTGGGTGGGGAGCCCAGATGGAAGAAGGGGTGCCCAGAAGGGAGAAGGGGATGGGTGGGGAGCCTAGATGGGAGAAGGGGATGGGTGGGGTGCCCAGATGGGAGAAGGGGTTGGGTGGGGAGCCCAGATGGGAGAAGGGGATGGGTGGGGAGCCCAGAAGGGAGGGGATGGGTGGGGAGCCCAGATGGGAGAAAGGAAGCCCAGATGGGAGAAGGGGATGGGTGGGGTGCCCAGATGGGAGAAGGGGATGGGTGGGGAGCCCAGATGGGAGAAGGGAAGCCCAGATGGGAGAAGGGGATGGGTGGGGAGCCCAGAAGGAAGAAGGGGATGGGTGGGGAGCCCAGATGGGAGAAGGGAAGCCCAGATGGGAGAAGGGGATGGGTGGGGTGCCCAGATGGGAGAAGGGGAGCCCAGATGGGAGAAGGGGATGGGTGGGGTGCTGAAATGGGAAGCCCAGATGGGAGAAGGGGATGAGTGGGGAGCCCAGATGGAAGAAGGGGATGGGGTGGGGATTCTCAGATGGGAGAAGGGGGCTGGAACTGGGGTCTGAGAAGAGGCCATGCCTGGAGCTGCTGGGAAAATGGGGCATGCCTGGGTCAGGTGGAAGAATGGGTCTGGGGCTGAAAAGGGGGGCCCTAATGCAAGGTATGTGGATGAAGAGGGCTGAAAAGGAGGGTAGGTGGGATAAGGGGGCTTGTAGTGGGACTGGGGGCTGAAAATGGGCAGGGGCTGAAACCGTGGGGACTGGGGGCTGAAAAGGAGACAGGGAGAAGTGGCTGGGGCTGAAGCTCAGGACTAGTGAGAGAAAAGGGCTGGGGTTGAAACTGGGGGGCTGAAAAGGGGACAGGGAGAAGTGGCTGCGGGCTGACGCTCGGGACTGGTGGGATAGTGGGACTGGAACTGGGGGGCTGAAAAAAAGGGGCAGAGAGAGGGGACAGATCCTGGATGGAAGGGGGAGTGAGAGGAAGAGCAGACCCTGGATGGATGGGAGAGGGAGGGCAAATGGTGGATTGAAGGGGCAGAGAGAAAGGGCAGACAGTGAATGGAAGGGGGAGAGAGAGAGGGCAGACGGGCAGATGGCGGATGGAAGGGGCAGAGATAGAGGGCAGATGTAGATGGAAGGGGCAGGGAGAGAGGGTGGACATTGGATGGAGGGGACAGCAGAGAAGGCAGACACTGGATGGCAGAGAGATAACAAAGACAGATGCTGGATGGAAGGAAGACAGTGGAAAGCAGAAACCAGAGACAACAAACTGTAAATAAAATATATATTTTTTATTTTTTTTGCTTTAGGATAAAGTAGTATTGTAGCTGTGTTAATAAATGTTTATAATAGAACATGTAAACAAGGTAATCTTTTTATTGGACTAATTTTAATACATTTTGGCTAACTTTCGGAGAACAAAACCCCCTTCCTCAGGTCAGGATAGGATACTGTAACAGCTCTATACTGTATTGACCTGAGGAAGGGTGTTTTGGCCTCTGAAAGCTAAATGTATTAGTCCAATAAAATGGTATTATTTTATTTTCTATATTTGTTTTATTTCTATTTGTTAATTTGTAAAGTGGTGATTGGTTCAAATTTACATCTGCTGTCTTTATATTTTGCACAGTACTATGGGACATTTTCTGTTTCTGTGGTGTTGCATTGTAAGCAGAATCTGGCACCTTGAGGGTTCAGTTTAATTTTTGTCTAAGTAGAAAGTTTATGATTACTTATTCTATAGTGGATTAGGGTGTTTCTGTGTTTGTGAAAAAGACATGGTTTTCAGTTGGCATTGACTGTGCAGGATCGACGATCTGTACTATTCTGTCTGGTTTCGTTTTACAATAGGTGAATTGATGTTCTAGTGCTCACTGTAGTGTTTAAGATGCTTTCCTTTTCCTTGTGTGACTCGTACAAATGACTGCTTATGGTATGGTAGAATTGCTCTATAGGTCCTGAGTGTTTTGTAGTCTCGGTATGGCTAGTACTGGATTTGGGGGGGGGGGGGGGGGGGGGGGTTAAAAAATGACCGGCCCCGGGTGTCAACTACCCTAGCTATGCCACTGGAAATCACGGAGCCCAATACCCTACACCCAACACAATGCAATGCTGATGTGACCCTGTAGTGCACCTGAGAGCCACATCTGACCCAGGGAAAGGCTGTGAGAGGATCGAACACATTCTGCTGTCATGGAGGTGGGTACGGCATTTGAGGCTGGCATACAGGCTGGAAAAAAGTTTTTAAAGTGGGTTTTTTTTTGGTGGGAGGGGGTTAATGACCACTGGGGGAGTCCAGGGAGGTCATCCCCGATTCCCTCCAGTGGTCATCTGGTCAGTTGGGGCACTTTTTTGGGACTTGTTTGTGAAAAAAAAGGGTCCAAAAAAGTGACCCAAAATCACGGTAAAAATGCCTTTTTTTTCCGATTATCAGCTAAAGACGCCCATCTCTCCTTGGCCGATAACCACGCCCCAGTTCCGCCTTCACAATGCCTCCGACATGCCCCCGTCAACTTTACCCGTTTCTGCGACAGATTGCAGTTGGAAACGCCCAAATTCGGCTTTCGATTATACCGATTTGGGCGCCCACGGGAGAAAGATGCCCATCTCCCGATTTGGGTCGCAATATAGGTGTTTTTCTCTTTCGATTATAAGCAGGATAGTCTGCTATTGAGACAGACATGGAGAAGCCACTGCTTGCCCTGGGATTGGTAGAATGGAATGTTGCTACTATTTGGGTTTCTGCCAGGTACTTATGATCTGGATTGGCCACTGTTGGAAACAGGCTACTGGGCTAAATGGACCATTGGTCTGACCCAGTATGCCTATACGTATGCTCGTAAGACTATTGCTGGATCTCTGGGAGAGGAAAAAGAGCTAGGCAGGCATTTGTCAAGAGAAGAAGTGACAGAAGACTCTCTTGATCCTGAGTCTAGTCTTTAGAGGGTTGTTTAACCCAAATGGGTTTCCAAATACACCACGTTACGGGTTTATCCCCACTGTAGTTCTGATTTCACCAATGCATTCCCTTAAAAAAAACCAAACCACTACATGCTGGGGGGGGGGGGGGGGGTTATAAAAACATAACTGGAATGGTTTTCCAAAGTAACAGCTAGAAACCAGGTCAACGGGTGTCAACCATGAGCAAAGCAACTAGAACTACTAAACATTCCTATAGCAGTATTAGATGTATTTAGCACAGTAAACATTATATGGAGGGGCTTTTGCTGCTTCTACTGAGCTTGCAGTCTAACTGCATTTTTGATTTGTTTGGTTTTGGGAGCGATGGAGGGTTTGCACATGTTGCTGGAATGGGGATTGAACCCACTTTGAGAGAATCAAGATCCACCGCACTAACCACTAGGCTGATACGCCACTAGTGACTCCTCTGCTCCCTGGGAACACCGAGGGGTCCTTTTACTAAGCCGCGTAAGCCTCTACGCATGCCCAACACATGCAAAAATGGAGTTACTGCATGACTAGCACGTGGCTCTTGCGGTAATTTCATTTTTGGCGCGCGTCCAAAAAATAACCTTGATTTTCGGCCGCGCGTATCGGAAGCGTGCCAAGTGGCACTTGACGAGCGTAGGTCATTACCACCCAGTTACCGCGTGAGTCTTTACCACTAGTTCAATGGCTGGCAGTGAGGTCTCAGACCCAAAATGGATGCCCGGCAATTTTCATTTTGCCACACGTCCATTTTCGGCAAAATTAAAAAAAAGGCCTTTTTTTACAGGCGCGCTGAAAAATGGATCCCAAAACCTGCGCCTACACTACCGCAAGGCATTTTTCTGTGCGCCTTTGCAAAAGGACCCCTGAGTACCCCCAAGCCCTCCTGTCTGCAACTCCATCTCATGCATATGCGTTCTGGTAATCCTGAATATGCAAGTACTTTTGACCTGAATATTTTTAATATAAAGCAACATGATGCAACTCATGCATAGAGACAATGAGGGGCGCGGCGATGCTGTGTAACTCGTCTCGTGGTCAGGTGACAGTAGGAAAGTGAGATTATTTTGTCTTTAATTTAAAATTAGATCCTCTCACTCTGCAGTATCCTCAGTCTGATACACTACCTGTAATTAATTGTCTACCTCCCTTCCTTTCTTGGCTCGTCTTCTCCGCCTCTTCGCTACCTGCTCCTCACTCGGTGCTTTCCCCTCTGGCTAGGTGTACGTCTATGAAGATACTCATCATCCAGATGTAGTAACTCCATGTTCAATATTTCATCAGGGTGAGTTTGCTAAAAATAGAGACATCCTGGATCTTACACAACAGAGGCAAGGCCGTGACTGTTCCATGTTATGGTAACACCATATCCTGTGTGAACCAAGTCCCTGCCTGCTATGAAGCAGAAATAACTTCACGTTAATATTCCTCTTAAAATAAAACAGAAAGATCTTTAGTCTCATCACAAATTTAAATTTAAAAAAAAAATATGTGATCTAAACTTTGAAATAGAATGAAAATTCATTTTAACATTCAGGCAAAAACATTAACAATTTTGAGAGGAAATTCTATCGAATCCTGAGTGCTACGACCAAAACTTGACTTGTACGATTATGTTTCCAACGTCAGAGGTTTTTAGACAAGGAAATGCAGATTTTTCATGTTCTTGTTACGAGAATGGTAAGGTAGTTTCTCCTGTCCTGCAGATAAGGCTTGACAGGAAGTCTAGGCCTTGGTGAGCCTACTGCAGTGTTTCTCATAACAAATTTCTCTGGCCTTTCTCATTGGGTAGACACTAAATTTCACTGTGTTTTGCAAGCTGAAAATCTGAGTTTCGCAAGGCCATCAGTCAAGCATTCACATGAGAAACAATTCCCAATATACACCAATTTAAATAATTCTGCCTGAAAGGCTGAAGTTTAAACAGTCTGAGGAAGGCCCAGAAGTTTCTAGCATTCTCTATTATATATTTATCAATAGAAATCAAACAAAATAAAACATGGAAAAGAAAATAAGATGATACCTTTTTTATTGGACATAACTTAATACATTTCTTGATTAGCTTTCGAAGGTCTCCCTTCTTCCTCAGATCGGAAATAAGCAAATGACATTTGCTTATTTCCGATCTGAGGAAGAAGGGAGACCTTCGAAAGCTAATCAAGAAATGTATTAAGTTATGTCCAATAAAAAAGGTATCATCTTATTTTCTTTTCCATGTTTTATTTTGTTTGATTTCTATTGATAACCTTAAGAGTGGACTAACACGGCTACCACACTCCTCTATTATATATGAAATTATTACTTTCTTTTAAAGAAGGTAGGCCTTTTCTTATTTTTCCTCTGAGACGGTCGATTTTCAGGGTAGCTGTGAAGTATCAGTAACATATATTTAGTAAAATTGTTAACGGATGTCGTAAGAAAAAAAAAAAACTACCATAGACTCATGGGACCTCAGGAGGTCATCTAAGATCACAGAAAGATGGGGCCAGAAGTGACCTCCAGAGTCACCTAGAGTGACAGAAAGATGAGGCTGGAAGAGACCTGGAAGGGACCTTAAGAAGTCATCTAGAGTTTCAGAAAGATGAGGCCAGACGGGACCTCAGGAGGTTATCTAGGGCCACAGAAAGATGAGACTGGAAGAGATCTCATGAGTCATCTAGAATCACAGGAAGACAAGGTTGGAAGGGACCTCAAGAGGTCACATAGAACCATAGAAAGATAAAGTTAGAAGTGATTTCAGGTGTCATTTAGAGTCACAGGAAGATGAGGCTGGAAGGGACCTCAGGAGGTCACCTAGAACCACAGAAAGATGAGACCGGAAGGGACTTTAGGAAGTAATCTAGAGTCACAGCAAGATAAGGCTGGAAGGGCCCTCAAGAGGTCACCTAGAACCACAGAAAGATCAGACTGGAAAGGACCTTAGTAGGTCATCTAGAGTCACAGGAAGATTAGGCTAGAACCGACATCCGGAGGTCACCTAGAACCATAGAAAGATGAGACTAGAAGGGACCTCAGGAGGTCACCTAGAGTCACAGGAAGATGAAGCTGGAAGGGATCTCAGGAATTTAGGTATTCCATTCCCTGCCTCCAGGCAGGATTCTTTGTACCCAAATCATCACAAAGAGGTGTGTGTCTCATAGAAGTGTCTCTGTAACCTGCTCTTAAAGCCTTCCAGTGATGGAGACCCCGCTTCTCCTTGAGTAACACTTTCAGCGCTTGACTTTCCTCACAGTTTGAAAGTTCTTCCCAATGACTCATCTCAATCTCCCTTTCGTAATTCTTTACCTCTTTCCTGTCTTCACAAGCCATGGAGAACAGCCGACCCCCATCATAACTGCTCCTGTTATTGCCAGCTCAGAGAGGGGGCTTCTGGGTTTTAGAGTGGGAGTCCTGACTTCTACTCCAGCCCCTTAACCCCCTCCACACCATAACCATCTCATTTCAGCTCCTCTGTTGTATAGATAAGGTAGAGGAACAACTGCAGACCACACATCCTTTTCCTCCTCGCTCTCTCTTACTCACAGGAAGGTGGTGGTTTTGTAGGAACATGAGAGCTAAAAATACTCGTGATGATCAGTAACAATGCAACAAATGTCTTGGTTTTTTTTCTACTGCCCCATAGAAACCAAGAACATGACGGCAGGCCGAGACCACGAGGCCCACCTAATCTTAACCAAATTTAATTCCTGGCGCTGCACTGTAGGCTCCAGTTGATCTCAACTCTTCCCAATTAAGAATCCTCTGTGGTAGTTAATCCTCTGTTCATTTTGATTTAGGTCACACATTTCTGATAGTAGCTCAAGGCGAGTCACATTCAGATGCATTTCTTAGCCTCCACTACCCTTTCTGTGAAGAAACAGTTTCTGACGTGGCTTCCGAGCCTGCCTCCCTTCATGATATGCACCCAGCTTTTCCTATTTAAGTGCACAAATATGGAACGCACTACCAAAAATAGTAAAAACAATGTACGACCACTTAAATTTGCAAAAAGAACTAAAAACAAATCTGTTCAGGAAGGCATATCTCACTGACTCAACATAAAAGCCTGAATACTTGCAACGCAACAAATCATAATGGACACACTCCAACTTCCCTCTTCCCCACTTAGGTCCCCAACACATCTACCATACATGAACCTTATTCTACCACAATAACACCTTGTATTTGTTAACACCGGAACTGGCGCACGCCATTACGGTACTATGTAAGCCACATTTAGCCTGCAAATAGGTGGGAAAATGTGGGATACAAATGTAACAAAATAAATAAAATAAAATAAATAAGAATCATTTTATGATCTTCTTCCACAGTTTCTTTTACACTGGGAAGTGCCTCTCTGAAGATATTTAAATTGAGGCATTTGAACGTCTCTGTCATATCACCCCATCTTTCCTTTTCTCTGGGGTCTGCAGATGTAGAGCCTTAAGTCTCACTTCATATGGCTTTGGGTACACATTTTGTCAATATTTTGGACTGAATCCAAATCCAACTGACAGTGCATTTTATTTATTTATTGCACTTGTATCCCTCATTTTCCCACCTATTTGCAGGCTCAATGTGGCTTACACAAACCATGGCGTTGCTATTCCAGGGTAAAAGATACAATTGGTGTTACAAAAGATCATGGATAACAATAAGAACTGGAGAAATAGTTATAGCAAGAAGCCTTATAGGGAAGGGTGGAGTGATGAGGTGTTGTAGTTAAGCTGTGGATTTTCCAGATAGGCTTTGCTGAAGAGGTATGTTTTCAGAGATTTGTGAAAGTTAGTAGTTTCGTTAATTGCTAGGAATCTATTTATTTAGATTTTTCTCACACCTTTTTCAGTAGTAGCTCAAGGTGAGTTACATTCAGGTACTCTGGATATTTCTCATCCCAGGAGGGCTCACAATCTAAATTTGGAGGGTTAAGTGACTTGCCCAAGATCACAAGGAGCAGTGGGATTTGAACTGGCCACCTCTGGATTGCAAGACCAGTGCTCTAACCACTAGGCCTCTCCTCCACTAGCAACATTCTGTGTAGAATCTCAAATATTTATTTATTTAGATTTTGCTCACACCTTTTTCAGTAGTAGCTCAAGGTGAGTTACATTCAGGTACTCTTGATATTTCTCTAAGTTTGTACCTGAGGCAATGGAGGGTTAAGTGACTTGCCCAAGATCACAAGGATCAGCAGCAGGATTTGAACCAGCCACCTCCGGATTACAAGACCTGTGCTCTAACCACTAGGCCACTCCTCCACTCCACTAGCAAAAAAGGTGCGGGTACTCAAATGCCAGGCCACCCTTCAGGGGTGGGATGATCACTGAGAGACCCACCCCACAATAGACAAGCCCCCTGCAACCAGTCACAGAATCTATAACAAGGCAGAGTTGGTGTGTAGAGCCTGAGCTCTTTCATTAAAACTTGCGGACCATGGGTCAGTTTTAGCAGACAATGGAAAAGGTGTCGGTACTCAGTATCCCCTCAAAAAAAGCCCTGCCAACCGACCTCTTTTCAGAAGGATGGACCTCCAGAACCGAACACAGTATGTCAAGTGAGGTCACACTACTGCCAGTGGCTTTGGTAAAATGGGACAAATTGTAGCAGTTGCTCTCCCCCCCCCCCCCAAATGTGTGATGGTGCTTCTAACCGTAAGAGCCAACTTTTCAAAATTATTGGGGGTGCTAAGTCCAATGGAAATAACCTCTCCGTGGACCAATACAAAGACTTTTTTTTTTCAATTTTGGGAGTGCTCAAGCACCCACAGAGCCGGCTCCTCTGCTTCTAACCTGCTCCTCCTGCTGTGTCAGGACCTCTTCCCCCAGTGGGGGTTTAAATTATGATCAGCTGTTTGAACGTCACCCAAAAATGCTGAGTCATGTCACCTCTGTTTAATGGACCCTTATTCAAAGTGAGGAGGCTCCTCCCTGGTTACGTTGCACTGACCGGCTCAGCTGCCGATATTCAGCTGCACTTAACCGGTCAGTTCCGCTGAAAATCTGCTCTAGCCGCTGCGATAGTCTCCAGGTAATACCGGGGCAGTTTGGGAGGGGCAGAGCCTGGGCAGAGCCAGGATTTACCTGGTTGCTGTGGAAACTGAGTCCACAAACCCCCTAAATATATAGGGGCCGATATTCAGACCGCAGGAAGTAGCCGGGCTGCTTCCTGCGGTCAGCGCTGTGCCCGGATATTCAATGCCTGGCTGTTTTCAGCTACCTGGTCGATACTGCCAGTAGCATATGCTTGTCTCAAAGATTAAGCCATGCACGTGTAAGTACAACTTTATTTACTTCCAGCGTCGTGCTGGTGCGATTTCAAATCACTTATCAGTTAAGTGTAAGGGCTGCTGTCTTTGTTTGTGGTTTTCTTTTTCTTTTCAATTTATTTATTTATGTTATTGCATTTGTATCCCACATTTTCCCACCTATTTGCGGGCTCAGTGTGGCTTACAATATGTTGTGAAAGTAGAAATACAATTGGTCATGATATGATTATGGGTGCGTTGTGAAGAGTTGTGTGAAGATAAGGTCAAAGTCAAAATATCATCTAAGAATAAAGCAATGGAATGTGACAATGGGGAAATGATAGGGCGTTGGGACAATAACGAAAGGACAATTGACGTGCAAATAAAATGACAATTAGAAATGTATTATTTCCAAAAAGGTCAAGAGGCAAATGATTATGCTACATTTGGAGCTGCAGATCTGAAATAGCTGGAGGCTATACGAGATCTTGTAGCCGGCTCACTTGGTTTATGATGCCTCAATGCTGAATATACTTTTGATATAGTTCATATAATATGTTCTTTCAACCACTGATGCTCATTTAAAACACTTCTCTCTTGCCTTCTAATCACGTGAGTTGTTTTGGAAGTGTTGGAGTTTTCCCTTTTTTGGTGGATGCTTCCAGTGACCGGCAGGATTGCGAGGAGTGGCAGGATCGTGGCGTGGAAAGCCTTGCAGGAGAGGTAGATTGAAGAAGGAATGGGTGGGAATGAGATTGGAGGAACAGTGCGTGAGTTTAGAGGATTAGGGAAGTTTCTTGCTTGCAATTTCAGAAGAGCAAGAGAGGAAGACGGAGCTGTGGGAGAGGGAGACGAATACGGGGACATTACAGACGAAGGACAATTCTATAACTTGGAGCCTACACCTGTTCACCACTTCCGCACGTCACAGGCACTGAAATCCGCAGTTACATGCATATGTGCACCAGGTACTATTCTATACGGTCAAATCTAAGTGCTATAACAGCGGCTTTCAAACCAGTCTGGGGGGGGGGGGGGGGGGAACCACCAGCCAGTTGGGTTTTCAGGATGTCCCTAATGAATATGCATGAGAGAGATTTGCATATAATGGAGGTGACAGGCATGCAAACCTGTCTTATGCTTATTCATTATCCAAATACTAGAAATAACTATCATTCCTTATTTAATGATTATGCCGTAGTTCTTTATTTATTACCGTACAAAACTTTTATCAAAACAAAGGTTGATATTCCAGTGGAAAACAGTGACCCCTACAGGCTTGAATAAAGCAGTAGCGTGGGCGGTTTTATAAGAAGACTGGGCTCCACCATGGGATCTAGAAGGAAATCTGTGCAGTGCATGCGTGGCGTCTTCCACTGGGATTGACACCATTGTGCGAGAAGCCGGCGATATTTCCAACCTGGCTGAACCGAAGATTGTTGTTGAAACAAACGTGTTCATTCATGAGGTATGTGATATGCTTTAAGAATTTTGCTTATTTTAATAAAAGTTTTGTACGGTAATAAAGAACTACGGCATAATCATTAAATAAGGATTGATAGATATTTCTAGTTGGATAATGATATTTGTAACTATATAGAAGATTGAATCTCGAGACATAAGAGATGCTTATTCATTAGGGATATCCTGAAAACCCAGCAGGTTTGAGATGTGCGCTACTGCAAAGGGGGTGTAAATGTGGGCGGAGCCTGGCTGAGATGGGCATGTCTACAATTTAGGCGTGTACTTTACAGAATGCACATCACATGATGCATTTAGGCATGGCCAATTGAATCTTGGCACCCAGATGATGTTACGAAATTGGTGCTCAAAAAGTGACATTAGGGTACTTAAGATGAGGCACCAGGTAATAGAATTGACTCATAGCCTGTAGCTGACAGCTGTGGTGCTTGCAGACCCAAGTTCTAATCCCACCGCTCACACAATCTGTTATTGCGACAGCTTGTTACTCAGAGCACAGAACTGTAACAGCTGCACCCCTAGGTGTCAATTTTACCTCTGCCAACCTAGTGTTGAGGGCACAGAGATGCCTCCGTACATTGGTTACTGAACTCTCAGAACTCGATATAAATATATTTGTAATCAATTCAATCCACAACAAAGCAAGGATGATGGCATTCAATTTACTTTTTATTTTGCTCAGCACTGTTTCACAGCACATCCACAGGAAGGATGTATGGAACTTTTTACAGACTTTTTCTGACGAGGAAACCTCGCCCAGTCGAACTAGCTTCAGGCTGTTACAGAGCTTACATTCAGCCTCTGAAGCGACCACATCACTTTACTCAAACTACATTACAAAACAGAACAATCATTTTTAACAGTTTTTGAGGTAAAATGTTTAAAACATGTGCACTTGTCCTCCTCGCCCCCCTCCCCGAGAGCAGTGAGATTCCAGTTTTGTTCCTCTCTGTCTCCCCCTACCTGTTAAAAAAGGTAGCACATGTCTTAGCAGAACTATACATTTCTACCTTTCCTCTATCATCTCCCCCCCTCCCCATACTCAGAAACATGTTTTCTCCCCCCCCCCCCCCCCGTACTGTAACATCACAGTGTCAAAAGAGAGACCATGGAAAACACAAACACAGAGAGGGAAAACAGCTTTCCAGGTTTTGAAAAAGGTGGAAGAACCTGGTCTCTGTCTCTCTCGATCTCTGCTCTTGTATATGGTGTCAAAAGAGAGACCATGGAAAACACAAACACAGAGAGGGAAAACAGCTTTCCAGGTTTTGAAAAAGGTGGAAGAACCTGGTCTCTGTCTCTCTCGATCTCTGCTCTTGTATATGGTGCTGAAAATTCTGCATTGAAAAAAAATTGATTGTTAAGTGCTGTTCTATAAATGGCGCTCTGAGGTGGGTGCCGTTTATAGAACGCCGTTTGGCAGCAGGATCCACATCCAATTCTGAGTGCGAGGATTTCCACCAACTGAAACCTAGTGTAAATCCTTGAGCCTAAATTAAATGCAGATCTGCCTTATTCTGTAACACTGCATGCAAATTGCAGAAAAGCCCTGACCCCCTGTGCCCCTCCCATGGCCATGCCCCCTTTCAGATATGCTCGTAAAAAGTTTTCTAGAATCTCAGTTTTGGGACTTTACAAAGGACTGGGTCCTCTGGGATCAAGGATAGTTTTTTTCATAGACATTTGGAAATATTGGAGAACAAAGGTAGAGCAAAAAATCTGATATTCCTAACTTTTACAATTTGTCTGTTTCTATCAGTTACATAAGTACATAAATGTTGGCATACTGGGACAGACCGAAGGTCCATCAAGCCCAGCATCCTCTTTTCAACAGTGGCCAATCCAGGTTACAAGTACCTGGCAAGATCCCAAAACAGTACATTTTATGCTGCTTATCCTTGAAATAAACAGTGGATTTTCCCCAAGTCCATTTTAATAAGGGCTTATACTTTAATTTTTGGAAGCTCTCCAAACCGTTTTTAAACCCCGCTAAGCTAGCTGTTTTTACCACATTCTCTGGCAACGAATTCCAGAATTTAATCACACGTTGAGTGAAGAAATATTTTCTCCGATCTGTTTTAAATTTTACTACTTTGTAGCTTCATTGCATGCCCCCTAGTCCTGGTATTTTTGGAAAGCGTAAACAAGTGATTCACGTCTACTTTTAAGGAAATATATGAAGGAAATTCTGCTTCTTTCTGATGTTGACTCTATGCCTATATCTAATTGCTGATAATTGCAAGATGATTCTGAGTGGTTTATGAAGGGAGTAGTAAAAATTTAGCTGGGATTTATGATTTAACTGTTAAAGTTTATATCTGATTTCCTGTATTGTTGTTGTTCAGTTTCTCTCTTTCATTCCTGTGATGTGGACTATACTGTATTCTAATACTGGTACTTTGTAGAAATTATGAATAATTTCACTAAAAAAAAGTTGGGCACGTAAATTCAAATTTTTGCCAATTAATGCCAATAATTGATTTCTGGCGGCCAATTATCAGTGCCAATTGGCTCATTATGCAATTAAATTGTGCATGCAAATTGGTCGTGCACCCAAATTTGCATATGTAATTTTAAGCACCATCAGTAGATTTATGGGTCTGTCTCTCTCTACATGAAGCAAACTACAGACCCGCAAGCCTGGCACTTCTGCCCTCTCAGAGGGCGCACAACATCTAGGGCCCCTTTTACTAGCCTACGCACACCCAACGTGCCCCAAATTACCCTTGTGGTAATTTCAATTTTGGCGCACATCCGCTACACGCATCTGAAAAATATTTTTTATTTTCTAGCCCGCGTCCGCCACGCGCGCCAGAAAATAAAAAATATTTTTCAGATGCGCTTAGCGGACGTGCGCCAAGTGGCATCTGATGCGCGTAGGTCGTTACCGCCCAAATTCTTTACCGCTACGCCTACGGCTGGCGGTAAGGTCTCAGACCCAAAATGGACGTGCGGCAATTTTGATTTTGACGCACGTCCATTTTTGAGGAAAATAAAGAGGGCTTTTTTTATAGGTGGGCTGAAAAATGATTCTGCACGCGCCCAAATCCCGCGCCTATGCTACCACAAGCCATTTTCAGCGCACCTTTGTAAAAGAACCCCCTAAAAAGCAAGTCCCCTGATTGAATCAATCAGAAATCTGCATACAAAATGCATATCTGTGTATAGCTGGAGATATACACACAAGCACATTACAGGAATGTGTATTACATTTCACTATATTATAGTGAAAAAAACACTCAGCCACATGAATACAGCACATTGCACTGTGAATGTTCCACCAGTGACTCTTTAGGATGGGGGGGGGCGGGGAGGTCAGCGGTCCCCGTAGCTTCCAGGACCTGGTACCCTCTGCCCTCTCCCCCCAGCCCTGATGCCAGCACCTTTAGAGTCACAGCTGTAAAAATAAACTTAAAAATAAATAATTTATAAATAAATATATATATATATATATATATACATACATAAATAAACATAATGAAATTCTGAACACAAGCTATTCTTTGAAAGGGCCTTAAATATGTGTCTTCCTCCATTGCCGCTGGTAAAAGTCCTTGTGGAAAAGTTACCCTCCCCTCAAACTGGGTCCCTCAGCCCCATATTGGCTTGATTGATGCTTGGCTAATGTAGAGTGGCAATGGATTCTGAAGCTAAGAATGTGTTTGTTTTTTTAAATTCTGTACTAGCTGATGAGCTAGATGACAGAGACACATCCTGAGTTTACTGCTCCAGTTCCTCTCTGCAGGAACCAGATGTTTTAAAGAAAAAAGGAATGTGAGGATCCTGAAGATGGCATTTATCAAAGGTGGAAGGAGAGATACATTTTTGAGATAAACACATGTAATAAATAATATAAATATTAAATATATATATATAATATTTTAGAAGAAATGAATGCATAGCATCCAAACTCCAATGGCCCTGCCACCTGAGGTCATATTTCCACAGTTCGATCACAAGGCCACGGCGCCAAAGTAGTTTTGGCCAGGGGCGACATAGAGACGAGAGGTTTCCAGAGTTTCTGTGGAGAGCCGGTCACCCTCATTTAGCCGGAAGACTGCTCCCTGGTAGAGGGTGTGGAACCAGACGTTTTTGTAACCTTGATTCTCACAGGCTGTCTTTGAGGCACTAAGAATAGGATTCTTCTTCTCAAACTCTGTGGAGATGTGGTTCACGGTGTGTACCAGATAGATTGGGCCATTCTGGCAATCGAGGCCTTTGTAGACCACCTGGGTGTAGACAAAATATAGGCCATCGGTGGGAATAACAAGCTCATTATTCTGGACCTCCATTTTAGCCGAATTGTCTTCATATGGATCTTCCAGTTCATCCTCTGACCATACTAGCTTGTCGCTCTCCTTGTGTCCTGCAAGAATCCGGAAGAAGTGGTGGGGTAGGGTTAGTAAAGCTATCCTAGCATCGGAGAAGACCACATCACATGGAGGGCAGAGTGAGACTGGCTGTGACCCCAAGTCGACAGAGATAAGTAAGCTGGGCACAGTTTCCCCTATGTGCATCCATGGATTTCAGTTTCCAAGAAGAAGCAGAAACTATAAAAACCTAGCAGGCAATGGGAGAGATGCCAGGCGAAATGTGGGAGTGGCCTAATGGGTGGAGCAATGGACTGAGACTCAGGGAAATCAGGGTTCAAATCCCACTTCCCCTACCAGCACATCATGTGAACATAGACAAGTTACTTCACCCTCCGTTGTCTCACATACACAGTTAGGGACTGATTTACTGATATTGTTAAAGCCTGGAGGGGTCCTTTTACAAAGGCATGCTAAAAAATGGCCTGCGGTAGTGTAGGCGCTGGTTTTGAGCGCACGCAGAATAATTTTTCAGCCCACCTGTAAAAAAAGCCTCTTATTTTTTTGCCGAAAATGGACCTGCGGCAAAATCGAAATTGCTGCGCATCCATTTTAGGTCTGAGACCTTACCGCCAGCCATAGACCTAGCGGTAAGGAATTTGGGCAGGTAATGACCTACGCGCGTCAGATGCCACTTGGTGCTCATCCGCCATGCGTGCCAGAAAATAAAAAATATATTCAGACGCGCGCCAAAATTGAAATTACCGCAACATGCCCCTCCCCCATCACATGTATTAAATAATATCTGTTAAATCACATTAACACACATTAGTAAACCTAGCCTTTGGTATATAATTTTGTGGACTTCTTATTCTAAAACAGCTGGAAGTCAAACTTGCAGTATTTGGCAAAGGCAAGAGAAAGATCCCACTTCAGGTGATGTGTCCTTATATGTGTTCAAATGAAATTCAGAACCCCTGTCAGGTCATAGGTATAGCCCAAATCCTAATGTACTGTTCAACTGGCAGGATAGGTTTTATAATACTCTCTGCCAGGACTTTGGAGCAGACCAATGGAAATGAGAAAATGAAGGGGTGTGACTTTAGCGCATTTCAGGTATGTAATGAGTATTCTGTTTCTAAACATTCATGGGGAAAGTAATCTGCACCGTTAGACAGGTGCAATCCCAATAACATGGCAGATACAACCCCTCCAACACAAGCATGGGGAAAATAACCTGCAGATTGGGGTAAAAGCAGTTAGCTCAGCAGGATTTAAAAAAAAAGGTTTGGCTAATTTCCTAAAAGAAAAGTCCAGAAGCCATATTAAGATGGACTTGGGAAAATCTACTGCACATTCTAGGATAAACAGCATAAAATCTGTTTTGTTGTTCTGGGATCTTGCCACAGGAAACAGGATACTGGGCTTGATGGACTTTCAGTCTGTCCCAGTATGGCAACATTTATGTTCTTATGTTCTTAACACAAGCATGAGGAAAGTTACCTGCATTGTGCTGCAGGTACAACCTAAAACCTTTCTTGGCAGACTTGATGGCTCATTGGTCTTTCCCTTCCATCATTTAGGGACCCTTTTACTAAGTTGCGCAAGCGTCTATGCGCGCCCAATGCGTGTCAAAATGGAGTTACCACTCAGCTACAGCATGGCTCTTGCGGTAATTTCATTTTTGGTGCATATCCGATATGCGCGCCTGAAAAATATTTTTTTATTTTCGGGCGTGCGTAACGGACGCGCGCCAAGTGGCATTTGATGCGCGTAGGTCAATACCCGCCCGGATTCTTTACCGCTAGGTCAATGGCTGGTGGTAAGGTCTCAGACCCAAATTGGACGCACGGCAATTTTGATTTTGCCGTATGTCCATTTTCGGCAAAAAAAGAGGCCTGTTTTACAGGCGCCCTAAAAAATGGATCGGTGCGTGCCCAAACCCCGCACCTACATCTACCGCAAGCCATTTTTCAGCGTGCCTTTGTAAAAGGACTCCTTAATGTAGTACTATCAGATTACTGTGTCACAGCTGAAAATTTCCCTCACCGGTTAAGTGTGCAGCTGGCTTATTCGCTTTCATCGCTTGCAGCTTCATCAGGTACGGTGTCTCGTCTGGAGGGGAGAAGACATGGAGAATTTGGTGAGCTCAGACATGTGCTTAACCTCTACCTGGACTCTCTCTCAGCCCATAGATCCTTACGATTCTGACTTTTATCCCTTTCTCCCCACCCCGGGACTGCCTCTGTCCTTCAGTAGCTGTGCATGCTGTGCCAAATGAGATTTTCCGCAGAGCAGTGTCAATGACTCAACTCATTGATTTTCACTTCCACAAAATCTAGAAACCCTCAAAATCCCCTCGAACCTTGGATTTCTCTAATTTCCACCAGACACCTAGTATCACTTCCTCTGAAGAGTGGAAAAAGAGAACATCTTTCCTTTTCACTTCTCATTTGTCCTGTCTTTCAGTTCACATAGGCTGGACTCATTTTGGCACCCAGCTAGACAGGGAAACCAGGACCGACCTGCCTAGAATCCACTTGGGATGCTACCCCATGAGAGGACCGAGGAAGGGAAGGGAGGAGAGGAGTCAGGAAGAGAAAGTACTTACATAATTTAGCTGATGCTGCCTTCTGCTCGTTCAGGAGGTCATTCTACATCAAAGGAAAAAAGAAAACAGAGAGGGAAAGATAAGGATTAATTTCCAGCAAAAGCCACATAGGGACTGTAGATGACAAAATAATTCCAATTGTAGGTCAACCGTTTGGGGTAGCAGGGTGGGGGGAGGGGCAACCATTTCAGCTAAACACAAAAAATAAACCCAGCGCTAATTATTGCTCAGATCTTGTTTCACAAGAGTCACTTAACTCGTGGCTCACCTGCCTCCTCGTCGGCCAATCCACGTCACATTAATCTTTAATGTAATTTTACTTAACTTTACTTCCTTATAATATATTTTTCAAAAGTGTTTCTTCAAAGTACTACTTAGCAAAGGAACGATGCATATTAAAACAATTTCTGGACAATATAAAATAACAATCTCAGGGGTCCTTTTACTATGGTGCACCGAAAAATGGCCTGCGCTGTTGTAGGCATGTGTATTGGATGCGCGCAGGTCCATTTTTCAGCGCGCCTGCCCAAAAAAGCTTTTTTTTTCTTTGTCCAAAAATGGACGTGCGGCAAAATAAAAATCGTCACGCGTCCATTTTGGCCCCGAGATGTTACCGCCACCCATTGACTTAGGCGTAAGGTCTCATGCGTTAACCGGGTGGTAATCGTCAGCGCACGTACACTGCTGATTAACGCCCGGTTAATATTTTCTGCCGCACGTATCGGACATGCGTAAAAAATGGAATTATCGCCTGGGGCTCATGGTAGCTGGGTGGTAATTCCAAATGGACGTGCATTTGGATGCATGTAGGCATCCACGCACCTTACTAAAAGGACCCCTCAAACATTTATCAATATTAAGAAACGGAGAAGTACATCAAAACAAAGCTATAACCATAATATGTAATTGCTTTAATATTCACCGTTCCTTTTCTATGAGGTTTTTCTTTTGTTTTTTGTTTTTTACAATGGTACTGTTGCCTTTTTTTCTTTTCAATTATTCTAAGATTTAAAACATTTTGGGCCTTGTTTACTGAGCTGCGCTGTAGGCATGCTAACTTTTTAGCGCATGCTAGCGATAGAGACACCCATTATATTCGTATGAGTGTCTCTAGCATTGGCGCAGGCTAAAAGGTTTGCTCGCCTACAGCGCGGTTCAGTAAACAAGGCCCTTTGTGGTTATTTCAGTACAAGCTTTGCAACTGTTCCCTTGCTGGTTGCTGTCATGTTGTGAGTTATCAAAAGAAAAAATAATAAAGTTATTTGATAACAAAAAAAAAGTATTACTTAGCTTAAGACTGAAGATTAACAATGGGACTGTTGGCCGACATGCGGCATGTTTTGTATGAGCTGCATCAGGGTCCGGTCCAAAAATTAAATGCTACCGTCCTAATATCGATGAGGAGGCAGGTGAGCCAAGAGTTAAGTGGCTCTTGTGAAATAATTCGCCGCTGAGGTCTTATACAGCCATGAATGTAGGTTGCTATGTTATATATACAATATACAAGATCTGAGCAATAATTAGCTTTGGATGAAAAAATAATGGCAGAGAGATAAAGAGACAATTAAAAGTATTCAGTGCCAAAGTTTATTGTGGTAAATCAGGAGACTGCTCCTCTTCTGGTTACTAGTTTGTTTCCTTTTCCTTCCCTCCTATCCCATGCAGGTATCGCACTGACACAGGTAAAGCATGAATACAGGTCCCAAGAAAACAAACAGGCAAACGATCGACAAGATCCAGCACGGACAATCAAACAGTAGATCACGGACGTAAGAAATCACAACGTCCAATTTATTCACCACGTAAAACAATAAATATGTAAATAATTAAAAGCCCGGCACGGCCATGTTTCGCCCTCTCAAGGGCTGCGTCAGGGGCCTGTTAAAATACCCAGAGGTGTTGTCTCAGAATATCACCTACTGGCTAAAACGCTTCGCTCCAAAACAGCTTTTAATTATTTATATATTTTACGTATTGAATACATTGGACATCGTGACTTCTCTACTGTTTTACTCTCCAAGCAGGAATGCAGCACAGACAGCTGAAGAGCAGATCTTCCAGTCACAACAATATACAGAAAGCATGAATACAGCACGGACAGCTGAAGCGAAGATCTTCAGCAGAGCTCAGTGCAGGAGTCACACTGCTACACAGAAGCATGAATACAGCACATAATGAGATGGGATTTCTGAGTGTAACACCCTGCAGGACATGGCAGGAACACAAAACCGGGCGAGCAAGATTTCTTCCCGGATACAGCAAGAAAAAATGTTGGCCTGCTACCAGTTTTCAGCCGGCTCCATGCACTGCACAATGTGCTCCTTGTGTTTCTTGGAGCACTTCCATGGGATTCTCCACTCTTTCAACAGTGCTGGTACCTTTTATTGCAAGAAAGCAAACGGCACAGGTAGCTCTGGTGTGTGAGTTTTTTCACCTGTCTATCTGTCCATCCATCTATATCCCTGTTTCCCCATGTGCAGATGAGCTGAGAGCATCTTATGTACATAAGACCTCCTGTGACAAAAAGTTTCTGCTTCTGTCATTCCTCTGGTGCCCCTCTGTGCCTCTCCTCTCAAAGTCTGTCCTCTCTCCTGAGACAATAGCTATATTCTAAGAGATTCCCCTCGCTTCTCTAGCTTTGTCTCCTATCTGCTGAAAAGCGTTGCTCAAGATATAGGGTCCAGGGAGGACATACCTAAATTGGTTTCAGTACCAATATCTATATTTATAGAAATACAGATATACAATATTTTAACAAGATTTTGGGTCAATTTTCTGTTATTCCTTCTCTGCACATGGGGAAGGCGCAGCCCCTTCCAGGACACAAAACAACGGAGACAGGACAGGCCGACTCATTAGGCAGGATAAGGCAGCTGCCTAGGGCAGCAGCTCCAGTCAAAGCAAAACAATAGATCTTGACAGCCGGACAAACTCAAAGAAACAATAAAACATACTTTGACCTGCAGGGAGGGTGGGTAGTTTTCAAATAGTCCATTTATCCAGTTTATTCTATAAGGGGTGGTTTGGGGTAATCATGGTGATTTGGGGGGGGAGGGGCACAAAGTTTGTTTAGGGTGCCTAATGGTCTTGTACTGACCATGAGTGGAGAGAGGGACGTGGCTGGCACAAAAGGGGTGGTGGGAGTCACTCACCGGTTCTGGGCGTCCGAACAGAGGGATGACGCGGAAGTGGATTAGCGTGAAAAAGATGCTGACCCCCACCAGAAGGAGGATGGAGAAGAGGCCGAGGTATTTCCAGCAGTGGTCGCTCCGCCTGGACTCCCGGATCACGACCAGCCCTCCCTTCTCTGGGTCCAGCGCAATGTTGTCTGCACTCATGGTTCGCCTTCAGATGAACGTCCAAAGAGTGAACAAGAAAATAAATTATCCTGACCGCCGGCTATGGCTTAGTTCAACTTTTAGCGTGTTTCGATTTTCTTAGCCTTTTAACTTTTCTCTTTGTGGTATTTTTGCAGGAGTTTTTTTACGATCTCGTTGCACTCATTTAATCTCCTTTCTTTCAGGCTTGTGGTCTCTGATCTGCCTTTCGTTGGACTGCAGACCTGCTTTTAAAGTGCAGCAGCCAAGAAATTCCTTTGTGATGTCACAGAACAGGGAAATTTCCGAGTTAACACCCAGAACGGGGTAGGTTCCTCCCCCTTTCTATTTCTCTCTCTAGCATTTGACAGTCAAGGAAAAATAGAGAGAAACAATTCTACTCCAGTATTTTATGGAAAGACCTTGAAAGAGAAAGAAAGAGGAAGCAGGATGCTGCAATCGATGTGGAGAACATCTGTCTTTATAATGGATATTTTAAGAAACCCACAAGAAACAGATACTATAATGCAAGATTTCTAATTTCTCTGTTTCAGATTTTTCCTTAAAACACACATGCAGTCATATATATATAGATAATAATATTAATAATAATAATAAAACTTTATTCAGTGGTGTTCCTAGGTCGGCTGCCACCCGGGGTGTATCGTCACTGCACCACCACCCCCGGCGCATCACCCTCACCCCCCCAAGTGCATCGCTCTTACCTTCTGGGGGTGCAGGGAGCAGTCACATGGCTGTCAGCTTTGCCAGTTCCCTGCCTCGGAACAGGAAGTAACATCAGAGGGAGCAGGGAACCGGAGGAGCCGACAGCAGGACAGCTGCTTCCTGCACCCCTTGCAGTGTGCACGCCGGTAGACTGCCCCCACCACCCCGTCCTTGGTACGCCACTGAATTTATTTCTAACTTGCTGTATCTGAAACATTCTAAGGGGGGAACAAAAAAATACATACAAAATAAAATATAACAATATAAACCAGATGACATAAAATAACTCAGCACTATTTGTCTCTCTCTGTAATAATAAGACTAAGGGGCTCTTTTACTAAACAGCGGTAAAATGTGGCCTTAGCGCATTCTTACGCGGGTCATTCCCATGCGCTAAGGCCATTTTTGCTGCTGGGGTAAAATGGCCGATTTTTGCATTTTTAAAATAATGAGCACGCACTAACTTTCCCTATTTTGTAGGCGGTAACGGCTCACACGCTAATCACACGCTTCTTGGGTAGATGCGCTAACCGATTAGCGCTGAATGTGCCCCCTCTCCACCCCCCAAACACGCCCCAGTGCTAAAAAATAAAAAGTATGTTTTAGCGCACAGGGAGCACATGTACATGGCGAAAGTACTGCGGTACGCCGTTGTAAGCTGCGGTTAGCAGACATTAGTGCTTAATTCGGCTTAGTCGAAGGGCTCCTTAATGATTTAATCAACCACCTATGATTAGCCGCGAATATTTACACCAGCCGACAAGCTAGTATTCTGTAAGGGTAGTTATGCGTACAACTGCCGTTAGAGAATTCTCACACAGCGCACATCATCTCAGTACCTAACTTTAGGTGATCCATAGAGAATTATCCCCTAGGGGATAGATTCTATATATAGGGGTAGAATCTATATATGGTGTCTGAAAAATCCATGTGGTAGAAAAATACGCCTAGGCGTGTTCTCAAAAGCGTGCCTACATTTTATGGAATCAGCTTAAATTTCCATGCAGTATATAGAATACGCTGAGCGCCCCTCCACGTGACCAAATTTGGTCGCATCCATTTCTTACGCCATGTTTTACTTGGCGTAAATTCCACTGGGTGTATTTTATTATAATGTGCTTAGATTATAGAAACGCCCCCCTGCCCCCACCCATGACCATACCCCCTGTTCAACTATATGACTTAGAACTTAGGCACACCATGTTACGCAATACGCTTAGGGACTTGTGCGCAAAAATCTCAAATAATGCCAATTACTGGAGATAATTGCTTGTTAGCATCCAATTGACAGCACTGATTAGCTACTTAACCAATTAACCCCCTGTTGACAAGGCCGTGCTAGCGGCTGCCAGCATGGGCGTTTCTAAAATCTATGTGCGTTATTAGAGAATACACCCGCTCTGCCCCTAATTTAGACATTGGGATTTACGCCAAATAAAACATGGCGCAAATGGCCACGACTACATTTGATCTCGTGGAGACGCACTTAGTGTATTCTATATACTGCCTGGAAATTTAAGCCTATTGTATAAAATTTAGGCGTGCTTTACAGAATATGCCTAGGCGTATTTTTTTTCCATACGGAATTTTCAGGCGTCAAATATAGAATCTAGCCTCATATACAGTGGTGGAAATAAGTATTTGATCCCTTGCTGATTTTGTAAGTTTGCCCACTGACAAAGACATGAGCAGCCCATAATTGAAGGGTAGGTTATTGGTAACAGTGAGAGATAGCACATCACAAATTAAATCCGGAAAATCACATTGTGGAAAGTATATGAATTTATTTGCATTCTGCAGAGGGAAATAAGGATTTAATCCCTCTGGCAAACAAGACCTAATACTTGGTGGCAAAACCCTTGTTGGCAAGCACAGCGGTCAGACGTCTTCTGTAGTTGATGATGAGGTTTGCACACATGTCAGGAGGAATTTTGGTCCACTCCTCTTTGCAGATCATCTCTAAATCATTAAGAGTTCTGGGCTGTCGCTTGGCAACTCGCAGCTTCAGCTCCCTCCATAAGTTTTCAATGGGATTAAGGTCTGGTGACTGGCTAGGCCACTCCATGACCCTAATGTGCTTCTTCCTGAGCCACTCCTTTGTTGCCTTGGCTGTATGTTTTGGGTCATTGTCGTGCTGGAAGACCCAGCCACGACCCATTTTTAAGGCCCTGGCGGAGGGAAGGAGGTTGTCACTCAGAATTGTACGGTACATGGCCCCATCCATTCTCCCATTGATGCGGTGAAGTAGTCCTGTGCCCTTAGCAGAGAAACACCCCCAAAACATAACATTTCCACCTCCATGCTTGACAGTGGGGACGGTGTTCTTTGGGTCATAGGCAGCATTTCTCTTCCTCCAAACACGGCGAGTTGAGTTCATGCCAAAGAGCTCAATTTTTGTCTCATCTGACCACAGCACCTTCTCCCAATCACTCTCGGCATCATCCAGGTGTTCACTGGCAAACTTCAGACGGGCCGTCACATGTGCCTTCCGGAGCAGGGGGACCTTGCGGGCACTGCAGGATTGCAATCCGTTATGTCGTAATGTGTTACCAATGGTTTTCGTGGTGACAGTGGTCCCAGCTGCCTTGAGATCATTGACAAGTTCCCCCCTTGTAGTTGTAGGCTGATTTCTAACCTTCCTCATGATCAAGGATACCCCACGAGGTGAGATTTTGCGTGGAGCCCCAGATCTTTGTCGATTGACAGTCATTTTGTACTTCTTCCATTTTCTTACTATGGCACCAACAGTTGTCTCCTTCTCGCCCAGCGTCTTACTGATGGTTTTGTAGCCCATTCCAGCCTTGTGCAGGTGTATGATCTTGTCCCTGACATCCTTAGACAGCTCCTTGCTCTTGGCCATTTTGTAGAGGTTAGAGTCTGACTGATTCACTGAGTCTGTGGACAGGTGTCTTTCATACAGGTGACCATTGCCGACAGCTGTCTGTCATGCAGGTAACGAGTTGATTTGGAGCATCTACCTGGTCTGTAGGGGCCAGATCTCTTACTGGTTGGTGGGGGATCAAATACTTATTTCCCTCTGCAGAATGCAAATAAATTCATATACTTTCCACAATGTGATTTTCCGGATTTAATTTGTGATGTGCTATCTCTCACTGTTACCAATAACCTACCCTTCAATTATGGGCTGCTCATGTCTTTGTCAGTGGGCAAACTTACAAAATCAGCAAGGGATCAAATACTTATTTCCACCACTGTACATAAATAAAAAACTACAGATAAAAATTCCTTCCATCAGAGCTCAGGCTGATTTATTAATGTCATTGCTAGAGAATGACACGGGGACAAAGTTTGTCTCCGTCCCCGCCCCATCTCCGTGGGTTCTGTGTCCGTCCCCACCCCATCCCCGCAGGTTCTGTCTCCATCCCCGCTCTGTCCCTGCAGGTTCTGTCCCTGCCCCCGTCACTGTGGGCTCTGTCCTTATCTGCAGAAGCCTTGAACACTTATGATTTTATATTTAAATCGTTTTATTAAAATATAAAAAGGAACAATATGCTGTGCAACTGTTGTGTAGAAATTACAAATAGAATAACAATGAGCAGCTATAATAACCCTCCTTCCCACCACCACCCTCTACCCTTCCAACCCCAACAATAGGTGATTTCTACTACACCAAGGAATCCTAATTCACACTGTTAAAATGTCCAGGGGAAAAATATGCCCTATAAAGCACTGTTATGTTTTTTAAATCTGTGGATAAATAAGAAATCATCAATAATCTCAGGATTGAATCTAGCTCTCCTGTCTTCCACAGTCCTTCCTGGAATAGAAGTTGTCTTCTTAGAAGATGTGCTGGTAGCAGGATGTACAGGATCCCCCATGCAAAGTTTGCTAGTTGTGGCCAGTATGTTTGCTTGTTTTTCCAAAAAATAAAAATATCTTTGTAGGCATCACTTAAACATAAATAACAGTCCAGTTCATTAACAGGCTTCAACATAGAAAATGACAAGGGGACAAAGTTTGGCCCCTGTCCCCATCCCTGTGGGATCTTGCCAGATACTTGTGACCTGGATTGGTCACTGTTGGAAACAGAATGCTGGGCTTGATGGACCTTCAGGCTGTCCCAGTATGGCAACACTTATGTACTACAAGCAGGAATCTCAGTTTTAGACAGATATACAGCAAGATGGTTAGCAGTCATCCACTTGTAAATCTCCTGGAGACATGCTGTCGCCCTAACAAAAGCATCACCCCAGGGTCCAGAAAAAGGAAACACAAATAAAAGAATACCATCAACATACAGTCTGTAATAAATATCTAAGAAGTTCTACAATTATGTACAAAATGGTCACAGATAGACATTAATTCCTTTATTTTCAAAATTTTATTTATTTATTTGTTACATTTGTATCCCACATTTTCCCACCTATTTGCAGGCTCAATGTGGCTTACATAGTGCCGGAAAGGCGTTCGCCAATTCCAGTATGGACAAATACAGTAATGTTGTGGTAGAATAAGGTTCATATGTACAGACACATTAGGGAACCGTAGAGAGGAAGAGAATCATAGAGAGGAAGATTTCTTATATGTCCATTACGAAATTGGTTTCGTTGTGTTGCAGGGTACAGGCATTTAAGTTGGGTCGGTAGGGTATTTATTTATTTATTTATTTATTGCATTTGTATCCCACATTTTCCCACCTCTTTGCAGACTCAATGTGGCTTACAATACATCAAGAATAGTAGAAATATATTAGAAAATAGACATTTAGTATTACAGAAGGATCTTGGGCAACATGATAATGATAAAACAAGATAAGTATAACAAGCAGATATTGTAAGACAGTTCTGAATATATGTGGAGGATTTGTGTGTGTTCACATTGGTTGATCTTTGTGGTATGCCTTGTTAAAGAGATGGGTCTTCAGCAGTTCGCAGAAGTTAAAAAAAAAGGGTATGCCTTTTTGAACAGGTTAGTTTTTTTTTTTTATTATTATGCTTTTAAAATTTTTTACAAGCCATATACAAACTTGTACAGGTAATTCGGAACCATATTTTTATACAATAAAGTAACTTCAAAATAATTATATTATCCTTGTTAGACCACAATGACTAAGATCACGTGAAAAAGAAAATTTAACAGGAGAAGTCTTTAAAAGGAAAAACAAAACAAAGCACTATATAGCTTAGCACACATCTATCCATTCTAAATATTATCTCAGCATTGGTACTAACCAGCAGTCAACTTCTTAATTTTAACAAATTCACTAAGATGTTCAGGTTGGAAAAATACATATTTTATCCCTAGGTACTTAACCACACATTTACAAGGATAATTAAGGTAAAAGAATGCCCCCAAGGCTAAAATTTCAGCCCTAAGAGAAAGAAAAGCTTTCCTTCTCTCTTGTGTAGATTTAGTTACGTCTGGGAACATCCATACCTTCTTACCTAGGAAAAGTACATGTGTGTTTCTGAAATATAATCATTTAAGCGCTTCCAAGTCCTGCTCAAACACAAAGGATACTAATAAAGTCCATCTTTCCGAATCTGCAGTCATAGAGGTCTCTAGAAGATCAGTCAAATTAAGAATATTTTTGTTTTGAGTTGGTAATGTAGTTATCTCAGAACCAGATTGTAAATTGTCTGATTTCTTTGGCTGTATATAGTAAATCTTGGCTATTGGAGGAAACATTTCTGGAGTATAATGCAAAATTTCAGATAAATATTTCTTGAATGCGTCAAGTGGACTAACCTCCGCGGACTTTGGGAAATTTAAGAAACGCAATGTTAATCTATGGTGAAAATTTTCAATCTGTTCTATTTTTTGGTGGGTAAATAACCTATCTTTAACTGTTGTTCACTTGAATTCTTGCAAAGTTTTCACTTCTTGTTTTAACTCCGTTACTTGCTGTTGGAAATCTTGTTTTATATTTTCCACGCTACTAGTTAGTACATCCATTTTACTTACAAGAGTTGAAACTTCTTTTGTGGAATTGGCTACTGATAGGTCCAAACGCTGGAGAGTCCCAAATACTCTCCAGCGTCACCTCCCCAGGTTTGATGCCCTGAACTCTCGGTTCAAGAGGAGAAAGAACTCTCTTCTCTCCGTCGGTCTTCACCGCTTCCACGCCTCGATTCAAGGGCCCTTGCGCAACCAATTCCGGTCCCAGGGAACCCCTTTGAAAGCAGCGTCCTTCGGGCTGGGGTGGTGGCTCGAGTTCCGGGGGAGATAGAGTAACATCAAGTCCCAGGCTCTCTTGGTCTCCTCCCAGAGAAGCAGCGGGAGTGCCCCCGGATATTGGAGTAGATGAGATTGTGGAGTATCTCTCCATTGTTTGTTGCCCAACGGGGGGTCTGGGCGTCGAGGCAACACCCCTGACCAACCCTTTCCGTTTAGTGTGAGGCATTTCAGCAAGGTAAGAGTTTCTTTTTGGCAAACAAAGTTCGGGAGTTTACAAGCCACGATCTAATGTGCCGCCATCTTGTCACGTGATCTGAACAGGTTAGTTTTTAATGATTTCCGGAAGTTTAGGTGATCATAAGTTGTTTTCACGGCTTTTGGTAATGCATTACATAGTTATGTTCTTATTTAGGAAAAGCTGGATGCGTAGGTTGATTTTATTTGAGTCCTTTGCAGCTTGGGTAGTGGAGATTTAGGTATGTTCGTGTTGATCCTGTTGTGTTTCTGGTTGGTAGATCTATGAGGTCTGTCATGTATCCCGGGGCTTCGCCGTATCTGACAATATTCAGCAGGAGATAGCTGGCTGTCTGCCACTGAATATTGCTGGTTAGCACTTAGCAGATAGCCGGTTATATTGTGCGATATAACCGGGTATCCGCCGATTTTCAGCGCATCACCAGTTATGTTTGGCAGCCAAATCTGGCCGCGTCAATAGCAGGTCTGTCTTTGGCTGGTTTCAACTTAGCTGGCCAGCACTAAATATCGACTTGGCCAGCTGAGATGAAACCAGCCAAAAGTAAACCAGATATTCCAACGACGGTCACCAGAAACGGAAGAGGTCTGAATATCGGCCCCCTAAGGGCCACATTCTATATATGCCGTCTGAAAATTCCACAGGGGAAAAAAATAATTATGCCTAGGCGTATTCTGTAAAGTACGCCAACGTTTTATAGAATATGCCTAAAGTTCCGTGTGGTTTATAGAATACGACCGGTGTCCATCCACACGACTACATTTAGTCTTGGCCAGTTACGCCAAGTAAAACTTGGAGTCAATACTCACACCTAAATTATGTGCGGATGGGGCATGTTCTATGACAATGCGCATAGATTTTAGGAACGCCCATGACACACCTGTGGCCATGCCCCCTTCCAACTATGTGACTTAGAATTTAAGCGCATCACGTTACAGAACACGCTTAGACAGTTGTGCGCGTAAATTCTAACTGATGCCAATTAGTGTCAGTAATTGCTTGTTAAGTGGCAATTATCAGCGCTGATTGGCTTGTTAACAAGTTGAGCGTGCAAATACAGAATACGACCGGATTTGCATGCACAAATTTAGTCACACTGTATAGAATCTGGGGGTAAGCGCTAGATTCAGTAAATGGCACCCAAATTTGGATGCCGATAAAATTGAGCGCTGAGCGCTATTCTATAAACAGTGTCTGAGTCGGGCACTGTTTCTAGAAAGGTGTATAGCACCAGGATCCGTGGACAGCTTTGGGCACGAGGATTTACACCAACTGAATCCTGGGGCCTGGGGCAAGACACAGCTGGGCCTGGGGCAAGACTGGACTGCTGGGCAGTGTGCATCCCTGGGCTGCCGCTGCTTCCCCCACCCCTGCCACCCCCACCCACCCCTTTCTGTCTCTGAGTCACTGCTGTGCTGCTCCCTCGCTCTGTCTTCTCCTGCTCCAGTGCTCCGGGTTCTGGGTGGCACGCAGGAACAGGAAAGGACAGACCAGGAAGCAGGCAGGAAGAAGCTTGCCATCGCCAGGCCCCAGCCCGAGTCCCTCCTTGGAGGCTGGGCCCAGGGAATTTGCCCCCCCCTGCCCCCCCCCCCCCCTCAGCAGCACTGGATCCTCTGAATTCTAAAATACTACTTGAGGGGGCATATGATGAAGTTAAGATGAAATAGGCTTAGGAGGAATCTAAGAAAGTAGTCGTTCACAGAAAGGGTGGTGGAAGTGTGGAAAGGCCTCCCGATGGAGGTCGTGGACACGAGGACTGTGTCAGAATCTGCAAAGGAGCTGTGGCCATGGGAGTGGCATGGTCAGGTTAGGGTCGTTTAATTGAAGAAGGAGCCAATTTGCGCCAATAGGATTTGTGTATGCATCTTGCTAGGTGCTATGCTGTAAAATGTGGGACAGGCATGTGGGACCCCTTAGGAAAAGGAAGAGTTAGTGGTTACGGAGGATGGGCAGACTGGATGGGCCATTTGGCCCTTATCTGCCATCTTGTTTCTATGTTTCTATTTTTAGTGAATGTCCCAACCTGCTCATGCTCTTCCCATGGCCACACCCCATTTAAAGCTACGAGCTAAAAATTTTGTGCATGCATTTTTATAGAATAGCACCTAGCAAGATGCGCACACAAATCCTAATTGAGATTGTCAGGTCCTTCATAAGTACATAAGTGTTACCACACTGGGACAGACCAAAGGTCCATCGAGCCCAGCATCCTGTTTCCAACAGTGGCCAATCCAGGTCACAAATACCTGGCAGAAACCCAAAGAGTTAGCAACATTCCATGTAGAACCCCAAAGAATATCAATATTCTGGAATCCTGAAGAGTAACAAAGATTCTAGAATTCTAAAGAATAACAAGATTCCATGCAGAATTTCAAAGTGTAGCAACATTCCACATGGAACCTCAAAGAGTAGCAAGATTCCATTCAGAATCCCAAGTACATGGCATACTGGGAAAGACCAAAGGTCCATCAAGCCCAGCATCCTGTTTTCAACAGTGGCCAATCGAGGTCACAAATACCTGGCAAGATCCCGAAAAAGTTTGATACATTTTATGCTGCTTATCCCAGAAATCAGCAGTGGATTTTCTCCAAGTCATTTTAATAATGGTCTATGGACTTTTCCTTTAGGAAGCCGCCCAAACAGGTCACCACACAAAATGAGGCAACAAGGTGTGGCTGAAATCTATCACACTCTGAAGAACTCCTCTTGAATTCCATCTTCCCCCACACACTCTGGCAATTAAATGGGGAAAAATACAGTGACCTTAAAGAGAAATATGCCCTGGTGGAATTAATGTGGAAATAGACCTGCCCCTTCTTCAGGTTGGAATCAGTGTGTGCAGTGTTAAAGGAGATCTGTCCATGTCTCGGCTGCATAAAACCCTATCTCTGTCCTTGCAGCATTCTCACAGTTAGCGTGAACAGAGATAGCACTGATTTAAATCTTTCACACAAAGTGGAGCAATCTCACATCATGAGTTCACTTCGCCAGATGTTCAACACTGAGACTTTAACGATTGCATCAACCAAGGCCTGAACAGGTCTAAATCTGGACTTTCAGTCTCCCTCGGCCCCCTCACCCAAAAATCTCCACAATGTACAAATACATCATGTATAAATTCCTTCCGTGCTGTTCGCTTTCAGTTTCTGAGGTTCCTCTTTCTACGTCTCCATCCCCTGGTCTCTGTGGTTTCCTACAATCAATCTGGTGCTGGGCTGTGCCTGGCCGCCCACATTCACACAGGATCCCATCGCTGACACAAAGACTGGGAGGAGGAGGCCCCCTCACCAAGGAGACTTCACAAAACAGAGGAGATAGGGGAATCCACGCTGAAAAAGGATCTCCCACGATGTAATTTCTCCTCCACCCTGAACTTTGCTAAAAGTCTCAAAATCTGGAAGGGGGCCAAACCAAGAAAGAACCCAACTCTCTTGACATTCAGGACCAGATTATATATATGGCGCTTTAAAATCCACGTGGAAAACATTTCTGCCTAAGGGCGTCTTTTACTAAGGCACGCTCACGTTTTTAGCGCGCGCTAAAATTGTGGTTGCGCTAAACGTTAGAGACACCCATAGGAATGCATTGGCATCACTAACATTTAGCATGCTCACAATTTTAGCATGCGCCAAAAACGTGAGCGCACCTTAGTAAAATACCCTCTAAGTGTATTCTATAAGAATAAAAATACTAGGACTAGGGGGCATGTGATGAAGCTACAAAGTAGTAAATTTAATACGAATCGGAGAAAATATTTCTTCATTCAACGTGTAATTAAACTCTGGAATTCATTGCCAGAGAATGTAGTAAAGATGATTAGCTTAGCAGGGTTTTAAAAGGTTTTGGATAATTTCCTAAAAGAAAAGTCCATAAGCCATTATTAAGATGGACTTGGGAAAATCCACTGCTTATTTCTAAAATAAGCAGCATAAAATATATTGTACTGTTTTGGGATCTTGCCAGGTTTTTGTGACCTGGATTGGCCACTGTTGGAAACAGGATACTGGGCTTGATGGACCTTTAGTTTGTCCCAGTATGGCTATTCTTTGTTCTTATGTTAAGCTCCTTCATTTGTGTCCAGGGAGGGACAATTCATATTCTGTTTGGTACCCACAATCATTTTGAGAACTTGGTGCCTTTGAGATTTTTTTTAGCGTGATATATTGGGAGCTCCCCTCTGCAGATCAGGGAGGCAGGGGAGTCCCCCACTTCGGATGACCCCACTCTTGATTGGGACATGGGACAGCCCCAGCTGCTGACAGAGGTGTTGTGATGGATGGGTTGTGGGAGAGGAGAGGCTGGGTGAACTGGAGATGAAATCAAAAGATATAGATATGTGGAAGGAAGAAGAGAGGATGTGATAGCAGAGCAGAGGAGTTGATGACCAAGTGTGATATACATGGTAAAATGTGAAACGGAAGCTTGACATAGGCTTTTCTTAAAATACCATCCTTATGATGAATGGAGCAACTTTGAAATGTTCCTTTTCTCACTAATGCACTGGCAGAGTTACTACTACTACTTATCATTTCTATAGTGCTACTAGATGTACGCAACGCTGTACATTTAAATAAGAAGATACAGTCCCTGCTCCACAGAGCTTACAATCTAATCAAGACAAACAAATAGGACAAGTAAGGGATAAGGACAAAGGGTAGTAAGATTCCATGCAGAATCCCAAAGAGTAGCAACATTCCAGAATCCCAAAGAGTAGCAACATTCTGTGCAGAACCCTGAAGAGTAGCAAGATTCCGGAATCCCAAAGAGTAGCAACATTCTGTCCAGAATTCCAAAGAGTAGCAACATTCCGGAATCCCAAACACTACTACTACTACATATCATTTCTATAGCGCTACTGGACGTACGCAGTGCTGTACACTGGGCTAGAAGAGACAATCCCTGCTCCACAGAGCTTACAATCTAATCAGGACAAACAGGACAAATAAGGGAAAAGGGAATTACTAAGGTGAGGATGATGTAACATGGGTACTGAACAACTGAGTAAATGTTGTGTGTGGAACTCAGTAAGCAGGAATGAGGTGCATTGTCAGAGTATGTCTAAATGTACTGGAATAACAGGGGGAGCTGCAGTGCAGGAGTGAAGTGCATTGGCTGAACTGTATGTTTTCCCTATAGCTGGGAAGGACTCTGGAATCGTAGTCAAATTATCGGGTCTAGGGACATGTCAAGTCTTATGCAGCCGAAGCGCAAGGTGAATGCTTAGTCTAGTCTGCTGCCATCCAGCGGGGGCAGTTCAGGAGCTCACTGGTATTCCTGACTGGAACTCTTAGCTGACTCTCTGGAGCAGGTGACTGGGAAGGTAGCCAGCAGTGGGGAGACACTCACCGTGCTGGCATCTAAAATTCAACTCAGCAAAGGCACTGTGTGTAGAGGAGACAGTGGCAGAACCATTATAGAAAAAATATGTTTATGTGCTTACATTCGTCAGCATTGCTGCCACCGACCACTAGGAAAAATGGGTAAGGCTGCCGAGGGATTACTGAGGAAATATATGTCAGCTGCCAGAAACAGCGCGTGACTTCTTATCTAGGCCATTTTTGTCATCTAGCTGTGCCATCTTGGGTAGCTGAATATGCCAAGAACAGAAATCTTGAAAACCCGACTGGGTTGCGGCCCTCAAGGACCAAAGTTGCCCAACCCTGGCTTGACTGAACCCCAAGGGAACAGGGATCAGTAGTGGAGATCCCACAGAGGAGAGAATGTGCTTCTGAGTTCCAATCCCAGCGGGGAAGGCAGGTGGAGCAGCAAAGAGTGAGTTCAGGTGCGTAACTCAATGTGAAGGAAGGGGTAGAAGCTTAGCCCCAGTGAATCCTGCTTGCCTCATTCCAGGAGCATTGACAAAATACCAGCACTGGTTTAAGGAGCAATGCTCAGGAGGGGATTTGCACCCTCCACATCCAAGAGTCTGCTGGAGGGGTTATGCCAGTGTCCTCTCGGATCTCTTTTAAACTGGCATGTATGTCTCGACTCCTCTATTTTCCATCATTATTGGGGGTCAGATATAAAAAGTCCTTGGAATTATCCTTTCCTTATCAGGTCGTTAAATCATGGCGTTCTTTAAATACTTCTCTTAACCAATTTCTACGTATCGGTCTTTTCACAAAAGTTTGAAGACTTACCTTTTTCAAAAATTGTACAGTTAGTCTTGATATTATGATTATTTTGTTTCTGTCTTAATATTACAACCCGCTTTGAACCAGAATTCTGGAAGTTGGCGGGTTATAAAACTTATGTCATATCATATCATGCCAGGAGGACAGAATGAGAATGCCCAAACTGTGAGTAATCTGGGCACATTTTGTCATTAACTTCCTTCTTATGGACTACATGATTGATTGTGTTCATTAGTCTGTTATTATACTTTTTGTTTTGTTTTGGGAGTGCCCAATAAATGGATGTTTTCATATAATCTATTCATAGATGCTGGCTTTCCTGTCAGCTTTGGAGGTCAGTACAGGCCTGAACGTGAATGAGAGAGTAGTTTCAGCCCTCTCCAGGGACCCTTTATTATCCGGTCTTTTAGTTGTTATTGTACTTGCAGCCTGCCAAATATAGAGAGAGACAGAGGTCCATAAAGGATAAGATAAAATGAGATAGAGTACCAACAACTACAAAAAAAAAGTTAAAAGTTGCAAAAAAAAAAAAAGTTAAAATTTGTAAAAGAAATAAATCATAAAAGACCCTTAAAATGATAAATATAAATGATTAAAAAAAAAACTAAAAATGTATACACATATCAATTAAAAGCATTGAACAGCACTATTCAAAATCAAATTATACATCTGCATAGATACCAAGTAGACGGGGGGGGGGGGGGGGGGGGGGGGGGGAGGGGGGGGACAGCAACCAGTTTGTCACACCCACTTTTCAGTCATCAAAAATGACAGCCAACAGGATCTACAGTTGTGGTTAAACTGTACCCAATTAAAAACATTTTAAGGGTCTGTTATGACTTATTTATTTTGCAACTTTTAATTAAAGGGCATAAGTGTTTTGGTGAGTCTGCTATCTTGTTTCATCATCCAGCCCGCCAGATGGCCCCAGGGGATATTTCTGAATGTTGGTCCCCTGCAAAGTCTGCCAGACAGGCCTGGCTACATAAGCGAATTATTACTAGGGAATGGGCAACCCGAAAATTTCCACTTCATATCATTTCCTTTGTGGTTCCTAAAATATTTGTTTTATTTGTTTTCATTTGGCTATTATGTCATCACTGGAGTAGAGAGTTGCATGGTGACAGAAATTTCACCCATCCCTGCTCGTCCCCACTGGAATCTATCCCATATCCACCCCTACCTGCTAAGATCCATTCCATCCCCACCCATCCCCATCTCTACCTGCAGGTACTTCCTTCAGTACCCCACTCAAACTTTCCTCTACCCCATTTCCTCCTGATCCCAACAGCCTCCAGCCTCCCTCCTGGGAATGAGTTCCGCATTTTAGTTTTTCAGCGGTATTCACTATTCAACCAATGAGGGTTCCAAACCTTAGTTTGGTGTTCTGGTTGCTTCTCTGGGCACTCCAAGCCTTATCCTGGTGTTGCCAGAGATTTTGACTATAGTCCTGCAGGAAACTCATAGCAACTTCTCAGGGCCACTGAAAGACTGAGCCGGGCTGCCACCGCCCCCCCCCCCCCGAGGCCGCTGCCGCCCCCCCCCCCAATCGCTACTCAGACTGCCAGTGCCACAGTCCCCGGTCTCCACCCACCCACCCCCAGCTCCGTCGACAGCCCCCCTCCGTCCGCCACCAGGCCTCCTGCATTCAAATCGGCAGCTATCACCTCCATGTGAAAGTGCAACAGCAGATCGCCTCCCTTCGGGCCTTCCCTCCCTGTGTCCCGCCCTCGCGGAAACAGGAAATTACATCAGACAAGGGCAGGACACAGGGAGGGAAGGCCTGAAGGGAGGCGATCTGCCACTGTGCTTTCACACGGAGGTGAGGTGCTGTCAATTTGAATGCAGGGGGCCTGGTGGCGGATGGAGAGGGGCTGTCGACGGAGGCGAGGGCGGGCGGGTGAGACCAGGGACTGCGGCACCGCGCCCCTCTTGGAGGCCCAGGCCCGGGGAATTTTGTCCCCCATGCCCCCCCCCCCCCCTCGGCAGCCCTGCAACTTCTTCCATCCCTGCAGAGATCTCACAGACCTGGAAGTCAGATCTGCGGGATTCCCACAATCCCCATTCTCATGCGTCTCTCTATATGGGAGCAAAGTCGTTGAGTGCGCACTCTTTCCCCGATAGTGTGTACATGGACAGTGGTTCATTGTGTACACAATTGTTTAGATGGGCACTCTATCGGATAAGTGTGTATATCCTTTCGAAAGACAATGTACAAAGGTACAAAGAAGGGTGACAAAAATGATAACGGGGATGGGACGACTTCCCTATGAAGAAAGGCTGAAGCGACTAGGGCTCTTCAGCTTGGAGAAAGGATGGCTGAGGGGAGATATGATAGAGGTCTATAAAATAATGAGTGGAGTGGAACAGTGAACCGTTTGTTTACTCTTTCCAAAAATACTAGGACTAGGGGGCATGCGATGAAGCTATAAAATAGTAAATTTAATACGAGTTGGAGAAACGTGTTCTTCATTCAACATGTAATTAAACTCTGGAATTCGGTGCCACAGAATGTGGTAAAGGCGGTTAGCTTTGCGGGGTTTAAAAAAAGGTCTGGACGGCTTCCTCAAGGAAAAGTCCATAGACCATTATTAAATTGATTTGGGGAAAATCTACTGCTTATTTCTGAGATAAGCAGCATAAAATGTATTCAACTTTTCGGGATCTTGCCAGGTATTTGTGACCTGGATTGGCCACTTTTGGAAACAGGATGCTGGGCTTGATGGACCTTTGATCTGTCCCAGTGTGGCAATACTTATGTACTTATTACAGGCAAATGAAAATCACAAAATGTGTTTTCTCTGCCAATTTTTGTTTATTAACAACATACAATGACGGCACATCCTTAGTTATTACTAAGCAGCCTGCCAGACAGACCCAGCTGCTGTTCTTATTCCTATTTCCATTTCCCGTATCTGTATCCTATACTCATCTTTCTAAACTATCCCCCACTTGCCATTTTCTTTTGGACTCCCATTTCTTTCATGTATGTTTCACTCCATCTTCATCGTGGAATGACGTCTGAGCATGGCGTCCTGGTTCAGGGGCAGAAAGGTGTTATCCAGGTCTCTCCTAATTCTTACAGTGAGTTTGATCCCACTGCAGACCTCCTGCATCAATGAGAATCAGGTACAGAGGGGCTGCGGTTCTCCTTTCTGTTCCTCATATGTACACGTACTGGCACTGAAAATACATTTTACCTAAACTGGTCCTCTATATGTAAGTATTTATTCACCAATTTGGTTGTTTTTAAATGTGTTTGTCTATTTATCCTGTTTTTGTAGTAATTGGTTTTCTTAATTGGTAATTATTTCTTTTGCTATATGTTTTTGATTTAGTTTTACCCCTGATGCAGCCTGTGGGCGAAACGTAGCCATGTCAGGTAAGCGTTTCTAAAAAAAAAACCCACTCCTTTTATTATTACCAAACTAACATTTTCCTCTAGTTTAGTCTTTTGCAAGGCAATCATGGCAAAGGGGCATCAATGTTTGAGGGGGTGGCAGGTAGGAATGGAGCCCCCTCCCACGTTTAACTTGCTTACTGTGACAGCGTCAGGTTCATGCTCACGTCCTGCCTTGCATCATCCCCTCTGGCAGGAAGTTGGAGGGGGCGAGATGTGGCAACACTGGACCGCAGGCCTGCACTAAAAGCCTCATGATGCGGCAGAGGTGCAGCAGCCATGGTGGTGTGGGGGGGGGGGGGGGGGGGGGGGGGGAGATGGAGAAGGAGTGATGAAATGCTGGATGGTGGGGAGGGCACCTTGCTGAACTGACCTGGCCAGTCTCTGGGGAGGAGAAGCCTGCCGTACCAACCCAACATCCCTTGTGATGTTTCTAGGTTATGCTTCTTAAGGAGGAGAGGAGTGGAGGAGTGGCCTAGTGGTTAGGGTGGTGGACTTTGGTCCTGGGGAACTGAGGAACTGAGTTCGATTCCCGCCACAGGCAGCTCCTTGTGACTCTGGGCAAGTCACTTAACCCTCCATTGCCCACTGCATAGAGCCTGCCATGAGTGGGAAAGTGCAGGGTACAAATGTAACAAACAAAAAAAAAGGTCAGTTACCATTTTCTCCTGCACTTATCCACTCCAGGTCTCCACTGCTCTTTCCGTGAAAGAAATATTCCCTGACCCCTCACTCCAAAGTTTCTTTCGCTGATAAAGGCTTGGATCTATCAGGTATATGAAGGCTTCTATGTTCTATCGCATCTTGCATTGTGGTGAAAACTGGTGAGTGAGAGCTGCTACAGGGCAGGAGTGAAGTACACAAGGGCAGAACTGTGGACTGCAGGGCAGAGGAGAGAGGTGTCCACTGACAGAGTTGTGCTCAGAGGTCTCAGTGCTGGAATAGCAGGAGGCTGCAGTGCAGGAATGAGGTACTTATTGACAGCTATGTACAGGGGTCTCAGTGATGGAGTAGCAGGAGGCTGCAGTGCAGGAATGAGGTGCATATTGACAGAGCTGTGCACAGGGGTTTCAGGGCTGGAATACCAGGAGTTCCAGGGCAGGAGTGAGTTAAACACTGACAGATCTGTCTGAGTTGAAAATGGAGAAATATCTGCTGTAACCAGAGACAGTAGAATGGCAAATAAAGTTTTACCATGGGGAAGGCAGGCAGGGCTCGTTGGATCAGTCCTCACCTGGGATGACATGAGGAACATCAATCAGACACGTGCCAGGAAGAGGTGGAAAGTCCCTCAGAGAGTTAGATCTTTCAAATGAAAAAACTTTTCCACTGCTCTGCCCCTCCTTTCACATTCTATGGCACTGGGTCACCACTATCCCTAGAGAGTAACTGTGTATGAACCAGCTTTCAAAGGAAGCTCTGCCCACACCACTGCAGGCAGCCATCTTGGATAGAGAGGTTTTATTTTTCATGGAAATTTTAAAAAAAGGAGAAAAACAGTGGAAACAATGAATAATGATTTTTCCGAGTAAACATCAGGATTTAATCTAGTGGACGGAAGCGAAAAAACAAATTAAGCCAGAATGGCTTATCCACCCCTTTTCCTCACTCCCTATTGCTCATTTCACCCAGGGTTGGCCCAAAGGTATCTGATGTGTAATGGATATCAGACGCCCTGAACAGACCTTCTGTTACCACCCCTCTCGGCTGGACTGTAGTGATGTGCTCCCAGATACCTGATTGTTGTAGTCCTGGCGAATATCCAGGGAACACACACTCACAGCCGAGGGAGTGGAACAAATAAACTAACCTCGTCCTTTACTCTCAAAGAATAAAGGAGGAAAAGAAGCTAAATTTAGGATTTGTTCCTGAAATGGAAGGACCAAACTTTCAGATTTGCAAATTATCTTTCTCTTTATTGAATACAAATGCAAACAAATTTTCATTCAAATAAACTCAAATTCACAATTAGTGTGTGGCTTAATAGAACTGCAATAACATATTCAACATTCAAATGTAGTTTTACATGTATACCCTTAACTTTTTCTGTTTCTTTCAACAAAATCACCTAAAAAGGCAGAAAAGAACCTTGTCAGATAAATATTTAAATTGTCTTTTTATCAAAATCAGATATTTGTTTCTATATTCTTTCCTTGCTATTGATGTCAGAATTTGAGTCTTTATGGGTATTATGGATGTTTGTGCAAGGATCTCACTTGAACCCAGAACATTTAGGCAAATCAGGAAAACGTGGATTTTTTTGTATTTGATGTTGTTCTGTTCTTTAGTTTTCCCTTAAAATGTTGTAAACCAAAAAAAAACTATATGTCCTTCAACACCCTTTGCCAATGTCACTTTGCTGTGGTTGAATGCGTTGGAGCTCAGCCGGAACCCTTCAGAGGATAATTCACCGATCTCTTCTCCCTAAACCTCACTTATAAAGAAAATAATCAGGGAAACAAAATCTTAAACTCCCTGCTTGTCCAGGAACTGACTCCACTCTGGTGACAATTAATCAGTTCTCAATACTGTGGGCACATTCTCTAATTGAAATAAAATAAGTTAAAGGAATACTCACTTCACAGCCTATTTCTCACTGTTAATTCTCTATTATAAACTGTTGCAGAAGGCTTTTGCACTGCATTCAGGGATCTCACACAGTAACCCATTCCATATTCAAATAGTAATACAACATTCTATCTCACAGATTTCACATAAAAACATAACATTTCCCTGCACAGCTATCAGATCAATCTGGAGAATACAGCACACTCATACAAAAGCAGTGCTTAATCTGCCACCTGACCAACCTTGCACTGAACTCAGAGCACTCACAAACAACCCACTTTTCCCCACAGACACAGCCTAATAGCTTCTTTCTCCAAATAACAGATTCACCTTCAATTTCCCCTTAATCATTCTTTAAATTCTAGCACATTTCTTTCCCTAAAACCCTTATAGTTTCTCTCACTTAGTATAACTACCAGCAGAAATCACAGTCTCCCACACTCCTGTGTCTCAACTGTTTTTCCCTCTTCTAAAAAGAGTAGGCAGCCATGTGTCCACTTAATACCTTAGCATACAGACTCTCATTCCACAAAATTGTAACTCACTTTTTATCTCTTGGAACCCAGTTCTATCTCTGAAAGAACACTCTTCACACTCACCTCAGCTCACTTTCAATATCAAAGTACCCTTTTTCAATGTCACATTTCACTTTAAGCTCATAAAATATACTGGTTTTTTCTTACATTTCACACACTCAGCATACGTTTCTCTCCCAGTCATTCACTGCTCTGGTCTTCAGTTCACTCAGCAGTCTCCCTGGCAACTCACCCCCCCCTAGAGGAACATTTGACATCACTCAACCAATCAGTTTGTCAGAGAAAGACAGGTTTTTTTTCTCTGATCTGTTTAGAATCTTGGCTGCTATCCCTCCCCCACACGGTTGCCAGATGGGCAGTTTTCCTGCCCAATTGGGCGGTTTTCCACAACCCGCCGTGGGAAACTTTTGCCCGCAGCGGGTTGCGGTTTTTTGGGCTCGTTTTGCTTATTCTGTGCGGGTTTTGGGGCAGTTTTTCGGCTGGCGGGGGGGTGGGGCTAATGGCATCAGAGGCGGGGTTTGTGACGTTTTGGGCGGGGTTTGCTGACATTTTGGGCAGGGCGATGATGGTGGGGGCGGGCTGATGACAGCGGGGGCGGGGTGATGACGGAAGGGGTGGGGCTAATGACGGCGGGGGCGTGGGTGATGACGGAAGGGGCAGGGTTGATGACGCGGGGGGTGGGGTGTGTGTGGTTTTTGGGCGGGTTTTTGACGGTTTTGTGTGGGAATTTTTTTTTTAATCTGGCAACCCTGCTCCCCCATAGAAGTTACTGCAAAACTTCCTATATAGAGAGTTTCAAAGTCAATTTTAACCTGACTTGTACCCAAAACAGCAAGGAACATTTTATAGTACAATCCCCACTTAATCATGGTTTATTCCTTGAAAAATAAAACCATATTTAAGAAACAGTGGAGTTAGGTGGAGTTCACCTAACTCCATTAATAATTTCCAAACTAACTTTAAACCTTTTCCAGCCAGCAGCATCCACCAAAACCCTGGAACAGCCCCCACAGAGCCCCAGGAAAAAAAACATTTAATATATGTTACCATATATTACACTTCAGCTGTGTGTTCTCTGTGCCTCAGGAGTGGTAAGGCCTTTCCCCCTTGTGCCAAGTATCCCCCTTTACCCATGAAGTATCCAGCATCTTCCTTCTTCTTTCCTCATGTTCCCTCATGTTCAGCATCTTCCACCTCCCTTCCCTCATGTTCCCTCATGTTCAGCATCTTCCACCTCCCTTCCTTCCGGTGGGCCTACCTCAATCCTTCTAGTACTCACTATCACTGCTGCTATACTGTCCATCCAAATCTTCCCAGGCCTGTAGCTCTATACCAGGTTCTGAAGCATCCACGCAAGCTTAAAGTCTACTATGTCTCACCACCTTAAATTGTGCCATCCTAGGGCCCCAGGCGATGACTTCGACAACTTAAGCATTGAGTTAATGTCTATGGGCCTCATTGCAATGTTGGACACAAACAGCAGAGAAGGCCAAAATTTTGATGTCAGCAGGTCAGGCCTGGCTTGTGGGCCATAGTTTGCCCACCCCTACTCTAGATGGATGTTGTCTTGCCTCTAGGGTGGATAGAGAGGACAGAATGGCTGAAACAAGGAAGTCTCATCTTGGGAGAGAGAGTGATTGAATAATCTTTTCTCACTATTTATTTTCAGTATTGGATACGCCCGTTTCACCAAAACACAATTTCATTCACCCTTCCCCTGGTCTACATAAGTACATAGTACATAAGTATTGCCATACTGGGACAGACCAAAGGTCCATCAAGCCCAGCATCCTGTTTCCAACAGTGGCCAATCCAGGTCACAAATACCTGGCAAAATTCCAAAAAGGAAGGGTCCAAGAAAGCACAAAGGCAGACGGTCTGCAAACTCCAAGATGGAAAACGAAAAAAGAGCAGATCGTGTGAAAGTAAAATGTAATTTATTTAAACAGTATATCAATACTCATGTAAATACAAACAGCCCGACACAGGCCGTGTTTCGCCCAACTGGGCTGCTTCAGGGGCTATGAAAAGATAAAATATATAAATATTGTCTGTTATAATATTACGCATGTAGATAACATATATACTATATATATATACATATACATATACATGTATATACACACACAACAATTATATCGTCTATATAAACATACATATTAAAAATAAATTAAAAATAATACATCATCTAAAATTATATTAAAAGTCCATTTTAATAATGGTCTATTGACTTTAAGAAGCCGCCCAGACCTTTTTAAAACCCTGCTAAGCTAACCGCATTTACCACATTCTCTGGCAACGAATTCCAGAGTTTAATTATACATTGAGTGAAGAAATCTTTCTCCAATTCATTTAAAATTTTCTACTTTGCAGCTTCATCGCATGCCCCCTAGTCCTAGTATTTTTTGGAAAGAGAAAACAAGCGATTCACGTATATCTGTTCCACTCCACTCATTATTTTATAGACATCTATCATATCTCCCCTCAACCGTCTTTTCTCCAAGCTGAAGAGCCCTAGCTGCTTTAGCCTTTCCTCATAGGGAAGTCGTCCCATCCCCTTTATCATTTTTGTCGCCCTTCTCTGCACCTTTTCTAGTTCCACTATACCTCAATCCCCAAAATCTCTTCAGGAAACAGCTGAAACAATGAAGTCTTCTCGGGAGAGGGAGTGATTGAAAAATCCAGACTCTTGCACTATACCACATCTCAGATTGTCTGATTCTGTACAGGGGAACCTTCCTTTTGGGTTGTGAAAGATCACCAGGACATGAAATCTTTGGAAGGCTTCTCATCTGGATCCGGAAACCTCAGCAATGGTACTTATTGGAGATCAGGGTTTCCATGCGTGTGTATTGCATGGGTAGGGACTTCACATCTTGGGACAGAAAAAGGTGGCGAGTGTTCGATGATAACTAGACATCTCTACTACTTCTTATCACTTCTGTAGCACTACTAGACATACACAGCACTGTTCACCAACACATAAGAGACAGTCCCTGCTTGACAGAGCTTGCAATCTATTCAAATAGTAAATTTAATATGAATTGGAGAAAATGTTTCTTCACTCAACATGTAATTAAACTCTGGAATTCGTTGCCAGAGAATGTGATAAAGGCAGTTAGCTTAGCGGGGTTTAAAAAGGGTCTGGACAGCTTCCTAAAGGAAAAGTCCCTAGACCATTATTAAATTGACTTGGGAAAATCCACTGCTTATTTCTGGGATATGCACCATAAAATGTATTGAGCTTTTCTGGGATCTTGCCAGGTACTTGTGACCTGGATTGGCCACTGTTGAAAACAGGATACTGGACTTGATGGACCTATAGTCTGTCCCAGTGTCAGTGGCATAGCAAGGATGGCTGCCACCCAGGGTGGTTCGCCGATGCGCACCACCCTGGGTGCAGCATGACACCCCCCCTCAGCGCATCACCCAAGCATCCCCCCCCCCCCCCGAGTGCATTCTTGCCTGCCGTGTGCACGCCGCTGGGGGGGTGTCGGTTCTGCTGGTTCCCTGCTCCCTCTGCCCCGGAACAAACCTGTTCCCCTGTTCCGGGGCAGAGGGAGCAGGGAACCAGCAGAGCCGACACCCCCCCCCCCCAGCGGCATGCACCTGGGGTGGACCGCCCCCACCGCCCCGCCCTTGCTTCACCACTGCCCAGTGTGGCAATACGTATGTACTTATAAGATCTGCTTAGCAATTGATGGGATCATCTGCAATTTTTCAAGTCAACTTTCTCTTGATTTAAAGGTACCTGGGCTGTTTCTGCCTTTATTACTACCTCTCCATCATCTCCTCTTCAGTTAGGCCGAGCCTGGGAACTGCTCCCTCTGAAACCACTATAACTTCTTTTGAAGTATCCAGGTCTATTGTTCCTTGATCAGAGTTTTCTTTGAAGTTTTCCATCCTCTGCTTTCATGTTTAAAGCAAAGAAGACCTCAGGAACTTCAAGACCTGCTGGGCTGGTTTTTGTGAAGGAGAGTGAGATCATTGTATCTCCAACCAGTAGGAGTAGGGGTCTAAAGAAAGGGGAAAGGGGATGGGATTTGATATACTGCCTTTCTGTGGTTACAATCAAAGTGGCTTACATATTATAAACATATTATGTCCCCGTCCCCGCCCCATCTCCGTGGGTTCTGTCTCCGTCCCCACCCCATCCCTGCAGGCCCTGTCTCCGTCCCTGCCATGTCCCCACAGGTTCTATCCCCATCCCCGTGGGCTCTATTCTCATCTGAATAAGGAACAATATGCTGTGCAACTCTTGTGTATAAATCACAAATAGAAAACAATAATAACAATGAGCAACTATAAAAACCCTCCTCACCAGCACCCTCTACCCTTCCAACCCCAACAATATGTGATTTCTACTACACCAAGGAATCCTAATCCACCCCTTTAAAATGTCCAGGGGTACAAAATACAACCCGTTCCGTATGCCCTAGAGGGGAGAAATATGTCCTATGAAGCAGTGTTATGATTTTTCTAAATCTGTGAATGAATAAGTCATCAACAATCTCAGGATTGAGTCTAGCTCTCCTGTCTTCCACAGTCCTTCCTGCAATGGAAGATTAGAAGATGTGCTGGTAGCAGGATGTACAGGATCCCCCATGCAAATTTTGCTAGTTCTGGCCAGCATGTTTGCTTGTTTTTCCAAAAAAATCAACAGGCTTCAAAGTAGAAAGTGACACAGGGACAAGTCCTCAAGGACTTTGTTCCTATCCCTGCCCCGTCCCCATGGATTCTATCCCCATCCCCACCCCATCCCCGTGGAATCTGTCCCCTTGGGATCTGTCCCCGCCCCATCCCCTCGGGCTCCTTCTCCATCCCCATCCCCGCGGTTACTGCGGATCCCCGTCCCTGTGTCATTTTTTAAATGTATTCCCCCCCTCCAGAACTGAACGCTCAAACCCATCTCAATGTACTGAGAGCTACCAGGGGTACATTGTTTATAGTAAATGACGACAGAAAAAGACCTGAGCGGTCCATCCAGTTTGCCCAACACTCACACTTATTATCAAGTTATATCTCCCAGTCCCTCCTTGGGTATACATATTAAGGTCTTCCAGTCTCTTCTTGTACATATTTTGGTGCAAGCCCCATTTTATTTTTCTCCCCTTCCTCTGCAGCCTTTCTTTTTACATCTTCAGCAAGGCACGGCCTCCAAAACTGAACACAATAAATATTACTTGTGATTTACCCAGTAATGTAGTTAGGAATGATGGGGCCCCAGGTTAGGGTTACCACATGGCTCCAGAAAAAGGAGGACAGATTGAGCCCAGGGCTGAGATACTGGGCCGGGCCCGGGACAAGGCCGCCCCCAGGGCCCTGCCCCCACCACTGCTGCCGTCCCCGAGATCACTGCCGCCCCCCCGAGGCCGCAGCATCGCAGTCCCCAGTCTCCACCCACCCACCCCCAGCCCTGTCGACAGCCCCCCTCCATTGCCACTGGGCCGGGCCCCCTGCAGTCAAATCACAGCGCCTCACCTCCGTGTGAGAGTGCAGCGGCAGATCGCCTCCCTTCGGGCCTTCCCTCCGGGCCTTCCCTCCCTGTGTTCTGCCCTCGTGGAAACAGGAAGTTACGTCAGACGAGGGCGGGACATAGGGAGGGAAGGCCCAAAGGGAGGCGATCTGCTGCTGTGCTTTCACACGGAGGTGAGGCGCTGTGATTTGAATGCAGGGGGCCTGGCCCGGTGGCAGATGGAGGGGGGGCTGTCGACGGAGCTGAGGGCGGGCGGGTGAGACCGGGGACTGCGGCGCTGGGCCCCCCTTGGAGGCCCGGGAAATTTTGTCCCTCCTGCCCCCCTCTCGGCGGCCATGATTGAGCCAGTCTGGGTTTGCCATTTTTCAGGGCACCTTAGTAAAACAGCCCCTTAGTGAGTAAAATATTATTAGTAATAATATTGGCTTCTTGATTGGTCCGTGCGGGTCTTTATCTGCCGTCATTTTCTATGTTACTATGTTACCAAAGTGTGACAATCCTGTGATTGTGGTCATTGATCCTGGCTATGAATGACCAGCAACAGTGTGACAATTCTGTAGCTGAGGTCACCTCATTCTGAACAGGGCCCATAACCTCATATTTGCATCCACGGCCTTGGTTGCTGCCTCCGAACACTCCCGAATGGCTCAAGGGTCTGTGCCATGATTTTTCCACGGCTTGTAACAGCACAGCAAAACACATCATGGGACATGTGGAGACCAGATGAGGAAGGTTCTGAGAGCGATACCAAGAAAAATTCCTTCTTTCCACAGCCAACTTCTGGTTTCACTGATGAAGCAACTAGCCCAGGGAGAAAGTGAAAGAAGATATGGCCTCTTCCTGTTTCCTCTGTCAATGACAAATGGAAACAGAAGAGTGAAGTCAGCCTTCAAGATTCACCAAGGCACAGATGCTGCTTTTAGCCACAAGGTGGCGCTGAAGAGCACATTGAATCAGACTAGTCACTTGTTGAACATTACGGGTTTTGTTTGCCCTCGGCCCTCCCCTGTCTTTTTTGTCCCTCTTCGAGTGTGCCCATGCAGTTTAACCCAGAAAATCTGTGTACCCCAAAGAACAGAGAATACATATAAGTCATTAGTGATGTTTATTCGTCTTTAGACAAATTTCACTGGATTTACCTGCAGCTTTGGATTTCTAGATCATTCTTTGTTGGTACATAGACTGTCAGAGATTGGTCAGTCTGGAACAGTTCTTGATAGGGGCATAGCCAGACCTTGCGGTGGGAGGGGGCCAGAGCCCGAGGTGGGGGCACATTTTAGTCTGCCACCCTGCCACCGCCCCCCCCACCGCCTCGCCGCTCCCCCCGCTGCCCTGCCGCTTCCCACCTACTGCTGCAGCAAAGTAGCTTAGCTGGTAGGAGTTCCCAACCCACGCCAGCTGAAGCCTGCCGCGTTGCCTGCCCTGCTCTCTCTTTCTCCTCACGTCCTGCATGCTCCTTTAAGTGAAACAGAGCATGCTAAATTTCACTAAAAGGAGTGTGCAGGACGTGAGGGGGAAGAGAGAGCACGGCAGGCAATGCAGCGGGCCTGGAGACCGGCTCTGGACAAGGCTTCAGATGGTGGGGGTTGGGGACCCCCGCCATCAAAACCAGGGGCCTGGAGGAAATTTGGGGGGGGGCCAGGCCCCCGTGGCCTGGCCCCACATAGCTATGCCACTGGTTCTTGAATGGTTTCAGTCCTTCTTGGCCAACTTTTAAACTCGCTCTACTGTTCGGAAATTGACCTGCGGGGTCCCTAAGGGATCAATTCTTTCATACTTAAAAAATTTTTTTTTAAGTCCACTGGCAACGCTCAGTGGCGTACCAAGGGGGGGGCGGTGGGGGCGGTCCGCCCCGGGTGCACGCCGCTGGGGGGGGGGTGCCGCGCGCCTGTCGGCTCTTCATTTTCATGCTCCCCCTGCCCCAGAACAGGTTACTTCCTGTTCCGGGGCAGAGGGAGCATGGAAACAAAGAGCTGACAGGCGCGCGGCACCCCCCCCCAGCAGCGTGCACCCGGGAGGGGTTCTTTCGCCGGGGGGTCGCGCTGCACCCAGGGGGTTATTTCGCCAAGGGGGGGTCGCGCTGTTCCGGGGGGGGGGGGCGCTGCACTCGGGAGGCGGAGCGCATCGGCGATCCACCTCGGGTGTCAGCGCCCCTAGGAACGCCACTGGCAACGCTAATTCAGTCTTTTAATATTAGAGCCTATTTTTATGCAGATAATATTTTGATTTTGTTCCCAACCTCATCCTTATGTCCGGATGTCCATCTGTTGCAAACATGCCTTCACTCAGTCTCAAACTGGCTTTTTCCACATAAGTTGCTTCTTAACAGGGGCAGACCTAGAGTGGTCTGGGCCCCCCAACCGGCTGACACCTCTCCTTCTGCCACGCTGCTGCCCCCCCCCTAACACCGCAGCTGCTGCCCCCGCTGCCCCCGCTGCCCTGGTCCTATCTGAAGGGCCCTGGTGGTCTGGAGGTCTCTGCAGATGGGCGACGGGAAGCATGTTCTTTCCTGCTCACTGCGCTGCCGCTATTCCCCGTGCCTGCCGGCGCCGTCATGTTTTCAAAATGGCAGCTGAGATTTCCCGCGATAGTCTCGCGGGTCTCAACAGACATCAGCAGGGAGTCTCGGCCACCATTTTTAAAATACGGCGGTGCCGGCAGGCAGGGGGAATAGCGGCAGCGCAGTGAGCAGGAAAGAACATGTTCCCCTCCCCCCCTGTAGAGACCACTAGATCACCAGTGGCATGCCTTTAAAGGTAGGACTGGGGAGGGCTATGATGTGCGGTGGGCATCCGGGCATGGCCTCTGGACCCTCGGGCAGTGCTCGGTTGCTTCTTAACCATGAACAGACAATCAAATGTTTGGTTCTCAGGCTCTGCTCCTCATCCATCCATTGCCCCAATGTTGTTTGGCTTATCATTTACGCCCGTGGAATCTTCTACATATATTGACTCTGCGCTCTCTTTTCATTTTCAGATCTCGAATGTTATTAAACGAGTATTTCCATCTTCGTCATATTCAGTCAATCTGGGATTTTCTCGACTTCTCGGCTATGCACAATCTTTGCACATACATTTGTTATATGTAGACTTGATTATTGTAATACGGTATATGCTGGCATTTCATCTTCACAAGTAAAGTGGCTGCAAACGTTACAGAACTCTGAGATTTGTCTGTTGTGTAGGGCTCGCAGATTTCTCTGTTGTTTTGTTATTTGCATTGGCTACCTATTACTTATGGAATTAGGTTTAAGATCTTACTAAATCAATTCTCCATCCTATCTTTCACGGGTAACAATCCATATACTCCTTCTTGAGCTTTAAGGTCTTTAGATTCACATAGATTAGTACAACGAAAGGCTGAAGCATCTAGGCCTCTTCAGCTTGGAGAAAACACGGCTGAGGGGAGATATGATAGAGGTCTATAAAATAATGAGTGGAGTTGAACGGGTAGATGTTAATCATTTGTTTACTCTTTCCAAAAATACTAGGACTAGGGGGCATGCAATGAAGCTACAAAGTAGTAAATTTAATACAAATTGGAGAAAATTTTTCTTCACTCAATGTGTAATTAAAATCTGGAATTCGTTGCCAGAGAATGTGGTAAATGTTGTCAGCTTAGCGGGGTTTTAAAAAGGTCAGGACAGCTTCCTAAAGAAAAAGTCCATAGACCATTATTAAATTGACTTTGGGAAAATCCACTGCTTAATTCTGGGATAAGCAGCATAAAATGTATTGAATTTTTTTCAGGATCTTGCCAGGTATTTGTGACCTGGATTAGCCACTGTTGGAAACAGGATGCTGGGCTTGATGGGCCTTTGGTCTGTCCCAGTGTGGCAATACTTATGTACTTATGTACCAGGCCTGAAGCAGGCCAGGTTTGAATCCACACGTAATTCTGCATTTTATTTTTTGGCCCCCTTTAATTTGTAGTGAAGAAGCATTTCTTGGATTTAAATCCTCCCTAAAAACCACTACTACTACTACTACCTAACATTTCTAGAGCGCTACTAGGGTTACGCAGCGCTGTACAAATTAACAAAGAAGGACAGTCCCTGCTCAAAGGAGCTTACAATCTAAAGGACGAAATGTCAAGTTGGGGCAGTCTAAATTTACTGAGTAGAGGTGTAGTGGTTAGGTGCCGAAGGTGACATTGAAGAGGTGGGCTTTGAGCAAGGACTTGAAGATGGGCAGGGAGGGGGCCTGGCGTATGGGCTCAGGGAGTTTGTTCCAAGCATGGGGTGAGGCAAGGCAGAAAGGGCGGAGCCTGGAGTTGGCGGTGGTGGAGAAGGGTACTGAGAGGAGGGATTTGTCTTGGGAGCGGAGGTTACGGGTAGGAACGTAAGGGGAGATGAGGGTAGAGAGGTAAGGAGGGGCTGCAGATCGAGTGCATTTGTAGGTTAGTAGGAGAAGCTTGAACTGTATGCGGTACCTGATCGGAAGCCAGTGAAGTGACTTGAGGAGAGGGGTGATAAGAGTATATCGGTCCAGGCGGAAGATAAGACGTGCAGCAGAGTTCTGAATGGACTGAAGGGGGGATAGATGGCTAAGTGGGAGACCAGTGAGGAGTAGGTTGCAGTAGTCAAGGCGAGAGGTAATGAGAGAGTGGATGAGAGTTCGGGTGGTGTGCTCAGAGAGGAAAGGGCGAATTTTGCTAATGTTATAGAGGAACAAGAGACAGGTCTTGGCTATCTGCTGGATATGCGCAGAGAAGGAGAGGGAGGAGTCGAAGATGACACTGAGGTTGCAGGCAGATGAGACGGGGACGATGAGGGTGTTATCAACTGAGATAGAGAGTGGAGGGAGAGGAGAAGTGGGTTTGGGTGGGAAGACAATGAGCTCGGTCTTGGCCATGTTCAGTTTCAGGTGGCGGTTGGACATCCAGGCAGCAATGTCAGATAAGCAGGCCGATACTTTGGCCTGGGTTTCCGCAGTGATGTCTGGTGTGGAGAGATAAAGCTGGGTGTCGTCAGCGTACTAAAAAAACCCACTTTTTTACTGCACCATTTGGCCTATGATTGGAGGTTCGGATGTCTCATATAGTAAAATGGCCTCTAGGTTTGTTACCCGGCTTCCTCTAAAGATTTTCTGCTATTTCTTCTTTCCTCCAGGATCAAACAGGGTTTTTCCTGCTCATTCTCATGAGGGAAGTCTTTGCTTTTTCTCTCTTTAGGAAACTTGCATCTCTGACATTTTTGGATTTGCACAACTCAGGAGAAACTGCTGTAGTGTTTCTCTTCTCCAGAGTTGCTCTGCATGCAGAGTCTGGCTTCATCGAGGGTTTCAGTTCAGTTTTTTGGCCTACACATTTCTATTTATAATTTGTGGTCCCTTATTCCATAGTAACATAGTAAATGACAGCAGATAAAGACCTGAATGGTCGGTCCATCTAGTCTGCCCAACAAGATAAGCTCATTTTGCATGGTATGTGATACTTTATACCCAACTTTGATTTGTCCTTGCCATTCTCAGGGCACAGACCGTAGAAGTCTGCCCAGAACTCTTCTTGTACTAAGTTCTGCAGCTAACTTTGAAGCCCTTTAAAATTTACATTCCAGCCCATCCCTATCTATTCAGACATGATCAGGGCGTAGACCATAGAAGTCTGCCCAGCACTGTTCTTGTACTAAAAGTTCTGAAGATTCTGGAATCCTAAAGAGTTACAAGATTCCAGAATCCCAATTAGTTGCAACATTCCGTGTAGAACCCCAAAGAGTAACATAGTAAATGATGACAGATAAAGACCTGTATGGTCCATCCAGTCTGCCCAACAAGATAAACTCATTTTACATGGTATACGATACTTTATATGTATACCCAAGTTTGATTTGTCCTTGCCGTTCTCAGGGTGTAGACCGTAGAAGTCTGTCCAGCACTGTTCTTGTACTAAAAGTTCTGAAACTAACGTCGAAGCCCCTTAAAATTTACACTCCAGCCCATGATCAGGGCATAGACCATAGAAGTCTGCCCAGCATTGGTTTCGCTTCCCAATTACCGGCGTCATCACCCAATTTCCGCTAAGATTCCATGGATCCATTCCTTCTAAACAGGGTTCCTTTGTGTTTATCCTACACATGTTTGAATTCCATTACAGTTTTCATCTCCACCACTTCCCGCGGGAGGGCATTCCACATATCCACCACCCTCTCAGTGAAAAAATACTTCCTGACGTTACTCCTGAGTCTGCCCCCCTTCAACCTTCAACATTCTGCATGCGTGACCAAGGTGAGGGATTTCGCTGGCATGTTGTTTCTGCAGAGGGATCAGGAGCAGTCCAGCTTTTTTCGTTTTCACTGTAGGAATTATAATAACGCAGGAGTTATTTACCAGGGGTGTGGAAAGAGGTCAGATAGGATGTGGAGAAGCATCTTGAAATCTGAGGCAATTTATTGAAACTTTCTAGACAGAGCGAAGGCAGTTATTAGGGCAGTTATTGGTATTGTAGCTGTCCACTACTGTCATTTTAGTGACGTGTTAGCAGTTAGCACTGTTAGTGGCCAACAGCAAAACATGTAGCTGTCAGTAGTCGTTAGTGGACACGTGGTTTAGGAAAGAGATGTGAGGGTTTCATTGATCAGTTACAGGGGTGTGGGAACCATAAAAACTTAAGAATTCCTGATATAAGGATTGCAATGAATCTACAAAGTAGTAAGTTTAAAACAAATTGGAGAAAATGTTTCTTCACTCAATGTGTAATTAAACTCTGGAATTTGTTGCCGGAGAATGTGGTAAAGGCGGTTAGCTTAGCGGGGTTTAAAAAAGGTTTGGAAGGCTTCCTAAAGAAAAAGGCCATAGATCATTACTAAAATGGACTTGGGGAAAATCCACTGCTAATTTCTGGGATAAGCAGCATAAAATGTATTGAGCTTTTTTGGGATCTTGCCAGGTATTTGTGACCTGGACTGGCCACTGTTGGAAACAGGATGCTGGGCTTTATGGACCTTTGGTCTGTCCCAGTATGGCAATACTTATGTACTTAAGGGTTCTATAGTCCGGCATGGCCAGATTTAAGATATCAGTGGCCATATGAGTGAGATTTTCAAAAATGATTGAAGGAGATAAATGCAATACAAACTGCTCCTCACTGTACAGAGTGAAAGGATTTGGTCACAGCTGGCTCCTATGGGCAGGACCAGAGGGTGAAGGGACATAGCCTGGTGAACCCCTGTGTAGCTTAGAGGGTACAAGAACATTGATAGAGCTCTATCATATCTCTCCTCAGCAGGGCCGGTCTTAGCAAGTGCAGGGCCCTATGCAGACCAATTTGGTGGGGCCCCATCCTAGCCCCGCCCCGCCGTAGCCCCGCCCCACCCTAGCTCCACCCCCACCCTAGCTCCACCCCATTGATAAGATTATTCCATTTTTAGAACATTTTTTTATTTATGAAATTTCAAATAAAGACAAATGAAGCTAAACTTGTACAAAAAAACTGATTGAAATAATAAGCACAATGCTATCATGAAACCTCCCCTCCCCAGAAATTATTCAGTTCAAGTCCACTACAATTAGTAGTTCCAATTCTCATAACAAAGGAGAATAAAGGAAAAATATTAAGAAAAGATTCAGTACTTTCAAATTCCCCTATTACTCTGTAACCCATATATGCAATAAAATAAAAATGAAATGAAAAGATATACAATAAAATAAAGTGATTCGTGAAATATAATGTACAATATAAAAACATATAGACCACCAAGGTATTAAAATTGTTTAAAAATATATACCACAACTCTCTGACTCAAGAAGACTCCGACTCTGTCTGTCATCCATAACTGTCTGACAACACAAAGAAAAAAAAATAAGTAAAAATAAAATAGTCACAATTAATACCTTATACACCAATATACCAGCCATAAGGAAAATGCAGACCATCAACAATATGAAGCTAGCAAGAGATCATAATATCACAATTCTCATGTAGAGCCACAAAACACCCTTTTAGAGGTAGTGTGTCATGATTTAGGCTCTACACCCTTTCTGATGTTTGGTGCCACCTTAGTAAGGCCAACGCACAATCTCTCCACTGCAAAACAATATGCACAAACTTGTGCAAAAACACACTCATAAACTTAACAAACCATAAACAGCACTAATTCCAAGGACAGGACAAGCTTATGCGTGGCGTGGAAAGGCAACTGTAATTACATTGGGCTCTAAAACACTAGTGCACAACCTAGTGAAAAAAACAAAACAAAAAGGGCTGCAAACTATACGCTAGCAGAATACTGCACCTTCCTTGATCACACCTGAAAAACACATGAAGGCAAAATACTGAACTGGAAAGTTACCTCAAGAAGTCAGACTCAGCATGCAGCAATACTACAAAAATTGAAACTTACATGAAAAATATCACAGATGCACATTTCCAAAAACTGACATATTCCAATTAATAAATCCTGAATAAAATAGTTTTTTCTACCTTTGTTGTCTGGTGATTTTGTTTTTCTGATCATGCTGGCTCAGTATCCGATTGTGCTGCTATCTGTCCTCTTAACTCCGTTTCCAGGGCTTCCTTTCCATTTATTTCTTTACTTTCCGCCTTTCTTCTTCATTTCTTGTCCTACATCCGTAAGTAAAAGCTGGGTCTTCCGCAGACTTGACTGTCCAGTGGATCCAGCTTCTGCCTATTTTCTTTATCCATGTGCACTTTTTCTCCTCTCTTCCTTTTCCCTCACCTCATCTCCTTCCTCACTCTTCCCTCGCCTCCAACCATGTCCAGCATTTCTTCTCTCTCCTCCATCAACCCATGTCCAACGACCCTCCTGTCCCCCCTGCCATCCATCTATGTCCAGCACCCCCCCCGTCCCCTCTGCCTGCCCCTGCCATCCACCTATGTCCAGAAACCACCTCCCCTCCATCCACCCATGTCCAGCCACCATCCTGTCCTCCCTGCCCTCCCCTGCCATCCACCTATGTCCAGAAACCCCCTCCCCTCCATCCACCCATGTCCAGCGACCCTCCTGTCCCCCCTGCCCTCCCCTGCCAACTGCCCTCCACCCATGTCCAGCAACGTGACTCTCCTCGTTCCCCTGCTCCACCTCCCTCCAGCCACATGAGCCCCCCTCCCGTCTGAGCCCCCCCCTCCCCGACCCACCGAACGACCCTCTTCTGCCACCCGACCCGCCGGCACCTCACCTGACTCAGCATTTTTAAAAAATCTACAAGCGGCGGTGCCTCACGTCTGAGTAAAAGAAGAAAAATCACTTTGTCCGTTGGCCGGCCTTCCCTCATGTCCCGCCCTCTGATGTAACACCTAGATCCCTTTCTTGGTCTGTGACTCCTAACGTGGAACCCTGCATGACGTAGCTATAATTCGGGTTCCTCTTTCCCACGTGCATCTGCTTGTCTAATCTGAAGCTGTGGTCCATTGTAGTTTCGACACTGTTGTCTATTCCTAGGTGGGTTATTGCTGGCATACGCTGGCATTGTATGGCATGTTTGTTGCATAGCGTGTATGATACACGGTTTTGCATTGCATCACAAGGTGCCTGATTGTGTTCCTTTTCCACCGAGCTGACACCAGAATTTGAATAATCCTTTTTGAATGCTGACTACTAAGGGGAAGCGTCCTGGTTCAGCTAGGGGAGTTTGTGGACACAACGAGGGAAATTTTGCAAAGGGTTTCTGCAGGCAAACAGATGTTTACCCATGAGGGAAAAAAATCACTTTCTTTCTATTTTTTACTTCAAAGTTAACCTATAAATCCATATTGTTTGCAGAATTCAAGACATAACTTTAGAGTGGGCATCTTGATGTCCGGCCTAAAAATTATAATTCACTATGGAATACAGCTGGCTGGCTAAACATACCCTTAAGTGGATAAGTTATCTGTTTTAATTTATGCAAATATATAGGCCAGTTAAGCATTCAAGTGTGAACACTGAAAGTACTGTTATCATTAACGTTATCCCTGCTCTTTCTCTGAGAGTTGAAAGCATAAGTTATCCACAGAGCACTGGGTTCAGTAAACGTTGTAAAAATTAGATCAAAAACTATATCAAGAGTCCAGTGCTCTGGCAATATATAATTCTTAAAAAGGACGAGGAAAAGACCTTAAAATGCCCTACTGCTTACTTTCAATTTTCGGCGGCTTTAACTGGAGGCGTGGTGTTCATCACTGGTCAAAAAAACCTCGTCATTTCATTTTATTTTTATTTTTTATAATTTTTAGAAACTTATTTAACATCCGTGTTTGAAGCTTTGTTGAGCCAACTGCTAACAGGAGACAATGAAATCATCAATGCTACTTATGTCGATGCACAGCCCTTGAAAAAGCCAATGAAGCGAAACGGATGTGGCCGCCGTCGGGCAACAGATAAGTGCTCGACCTTTTTCTGCTTCAAACAATTGCTAACAGCACATAAGATATTTGTCTTTGAAGAATTGTCACAATAAGCATTGAAACCTTTCAATTAATTAAAAATAGAAGTTAAATAAGTTTCTAAAAAATGAAATGACGAGGTTTTTATGACCAGTGATGAACACCATGCCTCCAGTTAAAGCCACCGAAAATTGAAAGTAAGTGATACGGCGTTTTGAGGTCTTTTCCTCGTCCTTTTTAAGAATTATATATTACCAGAGCACTGGACTCTTCATATAATTTTTGAGAAATCACGTGTTTAGAGTTTCAGACTGCTTCCTCTTTTTTGTTATTTAGTCAAAAATTAGATGCCATGAAAAATTTGTGCTCAACGTTGTTCTGTAGAGCACTGCTTAACACACATTCCTGCCCAACTTTGGATGTGATGACTTAGATGAACTGAAATCTGGTGTAAATCCTGAACATAAGTACTGCCATACTGGGAAAGACCAAAGGTCCATCAAGCCCAGCATCCTGTTTCCAACAGTGGCCAATCCAGGTCCCAAGTACCTGGCAGAAACCCAAATAGTAGCAACATTCCATGTAGAACCCCAAAGAGTAGCAACATTCCATATAGAACCCCAAAAAGTAGCAACATTCCATGTAGAACCCCAAAGAGTAGCAACATTCCATATAGAACCCCAAAGAGTAGCGACATTCCATGTAGAACCCCAAAGAGTAGCAACATTGCATTCAGAATCTCAAAGAGTAGCAAGATTCCATTGAGAATCCCAAGCGCTTAAGTACATAAGTGTTGCCATACTGGGATAGACCGAAGGTCCATTAAGACCAGTATCCTGTTTCCAACAGTGACCAATCCGATGCGTGGCAAAAACCGGGTGGTAATCGGCATTCTACACATGTAGATGATTACCACGCAGTTAATGCGAGAGACCTTACCACTAAGTGACTAGGTGGCGGTAAGGTCTCAGGCCCAAAATGGACACTCACCAATTTTTATTTTGCCCTGTGCAGCCCATTTTCAGCGCATCTTAGTAAAAGGACCCCTAGATATAAAAAATAAGAAGCACTTAAAAAAAAATAAACAGGAAAAAAGTTATCAAATTAATTTAAATATTTAATTTACAAACCACATTCATGGGGGATTCGAGGGGAAAAACTCATGAAAAGAGGAAAGAATAAAGAAACGTTAGCCAGGAAGATTTCAGTTTGTATTTGATATGGGGTATTCCCATCCCACAGACGGCCACATCGCTGCCAGATCAGAGCAGGTCAGGAGACATCTAGTTTATTTAGGACCAAGAAGAAACCAAAACTGCAACTCTTAAAAAGATATATTTAGCACTCTTTGATTTCAAGATACATCTATTGGGAAATCATAAGGAGCTGTTGATCAGTGTTAACAAATTTCTTCTGACAGTACACTCTCAAATCGAGAAATCAAATAAAAAAATAAATGAAAAAACTCCAAACAGCTCAAAACATTACAGCCAGGTTCATATATAAAATCTCTCGTTTTGAAAGTGCCTCCCCTTTATTAATCAAATTACATTGACTTCCCATCAAAGCAAGAATCACCGTCAAATGATGTACCTTTATCTTTCAAATCCTAAATGGCACAGCTCCAGACTGTATAGTACCATTAATAAACTTACCTCAAAGAAACACCAAATATGAGGCAAGAAATTATCTCCCAAATTGCAAAAAAAAGTGATCTGCAAAACTGTCCACTCTGCAGACTTCACTTACCTAGGAAGCAAATGGTGGAACTCCTTACCACCCAAAATAAGAAATATACAGGAATATACTTGATTCTGCAAAATCCTCAAATTGTTCCTATTCAAACAAACCCTCACAAACAACAACCATATCTCAAACAATTAATTATTACCTGAATTGGTTATTACTCTATTTACCATTAACTTTCTCTTTGCTTCAATGCACAATTTCTCATTCATAATAGATTTTCTAAATGTTAAACATCCATAGCTATCCCAGTATGTTCATGATACTGTATTGTAAAATTATATTTTTTTTATTAAGCATTTTAAATTTTACAAGCTGTAAATTAAACAAAACTTGTTTGCAATACAGAGATCATATCTTAACAAGAAATATTTCAATCAAATAATTGAACAAATGGAAAACTAATTTTCCTAGAGTCCCAGGTATAACTCCTACAGATATCTTTAAAAATATTTCAAGGAAAATTAAAAAATTTCCTCTCAAGGTATTCCCCCATGTAATAAAATTTACTACTTAACGATATTAGAGAAAGGAGATGTGCCTGATAAAGCTGGGAAGTTACCGCAAGTGAGAAATGGTATAGATCTTCTTAATTTATCAGCGTTACTTGAAGACTCATTAACTGAAATTTCCATATCATCATGCTGATCAATCCATAGACTGGTGGGTTGTGTCCATCTACCAGCAGGTGGAGATAGAGAGCAATCCTTTTGCCTCCCTATATGTGGTCATGTGCTGCCGGAAACTCCTCAGTATGTTCTCTGCTCCAGGGGCGTATCTGAACTGCGGCGGTAGGGGGGGCCAGGGCCAGAGTGAGGGGGCACATTATAGCCCCCCCCCCGCCGCTGCCGCCGCCGCCATTGCCGATCCCCCTCCCCCCAGCCGCTGCCATTGCCAACCCTCCCCCTCCGTTGCTCGCCTACCTTCGCTGGCGGGGACCCCAACCCCCGCCAGCCGAGGTCCGCGTCCTCCTGCCCCTGCCGACTGCCTTTAAAGAATTCCGTCAGCTGGCGGGGGACCCCCAACCCCCGCCAGCCAAGCCGAGGTCCTTTCATTTTTCCACTGAAGCTGGCGCCGACGAAAGTTTCTTTTGAGTCTGACGTCGCTGCACGTTGTACGTGCAGGACGTCAGACTCAGAAACAGAATGAAGCTGGGGTTGGGGTCCCCCGCCAGCGAAGGTAGGCGAGCAACGGAGGGGGAGGGTTGGCAGCGGTAGGGGGGTCCAGGGCGAAATCTGCGGGGGCCCAGGCCCCTGAGGCCCCACGCAGATACGCCCCTGATCTCAGCAGGTGGTGGTCACACACAGCAGCAGCTCTGGCTAGGCCTCCAAGCCTAATTTTTAGGTTTTGTTGAGTTCCTGGGGTTGAGGGCTCTTCTTGAGCAAGTGCAAACCTGGTGGTGCCAGGTCCCTCCTTTTCTCCCCCCTCCCGCTGGCTCCGTTTAAAAAAAAAAAAAAAATTTTGGACGTCCTTAAGGGCGTTTATTTCGACGTTTATTTAAACGTTTATTGCAGCTACTCACTGGGACACCAGGTCGTTACAGCTCGGAGCGGAAAGCAGGTAATTTTTACCTTTTTGTAGCGGGCAGGGGGTTCCCCGATTGATCTCCACGTGGCTGATGGCGTCGGAGGGCGAGGGCGCAAAGAATTGCTCCCCGGACCGCGTGTGCGCGTCTAGCGGGGATGCGGGGGTTTTAAAGTCTGATTCGCCCTTGTTGGGTGTCAGTTTGGAGGCCGGTCAGTGTCCCGGTTCTTCCTCGGGTGCGGCGGTTTTTCCCCGCCATAAACGCCCATCCCCCGCTGCTCGCCTCCGCCATCTTGGCCGGCCACTCTGCTCGGACGGCTTCTTCTTGGGCCGCCCTTGAGGTGGGAGACGTTAATGCCATGGCCGCCCTTCATTTGGGCGACGGCAGAAAAGCGGCTAAAGTTAAGCGCCGTTCTTCCCGCGCGGCTCCTTCACGGAGTGTCGCGCCGGATGCCATCTTGGATGCGCAGCATGTTTCTCCCCCGCTCTTGCGAGCGCCGGTTGAGGGTGCGTCTAGGGCTGTGGCCCAGGCTGCTGAAGTGCACAGTCTGGGGGGTTTCTCCCCCGAGTTTATTTTGCTGCTGCATCAGGCCTTTCTTATGCAAAACGCTGCCCCTTCTCCCTTGTCCGATAAAGGGGTTGAGGCCCCCGGAAGTAAACACCCTCGGGTGGATTCCCAGGCCTTAGAGGACTCTGTTTCCTCTGATGTAGATGAGGGCAGCGTATCTGAGTTCTCCCAACGGTCCTTTGGGGATTCCTTGGATGAGACGGATTCCCGCTCGGATGGAGCGGATGACCCCTCTGCAGCACGGATCTTTCGCTCAGAGGATTTGCCCAACCTGTTAGTGCAGGCCATGAGCATTTTGAAGATTTCCTCGCCAGAGGACGTCTCTCCCTCAGCCCCTGTTGGCTCTGCCATTATGCTGGGGACGAAGCGCCCGCCTAGAACCTTCCACGTGCATGATGCCATGCACACCTTAATTTCGGCTCAATGGGATGTCCCGGAAGCGAGCCTCAAAGTGGCTAGGGCTATGTCCCGCCTCTATCCTTTGCCTGAAAGTGAACGGGAGGCCTTTATTTGGCCTACCGTGGATTCTTTAATCACTGCGGTGACTAAGAAAACGGCGTTGCCGGTGGAAGGTGGCACGGCCCTAAAGGACGCCCAAGACAGAAGATTGGAAGCGGCTTTAAGGTCGTCCTTCGAGGCGGCTGCCTTAAGTTTGCAGGCCTCAGTTTGCGGCTCCTATGTGGACAGGGCGTGCCTGACGATGGTGCAGCGGGCTTCCCCCTCGGATCCTTCCTTGAGGGCTGATTGGCCGGCCCTGGAATCAGGCTTGGCTTATTTGGCAGACTTACTGTATGATGTCTTGAGAGCCTCGGCTAAAGGTATGGCTCAGACAGTCTCTGCGCGGCGCTGGCTTTGGCTGAAACATTGGTCTGCGGACCACGCCTCTAAGTCCCGCCTGGCTAAGTTGCCTTTTAAAGGCAAGCTGCTCTTTGGGGTCGAGCTGGACAAAATCGTGACCGATCTCGGCACGTCTAAGGGCAAGAGGTTACCAGAGGTCAGGGCTCGGGCCAGTGCTCGCCCCGGTATCTCCAGAGGACGGTTTCAGGAAGCCTGTCGGTACCGCCCGGGCAAGTCGGGCTCCTCTGCCCCCTCTTCCTTCAAAGGAACTTCTCCCCCAAGCAGCATTCCTTTCGCAGAGACCGCCGTCCCGGAGGTGCGCCCTCCGGTCCTCCCCCAGGGTCTCGTACCCAATGACGGGGTCCTGGTCCATGGCCCAGTGCAGATTGGAGGACGCCTGTCCTCGTTTCTGGGCGAGTGGACCAGGGTAACTTCAGACGCTTGGGTTCTGGAAGTCATCAGAGACGGCTACAAGTTAGAGTTCTGCCGACCCTTAAGAGACGGGTTTGTACTCTCTCCCTGCAAGTCTCCGGTCAAAGCTGTGGCAGTGCAGCAGACCTTGGACAACCTGATACGCCTGGGTGCGGTCGTTCCGGTGCCAGAAAATCAGATTGGCAAGGGACGTTACTCCATTTACTTTGTGGTACCAAAGAAAGGAGATTCTGTCCGGCCTATCCTCGACCTCAAAGGGGTCAATCGGGCCTTGAAAGTGCGGCACTTTCGCATGCAGACTCTCCGCTCTGTTATAGTGGCAGTGAAGGCAGGGGAGTTCTTGGCTTCCTTGGACTTCAAGGAAGCGTACCTGCATATTCCCATCTGGCCTCCTCATCAACGCTTTCTGCGTTTTGCAGTCCTGGGCCGACACTTCCAGTTCAGAGCCCTCCCTTTCGGGTTGGCTACTGCTCCGCGGACCTTCTCCAAAGTAATGGTGGTCATCGCGGCCTTCCTGCGAAAGGAAGGAGTACAAGTCCATCCTTATCTGGACGACTGGTTGATCCGAGCCCCCTCTTATGCAGAGTGCGGCAAAGCTGTGGACCGGGTGATTGCTCTTTTGAGCTCCCTGGGGTGGATCATCAACTGGGAGAAGAGCCAGCTGCGCCCGACTCAGTCCCTGGAGTATCTGGGAGTTCGATTCAACACCCAAGTGGGCAGAGTGTTCCTGCCGGACAATCGGATTGTCAAACTTCAGGCTCAGGTGGACCAGTTCCTAGTAGCCTCTCCTCTTTGGGCTTGGGAATATGTGCAGCTGTTGGGCTCTATGACGGCCACGATGGAAGTAGTGCCCTGGGCCAGGGCTCATATGAGACCACTACAACACTCTCTGCTGCAGCGCTGGACTCCGGTGTCGGAGGATTATGCTGTGCGCCTTCCCTTGGACCCAGCAGTGCGCAAGGCGCTGAGCTGGTGGCTGCAGACAGACAAGTTGTCTGCAGGAATGCCTCTGGTGACCCCGGAGTGGATTGTCGTCACGACGGACGCCTCTTTGTCGGGCTGGGGAGCCCACTGTTTGGGAAGGACAGCGCAGGGGCTCTGGTCTCCTGCAGAGGCAAAGTGGTCTATCAACCTCCTGGAACTCAGAGCCATTCGGTTGGCGCTTTTGGAGTTCATCCCGGTACTGGCGTTGAAGCCAGTACGGGTCCTGTCGGACAATGCCACGGCTGTGGCCTATGTCAACCGCCAGGGAGGTACCAAGAGCGCCCCTCTAGCCAAGGAGGCCATGAATCTATGCCAGTGGGCGGAAGCTTCCGGAGAGTGGCAGCTATCTGCTCAGGCGTTCTTGGACATCACGAAGCGCTGGGGCCAGCCGAGCCTAGATCTGATGGCGTCATCGGCCAATTGCCAAGTGCCGCGCTTTTTCAGCAGAGGACGGGACCCTCGATCTCTGGGAGTAGATGCTCTTCTCCAACAGTGGCCGACACAGGAGCTTCTCTATGTGTTCCCGCCCTGGCCCATGTTGGGCAGGGTGCTAGACCGGGTGGCAAAGCATCCGGGCCGGATAATTCTGGTGGGTCCAGACTGGCCCAGACGTCCCTGGTATGCGGACTTGATCAGGCTCTCAGTGGACCATCCTCTGCGACTGACAGTGGAGCAGGGCATGTTGCATCAGGGTCCCATGGTGATGGAGGATCCCTCCCCCTTTGGTCTTACGGCCTGGCTATTGAGCGGCAGCGTCTGAGGAAGAAGGGCTTCTCAGACAAGGTCATCGCCACTATGCTGAGAGCGAGGAAGCGCTCTACTTCTACTGCTTACGCCAGGGTTTGGCGTACCTTTCCAGCGTGGTGTGAAGCAGGCTCACTTTCTCCCTTCACTGCTCCAATTTCTTCAGTGTTGGCGTTCCTGCAAGAAGGTCTGGAGAAAGGCCTGTCGCTCAGTTCCCTTAAAGTCTAGGTAGCAGCTCTGGCTTGCTTCAGGGGCCGCCTGAAGGGTGCTTCCCTGGCTTCGCAGCCAGATGTGGTGCGCTTTCTCAAGGGAGTTAATCACCTGCGTCCTCCTCTGCACTCAGTGGTGCCTGCGTGGAATCTCAACCTGGTGCTAAGAGCCTTGCAGAAGCCGCCTTTTGAACCCTTGTCAAGGGCATCTCTGAAAGACCTGACGTTGAAAGCAGTCTTTTTGGTGGCTATCACTTCAGCCAGAAGAGTTTCCGAGCTCCAGGCACTCTCATGTCGAGAGCCCTTTCTGCAGTTCACTGAGGCAGGAGTGCCTATTTGCACAGTGCCTTCCTTCCTGCCCAAGATTGTTTCTCGCTTCCATGTGAATCAGCAGCTCTGTCTCCCTTCCTTTCGTAGGGAGGACTACCCAGAGGAATACTCTGCTCGCAAATATCTGGATGTGAGATGAGTCATCATCAGATACTTGGAAGTGACCAATGATTTCCGGAAGTCGGATCATCTGTTTGTCCTGTTTGCAGGTCCTCGTAAGGGTCTGCAGGCTGCTAAGCCTACAGTGGCAAGATGGGTCAAGGAAGCCATTGCAGCGGCTTATGTGGCCGCGGGGAAGGTGCCGCCTATCCAGCTGAAGGCTCACTCCACTTGAGCTCAGGCGGCCTCGATGGCAGAGGCCGGGTCCGTCTCCTTGGAAGAGATTTGCAAGGCGGCAACTTGGGCATCGGCCCATACCTTCTCCAGGCATTACCGCTTGACTGTGGCTGCTCGGGCGGAGGCCCGGTTTGGAGCTTCAGTGTTGCGGTCAGGGATTTATATGTCCCGCCCTGGGTGAGTACTGCTTCGGTACATCCCACCAGTCTATGGATTGATCAGCATGATGATATGGAAGGTAAAATTATGTATCATACCTGATAATTTTCTTTCCATTAATCATAGCTGATCAATCCATAGCCCCTCCCAGATATCTGTATTGTTTATATTCTGGTTGCATTTCAGGTTCAAGTTTAGTCTTCAGTTCCTGTTCAGGAGGACTTCGTGTTCAAGTTTTTCAATGGATTCTTCAAGAGTTGAGACGAATTTGTGTTACAGTGAGCTGCTGCATTCCTCTCCCCTCCGTTTTACGGGGCTGGATTGAGACTTAAATTCTGCCGGCGCTCCCTCCCGCTTCGTGCGGCAGTAGGGCAGCTTTGTACCCCTCCCGCTTCGGCGGTGTTAGGGTCAGTCAGCTCCTCCCGCGGTTGCGGTTGTAGGATAAGCCAGATCCCCCCGCATCGGCGGGTGTGGTGTCCCTCCCCCGCTCCGCGGGGATGAGCTGGACGGATTCCCCTCCCCCACTTGTGTGGGGATGAGCTGGGTTAATTCCCCTCCCCCGTTTCGGCGGTGGTGAGCTGGGCAGAGTGTCCCTTTGTGGGTGTAATTCTCTAAGTGCTGAGTCCTGCGGATGGAGCTTGGATATCGACATACTGAGGAGTTTCCGGCAGCACATGACCACATATAGGGAGGCAAAAGGATTGCTTTCTATTTCCACCTGCTGGTAGATGGACACAACCCACCAGTCTATGGATTGATCAGCTGTGATTAATGGAAAGAAAATTATCAGGTATGATACATAATTTTACCATCTACTAGAGGGACACTTATAGTTTCTTTTGTATTTGAGCAAGATATGAACTCAGTGATGAGACTTTACTTCAAGAATGCCATACTGCCCTTTTGCGGTCAAAGAATATGGATTTACCCAGTTGTGACAAAGACAACACGAAAGAAGGAAACAGTTTTTGGTGTTAAGAAAAGAAACCAGGGCTATGGGAGCTAGGTTTCAGCTAGCATATCCTTGTAAATGCTTAATACGGTTTTTTTGGGAAACAAATATGTATTTTATGACTCAAATCAGTTACATACTTTCTTAGATTCGAAAAGACTAACCAATGGACTGGTGGGGAATAATGAGTAAGTATAATTAAGAGGGTATTACAGGTATATGCCAATTCGTTCGTTTAATAATTTTTCTTTTTTCATTGAAAGATCTCCTTATCATGTACCATTCCCCCCAAGGAGTAGTGGTCTAAGGAAGTAAAATTGGATTCTTACAACAAATTACTTTCTTATGCATTATTCTTTGTTATGTATCCTATACTGTTTATTGTAAACCACACTGAATTCAAACTTATTTGGGATAATGTGAGATATAAATGTCTCCCCATCTGCTTAAACCAAGCTGAGCGGGTCAGGAGGAGAAATTTAGTGGCACTTAACCAGGCAATGCAGCCGGATATCCCTCTGACCGCATGGCATTGTCTGGGCAGTGCCAGACAGGCCCTGGAGATGGATTCTAGGCGGAGCCGGGAGTTATGAATGCACTGGAGATATTCAGTGCCCTCATAGGTAACTGGGCAAGTAGGACCACTTAGGTGTCCTTTTGCTAAGGTGTGCTGAAAATGGCCAATGCATGTATTGGGTGTGCGCAGGTCCATTTTTCAGTGCGCATGCAAAAAAGGCCTCTTTTTTGGCCGAAAAAAATGGACCTGAGACCTTACCGCCACCCATTGACAGTGGTAAGGTCTTACGCGTTAACCAGGTGGTAATCGTCAGAATGTGTACAATGCAGATTACCGCCCGGTGCACCGGAAAATAAAAAATGTTTTCCGGCGCACTTAGCGGATGCACATCAAAAATGAAATTATCGCTCGAGCCATGCGGTAGCCAGGCGGTAGTTCAAAATTGACCCACATAGGGCTCCTTAAATAGCAGTCTTGACTTAACCTGGTTAGCCATGCATGTACGGAATTTCAAAAAGGTGTGAGATGAACACAGGGAATCCCTAATTAGGAAATGAAAGGTGTAAAAAAGCAAACTTAAATGGCTATACTGTATGTTGATGTGTTGAGTGGTGCTTAGATAGCAACTCTGGCTGTGAAGAAATGAAGCCAGTGCCGGGCAGATTTCTACGATCGGTGTCCCGTGTATGGAAAGAAAGTTTAGGATGCTTTGGAGAGGCCTTCAATGGCAACTCCAGTATTGGGACATGAGGACAGTGCCGGGCAGACCTTAACGGTCTGTGTCCCGGAAATTACTACTACTACTACTACTATTTAGCATTTCTATAGCGCTACAAGGCATACGCAGCGCTGCACAAACATAGAAGAAAGACAGTCCCTGCTCAAAGAGCTTACAATCTAATAGACAAAAAATAAATAAAGTAAGCAAATCAAATCAATTAATGTGGACGGGAAGGAAGAGAGGAGGGTAGGTGGAGGCGAGTGGTTACAAGTGGTTACGAGTCAAAAGCAATGTTAAAGAGGTGGGCTTTCAGTCTAGATTTAAAGGTGGCCAAGGATGGGGCAAGACGTAGGGGCTCAGGAAGTTTATTCCAGGCATAGGGTGCAGCGAGACAGAAGGCACGAAGTCTGGAGTTGGCAGTAGTGGAGAAGGGAACAGATAAGAAGGATTTATCCATGGAGCGGAGTGCACGGGAAGGGGTGTAGGGAAGGATGAGTGTGGAGAGATACTGGGGAGCAGCAGAGTGGCAAAAGAAAGACCAGGATCAAGCATTATATACCACATTCATTGTTCTTTAATCACACAACTGTGGAACGTATTACCAAAAGTCTTGAAAACTACAAACGACCACCTAAACTTCTGGAAAACACTTAAAACTAACCTGTTTAAAAAGGCATACCCTACCGATCCAACATAAATGCCTGATCTCAGCAACATAACAAAGCTAAAAAACATAACGGACATAACACAACTCTTCCGTTGTACGATTCCCTAGTGTGGCTGTGCCACATGAACTTTATCTTATCACAACACCACTTTGTATTTGTTTACACCGGAGTCTGTAACGCCTCTCCGGTACTATGTAAGCCGCATTGAGCCTACAAATAGGTGGGAAAATGTGGGATATAAATGTAACAAATAAAATAAATAAATAAATAAATAAATAAATAAATAAAATAAAGTTCAGCACAGTTTATAGAATTAACGCCTAAGTGGACAGGTGGTGTGTAAATTTAGGTGCCCCCATTTGCACCAATGAAAACGTGGTACAAATGCCCGCACCTAAATTTACGCAAGGAGCACCATTATTCTGTAATTACATGTATAACTTGAAGCCACGCCCCCAATCTGCCCATTTCCACTCCCCCTTTTTGGACCGCATGTGAGTTTTAGGCGCAGATCCTGTGCCTAACTTTACATGCATTAGTCCCAATTAAATCTAATTATTGCCTTTATGCTTTTGGGCAGAACAAGGCTTCACCCTTTAATTCTATAATCTAATGCGCGGGAGGTGGTGGAGATGAAAACAGTAACGGAGTTCAAACATGCGTGGGATAAACTTAAAGGAATCCTGTTCAGAAGGAATGGATCCTCAGAAGCTTAGCCGAGATTAGGTGGCAGAGCCGGTGGGGGGAGGCGGGGCTGGTGGTTGGGAGGTGGGGCTAGTGCTGGGCAAGACTTCTATGGTCTGTGCCCTGAAAATGGCAGATACAAATCAAGGTAAGGTATACACAAAAAGTGGCACATATGAGTTTAACTTGTTAGGCAGACTGGATGGACCGTGTAGGTCTTTTTCTGCCGTCATCTACTATGTTACTCATGTGCACAATTTAGCATTCAGCGGGCAAAATTGCTGAATATTGCACTTAACTGGCTATGTTTTCACTGGTTCCGTAAACCTGGAAATTCAGTGCCGGAGCCCGGACATGGCTCGATATTGAATTTTCTGGGGATAATGCCAGCAGCAAAATGCTGATTGTCACCGGCTAAATATTGGGTTCTAGGCTATTCCTCTCTGGTTACTGCTCCCTGACAAGGTTTATGTATTGTATCTCAGGTGAGCTGTGCTTTGGTTCCTAAGTCTGTAGCACCTGCTCCCTGGCAGAGTCTCTTTCCTGGGTCATAGGTGAGCGCTGCTGTATGTCATGTGACTGTGTTACCTGGGTGGAAAAGAACAACGGTGTCCCACGATAATCCCAGGAGCAGATAAAGGAGTGGAAACAGAACTAGGCTGTTCAGAAAACAGACCGGAGACGTCCAATTTTAGAAGTACTCTTTATTAAGAGGAGACTCAACAAGGTACCGTTTTGGCACTGGAGTGCCTTCTTCAGGAGTCTACATAAATATGAAAAAAATATATAAACATATGACCAATGGGTAGAAACAATAAGTAACATAGTAACATAGTAGATGACGGCAGAAAAAGACCTGCACGGTCCATCCAGTCTGCCCAACAAGATAACTCATATGTGCTACTTTTTGCGTATACCCTACTTTGATTTGTACCTGTGCTCTTCAGGGCACAGACTGTATAAGTCTGCCCAGCACTATCCCCGCCTCCCAACCACCAGCCCCGTCTCCCAACCACCGTCTCTGGCACAGACCGTATAAGTCTGCCCAGCACTATCCCTGCCTCCCAACCACCAGTCCTGCCTCCCACCACCGGCTCTGGCACAGACCGTATAAGTCTGCCCAGCACTATCCCTGCCTCCCAACCACCAGCCCCGCCTCCCGATCTCAACTAAGCTCCTGAGGATCCATTCCTTCTGCACAGGATTCCTTTATGCTTATCCCCGCTTTAGCTCCAGCCTTAAGAATCTGTTGACAGTGATAGCAGCCAAACTTCCAAAATTATTGAGAGTGCTAAACCCAAAATAAAGGGCTTCTCTCTGGACACAGTCAAGGAGTTAGTCAAGCATCCACAGAGCTGGCTCCTGCGATAACAGTAAACGTTTCCCTTTCGTTCAGAGTTGCACTGATCTTCCCAAAACAACATTCTTGAGAACCAACTCCAGTGCCTGAGGTCTACCTGGATCTCCAACTGCAAAATGCTGTCACACAGATAACAAGCGTCTTGACCGGTCTGGAGGGTCGCTGAGGAAGGTGAAATTAGGCCTTACCTGCTAATTTTCTTTCCTCCAGACCCTCCAGACCGGTCAAGAACCCACCCAGTATGTTTTAGTCTAGTGTGGTCTGCAGACTGGTTTGGGTTTGTGCCTCAGGGTTGCTGTGGCTGATAGGTCTTTAGTTCTGGACTTCTCGTTTTTTGAAGTTCAGTGGTAATAGCCTCTGTCTTGTCAGGGGCGGACCGCAACGCTTTGGCGTTCGGTCGACAGAAGCACATTCGTGCCTGTTTTGAGTTCTGAGTACAGGGTTCTATGTATTCGTTTTATGTGTTTGATTGTTCTTTTCTGCTTTGTTACTGATTTACTGGCTGCTTGGGAGTTGGCAGGTGGCTTATACATTGTTACAGTTTTAGTGTTCTCAGTCTCCCTCTGCTGGTAGGAGTGCATAACCCATAAAGTGAAACAATAAAAAAGTAAGCTATTTATTGGGTACCATAGTAACACAGCATAAATGATGGCAGGTAAAGGACCTGTACGGTCCATCCAGTCTGCCCAACAAGATAAACTCATTTTACATGGTATATGATACTTTATATGTATACCCGAGTTTGATTTGTCTTTGCTATTCTCAGGACACAGACCGTAGAAGTCTGCCCAGCACTCTTGTACTAAGTTCTGAAGCTAACGTCAAAGCCCCTTAAAATTTACACTCTAGCCCATCCCTATCTATTCAGTCACGATCAGGGTGTAGACCGTAGAAGTCTGCCCTGCACTGCTCTTCTACTAAAAGTTCTGAAGATTCTGGAATCCTAAAGAGTTACAAGATTCCGGAATCCCAATTAGTAGCCACATTCCACGTAGAACCCCAAAGAGTAGCATAGTAAATGTCAGCAGATAAAGACCTGTACTGTCCATCTAGTCTGTCCAACAAGATAAACTTGTATGTACTACTTTATATGTATACCTGACCTTGACTTGTCCTTGCCATTCTCAGGGCACAGACCGTAGAAGTCTGCCCAGCACTCTTAGGGTACTAAGTTCTGAAGCTAACGTCGAAGCCCCTTAAAATTTACACTCCAGCCCACGATCAGGGCATAGACTGTTGAAGTCTGCCCAGCTCCCATTTTGTTTCCCAATTACCAGCGTCGCCACCCAATCTCCGCTAAGATTCCGTGGAACCATTCCTTCTAAACAGGATTCCTTTATGTTTATCCCATGCATGTTTGAATTCCATTACCTCCCGCGGGAGGGCATTCCACATATTCACCACCCTCTCTGTGAAAAAATACTTCCTGACATTACTCCTGAGTCTGCCCCCCTTCAACCTCAATTCATGTCCTACTGCCTTCCCTTCTCTGGAAAAGATTCATTTGCGGATTAATACCTTTCAAATATTTGAACGTCTGTATCACCAGGTGAGCTGTGCTTTGGTCCCTAAGACTGTGTTATCTACTCCCTGGCAGAGTCTTTTTACCGGGTTATAGGTGAGCTCTGCTCTATGTCATGTGACTGTATTACCTGGCACAGGGTCTCTGTAGTGGGTATCAGGTTAGCTCTGCTTTACACCTTGAGACTGGGTTACCTGTTTCCCTTCTGGCACTTTTATGTCTCTTTCCTTTTGTATCTCTGCCTCAGTTTTCATCTTTTCCCTTCTGGTTGTTTGCACAATTGCTTTTTAGATGCCTATTTACTAACACTTAATATGTGAGAACAGCATTATTGCATGTTATTTGCTGCAGATTTCATTTTATGCAATGGGCTTTGTGGACAGATAATATGCAATAATGCCACTATCACAGGCTAGCAATCAGTAGGTAGAGGCTTTAGTCTTTGCAGATCTGCCTCATTCATTGTGATTTTTGTTACATCTTTCACATATCTTTAATGTTTCAGAGATTTATTTACCTATCGGTTCATGAAAACCTGCCCATTTATACTACTTTAGAAACTGTGCCAGGTTAGAATTTGTGCACTGGTGATAAAGCAAATCATCTCTGTAAATTAAAGAGCAACTTTTAAAAGCAGTCAAAAAGCCTAATTAAAACGTAATCCCTATTTAAAATGTTGCTAAAACTCTACAGGGTTTATAATTTGTGTCATACTGCCCCCTTGTGGTTGTATCGCCTAATCTGTGTAGTTTCTAGAACCACTGCCCTCTGGTTTCCTGCAGTAGGTTTAAAAAACAAAACAACCCTACAACCATTATATGCCATATTTCCATAACTTTGCATATTAAAATAACAATTTTCTTTTGGTAGAGGGACTGGATCATAGAAAGGAAGGAGGGGGATCTCGGGCAAGAGGGTTAGGAGGATTTGGAAAGGAAGGGAAACAGGGAGGAGAGGACAAGTCAGGAAGTGGAGGAGAGGGAAGAGTGGGCGCCAAAAATGATAAAGGGGATTGGACGACTTCCCTATGAGGAAAGGCTGAAGCATCTAGGGCTCTTCAGCTTGGAGAAGAGACAGCTGAGGGGAGATATGATAGAGGTCTATAAAATAATGAGTGGAGTGGAATGGGTAGACGTGAATTGTTTGTTTACTCTTTCCAAAAATGCTAGGACTCGGGGGCATGCGATGAAGCTACAAGGTAGTAAATTTAATATGAATCGGAGAAAATATTTCTTCACACAACGTGTAATTAAACTCTGGAATTCGTTGCCAGAGAATATGGTAAAGACAGTTAGCTTAGCAGGGTTTAAAAAGGGTCTGGACGGCTTCCTAAAGGAAAAGTCCATAGAGCATTATTAAATTGACTTGGGAAAATCCACTGCTTATTTCTGGGATAAGCATCATCAAATCTATTGTGCTTTTCTGGGATCTTGCCAGGTATTTCTGACCTGGATTGGCCGCTGTTGGAAACAGGATGCTGGGCTTGATGGACTCTTCGGCCTGTCCCAGTATTGCAATACTTCTGTATTTATGTAAGTGATGAAGCCAGATGTGAGAGTGGATCCAGGATCAAGAAGGACAACGTATCTGCTCTCCTTCCTGCACTGATCCCTTTTCTCACTCACACTCCTCACCCCCTGCTTATCTCTGCACAGCTTCGTCTATCCCTTTACTCACTTGCCCCCCCTCCCAGCCAAGCTATCCCTTGGCCTTCAGCCCCACACTAGCTCTCCCTTGGCCCCCATCCCCAGATCTTCTCCCTTACTGCCCCAGACAAGTTATCCTTGTGTCATCCCCATCTCTAACTAAGCTCTCCCTAAAAGCAGCTTAAAGGGCGAGCCAGTGAAACACTGACTTGGGGCACCCACGAAGCTTACGGGTATGGAAAACCCGCCTCACCAGCTCACCCTTCACTGCAGCCTTCCTTTACTACACTGCTGTGCAGTCTTTCTGCTGGTGCTCTGCTGGCCCCCTCAGCATTTTAAATAGAGGAAATAAGCATTTCCTGTCTGTTGGGAGTGTATGTAGGGATTCAGGGTTTGTGGAATATTGCATAAGGACCTAGGGACCGGATAGGGTGGAAGAGTGGGGACTTGGGAAATTAGCTGGGGGAAAACTCACCAAGAATTAGGAAGACAATGGGGACCAGATAATTGACCAGATTGGGACCTTGAATATTGTGTTCAATTATGGTTGCCGCATCTCCAAAAAGATATAGTAGAATTAGAAAGATACAGAGAAGGGCGACAAAAATGATAAAGCGGATGGGACAACTTCCCTATGAGGAAAGGCTGAAGTGGCTAGGGCTCTTCAGCTTGGAGAAAAGACGGCTGAGGGGAGATATGATAGAGGTCTATAAAATAATGAGTGGAGAGGAACGAGTAGACGTGAATCGCTTGTTTACTCTTTCCAAAAATACTAACACTAGGGGGCACGCAATGAAGATACAAAGTAGTAAATTTAAAACAAATCAGAGAAAATATTACTTCACTCAACGTGTAATTAAACTCTGAAATTGGTTGCCAGAGAATGTGGTAAATGCAGTTAGCTTTGCGGGTTTTAAAAAGGTTTGGAAGACTTCCTGAAGGAAAAGTCCATAGACCATTATTAAAATGGGAAAAATCCACTGCTTATTTCTAGGATAAGCAGCATAAAATGTATTGTACTTTTTTGGGATCTTGCCAGGTACTTGTGAGCTGGATTGGCCATTGTTGGAAACAGGATGCTGGGCTTGATGGACCTTCGGTCTGTCCCAGTATTGCAATACTTATGTACTTATGAATGAGGGATCTAAGTAGGGCTGTGAGTCAGAGTGGAAAAATATGGAGAGGGGAGATGGCTTGTAGAGATCGGGAGGTAATTGAAAAGGACAGAGGGCTATAGAGCAGGTGAGAGACAAAGGTAGGTGGGGCTGATCTCTGAGGGAAGTTAGAAAAGATAGAAATGGGGAAGAAAGAAGGAGAAATGGGAGCCTGGATAGGGAATAAAGCATAAGAGAGGATCTGGAGGCAGCAAAAGAGCTGGGGCTGCTTTGGAGATGATAGGCAGAAGTAGATGAGGCTGGGGAGGGGATAGGAACAGAGGGTTTGAAAGACAGGGGAAGTAGAAGGCTGGTAGACTAGAGAAGTAAGGTAACAGAAACTGGTAAGTATCTGAAAAGTGGACAGAGGGAGAGTGAAGAATTAAGTTTCAAAGAAAAGCAAACAAAATGATAAAGGGGATGGAGCTCCTCTCGTATGAGGAAAAGGCTAAAGAGGTTAGAGCTTTTCAGCTGGGAAAAGAGACGGATTAGGGGAGATATGATTGAGGTCTACAAAATCCTGAGTGGTGTAGAACGAGTAGAAGTAAATCAATTTTTACCTCTTTCCAAAAGTACAAAGGCTAGGGGACACTCGAGGAAGTTACATGGAAATACTTTTAAAACAAATAGGAGGAAATATTTTTTCACTCAATGAATAGTTAAGCTCTGGAACTCTTTGCCGGAGGAGGTGGTAATGGTGGTTAGCGTATCTGGGTTTAAAAAAGGTTTGGACAAATTCCTGGAGGAAAAGTCTATAGTCTGCTATTCAGACAGACATGGGAAGCAAGTGCTTGCCCTGGGATTTGTAGCATGGAATGTTACTACTCTTTGAGATTCTGAATGGAATCTTGTTCTTCTTTAGGATTCCAGAATCTTGCTATTCTTTGGGGTTCTACATGGAATGTCGCTACTAATTGGGTTTCTGCCAGGTACTTGTGACCTTGGCTTGGCCATAGTTTGAAAAACAGGATACTGGGCTACATGGACCATTGGTCTGACCCAGTATGGCTACCCTTATGTTCTTATGAGGGGGAAAGAAGGAGGAATAAAATCTAGCTATAGGCAGAGAAAAAAGCAGATGAGAGAGACAGAGAAAAAAGATGGAACAGGAGCAGGACAAGCGATCCACAGAATCCAAGGTGGCAACCCAAAGGAGCAGAACACAAATAGCAGACATCCTTTCAAAGCACTTTATCCATGTGAGGTCAAGAAATAGAATAAGCCTGGCACTGGCTGTGTTTCGCCCACGCAAGGGCTGCGTCAGGGGCTGAAAATAACCAAGCAGCATGAGACAGCCACCACCTCAGTTCAAACCCGTTCATTCCAAGAGATGGCAGCCTCACACAGCAATTCAGCAGCAAAACCGGCAGACCTCACATGAATGCCCGATGTACCTGAACGTAACTCGCATTGAACTACTACTGAAAAAGGGATGAGGAAAAATTCAAATAAATAAATTAAATAGGTGATCTAGACTAACAGAGAAGCAATAGTACCTTCTGTTACCTGCAAGGGGTGTTGGCACACATTTATTCAAAGCAACTTTTAATGTTTATGATGTCCATTTATGCACTTTTAGAGGTTTCTTTTTAGAGGAATGGAGTTGAAATGGTCATGATCGTTTAGTTTAGTTATCAAAATCTTGGGGATGGGTGGCATAAGTTGAAGGATAGCCTAGGGCTCATGATTCCCTTGTATCAGTCCTGAGGAAAGGAAGGGAAGGCGACAGAGTGAAGAAGCAGAAAATGGAAATGAAATGCAGGACGGACTTAGGAGAAAACGAACATGAAGTGGCGGTAAAGAGAGACTAGAAAGAGCCCAAGTGGGAAAATAAAATGATTAGGCAAAGGTGAACAATAATTTGATTGTCAGTATAGAGGACAGTCAGCTTCAGCCCTTAAGCTGTGCAGGAACCTTCAGAAAAAGGCAGTTTCAACCTTTTTTCTAACCCCAACAATTCCCAGAACGGGGGTTTAGAGGCCAACCAAATTTCAGTTTCAGATCTGGCACAGAATCTGTCCGGAAATTTGGATTCTGGTTTCAGCCAAAAATGCCTGGGTATTATCTGCTGAAACTGAAACTCCCACCCCCTGAGGTGCTCCCCAAGCATCAGTAGGCCCTCCTCAGGCCTATCTTAACAAGAACCCCACTCTTTCCTGCCTGCTGTTCCCCATTGCCACTGCTGTTTTAAAATGGCTGCCGCAGGAGGTCCTGGCAGCTGTATGGAGACTTGCTCTTGCTTATGCTGCTGCCATCAAAATATAGCTGTCGGGACCTCCTGAAACAGTCTTGTGAAGCTGCAGCAGGAAGCCTTGGTAGCCAAATTTAAAGCGGCAGTGATGTCGGCACTGGTCAATGAGTGGGGTTCTTTCCTGCCCCTGAAGATGCCACTAGATCAACACGGCTTGTTATGGTAGGCCTGAAAAAGGCCTACTGATGCTTGGGGAAGGTTGAGGGGGGGGGGGCTCAGGGGGGTGGCAGCAGTGGCCCACAGGGATCCGTTCTTTGTTTGGTGGACATGGGGAGGGCTGCATCTTCTGACAAGGAGCACGGCAGAGGGGTGGGGAGGAAGGCATGACTTTTCAGCTTTGGTTCTGGCCAAAGCCAAGCCACAGATTATGGCTGAGGATTCAGTTTTGGCTGAAACCAAAACCATCGGTTTCGGTCGACTTCTACAGGGCTTATGCCCATGTTCCTGATGGACAGGGAGGGAGTAGACATTTCAATGGCAATTCAATGGAAAGGCAAGGTTGCAAGCAGACTGAGGGGTGTAGTTATCATGGTATATTATTAAGATGGTTATTTTACCAATATCTCGTGCTATTTTATGCAGTGAGACCTAGTTATTAATAACTGGGGTCAACATATTAATGGGAGCCCACATTGATAAGTACACCCCTGAGTGTTTTGAAAGTCTACGGTATGTAAAGGGGTCTCAAGGGTGGGACTCCGTAGCTCCCAAATTCCAGTGGTTTCAGTTCATGAAGTACGTCGCTCAGTCCCTTGGTGGTGGGGGTGGGGAGCTATGGCATAAGAATGGCTGTGGACCCAGGAAGGTCTTTTCCTTCCCACATCTCTGGGGTTAGAAGGTTGCAGGGTCTGTTTTCATTTTAGCCGGAGATAACCCCTCATTTGTACTTGGGGTCCTTTCTGAACTCATAAGAGGGGCCTCAATGATGCAAAACTCCAAAAGAAAGGCAAGCCGAGGTTTAGGAAAACAGAATTTTAATTTATTTTCATATAATAAATAAAGCTAGAAATATTATGTACACATAAATACATGTAGATTTTTTTTCTTAAAAAGGGAAAGGATTTTGGGGTTAGCTCACACCTTTCTTTCAGTTGTAACTCAAGGTGTTGGACAGACTGGATAGACTGTACAGGTCTTTACCTGCTGTCATCTACTATATATGTTACATTCAGGTACAGTGGGTATTTTTTGCTCCCCAGGGGGCTCACAATCTAAGTTTTTACCAGAGGTAATGGAGAGGTAAATGACTTGGGATCACAAGGAATGGGATTTGAACCCTGGCTTCCCTGGTTATTATTATTATTATTAACATTTGTATAGCGCTACCAGACGCACGCAGCGCTGAACACCTGACCCAGAGAGACAGTCCCTGCTCGATAGAGCTTGCAATCTAAAAATATAGACAGACAAGACAATTAAGGGTGAGGAAAGTACTGGGTGAGAAGGAACAAGGAGAGGGGAATTGAGTAGTGGTTCTTGACCTGCTGGTCTAACCATTAGGCTACTCTCCCACAGTGTGGTGTCACTCTGTTATATTGAAAGGAGCACATGTCCCTGATCCCCCCAGCAAACTTTAGTCATATTTATTAGAGGAGAAAGTTTGACCCATGGAGGGAAGACTGGGAGGAGGGCTTCAGAGGGGTCACCAGAGTCCATAAACCACAATATCCCATCTCTGAATCTTGGCTCAGCTGCATATTCCAATATCTGGTAAATATTAATATATAATGTCCAAATCACTTTTTCTAAGATGTAAACAATATACATAGATGCTTCCCTCACAACCACTTACTACTAGAGTATCCTGCAATATGTCACAACAATGAAAGCCAATGAAACCGGTGCCCTAGTAGAGTTGGTATTATGATACTAACCTTGTAGTATGTTGCCATGCAAGTGAGTAGCATTACTGTCACGATATATTATATGTTACATTATATTGCCACTCCGTCCATCAGAATTGTCACAATATAAAGAAATTCATCAGAAAATACTCTGCATTGAGTGACAAGTTTGCTCAGTAGTTCTGTCATGATATATTGTGACATGGCAGAGTGTATCACACACTGAATGGTACTCTGTAGAATTACTGTTGTGATAAACCATGAGATTTGCTTTAAAAAGGACTAGCCCACGCTGATGTGGTGTAACTTGATGGAGAGAGGCAAGTGGCAACTCATGGACTAGGGGTGGGCAACCACAGTCTTCAAGGGCCACAACCCAGTCGGGTTTTCAAGATTTACACCCTGAACATGCATGAGACTGGTTGGCATGCATTGTATGCAAACTGATCTTGTGCATATTCATGGTGGAAAGCTTGAAAACCTGACTGGGTTGTGGCTTCTGTTATAGACTAGTTGGTTTATTGAGGCATGAGATTTCAAAGACTAGAGTCCACTTCAACAGTGGACTCTAGTCCTTGAAAGATCATGCCTTAATAAATTGGTTAGTCTATAAGTTGCCCACTGCCTCTGTCCATTTTGTTACGAGATTTTGCAATATTCTCCTCAGAAGCTTGACCATATGAAAACACCCTACATCCCCCACCCCCATCACAGTAGTCCAAAATAGGTTTCAGCATGGATTCCACTGAGATTCTGATTAAGTTACACTGGATGTTTCATTTTCCCTCCTCCCCTCCCTGCAGTGGGACATGGAAAGTCGCCACCAAACTCTCAATGTCCAGCCACCCTTTGCAACTTAGCAGAAGACATGATACCTCTGCAAGTGAATGGGACCTATAGTCAAGCTGCCAAAGTCATAATGAGATGGGGGTTGGGACATAGCTCCTCCTCTTCCTCCCAACCCCATAATTATTAAATATTCACAGTCACTGCTGCCCCTCAGAGCATGAAGGCACCAAAGAATGCAGTTCCGGAATCCCGACTTAGGTGCTCCATACCATTAGTCGATGTTGAGAGGAAGTCCCCCTTTTCCAAAGTGAACAATGCCCCTTGGTAGATAGATTTTGACCAAAGGTTTTTGGGTCTTCTCTTGTGGTGGCTGGGGCTCACATCAGTACAGACAGATTTCTGAGCCTTCATCAGTGGAAATTGTGTTGGATACTGCGTGGAGAATCTGGTAACCATGTGGGAAAGATAGATGGGTTGGTTTTCCAGACAGCCAAGTCCCCTGAAGACCACCTGGGAGTATACAAAGTAGAGGCCCATTGCGGGGATCACCATAGAATTATTGACAAGTCTCAGGCCTTGCTGGGTGAAAGTGTGGGGAGTGGAGTCCAGCCATTGCAGGCGGCCAGAGGTATCACGTTCTCCTGGAGGGAGAGAGAATTTGGGAAGGTAAAAACACAATGAAAAGACTGACCCCTTAACACTATGCTGAGATACTAGGTCAATACTGGCTCAGAAGGGACAGTGATTCTGCTGCTGTGTTTGGGATGCTGGGACAGTACCGGGTCAGAAGGGGGAGTGATCTTAAGATCATTCAGGACATTGGGTCAGTGCAGGATTAGAGACGAGATCACCCTTTAACAGCATCAATCAGATCATCAAGTGGTATGACTGTATTGGAGGATCACTTGAGTCAACTTTATTATGAATGTTGAGGAGAGAAGGGGAAATCCACTTATTTGGAGTGCTTGATCCCCAACACTCTCCATTTTTCTCCCCTACAGTAATCCTTGAATCAGTGCTCTCCCCATCCCCACAAGTTTGATCCCCAGAATGATTCTCTCTCTCCCTATCTTCTCCCCCCAAAGTTCATCCCCATTCTCTCGCTCCCTCTGCCCCATTCAACTGATCCCTGGTTTGATGCTTCATCTCCCATTTTTCATTCTTTACCTCACTCTGTTCCAGGACCTTCTCCTTTCCCTCCCTCTCCCTCCAACTCCAACCCTGACCCTCATACCATCTACCCTTCCATACCTCTCCTGATCCCATATCCTCCCCCTACCACAGCCTTCATCCTCTCCATCCTCTTCACTTTCCACTTTTCTCCTTTTGCTTAATCCGCAATCTGCCCTCTTTTTCTCCCCCCCCCCCCTCCCTCCTTCTTCCTCTCCATCCCCCTTCAGCAGGCAAAAGGATTGCTGGTTGATGGTTTCCTTCTCTGCTCCTCTCTTTCTCTTTCTGCTGTTTGAGATACACATCACCTTGTAAGCACAGCAAAATTGAAAGCACTTCAGCAGCAATAGAAGGCCAGGGAGGGTGGAGGGGGTAAATAGGATAGACAGCAAGGAATCCAATGAGATGATGATGTTCTTATACCTTCTAAATGAGCCGCGGTCTTCCCATCATGGTTGGCTTGAAACTTCAAGGCTTCGGGGTGTCCTGGTGTTAAGAGAAAGAAGTATTTTGTTCATTGTCTAGTGCCCAGAATGTTGCAATGCCCAGTGCCCACATCTCCCCCCCCCCCCCCCCCCCCCCCCCCCCCCGTGGCAGCTCAGGGGTAAATTCTGAGGTATGTTAGAAAGTTCTGTAAGCAAAGCTTTTGAAATTCTGTGGCCATGATCCCGAACCTTTCTGCAAACTGGATGGAATCATTTAGCACATTCAATCACGTCAAGTAATTTTGCATATCTAAAACCATTTTCTAAACTTGCTTTGTGTCTGTAGAATCCATCCGGACCTGGCAGTTTTCTCCTTCTAGCTCAGTCAGAACTAGAGCTGGAATATGATGCACCATAAACCTTCATTTACAACTATCAGGGGACTTTTAGCTTCTTTTATATCTGTCCCTGCCCCCAGCCCTGGTCATTGTAGGGATGGTCCTAGCCGGCCAGGTTCCTAGCAGAACCCCGATGGACCTAAATTCAGCCACTAGTTGTCATAAGCAATATGATTCTGTGTCTGCCTTCCCCAGTGCCCCCACCCCCTTCTTTTGGAAGTTTTACGGGTAAAAAATCTCAGGTATTAATGTGAGAGAGGAGAGATAGAATAGATCACAGGGATGGGAAAAGAGAGGGAGGGAGGTAGAAAGGAAAGAGGGAGGACTGGAGATGGGGAGATGTCTCCTCTGGTATTTTCACCCTCTGCACTCCACATTTTGATGGATTTCCCTGTGGTATTTTCAACCCCTGCGGTCTACAGCAGAAGATGGTAGTGCATTCATAGTAACATAATAGATGACGGCAGAGAAAGACCTGTACAGTCCATCCAGTGTGCCCAACAAGATAAACTCATATGTGCTACATATGTATACCTGACCTTGATTTGTATCTGCCATTTTCAGGGCACAGACCATAGAAGTCTTCCCAGCACTAGCCCCGCCTCCCAACCACTAGCCCTGCCTCCCAACCACTAGCCCCACCCCCAAACCACTGATGCACAAAGCTCCAGAGAAGGATCTCATGCTAGAGGACCCTTGAGATATCCCATGTCTCTCTTGTAATATTCCGATTTTCCCCTATCCTCATGCTCCCTCAGAAGTACAGATCTGACTTACCAGCAGCTTCCATGGTGCCTTTTGCCTCTTTCAAGGTGTCTCTGGATTCTTCCTGCAAGTTAAAGAAAGGACGATATGGTTAAAGTAATGAAGCTACGCTGTTTACTGCAAGGTGAGATCCTGCAAGTTGACTCCCCCAAATCTGCATAAGATATAGAGAATACCGTGAGCAATTCTGGTCACTGTATCTAAAAAAAAAGATGTAGCGGAATTACAAAAAATACAGAGAAGGGTGTCAAAAATGGTAAAGGAGATGGGATGATTTCCCTCTGAGGAAAGGTTAAAGTGGCTAGGGCTCTTCAGCTTGGAAAGTGGAAGGGGTAGACGCAAATTGCTCGTTTATTCTTTCCAAAAATACTAGGACTAGGGGGCACGCAATGAAGCTACTAAGTAGTAAATTTAAAACAAACCAGAGAAAATGTTTCTTCACTCAATTGTAATTTAACTCTGGAATTTATTGCCAGAGAATGTGATAAAATCAGTCAGCTTAGCAGGGTTTAAAAAAGGTTTGGCTAACTTTCCTAAATGTCCACAAGCCATTAAGACATGGGGAAATCCACTGCTTATTCTAGGTTAAGCAATATAAAGTCTTTTTTTTTTTTTACTCATGTGGGGTCTTGCCGGGTACTTGTGACCTGGATTGGCCACTATTGGAAACAGGATACTAGACGTGATGGAGCTTAGGTCTGTCCCTGTATGGCAACTCCTATATTCTTATAAGAATGTTGTACCTTGCACTGTTAGATTCTGCAGGAACTCCCAGAAACTTGCATTAGACATGGGAGGTCATCGTCTCCTTTCCATGAGACCCTGCAGGGTGATGTAGACTGAAGGCACATCAGCTCTTCCTGCTCTCCCTTGCTGTCACAACTGTAGCCCTATATTTCCAGTGAGGAACCCACAAGATGTGGCAGCCACAGTCAGCATGACTGTCACTCACCCTGTTATTTCATGAATTATGAGACCTCTGCATTTACAGAAGGGGGAAGGGAAGAATCTAAAAGGAAGTTTTAGAAACCCACAGAGGAAGGACATGGATGAGGAGGTGGACAGAAAGCAGAGAAGCAGATATGGAAGACAGACAGACGGATGGATGGATACTAAAGTCAGGAGGACGGACAGACCTGGGGAATTGTACAATGTGTTTGCATTTCACTCATATCTGGAGAGTGCAGTGAACCCCCCCCCCCCCCCAGGACCAGCCTCTTCAGTCACAGCATCAGGGGGTCCCCCCACCTCATCCCTAGCCCCTTACCTGCTTCTGAAGCTGGGTGTGGGACAAGAAGAGCAGGACAGCAACCACCAGCAGCGAGAGCACACACAGACCTCCAAGGAGTCGGCAGCCCCCTTCTCTGCTCCTCCCCTGCCCCTGTACCGGCTCCTGCTCCAGGTCCCTCTGTGGGGTGACAGGAGTGTACAGGTGTGAGGTGTCCATGTCTGAGTGTTTCCTGGCCCTCACCTTCACGTATTAATAGCAGGATTCCTCAGTGAGGTCACAGGGGGAAACCCGGGTAGAGGAAACAGGGTGGGGAGAGAGAGAGGCAGTGTGTGAACATCGAAAGCAGTGAAAGGGTTTCAGACAGAGGAAGCCAGAGAAAGAGAGAGTTGAACTTCTGCAGTGTCACTTTTTCTTAAGGATAAAATGCCCCCTTCCCGTCACCTATATATGTATATACAAGTCACATTTTATAGCAGTGGTTCACAATCCAGTCCTGGGGACACAACCAGCCAGGTTTTCAGGCTACCCATAATGAATATGCATGAGATAAATTTGCATAAAGTAGAGGTAGTGCATGCAAATTTCTCTCTTGCATATTCATCGTGGGTATCCTGAAAACCAGAGTGGCTGGGAGTGTCCCAAGGACCTGGTAGAGATCCCCTGCTTTGTATTCAGGACAAGATGCTGCTCCTGTCACCATCACTCAAACACAAGTTTCCTCGTATCGTGTTATATTAAGCATCAAGTATCTCCTCCCTTCCTATTACCTCCATCACTTTATATTAAGGACAAGATGTTTGCTCGCCTCACCTTAACTCATTACAAGAGTTATACCCCATGCTAGTTTATTTTAGGAATAAGACACCTCTTTGCTGTCCCTCATATGCAAGCTATACTATATCACGTTATATTAAGGATGAAACACCCGCTCACCTCAGTTTCCTCCATACATAAGTTACACTGTATTACTTTATATTAAGGATAAAACACCTGCTGTTCTGTCTCCCATAGAAACATGACAGCAGATAAAGGCCATATGACCCATCCTCTGTAACCCCCAATTCTACCTGTTCCTAAGCGATCCCACAAGCTTATCCCATGCCTTTTAAAATTCTGGAACAGTCCTCGATTCCACCACTTCCACCGGGAGGCCATTCCATGCCTCCACCACCCTTTCTGTGAAATAATACTTCCTTAGATTACTCCTAAGCCTATTCCCTCTTAACTTTGTCATATGCCCCCTCATTCCAGAGCTCTCCTTCATTTGAAAAAGGCTCTCTTCCTGTACATAAATGCCCTTGAGATATTTCTATCAAGTCTCCTCTCTCCCTCCTCTCTTCCAGCGTATACACGTTGAGGTTCATAAGCCTGTCCCTATAATTTTTGCATTCAAGACCGCTTACTAATTTCGTAGCCGCCCTCTGGACCAACTCCATCCTATTTATATCTTTCCGTAGATGCGGTCTCCAGAACTGCACGCAGTACTCCAAATGGGGCCTCACTAGAGCCTTATACAACGGCACTATCACCTCCTTTTTACTGCTGGTCATGCCTCTCTTTATGCACCCAAGCATCCTTCTGGCTTTGACCATCTATTTTTCTACCTGTTTGGAAGCTTTTAAGTCATCGGACACAATCACCCCCTAGTCCCGCTCTTCCTTTGTACACTGAAGCACTTCACCCCCTATACTGTACCGTTACCTTAGATTTTTGCGACCCAAGTGCATGACCGTGCATTTTTGGGGATTAAACCTTAGTTGCCAAATATCGGTCCATTCCTCTAGCTTTGCTAGGTCCTTCCTCATGTCATTCACACCCTCCAGTGTGTCCACCCTGTTGCAGAGTTTAGTATCATCCGCAAAGAGGCAAACCTTACCAGACAGCCCTTCTGCAATATCGCTCACAAAGACGTTAAAAAGAGCCGGCCCTAGGACCGATCCCTGCGGTACTCCACTGACAACATCCTTTTCTTCAGAGCAAGCTCCATTTACCACCACCCTCTGTCTCCTACTAGTCAACCAATTTTTTACCCAATCAGTTACTCTAGGTCCCACACCACACCCATACAGAAGCTACAATGTATCACTTTCTATTAAGGACAAAACACCTGCTCCTCTGTCTCCCATACAAAAGTTACAACGTATCAGTGTCTGAAGTTTCTTTAAGGTTTGTTCTTTGCATCCCGCATAGATTCCATTGCAGTAGTCTACATGGCTTAGGACCATTGATTCTATCAGGTTGCGAAATGTTTCCCTTGGGAAGAATTGTTTCGCGCGTTTGAGTTTTCACATTGAGTAGAACATTTTCTTTGTTGTGGATTTTACTTGGTTCTGTAGTGTTATGTTGCGGTCCAATGTAACGCCGACGATTTTCAGGCTGTCTGAGACAGGGAGGGTGTGGTCTGTCAATGCTGGTTAGCTTGTTAAGCCAAGTTACATGCATTGTTACAGAATGCGCCTGGATTTCGGTGCAGATCTCTAGGTACGCTATATAGAATCTGGAGGAAACGCTCACTCCCTTCACTATTCATGAGTTACCCCATAAGGGTAATTTGTAAGAGGTCAAACTGCGTGCAGTTCTGGAGACCGCACCTACGGAAAGATATAAACAGGATGGAGTCGGTCTAGAGGGCGGCTATGAAATTAGTAAGCGGTCTTGAATGCAAAAATTATAGGGACAGGCTTATGAACCTCAACATGTATACGCTGGAAGAGAGGAGGGAGAGAGGAGACATGATAGAGACGTTTAAATATCTCAAGGGCATTTATGTACAGGAAGAGAGCCTTTTTCAAATGAAGGAGAGCTCTGGAATGAGGGGGCATATAACAAAGATAAGAGGGAATAGGCTTAGGAGTAACCTAAGGAAGTATTATTTCACAGAAAGGGTGGTGGAGGCGTGGAATGGCCTCCCGGTGGAGATGGTGGAGTCGAGGACTGTTCCAGAATTTAAAAAGGCATGGGATAAGCATGTGGGATCGCTTAGGAACAGAAAGAATTAGGGGTTACAGAGGATGGGCAGACTGGATGGGTCATATGGCCTTTATCTGCCGTCATCTTTCTATGTTTCTGTGTTAAAGTCACCTAACTTGTGTCATAAGTATACACGTAATTTACACAGATTTTCTAAAAGAAAGAATGCGCGTGCATTCCTTTATAAAAATTACCCCAGGGGAAGGACGTAGCCACTTTTGCAGCCACTAGTTAAAACACACAACTTTTGTGATTTATTTTATGGACTTACTCATGGAGTTTACAAAGAGGGGCATAATCGAAAGGGATGCCCAAGTTTTTCTGAGGACGTCCTCGTAGGATGTCCCCGTGAAGGGACGGGGAAACCCGTATTATCGAAACAAGATGGACGTCCATCTTTCGTTTTGATAATACGGTCGGTGACTCCCAAATCTGGAAATTTAGGTTGACCTTAGAGATGCTCGTCCTTAGACTTGGTCGTTTCTGATTTTCAGGGATAATGGAAACTGAGGACGCCCATCTCAGAAACGACCAAATCCAAGCCCTTCGGTCATGGGAGGAGCCAGCATTCATAGTGTACTGGTCCCCTTCACATGCCAGGACACCAACCGGGCACCCTAGGGGGCACTGCAGTGGACTTCACAAATTGCTCCCAGGTGCATAGCTCCCTTACCGTGTGTGCTGAGTCCCCCCAAAACCCACTCACCACAACTGTACACCACTACCATAGCCCTAAGGGGTGAAGGGGGGCACCTACATGTGTGTACAGTGGGTTTCTGATGGGTTTTGGAGGGCTCACATTTACCTCCACAAGTGTAACAGGTGTGGGGGGGGGGGGGTGGACCTGGGTCCACCTGTCTGAAGTGCACTGCACCCACAAAAACTGCTCCAGGGACCTGCATACTGCTGCGATAGACCTGAGTATGACATTTGAGGCTGGCATAGAGGCTGACACAAAATATTTTTAAAGTTGTTTTTTGAGGGTGGAAGGGGGTTAGTGACCACTGGGGGAGTAAGGGGAGGTCATCCCCGATTCCCTCCGGTGGTCATCTAATCAGTTCAGGCACCTTTTCGTGGCTTGGTCATAACAAAAAAAGGACCAAGTAAAGTTGTTGAAGTGCTTGTCAGGGACTCCCTTCTTTTTTCGATTATGGGTCAAGGATGCCCATGTGTTAGGCACGCTCAAGCCCCGCCTTCGCTATGCCTCCGACACCCCCCCCCCCCCCCCCCCCCCCGTGAACTTTGGTCATCCCCGCAATGAAAAGCAGTTGAGGACGCCCAAAATTGGCTTTCGATTATGCTGATTTGGGAAACCCTGTGAGAAGGACACCCATCTTGCGATTTGTGTCGAAAGATGGGCATCCTTCTCTTTGTAAAATAAGCCTGAAAGTTTGTGATCAATATTCAGCAGGCGGTGATCAGCTTTTGCTAAAATTTGATGTCGCGTGTTCGGGCACCGGCTTTGAATTTCCAGATTCCCAGAGCTGGCTAATGCATAATCAGTTAAGCACAATATTCAGCAATTAATCGGCTATGGGTTACCGTATAAGAACATAACATAAGCATTGCCATACTGGGACAGAGAATGACTTTTGCATACCGAAAAAAAAATTGTCAGAGGATGTGTTTGCAAATTAACAAAAAAGGTCATAAAGGAAATGAAACAGGAAGTTTGAGGAAGGAAATGAAGTGTAGATCAGTTCTTCAATACTCCCGGGTCATAATTTTTAGCATTTACTGGGGCATCTCCCCATCTGCTTCAGCAAAAATATAAAAATCCCAATAGCTTGGCTGTGTGCACTTGGATTGCGAAGTTCAACCAGTGTTCTAACTCAATGGCATTAAACTACAGCAAACATTTTTCCTACCAAGTGCAAGGTCATTTCGATTTCCCGATTGAGGTGTGTACCAGTCAGGACTGAGACCTCAAAGTGATCATATTTAATGCCTCAAGACACCAGGGGGAGGGTGCATAAGGACAGGTAGACCCAGAATCAGAGGAGAGAAGATAAGGCATCTGTACAGGATGCTGGTGAGACCTTCTATAAGAATCTGGGAGTGTGCTAATTCTACAACAGTATTTGGGTACCCAGTGTTCTGTCCCCTGACAGCCTGGCACTAGTTGTAGTGTGACCCTAAAATGTGTTAATGCCTTCACTGCTATTCTTACTCCTAAAGATCTTGACTGCTGCAGTCTTCACTGCTAAGATATGTGTGTGAGCAATGCATTGTGTGTAATGTAGTTCACAGACAACGCAACCCCACTTGCCTGTCTGTATAAGATCTGTTACTACTGGTTGTGATGCTGCTTAGATCACTCCTCTGTCTCAGCCAAGCTTGGCTCCTTTGTTTATGTGCCAGCGCTTCCTGGCCATTCTTACTACCTCTGTCCTGAGAGGTCAGTCAGGTATGACCTTTTCCTCCAATCAGGGGCTGCCCCCTAGAGCCACCCTTGCCACTCGAGGACAGCCTTTGTCCCTATTGGCCTTTCTACTCCTTCTTCTCTGAGTCTGTATGAGCTTCTGGCTCTGCCCCCCCCCCCCCCCCCTGTCCATGAGGACAGTATCCATTTTGCTCCAGGACAAAGCAATGATCCTGTTGTAGCTCTGGAAAAGCACTAGTCTTTTCACCCCGAAAATACTCTCCTAAAAGAGGGTACTGCACTCCCAAACACCTAACTCCGAGCTGCCTCTATCTGTGGAACTACTTTTCTTATCTCTGTAATGAGCTGATCCCACTTAAGCTTCTACCTTCTCTCCACTGATACAGCTCATGAAACTACAGGGTTCCTTTGTGCTTATGAACATCTAACTGTGAGTAATCATCTATGTTATTCAATAAAGGAACTTCAGAAAAGAACAAGAGAGTTAGGTGTGTTGATGTGCTAGGGGTTTATACTTCAAGATATTGAGACTTATAGCTAAATAACTCTTAAGAAACAGCTATACAAGTCTCGAGAGACTTGACAGTGAAAAGACTATTATAACAGGCAGAGTTGCAGCAGGATAAAAATGTGCAGCATCTAATCAAACAGGAAAGTTAAGCTTGTGGAGAGGCTAAATGTGTGAGCTAAGCTAGCCAGAAAAAGGAGAAACGACCCCTGGTTCATGGTAGAACCATCTGAATCGGGACCGTCCTGGGAAGGGAATCCGTCCAGAACATACAGGAAACCCATTTCTGTGCATAAGACGGAAGTATCATCCTCAACGCCTGACACTCTTCCCAACATGGAGAATGCAGAGGTCCCCAACGAGCAGTGTCCGATACACAAGGCGCCCCATCCGCTCAGAGAGTGTCGGTGGTTCTTGAGGGTGCCTTTGAAAGAGCGCATGGAGCTGCTTACGAGGTAAAGATTCTGCTACAGGTGCTGTTCTTCCTCAGACCATCTCGCCAGAGACTGCAGAGCCCCTGTCCGGTGCGCGGAGAGCGGCAGTAACCAACATATCTGTGCTCTACACCCCAGCGGAGCAAAGCCGTGTATCAACCCCAAAACAGCTCACGGCAGGGAGACGGAAGAAAGGGAGGCGACGACACTCCAAGTCACACCAAAGTGGACGAGGGTGTATGGGAAGACCCGCAAAGGGAGGTCTTGCACCAAGATATGCCTAGCCAAGGTATATCCCGAAGGGCGACCCAAGGAAGCAGTAAAAATGTACGCTATCATAGACGAACAGAGCAACTGGTCCCTTGCAAGATCAGAGTTTTTCGACCTGTTCAAGCTCCATCAAGCCTGTTCCTCTTACAGCATTAGGACGTGCACAGGAATCATGCAAATGTCGGGAAGAGTGGCGAGCGGTTACGTGATAGAGGCAATAGATGGAAGCGCCAAGTCACGGTTGCCCACACTGATCGAATGTGACCAGATACCAGATGACAAGGATGAAATTCCAACACCAGAGGCGGCATGGAACCACCCCCATCTAAGACCTATAGCCAACCAGCTCAGGCCTGTGGATCCAGACGCTGAAATCTTACTCTTGCTGGGCCGGGACGCGCCAGAACTCTTGTGCATCCATGAATCACGCAGGGGCCCGCGTGATGCTCCTTATGCGCACCGTCTCGACTTGGGTTGGACAATAGTGGGCAACGTCTGTCTCGATCGAACAAAGCCAAACATAAAGGTGCTCGCCACCAACGGCCTGGAAGACGAGCACGCTTCCTTATTTGAACCATGCACCAAGCACCTGACCAAAGAGACCCCCGCTTACAAGCAATGGAACAGTGACTCAACACTCTACCAAACCACCTCCACAGCAGATTTGAGTGAACACTTGGGAAGCTCGGTGCTCCACACCACTGAAGACGATGACAAACCAGCCTTCTCTATAGAAGATAAAGAGTTCCTGAATGTCATAAAAAAAGAATTCAGGAAAGGCGAGGCGAACAGCTGGATGGCACCCCTCCCATTTCTTAAGCCCAGGTCTCGGCTCCCGAACAACAGAAGTTACGCCCTTTCTCAACTTGCTTCACTGCAGAAAACTTTGAGAAGGAAACCAGAGATGAGAAAGCATTTCGTAACCTTCATGCAAGTACGTTCACCGCAGAGTCTGAGCCTTCAGACAAGGAGAAGGAAAAAGAGGTCCGAGCAAGAACGCTCACCGCAAAGTCTGAGCCTTCACACAGGGTGTGGGCAAAAGAGACCGGAGCAGTCGCTCTCAAGCAAGATATCAGTTGAACTCCCTTGGTCTAAATCAGAGGGAGCAGGACAGCCACACTCCGTATCAGGCGTCGGAAAGGCGCAAGCCAACCAACCAGCAGCGACATCAGCTGCTCGACTTGAAGTCACAGCAAGAGATGAGCCAGTAGAGTATCTGACCAGCAAAGATCTGGGGAGCACGGAGCTTACCCAGTCCAGCGATCGCCCTGAGCGCTACAGGACGGAGAAATCCAATTCCGAGAAGGCCATAGCAAGTATGAAGCTTACTCCTAAGCAAGAGAAGTACACGATGCTGCATGGGCTGAGAAAAAAAAGAGCCGTACGCGTAGAAGAATTGAATCCAGATCATCCCACCAAAGACGGCAAAGTACCTATCAAGGGTACGGAACATGGCAACGGCCAGAGCGTCTATGCAGTACACCCAGATGATGCAGAACCGAACTCTAAACCCGAGTCGAATCATGGCGGGGAGACGGAGGAAAAGGCACCAACATTCCAAGCCACTCCAAGATGCCCGAAGGTGTGTGAAGGAAACCGCGAAGGGAGATGCCGCACCAAGACATGCTTGACCGAAGTGCAGCCTGAAGGACGACGTGGCAAAGCAGCCAAATCGTATGTTGCCATAGATGAGCAGAGCAACAGGCTTCTCGCAAGATCAGAGCGCCATGACCTGTTCGACATCCACCAAAACTACTCCCCAGACAGCATCAAAACTTGTGCAAAGGCTGTACAGACGGCAAGGCAAGCAGCAAGCGGTGACGCGATAGAGGATATGAATGGCGACACCATGCCACGGTCACCCACAAGGGCTGAACGTGAACAGATACCAGGTGACAAGGGTGAGATTCCCACGCTACAGGCTGCCCAGAATCACCCTTACCTGAGGCCCACAACCGACCAGATTGCCTACTTGAATCCAGATGCTGAGATCTTGCTCTTGCCGGACAGAGATGTACCAGAATCCCTGGACATCCATGAATTGTGCAAGAGCCCACGCAGTGCTCCCTATGCACACCCACCCAACTTAGGTTGGACAACAGTAGGCGTTTCCTGCCTCAAGCGAACAAGAAAATCAAATGTCAAGGTATTTCACACCAATGTCCTAGACAGCGGGCGCTCTTCCTTGTTCGAGCCATGTACCAACCATCTAACCACCAAAGAAGCTCCCGCCCAGAAGAAACAGAGCATTGTCCCAACGCTCTACAAAACAGTCTCTCAAGCAGGTCTAGGAGAACACCTGGGAAGCTCAGTGTTCCAGAACACCAAAGATGGAGATGAACCAGCCTTCTCCACAAAAGATAAAGAGTTCCTGAGCATGATGAACAAAGAGTTCGGTAAAGATGAGTCATTCCCTTCAGTAGACCATGCCAGAGATCTGAAAGATCTAGACTTGGGTGCAGACACACCCTTGTTTCAATGCCGCCTTGGCCTAAGCTGGGAATTCACCCTTTGGGTCTCCACCCAGCTGCAACAGCGCACCCAACGAAGCATCCTGTCTACAGTGAATGGCCCGTATGATCCACCACCAAGATTTCGCTTCCTGGACCACCCGAAGAAGCACAAGCCCAGAGAGTCGCCATCCTCCCATGAAGACCAAAGACTCAAAGACTCTCTCTCTCTTTTGTGTTGTCTAGAGTTGTTGTTGTCTGTCTCTCGTTTCAGCTCCTGTGTGATGAAGAAGATGACCCTACAGCCAGTTTCGCAACTGTCGTCATGATCCCTCTCTGACTCACCCTTTGTCCCGCGCCTCCCGTTCCTGTCAAGTTTGTTCCAGCATACTGAATCCTGTTCCCGTCCAGCTTGTTCGAGTATCCTGAACCTGGTTCCAGCATTCCAGCATCCTGAATCATGTTCCTGCTAAGCCAAGTCCATCCCAGCATCTGGTTCCAGCCAAGCCAAGCTTGTTAGTCCAGTCCTGCTTGGGAGGCCTGCCTCCTGCTGCCGTTCGATGACAATAAGCCAAGGACTCACGTTGTTCCAGAGTTCGCGACTGTTTGTTTAAAGCCTGGGGTCGTGACAGCTGACAGACAACCTGAGTACAGACAATGGATTTTGCATGCTAGTAGTTTGATAACATGCGATAATAATAATAGTGGTATCTCCGATACCAGACGGGGAGTGTTCTGTCCCATGACAGCCTGGCACTAGTTGTAGTGTGACCCCAAAATGTGTTAATGCCTTCACTGCTATTCTTACTCCTAAAGATCTTGACTGCTGCAGTCTTCACTGCTAAGATATGTGTGTGAGCAATGCATTGTGTGTAATGTAGTTCACAGACAATGCAACCCCACTTGCCTGTCTGTATAAGATCTGTTACTACTGGTTGTGATGCTGCTTAGATCACTCCTCTATCTCAGCCAAGCTTGGCTCCTTTGTTTATGTGCCAGCACTTCCTGGCCATTCTTACTACCTCTGTCCTGAGAGGTCAGTCAGGTATGACCTTTTCCTCCAATCAGGGGCTGCCCCCTAGAGCCACCCTTGCCACTCGAGGACAGCCTTTGTCCCTATTGGCCTTTCTACTCCTTCTTCTCTATGAGCTTCTGGCTCCGCCCCCCCCTGTCCATGAGGACAGTATCCATTTTGCTCCAGGACAAAGCAATGATCCTGTTGTAGCTCTGGAAAAGCACTAGTCTTTTCACCCCGAAAATACTCTCCTAAAAGAGGGTACTGCACTCCCAAACACCTAACTCCGAGCTGCCTCTATCTGTGGAACTACTTTTCTTATCTCTGCAATGAGCTGATCCCACTTAAGCTTCTACCTTCTCTCCACTGATACAACTCATGAAACTACAGGGTTCCTTTGTGCTTATGAACATCTAACTGTGAGTAATCATCTATGTTATTCAATAAAGGAACTTCAGAAAAGAACAAGAGAGTTAGGTGTGTTGATGTGCTAGGGGTTTATACTTCAAGATATTGAGACTTATAGCTAAATAACTCTTAAGAAACAGCTATACAAGTCTCGAGAGACTTGATACCCAGATTCCCCTCAGTCAGCATATATGCAACAATATTTTACTGTGTCAATAAATTCAACACTTTAGCAAATAGAACTTACAGTATTGAGTAAGTTATGCTCCTGTGTGTAGCCCAGTACCCAGATGATTGCATTAGCATGATTTCGTGTTAATGCAATCATCCAGGTCCTGACTCCTGGCACAGACAGGAGCAGGAGAGGACAGACTTTGGGAGCAGGCATGCAGGAAGTGGCTTCCCAGTGCCAGACCCGGGCCCTCCCTTGGAGGCAAAGGCAGAAAGGTGAGAGGGCGGGTGGGAGTGGCAGTGCGAGTGGGAGAGGGGCAGCTTGTGGTGGTCTGGTTTTGCCCCAGCTATGTCTCTCGGCGGCCCTGGCACAGACAGTAGAAGTCTGGACAGCTCTGGTCTTGTTCTCCAGCTATTACAGCTGTCATCGAAGCCCCACTCCAGCCCATCCAAATCTGTCCAGCCACGATCAGGGCACAGACCTTAGAAGTCTGCCCGGTACCGGCTTTGCTTCCCAATTACTGGAGTTTTCATCTGATTCCATTCTTTCCGTACTGGAAGACCTTTTTAGTCTAACTATTGGTGCAGATACAGAGCTGTGTGCATGATTCATTTACATCCCGCATTAGAATTTATACGTACACTTGATGACTGGGCTCATTTTCAAAAGAGAAAAATGTCCAAAAAGTGGCATAAGTCTGAATTTGGACGTTTTTCTAAAAAAAAAATGTCCCAAATCGATATTTTCAAAACCAGTTTTCAGACGTTTTCCTATGAAATCCATCAGAAATGCATTCAAATCACAAGGGGGCATGTCAGGGGCGTGTTAAGAGTGGGATTTGGATCTTCCTAACACTTAGATGTTTGTCAGCCACAACGGAACAGAACACAACCGCCCAAGACTAAGATGTTTTGAACTAGACCTGTTTTTACAATGAATAACGCACAAAAAGGTGCCCTAAATGACCAGATGACTACTGGAGGGAATCAGGGGTGACTTCCCTTTATTCCCCCAGTGATCACTAACCCCCTCCCACCCCCTAAAAATGTGATGAAAAACATTACTTGCCAACCTCAGATGTTATACTCAGGTCAATTAGAATAGCATGCAGGTCCCTAGAGTAGTCTAGTGATGGGTGCAGTGCACTGCAGACAGGTGGACCCAGGCCCATACCTCCCCCTTCCTGTCACACTTGTGGTGGAAACTGTGAGCCCTCCAAAACTCACCAGAAGCCCACAGTACCCACATATAGGTGCCCCCTTCACCCGTAAGGGCTATGGTAGTGGTGTACAGTTGGGGGTAGTGGGTTTTGGGTGGGTTTTGGTGGGCTCAACAGACAAGGTAAGGGAGCAATGGTGGGATGTGTACCTCAGAGCATTTTATGAAGTCCACTGCAGTGCCTCCTAGGGTACCCTATTGCTTTCCTGGGATGTCAGGGAGACCAGTCTACTAAAAATACTGGCTCCTCCCACATCCCAATGTCTTGATTTTGTGAGTTTTGCACTTGGGCGTTTTTTGTTTGAAAATGGACCAAAAAAAAAATGTCCAAATCACAAAACCTTGTATTTTCGAAAACAAAAGATAGCCACTTTTCTTTTTTGAAAATGACCTTCTTTCTTATTCAGATTTTGGATGTTTTTTGTAAAACGTCCAAAGTCAGACTTAGACGTCATATCGAAAATGTCCCTCCACATTACATAGATCTTTTTACCTTTCACAGTCCTATGATTTTTGGTTCCTTTATATCAATGTTTATGTTCTATTCACTTTTGATAAGTTTATCATTACTAATTTGCATATGGAAAGCGTTTTATGTGTTTTATTTATTATTTTTACTTTATCATAATTTATTGATTTAAATGACATAGATTTTTTTTTATGTGTGTGTTTATTGTATTGGTTTTATCTTACTTATATGTCTGATTTGGCAGTTTGCCCTTGACACAGATTAATAAAACTCTACTATCTGTTGTCTGCTTCGTCTGGCTAAAGGTTATTACTTAATTTTTCGAGATGGCACATCAGGAGATATTTCTTCATGGAAAGGGAGGTGAGTGCATGGAACAGCCCAGGGGAAGTGGTGAAGACTGAAACAATGAACGACTTCAAGAATGACTGGGACAAGCATAGAGGATGTCATGAACACAGAGCCAGAAACCAGCTGGGGTTTGTGGCATCGCATTGGGATTGAAACTGGGCATGTGCAGAGGGGCCGTGTCAGCATCGGCTTGAGGCAAGTGCTACCAGAGCGCTGGCTGCCTGAAGAGCAGGAAGACTTCTGCTGGTGAGGTTACATAAGTATTGCAATACTGGGACAGACTGAAAGTCCATCAAGTCCAGTATCCTGGTTCCAACAGTGGCCAATCCAGGTCACAAATACCTGGCAAGATCCCAAAAAAGTTCAATTTATTTTATGCTGCTTATGCCAGAAATAAGCAGTGGATTTTCCCAAAGTCCATTTTAATAATGGTTTATAGACTTTTCCTTTAGGAAGCCATCCAAATCCTTTTTAAACTCCGCTAAACTAACCGCTTTTACCACATTCTCTGGCAATGAATTCCAGAGTTTAATTGCACATTGAGTGAAGAAAAAGTTTCGCTGACTCGTTTTAAAGTTACTACTTTGTAGCTTCATTGCATGCCCCCTAGTCCTAGTATTTTTGGAAAGAGTAAACAAGCGATTCACGTCTACCTGTTCCACTCCACTCATTATTTTATAGACCTCTATCATATCTCCCCTCAGCCCTCTTTTCTCCAAGCTGAAGAGCCCTAGCCACTTTAGCCTTTCCTCGTAGGGAAGTCGTCCCATCTCCTTTATCATTTTCATCGCCCTTCTGTGTACCGTTAAGGGATCCCCACCAGCCACAGCAAGAAGGCCACAAATTTGGGTAGGCCTGAGTCCAAATTGGGTGGGCCCTGGCCCACCCATGGGTATGTCACTGACTCATAGAACATTCTATACTGGATTACTAACTTATCTAGCTGACCTGTTATCCCATTATGCCCTGTCTCATTCATTTTGCTTTCAGCAGCAAAATCTTCTCACTTGGAAGCAAATAAACATACTACCTTTGAGGTAACTTCCTATATCTTTGGAATGAGTTACCCTCCGGTCTAAGGCTGGGATTGGTGCATAAAAAAATTCAAGATTGGCCTAAAAAAATATTCTGGGCAATATCCAGCCCCTGATGGTCAGTGTTTTCTTAAACACTGGCTGTTGCTGGCATTTTATACTCAAGTATTCGGTACTGAGCCATCCCCGGATACAGACACTGAAAATCTGGGATTAGGCAGTCCCTGGCTCTTGTCCAGGGACCAGCGAAATTCATCCCAGAACTTGGATAAAGTTAGAACAGCATTTTTTGCTGTGCCAACTTTGTGGGTAGTTACTTGGTTAGCAGACTAGAAATTGCAACTAAACAAGTAACTCTCAGTTCCACCCAGACGCTGTCACCAGATTGCCCTGGACCTAACCAGATAGTTCCAAGGTGGTTTGAGCAGATATTAAACAGCAGCGGGCCCAATTAAGTGACACAGAATATCTAAGTAGAACCAGTAAGCATGAGCGAACTAGGTATAGCTGCTCCGAACCGGTTACTCACGCTGAATCAACCTCTTAGTTTTTATTACGTTGTATAAAATTTCAGCCTTGAGTTGTAAATTACTCAGACAACTCTAAATTGATATGCGGTATACCAAATAATCTTGATGCTAGAATTATCTTGGTCACATCTGCCAGAAGGGCCTACCTTGTTCACATCTAGAAAAGAGAATGAGTTACATCTGGAACAGGGTTCAGATCCTCTTGACAAGAGACCTAATTTGGCCACATACATGAGAATACTATCTTGTTCACATCTGGAAGAAACTTCAGGGTCACATCTGGAACAGGGCTCCATGCAGGTCCTCTCTTGAAGAGAGACCCAGTAGCCACATATGAAAGTTCCTCTCTTGTTCATGTCTGGAAGAGAAACTTTCCTGAGTCACATCTGGGACAGGACTCTGCCGGATCCTCTCTTTGAGAGACCTAGTTTGACCACATATGAAGGTCCTTCCTTGGTTGTGTTTGGAAGAGGGAGCTATTGTGGTCACAGCTGAAGACAGAACTTATCTTGCGTACATCTGTATGAGGAAGCCATCTTGGTCACACTTGGAGAAAAGACCCATCTTGGTCACATCTGGAGAAAGCCTGTTTTCATCCCTAAATCTCATGCATGCCAGTCCCAATATATTTGCTTGAATGTTGGACCAGTCAAAGATACCGAACCCTGCACAAAGTCTCATTGTTTTGCAGGACCAAACAGCCTGCCCTTCGGTACTCCTTAACTAATAATTGGGAGCTAGTGAAAACTGGGGGCTGAGTCATCATTTCTCTCCCACCCTATCTTCTTACTTACCCCAGAAACATGCATTTCACATTGTGGCTATAGCGGAAGACGGGGTGAAGTGGGGGTGGGGAGATGCGTTCACACTTTCATATTTTACCCTTAAGAAGCAGTTTCACTGCTCATATTTCTGTAGATGCTGCTTAGTCACAAAGTCATAGCAAGTTCCTCCTCCCCCTCCTCTCTGTTTGAATTCATATGTGTCACCTTAACACTTCTTGTCCTCTGCTCATCTGTCTTGCCATCCTGCCCCCTCATGTCCCGTCTCACCCTCCCTCACACTCCCAAAGCTTAACAGTGATCATAATATGATCAGTTTTGATATCAACCTTGAAGTAACTATACACAGGAAGTCAAATACATTAGTGTTTAACTTTAAAAAAGGAGACTATGATAAAATGAGAAGAACGGTTAAAAATATTTAGGGGAGGCAACTGAGAGGGTAAAAACTGTACAACAGGCATGGGCGCTGTTCAAAAATACCATCCTGGAGGCCCAGGCCAAACATATTCCGCGAATTAGAAAAGAAAGACGGAAGTCCAAAAGACAGCTGGCATGGTTGGGCCGCTGGATGACCGAGGGGTAAAAGGGGCGACCAAGGAAGATAAAGACGTAGCGGAGAGATTGAATTAATTCTTTGCTTCGGTCTTCACCGAGGAAGTTTTGCGTGGGATACTGGTGTAGGAAATGGTATTTCAAGCGGACGAGTCGGAGAAACTTACTGACTTCACGGTAAACCTGGAGGATGTAATGGGGCAGTTCAGCAAACTGAAGAGTAGCAAATCTCCTGGACCGGATGGTATTCATCCTAGAGTACTGATAGAACTGAAAAATGAGATGCAGAGCTACTGTTAGTGATATGCAATTTATCCTTAAAATTGAGCGTGGTACCGGAAGATTGGAGGGTGGCCAACGTAACACCGATTTTTAAAAAGGTTCCAGGGGTTCCGGGAAATTATAGACCGGTGAGTCTGATGCCGGTGCCGGGGAAAATGGTAGAGGCTATTATCAAAAACAAAATTACAGAGCACATCCAAGGACATGGATTACTGAGACCAAGTCAGCACGGCTTTTGTGTGGGGAAATTTTGCCTGACCAATTTACTTCAATTCTTTGAAGGAGTAAACAAACATGTGGATAAAGGGGAGCCGGTTGTTATTGTGTATCTGGATTTTCAAAAGGAGTTTGACAAGGTACCTCATGAAAGGCTACAGAGGAAATTGGAGGGTCATGGGATAGGAGGAAATGTCCTATTGTGGATTAAAAACTGGTTGAAGGATAGAAAACAGAGAGTGGAGTTAAATGGGCAGTATTCACAATGGAAAAGGGTAGTTAGTGGGGTTCCTCAGGGGTCTGTGCTAGGACCGCTGCTTTTTAATATATTTATAAATTATTTCGAGATGGGAGTAGCTACCGAGGTAATTAAATTTGCTGATGACACAAAGTTATTCAAAATCGTTAACTTGCGACAGAATTGTGAAAAATTACAGAAGGACCTTACGAGACTGGGAGACTGGGCGGCTAAATGGCAGATGACGTTTAATGTGAGCAAGCGCAAGGTGATGCATGTGGGGAAAAAAGAACCTGAATTATAGCTACGTCATGCAAGGTTCCACGTTAGGAGTTACAGACCAAGAAAGGGATCTGGGTGTCGTCATCGATAATACACTGAAACCTTCTGTTCAGTGTGCTGCTGCGGCTAGGAAAGCGAATAGAATGTTGGGTATTATTAGGAAATGTATGGAAAACAGATGTGAGGATGTTATAATGCCGTTGTATCGCTCCATGGTGCGAACGCACCTTGAGTATTGTGTTCAATTCTGGTCGCCGCATCTCAAGAAAGATATAGTAGAATTGGAAAATGTGCAGCGAAGGGCGACTAAAATGATAGCGGGGATGGGATGACTTCCCTATGAAGAAAGACTAAGGAGGCTAGGGCTTTTCAGCTTGGAGAAGAGATAACTGAGGGGAGACATGATAGAGGTATATAAAATAATGAGTGGAGTGGAACAGGTGGATGTGAAGCGTCTGTTCACGCTTTCCAAAAATACTAGGACTAGGGGGCATGCGATGAAATTTACAGTGTAGTAAATTTAAAACAAATAGGAGAAAATGTTTCTTCACCCAACGCATGATTAAATTCTGGAATTCGATGCAGGAGAACGTAGTGAAGGCAGTTAGCTTGGCAGAGTTTAAAAAGGGGTTAGACGGTTTCCTAAAGGAGAAGTCCATAAACCACTACTAAATGGGAAAAATCCACAATTCCAGGAATAACACGTATAGAATGTTTGTACATTTGGGAAGCTTGCCAGGTGCCCTTGGCCTGGATTGGCTGCTGTCATGGACAGGATGCTGGGCTCGATGGACCCTTGGTTTTTTCCCAGTGTGGCATTACTTATGTACTTATTTCCCTTTTACCCCAGCATCATTGTCCCATTCTTTTCTCGGTTGTTTACTTCCTCTCATCTCTCTTTTCCCTCTTGCTCTCCTGCCCTTCTCCCCCCCCCCCCCCCCCCCCCCCGTCCGTCCACTGCTCCTTCTCTTCTCCCCTCTTACCTTCCTAGCCCCAGTGGCATTCCTAGGGGGGCGGTGGGGGCGGTCCGCCCCGGGTGCATGCCGCTGGGGGGTGCCATGCGCATGTTGGCGCCGCTCGTTCCATGCTACCTCTGCCCCGGAACAGGTTACTTCCTGTTCCGGGGCAGAGGGAGCATGGAACGAGCGAAGCCGACAGGCACACAGCACCCCTCTCCCAGCAGGTAAAAATGCACCCAGGGGTGTCGTTTCGCCGGGGGAGGTGTCGTTTCACTTGGGGGGGGGCGCATCGGCGATCTGCCCCAGGTGTCAGCCGCCCTAGGAACGCCACTGCCTAGCCCACCTGTAGCTATGTGTTTCCTTCCATCTCCCTTCCTCTCCTTTCATTTATTTTTGTTACATTTGTACCCCACGCTTTCCCACTCATGGCAGGCTCAATGCGGCTTACATGGGGCAATGGAGGGTTAAGTGACTTGCCCAGAGTCACAAGGAGCTGCCTGTGCCTGAAGTGGGAATTGAACTCAGTTCCTCAGGACCAAAGTCCACCACCCTAACCACTAGGCCACTCCTCCATCCCTTCTTGTCTCCCTGGGTGCTCCCTCTCTCCCCCTCTCAATCCTCTTAGCCTCCTGTCCCTGTTCTCATCTCTTGCCCCCTTTCACCCCATTCTTGACCTGCCATCTCATCTTCCTCCTCTCACTCTCCTATCCCCCTCTTGCTGATGCATCAAACTCCAGTATTCTCATATTCTGAAGCCCTGTGAGATGTTGGGGAAGTTCTCCTTCCTGAAGAGCACCAGGTGTGGAAACGTCTCAGAAATCAGAACAGCTAAGTGTCTGTGAATGTTTAAGTAAAGTGTTGCACGCACAGTACTGTACAGGATTCCTCTTTCTCTTTGTTCTGCTAGCCATCGGGCCAGTGGTAATTTGCTAAAAACACAGCATCAGCTCAGGTGGCTCGGCAAGCAGATGCGCATCACCAAAGTGGAACTCTCTGTGTATTGTGGCCCCTCTCCCCCCTCCACACATACAGGAAGTCTCAGGACTTTCACTCTTTCACGAAAGAGAATAGCTGGTACCAGAGACAGGATACCTTAAAATAGACTTGAGAAGAAGGTCGCAAGAACTTCTGTTCTAAGAACCTTCCATCCATGGAACTCTGGCTCTAAGAATTTTTCCATATAGAATCCTCGTTCTAGGGACTTTCCCCTTTTTTGAATGCCAGATCTAAAGACTGGTATGTCTAGAATCAGCCACAGGTTAGGAATTTCTGTTCCACGAACCTTTCGTCCAAGACTTTCCTTGTAGAATCCTGTGATCATGGCCATCTGTTTTAACCTGTAACTTCCAAAGGTGTGCCATGTTTCTTGTTGTAAGTCGCCTAGAATTCTATATGGGAATATCGGCGACGAATAAGAAATAAAGTAAAGAACTTTCTACTTCTATGTATGGTAGGAAACAGTTGGGGGGAACTTAGTGAGGAGAAGGGGGAAGAAGAGTCAGGTAATGTCCGTTGCAGTCTTTGGTTATGTTGTGTCGCAAGTGGCCAGTATTTTTATGTTGGGTCGGTGGGGTAGGCTCTTCTGAACAGGTCTGTCTTTAGTGCTTTCCGAAAATTTAGGTGGTCGAGCGTAGTTTTTACTGCTTTTTGCAATGCGTTCCATAGTTATGCGCTTAGGTAGGAAAAGCTGGTTGCATAGGTGGATTTGTATTTGAGTCCTTTGCTGCTTGGGTAGTGGAGGTTTAGGTATGATCGTGCAGATTTTGTGGAGTTTCTGGTTGGCAGGTCGATGAGGTCTGTCATGTAGCCCGGTGCCTTGCCGTATATAATTTTATGGACCAGGGTGCAGATTTTGAAAGCAATAAATTCTTTGATTGGGAGCCAGTGCAGTTTTTCTCGGAGGGGTTTGATGCTTTCAAAACGCGTTTTTCCAAATATAAGTCTGGCTGCTGTGTTTTGAGCGGTCTGAAGTTTCTTGGTAATTTGTTCTTTGCAACCCACATAAATTCCATTGCAGTAGTCTGCATGGCTTAGTACCATTGATTGTATCAGGTTGCGAAATATTTTCCTCGGGAAGAATGGTTTCACGCGTTTGAGTTTCCACATAGAGTGAAACATTTTCTTTATGTTCTGTAAATATTTAAAGGAAATATTGTCTGTAGCTATTTCTGATATTTCTGACTACACTTATTTAACTCAGGAAAGAATTAGCACTTGGAGCTGGAACCCATTCTACCAGACTTTCACCCTACCCCCCCACCCCCCTCCAAGTTACTTTTGTGCTCTCAATAACCCATATACGCAGAATTACGGGATAACCACAGTCCGCAGCTTGCTTTATTAAGAATGTTCAACTTTCAGTTACTATTACTACTACTACTACTATTTAGCACTTCTATAGCGCTACAAGGCGTACACAGCGCTGTACAAACATAGAAGAAAGACAGTCCCTGCTCAAAGAGCTTACAATTTAATAGACAAAAAAATAAAGTAAGCAAATCAAATCAATTAATGTGTACAAGAAGGAGGAGAGGATGGTAGGTGGAGGCGAGTGGTTACAAGTGGTTACGAGTCAAAAGCAATGTTAAAGAGGTGGGCTTTCATTCTAGATTTAAAGGTGGCCAAGGATGGGGTAAGACGTAGGGGCTCAGGAAGTTTATTCCAGGCGTAGGGTGCAGCGAGACAGAAGGCGTGAAGTCTGGAGTTGGCAGTAGTGGAGAAGGGAACAGATAAGAAGGATTTATCCATGGAGAGGAGTGCACGGGAAGGGGTGTTAACATCAGTAAATGATCTACCCCCCCCCCCAGCTACAGCTGTCAAAAGGCATAGCATCAACAGCCCCCCCCCTCCAACCGCTGCTCGCCTTGACAGCAAAACAACAACTTCCACTTATTGCTGTCGCCGCAACTCTTCCGACTCCGCCCTGACAGCAAGAGCCCTGGCCTGTGTGGACCTCCACACATTTATTCCGGGTCACCCAACCCGCCATTAATGTCCTGGCTCAACCCAATGAGCCATTGCTCCTGTAGCTCGGGATTTTTGCTGCTGCAACAACTCAAACGCACTCCACTTAAAAACAAAAGTACAACACAAAAGTCATGCCTCGCCCCTCCAAATCAGATGTGTGGGTGGGAGGGCAGGAAAAGAAGCCTCTGAGGATCAGGAAATGCTCTAAGCCTTGGAGGAAGTGCTGGTTTCATTCCCTCCCAACACTCCGCCCCAGCAACCTTCCCTCCAATCCCATCTCCGGACGGGCTCATGGGCAGGCCAGCTTCTCTTAAGCCATCCAATAGCCTCTGCCCCTGAGCCCCACCGGACATAAGCACCGCCACCCCCCCCCCCCCTTATATTCTCCTGCCCCGAGCCTTCCCAAACTGGCCCAGCCCGTGTTTAACTGGGCATGTCAAGACAGGGTCTCGGGCCTTTTCTTTCTCAAAATACCGAAGGAGCAGCAATAGACGTGTTGATAAATGAGAAGGAGTTTGATCTAAATTTCTGGAAACATCTCAAGATGATTTCCAGCACTGTGTTTCTCTTTTTGTAACCTTCATGTGCGTGAATGAGAAAAACATGTAGTTTTGCGTGCTTACTTTAAAAATAAAGATGCCTTGTATTGTGGCCAGAAACTCACGATATTTCCTGATATGGCTCAATCCACACAAGTGAAGCATAAGCAATTTCTTGAATTGAAACCATGGCTACTTGTGAGGGAAGTACTTTTTTTTTTAAGTGACCTTGCTAGTGTTTGACCACGTTTCAAGGTAATTATGTTTTCTTGATCCTGGCCAAGTCTAAAATTTTCTTTTGGATAGAATCAGCTATTGTGGACCATAGGTAAGGATTATTTATTTATTGAAAACCCTGCACTATATGACCAATCTAAGTAGGCTACAGTATCAATAAATAATAAAAAAAACCATAAAAAAACATGAAAAAAGCCCAATTAAAACAATATAAAATCAAACCATTAGGTTAATATGTCTTAGGGACATCTAAAGATACAGCTGTATTTTGGTTAGTGTTGTAGTACACCTTTCTTAAAATTTTTGCTTCATAATACACATACCCCCTAATATTATATATAGTGCTCAAAATTATGTGTGCAATTTAATTGCTTAATGAGCCAATTAACAATGATAATTGGGCACTATTATTGGTACTAGTTGGCAATAATTGGAGTTTAAATGTGCTTATGTACAGTTGCTATTCTATCAAGATGCATGCACACATGTTTTTGTGTGGATCTGAAAATGGGGTGTGCCCATGGGAGGGCATTTCTAGGATTTGCGCAGCATTAGAGAATTCGGGATCTATACCAGGATGCAGTTGGTGTAAATCCTTGCACCCAAAATTAGATGCGGATCCCAGCGCTGAGCGCTAGTCTATTTATGGAATAGCAATTAGCACGCATGCTTTATAGAATTGAGTCCTACTGTTCCCACAGAGGTGAGCTTGAGAATTGATTTTTCATTTTCCTTTCTATAGGTCAGTACAGTGAGTTGAGATACAGAGGAACCGGGTTTGATTCCCACTGCTGCTCCTTGTGACTCTGGGCAAGTCACTAAGGGGGTCTTTTACTAAGGCACGCTGGCATTTTTAGCACACGTTAAAAACAGGCGTGCTCTAAACGCTAAAGATGCCAATGTATTCCTATGGGCGTCTTTAGCGTTTAGCGCGAGCCTATTTTTAACAAGTGCTAAAAAAACGCCAGCACGCACTAGTAAAAGACCCCCTAAACCCTCCATTGCTCCGGGTACAAAATAAGTACCTGTATATACTATGCAAACTGCTTTGATTGTAACCACAGAAAGGTGATAAATCAAATCCCTTTCCCGCTATATATTTTTTTTTTGTTACATTTGTACCCCGCGCTTTCCCACTCATGGCAGGCTCAATGCGGCTTACATGGGGCAATGGAGGGTTAAGTGACTTGCCCAGAGTCACAAGGAGCTGCCTGTGCTGGGAATTGAACTCAGTTCCTCAGTTCCCCAGGACCAAAGTCCACCACCCTAACCACTAGGCCACTCCTATGAAACTTAAAAAAAAAAAAAGAATTCCAGATCTAAAGGCTGGTACCTTTAAAACCTATGCTTTAAAAACTTCGACCCACAGAACCTCCTTCTCCCAATCTCAGTCTCCCACTTCAGGTGGAATCTGTGGGGCAGCGTTCTCACTGTGACACCCCTGTCCAGAGATCTCTCGAGCATACACCACAGCTGTAGACTGTCCATCCCTGTGGCCCATGCTTTTCACCTGTAAAATATGCCACACAAATCCATCCACACAGGTCCCAGAAACCTTACATCTTTTGTCTGACCTAAATAGCAGCTTCGGTGGGGGTGGGGGGGGGGGGGGGAGTTGTGTCTTTTTAATTTTCTTTGAAACAGACTCAGATGCTACTCTGGCCTCTGCTGAAAGTGTCTCTGAAGGCTAATGATTCATTAAAAACAAAAACAGGAAACCAAAACTTCCACAAGGAAACAATAAGGGCTGTGTTTCATCACACAGGCCTTCATTAGGGGTCCTCATAAATAAACAAGACATAAAACAAACATTGTGACATGTCTTATAGAACATGGAAAAGTAAGATAAAAATATGAGATAGAAATGTGTGTAATGTACAAGAGGGTAAAAAACAACAACAACAAAACATAACTATATGCTAAAATGACCAAGTAGTGGGATGAGAAAGCTGAAAGATAAACCAACTAACCAAAAAAACTGTAAAAAAAAATAATAAATGATAAAACCCAGTGATTGTGACACCCATCAGTGGTGAGAAGTAGAAAAGCTGAAATATAAAACCAGCCAAACAACCGCTAAAAAAAACAGTGATTGTGAACAGTTACAAAATGACACCCAGTAGTATTGAGAAGTTTGATTTGTCCCTGCCATTCTCAGGGCACAGACCGTAGAAGACTGCCCAGCACTGTTCTTGTATTTTCAGTCCCTGCGCTCTCTGCATTTGGCATGAATCTCCCCTGGTATTTTTAGCCCTTCTGCTTTTTGCTGGAGTCTCCTCTGGTATTGTCTTTCTGTTCTTCAGGGATGGAAACTGGAATGGTTGGAGAGTCCCTGGACATAGATTCATAGTTGCCAGCTCCGCGGGTGCTCTGGAAGCTTGAGTACCCCAAATATTGGGCCAACTACTTCACTTTTTGTCTAGAGAGAGGCAATTTTTATTCAGTTAAGCACCCCTAATACATTTGAAAAAATCGGCTGTTATACATAGATTTCTGTGTCCGAGCAATGGTGCTGCAGATCGGGCCTCTGTGGGGATGGCAATATTTTGGTGGAAGGTAGGTGGGGAAAGAACCACTTCTTGGTGATAAGGGGACCTTCTGCTAAATCAGTTCCTGTGAAGTCTCTTTCTTAGCAAAGGTGGTTTAGGGATTTCCAAGCTGCAATTGATCTTCTTTTTGTTCATTAAATTGGTTAACTGAGAAATATAACAAAACTTTTCCTGTCAGAATGGAGCTAAAGTGACTCATCCTTGAGGTTATATATAGAATCAGTGACAGAACCGGGGATTAGGACTGAGGTAAAGGGAACTAAAGTGGTTCACCCTCGGCTCACACAGACAGAGTCACTGACAGAAGAGCCAGGGATTGGAATTGAGGAACGGGGCAACAAGGTTACAGTCAATGACAGAGCTGGAGATTAGAACTGATGCACAGGGAGCAAGAGTGACTTGTTCTGGGATCACGCCACACACGGAGAGTCAGTGACAGAGCAGGGGATTAGAGCCCAGGTACAGAGAACTAAAGTGACTCACTCTGAGGTCACACAGAGAAAGTTAGTGACAGAGCTGGGGATTAGAACTGAGCCATGGGGAGCCACAGTGATTGCCACAAGCTCATACACAGATAGTCAGTGACAGAGCTGGGGATTAGAGCTCAAATACAGGCAGCTAAAGTGATTCACTCTGAGGTCATACAGAGAAAGTTAGTGACAGAGCTGGGGATTAGAACTGAGGCATGGGGAGCCAAAGTGATTGCCACAAGCTCATACACAGATAGCGACAGAGCTGGGGATTAGAGCTCAAATGCAGGCAGCTAAAGTGACTCACTCTGAGGTCACACAGAGAGTGACAGAGCTGGGGATTAGAACTGGGGCATGGGGAGCCAAAGTAACTTGCCACAAGCTCATACACAGATAGTAAGTGACAGAGCTGGGGATTAGAGCTCAAATACAGGCAGCTAAAATGACTCACTCCGAGGTCACACAGAGAAAGTTAGTGACAGAGCTGGGGATTAGAACTGAGGCATGGGGAGCCAAAGTGATTGCCACAAGCTCATACACAGATAGTCAGTGACAGAGCTGGGAATTAGAGCTCAAATACAGGCAGCTAAAGTGACTCACTGTGAGGTCACACAGAGAGTGACAGAGCTGGGGATTAGAACTGGGGCATGGGGAGCCAAAGTGTGTCATGCCCCGAGGTCATACACAGACTAAGAACTGGGTCAGCAGTGGGCAGTGCAGGTAGGTGGATGGATGAATAAACAGCTGGACAGACAGACAGCTGCGTGGTGGAAGTGAAGCAGGCCGGACTCCCACCGCCGGTGATTCTGTAGCATTGTTTTGTTATCATTTCGGCAGAAAGTAGAAATCCCCTCTTCCTCCAGGTGCTTCACTGAAACCCTTGAGGTTGTACCACTGCATACCTTCTGCCTTTCCTGTAAATGAATTGCGGCAGGGCACATGACAAGGGGTGAAGGGGTGTTAGACATATAGCTTCACTATGTATGTAACTGTGATATGTTGTTTGCCTGTGTGTAGTATGTTGTGTGTGCAGGTGTCTCACTATTGTGTACCACTGTATGCTTGTGTAGAATAGTGTGTTTGTGTGATGTTAAAAGAGACCTGCTTTTCCTCAGGCTGGAATCAGTGTTGGGGGAGGTTAAAGGAGACCTGCCCTTCCCTCATGTTGGAATCAGCCTGTGTGTGATATTAAAGGAGACCTGCTTTTGCTCAGGCTGGAATCAGTGTTGGGGGAGGTTAAAGGAGACCTGCCCTTTCCTCATGTTGGAATCAGCCTGTGTGATATTAAAGGAGACCTGCCGTCTCAGACTGGAATCAGTGTGTGTTCGGTGGGGGGGGGGGGGAGTTAAAGGATACCTGCCCTTCCCTCAGGTTGGATTCAGCCCATATGTGATATTAAAGGAGACCTGACCTTTCCTCAGATTGGAATCAGCATGTGTTGAGGGGAGGACAGGTTAAAGAAGACCCTCTCAGCACTTGTTGGGAGTCGAATCAATCAACGAGCAGAGGGGTTTTTCCTGCATGGGAAAGTTGCACTTTGTTAATCAAACTGGCACACTATTCTTCATAGTGAAAGTTACGGTTTAGCCAGAGTTACAGTAAGAAAGCAAGATGAAAAAGAAAAAAACACAAGCACTGCACTACCACAGGAAAAGCTGATCAGATAAGAATTTAATACAATTGGCTGTTATGTTAAGTTTCTGTGTCTCTGCATTGCAGTCCCTGGGAAAACCTCCAGGGGCACTGTTAGGGTATCACCAAGTATGGCATTTCTTATTCCAGTTGAGTGGTTCATGCTGGGAGTCAGTTTGTAGGGTCACTGGTGTACAAGGTGAATTTGACAAGATGACTGCTTAAAACCATTTCAAAGTTAAAAGAGAAGGGAAGGACCAAGTCAGAGGAAGAAATACCAAATTTATTGTCCAGGATAAACCAAATACACTCAGATTAAATCAGACTCAACATGGAAACATATTTTGGCAACTCAATGCCTGCCTCAGGAGTTGATATTTTTGATGTGTCGTTTGAAGAAACGCGTGCAGGTACTTGTGACTCGAGTCTGCATATGACACTCCAACAGATTGCCAAAATAACCAATACAGACGTGCTCAGGCTCTGAAATAAAAAAGATATAGTGGAATTAGAAAAGGTGCAGAGAAGGACGATGAAATGATAAAGGGGTTGGGACGACTTCCCTATGAAGAAAGGCTGAAGTGGCTAGGGATCTTCAGCTGGAGAAAAGGCGGCCTAAGGGGAGATATGATAGAGGTCTATAAAATAATGAATGGATTTTGGGTAGATGTGAAGCGTCTGTTGTACGCTTTCCGAAAATACTAGGACTAGGGGATATGCGATGAAGCTACAAAGTAGTACATTTAAAACAAAATTTTTCTTCACTCAACATGTAATACATCTGGAATTCGTTGCCAGAGAATGTGATAAAGGCGATTAGCTTAGCGGAGTTTAAAAGGTTTGGACGGCTTCCTAAAGAAAAATTCCATAGACCATTATTTAATGGGGAAAATCCACTATTGCTGGGATAAGCAGTATAGAATGTTTTGTACTTTTTTGGGATCTTGCCGGGTATTTGTGACCTGAATTGGCCACCGTTGGAAACAGGATGCTGGGCTTGATGGACCTTTGGTCTGTCCCAGTGTGGCAATACTTATGTACTTATGTAAATAGCTTGAAGGCTTCATGTGCTGACTCATGGAGCCACAGGCATTGAGTTGCCAAAATATGTTTCCATGTTGAGTCTGATTTAATCTGAGTGTATTTGGTTTATCCTGGACAATAAATTTGGTATTTCTTCCTCTGGTTTGGCCTCTTGTGTGGATGTCCATTGGTCCTTCTTTCCTTTTGAATTCTGTTTATGTGGGGAATCTGCCTTTCGGGTTTTGTTTAAAATCATTTCAAAATGATGAAAGATGAATTTTCAGTAGAAAATTGATGCTTCTAAATTTGACTAAAATAGAGTACAAATTTCGGAGTGTGGTTTCTTTAAATGTCAGGCCTTATGCTTATAAATGCAAGTGTGCCACTTATTTGCTTAGATTTATGACCTTAATGTGGATAATTGATGTTTTGTGTTTCTATTCATGTAATTGTATAAATGCATCAATCAATCCATAAATATATAAATAAAATCAGTGGAAAGCTTATAACTTTTTTCCCCGTCCTAAAATCCACCCTGTTGCCAATCACTTTTAATGGTCCGAAATTTAGGAGTTTAGTTAAATTTTCAGTATAAATTTAGGCTCATACATTTTCAAAGAGGCCCGTTTAGGAGCCAAACTCAAAGTTAGTAGCATAAGCTTTTTACCTGCCTTAGTACTATCATGGTCTAAACTTGCTTAGATATTTCTGCAATTTCTTTCTCTGCTTCTGCAAATGCTACCTGCCAGGATGTGTCCAACGTTGAATTCGTGCCCCTTAACACCCTCTCCCTTCTTTGCATGTGGCCTGGCATCTTCTGTACAGCCCTGGGGATGGTCCTGCTAGTGCCAGCTTCACCGTGCAATGTGTACCTCTGTATAAGTCATTCATCACATTCTTTCATCTCCAAACTATGGGACTTTGCAGCCTGCTCCACTGTACTGGTTCATTTAAGGTTTTCCTTTCAATGCCTCCTATCTGCCAGTTTGCCTGAATGTCTTTCCCAACCTCTTCCCCTCACCACGCTATTATTGTCTGCTATCAAGACTGACATTAACCTCATGACATTCAAGAACATCAAGAGCTGTTGAATATAATTATAAATACAGGGCGTGGCCGCTGATATGGATGTGGTCGTGTCCCGGTTATCTTCCTCTCTGAAGAGCACCTGCAACTTCTGAATGTGTGGCCTACTTCACCAACAGGAATTCATATGGGCTGTTTATATTATGTGATTACAATTAATGTCTGACAGAAGGAAGAACTGCTGGAACAGTTTCCATTCAAAGTGAGGGATGTGAGTGGTTTTGCCCAAGCATATCCGTTTTGCAGGGATAAATAAAAAGGAAAGGGCACCGGAAAATGTAGAACAGGCTTCAGAAAGAGTGACAACAAAGGCGTCCATCTTGGCTTCTCAAGGAGGTCTGAAGCTCCCATGATGCCCTGCAGGTGACTGCATCACAGTGCTGGAAGCTAGGGAGATGGCTAAGGATGTCGGGGGCAGACAGAGGGCGTACTGCTGCACTGCTCGGGGGCACGTAAATGATGTGGCAGAGGCTGAACCTGGCACAGACTGGATAGGCCTTTTGGTATTTATGTGCCTTCGTTTTCTATGTTCTGAGGAAGGGTAAGAGCCTGCACTGTACACATTATACAGGCAGACCACACATCTACCACCTCCCTCCCCCTCCCACTTGTAGCCCTGGGTCTCCCATGACCTCACAGTAGAAGGCCGAAAGCCTCTCCATTTCTTACTTCAGTGCAGCAGTGAGAGAAAAGCAGAGACACTTCCTCACAGTTCACATTTCCCCTTCCTCCCTCTGACACTTCTATGAAAAGACTAATAGGAAGCAACTACCAGTGGGGAAAGAAAAAAAAAGTTTCACTGAGCATTATCTTCTTCAGAAAAAGACACAACATCACCATTGTTGTAACATGTCCTGTTGACCTACAGACACGGTTCAGGTTTTGCTGGAAAGCCTAAAGAGCCCACTTCTAAAGATAAATAGTGGCTTGAAGATTAAAAGAACGGCAAAGTTTGTAAAAATCATAAACAGGCCTGTGCTGGGTAGATGTTCTAATGGGTACTGTAGAAAAGGCCAACGCATATTGTATGTGTAAGTCTTTCAATCACAGCAGTAAAATGACAGTACATAGAGAGCTAAGAACATCCTCATGGAGCTGCAGGAGAGAGAAAGTAGGCTAAGGGACAGGAATATTCTGTTTGTGACACAGCAGAAAAGACAGTGAGTGTGGGACCATGAACACAGAAAAAGAAGTGGGAAGGGGATGGACGATCCAATCACCAGACTCCAGTTACACTCAATGTATAATTAAACTCTGGAAGTCATTGCTAGAGAAAGTGGTTAGCTTAGCAGGGTTTAAAAAAGGTTTGGCTACGTTTCTAAAAGAAAAGTCCATAAGCCATTATTAAGCTGGACTTGGAAAAATCCACTGTTTATTTCTGGGATAAGCCACATTTAATCTCTTTTACTCTTTTGGGATTTTGTCAGGTACTTGTGTCCTGGATTGGGCACTGTTTGAAACAAGATACTGAGCTTGATGGACCTGTGGTCTGTTCCAGTAGGGTAGTGCTTATGTAATGAGTGAGTGAAGGGCCAAGGCCAAGGGGACCATTACCTAGGTATTTTGGAGCTCCTGAAGGATGCCTTAGCCCAGAAGACCTGTCCTGTATTTAATGCACATTTCGGAAACACCCCGTGGGATCTCATTTCACAGACACCCTGTGAGATGTCGCAGGTAACACAAATAGTTCAGTATTTCCCGCTTCATGATGTGAAGTCAGCATTTCTAGCTATTCTAATAGCAGAAGCTGGAAGTGCTGAGTTGTTGGGGGAGTCCCCTTGCTTGCTGTCACCGCCGTGCTGGTGCCATGCTCCTGGGGGAGGTTGGGGCTGTACCCCAGGGCAGCACAGGCTTGGTTTGAATCAAAGGCTGCTTCTGTAACCACAGAACTTTACAAGGTGCAGAATCAGGGATGTATAAAAAGCTGCCAACTCGTGCTGGGAATTTGTAATTTAAACGTGACATTTTATAGGTAAAGAGGAATTATTTTGTAAGTATAGCAGGCCTCTCAGTAGGAGGTGAGGATAGCTCAGGAGACGTTAAACAAAAGATAGTTTTAGGTATGATTGTTGCTTTTGGTGGGGAGAAAAATAGAGAAAACTGGAAACAAGTACTTCAAAAAGTAAATTAAAGGGCCCTGGTGGATGGGGAGAAACCGAATTCAGATCCAACCCATAAAGAAACTTAAAACAAGGACACCAAAAGCTGTTTTTAAATAAATCACCTTTGTTTGGCGTTACGGTTTCTGGAGCTTCTGCTCTCAGTCTGACTTTAGCTTCAACTGCAGATATTTGGGGGGGGGGGGGGGTTCCTACTTCAGTCACCTCAAGGGTAATAGTGTTCTGGACAATAAGATAACAATACTTCAGTTTCTCTAAATGCTGAGAGGTGTATCCCCTAGGCGGGGATATGTATAGGGAATATACCCCTCACTACTATACCCCCTTTTCTATAAAGATTGACCAAATTTGGGTGCATATCCCAGATGCATGTGCTAATTAGCCAGTTAGGTACTATCAATCAATTATTGGGGTTATGTGGAGTTAACTGACACTTTGTGAAAGACATTGCTGAAGGGTAGAAGAAAAGTTTGCCTTTTTGGGCATAAGACGAAGATAGGCAATAGAGTGGATACTCCGGAGGGAGTAGAAACCCTGAGAAGAGATCTCCAAAAATTAGAATAACGGTTAAAGGTCTAGCAGTTAAAATTTAATGCAAACAAGTGATGCACTTGGGATGCAGAAATACAAAGAGATGTACAGATAGGAGGGGAGAGATTGGTAAGTCAGCTCAGCAGAGAGGCCTTGGGGTGATGGTGTTCAGGATCTCAAGGTGACGAAACAATGCAACAAGGTGGTGGATGCAGCAGAAGGATGTTAGGCTGCATAGAGAGGGGCATAACCAGCAGAAGACAGGAGGTGTTGGTGCTCCTCTACAAGTCATTGGTGAGGCCCCCACTTGGAGTATTGTGTTCAGTTTTGGAGGCCTATCTTGTGTGAAGGATCCCTCCGCTCCTCTCAGGAAACTCTGGCATCCGGCCCAAGTTTTCTATATGATATTCCACTAGGTACAACTCCCTGTAATCCTCCAGGTGTACCCTCTGACCTGAGGTACGTCAGCAGTACTATTCCAGGACAGCTCCCGAGAAATCCACCAGGGAAATTATCCCAGCGGTTTCAAGAATGCAATCCCAAAAACAAACAGTTTAGAAAAAGTAGTTTTTAATAATGCAGTTCCAAAAGCAAAGCAGTTCAGGAATCTCCACAACTTCAAAAAAATGCAGTTCATAACCAACAGGACATAAATCTCAGCAGCCCCAATGATGCAATTCAAACTAAGTAATCCCAAAGCAAAAAAACGTTCCACAAAGAAAAACAAGCAGTTCAAAGAAAACAATCACTTCCAACAGGCAGTTCAAACAAGCAGTTTAGAATCCCCTCAGCAGTTCAGAGGCAGAGAGCTCTCAGGGGTCCCCTCCCTCCTCTGGCCAGCTCTGTCTCCTGGCTTCCTCCCACTTGACCCGGTCGCCTCCCTGGCTCCTCCACCATAGTCACTGCCTTCCTTGTTTACCAAGACCCCGCACCAAGCGGTTACCTGCTGTCTGAACCTTTTACTTGTGGATCTTGCCAGAGTTGCAATCTCCATTGGCTCTTTCTTGCCTCATTTCTTCATCCTTTTCTTCCCCCTTCCATTCCATGGGCTCCTCGCCCCATCCATTCCCCAGCTGATCCTCATCCCCGTGATTAGCTCTGCTTAGAGGCTCCCCCTCCATTCCTGGCCTCCCTTCCGTGTCTTGGGTTTCACCTTTACCTGCCTTTCCCTTGGGCTCCACTGGGGGCTGCTGGGATAGGAAGTCTTTGATTCTGTTGTAAGACTTCCTTAAGGGCTGCTGGGAATCGTAGTTTTACCCTGCCTCCAGCCCTCTGGGGAAAATGATCTATGCTTTCTCCTGACATGTGGAACTTCCTGAGCTAAGAATCTGGGTTGTCCCCTCCTCTGGGCCTTATCTTCTCCTCCAACCCCCCCCCCCCCCCCCCCCATTCCCTTATTCCCTTCTTCACACTTGTTAAAGATGTAAAAAGACTGGAAGCTGTGCAAGAAAAGCGACAAAAATGGTATGGGATTTGCGTTACAAGATGTCTGAGGAGAGATTTGAATACCTGAACACGTGCACTCTGGAGGAAAGGAGAGATGGGTGATGTGATACAGACATTCAAATATTTTGAAAGGTATTAATTTACAAACAAACCTTTTCCAGAGATGGAAGGTGGTAGAACTAAAGGACATGAATTGAGGTTGCAGTGGGGACCGACTCAGGAATAATATCAGAAAGTGTTTTTTTTCACAGAGAGGGCAATAGATACCTGGAATGCCCTCCCGCAGGAGGTGGTGGAGATGAAAAGGTAGCAAAATTCAAAAATGCATGGGATGAACACAAAGGAGTCCTGTATAGCAGGCATTAGAACCAAACAAGCTTAGCAACATCGTCTACTGAGCGACTACTGAAAAGGTCAGTGAGCAAAATCTAAATAAATAAACACAGTAATTGGGAAGCAAAGCCAGTGCCGGGCAGACTTCTAGGGTCTGTGCCCTGAAAATGGCAAGGACAAATCAAGATCAAGTATACATATGTAATATCACATAATAACTTATGCTATGAGCTTTTCGTTAGGCAGACTGGATGGGACCGAACAGGTCTTTATCTGCATCATCTATTGATGTCCAAATATTTGAAAGGTATTAATCCACAAACGAACCTTTTTCAGAGACGGGAAGGCGGGTTAGAATAGAGGACATGAATGAGGTTGAAGGGGGGCAGACTCAGGACTAATGTCAGGAAGTATTTTTTCACGGAGAGGGTGGTGGATATGTGGAATGCCCTCCCGCGGGAGGTGGTGGAGATGAAAACGGTAATGGAATTCAAACATGCGTGAGATAAACACAAAGGAATCCTGTTTAGAAGGAATGGTTCCGTGAAATCTTAGCGGAGATTGGGTGGCGACGCTGTAATTGGAAGCAAACCAGTGCTGGGCAGACTGTGTTCTGATCGTGACCTGAATAGATATGGATGGGTGGAGTGTAAATTTTAAGGGGCTTTGACATTAGCTCCAGTACTTAGTACAAGAAGAGTGCTGGGCCGACTACTACGGTCTGTGCCCTGAGAATGGCAAGGACAAATCAAACTCGGGTTATAATTATCACATACCATTGTGAATGAGTTATCTTGTTGGGCAGACTGGAAGGACCTTTCAGGTCTTTATCTGCCGTCAATTACTATGTTACTCTTTGGGATTCTTACAAGGAATGTTGCTACTAATTGGGATTCCGGAATCTTGCAACCTCTTTAGGATTCCAGAATCTTCAGAACTTTTAATAAATGAACAGTGCTGGGCAGACCTTCTACGGTCTGTGCCCTGACAATGGCAAGGACAAATCAAGGTCAGGTATACATATAAAATATCGCATACCATGTAAATGAGTCTATCTTGTTGGGCAGGATCTGGATGGACTGTACAGGTCTTCATCTGCCGTCATTTACTATGTTACTATCATGCTTATTTTCGAAAGTGATCGCCGGCCATCTTCCGACACAAATCGGGAAGATGGCGGCGATCTCCTGAACCCGGTGAAATCGGTCTAATCGAAAGCCGGTTTTGGCCGGGTTCAACTGCTTTCCGTTGCAGAGCTGGCGAAACATCAAGGGGGCATGTCGGCAGGGTAGTGAAGGCGGGATGGAGGTGGGACAGGGGCATGCTCACGAGATGGCCGGCTTCTCCTGATAATGGAAAAAAAAAAGCCAGGCTTGATGAGCATTTCGCCGGCATTACTTGGTCCCTATTTTTCACGACCAAACTTCAAAAAGGGACCGCAACTGACCAAATGACCACTGGAGGGAATCGGGATGACCTCCCCTTACTCCCCAGTGGTCACCAACCCCCTCCCACCCAAAAAAAAACTTTTATGCCAGCCTCAAATGTCATACCCACGCTCCCTGACAGCAGTATGCAGGTCCCTGGAGCAGTTTGTAGTGGGTGCAGTGCACTTCAGACAGGGTGAACCCAGGTCCATCCCCCCCCTACCTGTTCCACTTATGATGGTAAATGGGGAGAGCCCTCCAAAACCACCCCCAAAACCCACTGTACCCACACTGTAGGTGCCCCCCTTCACCCCTTAGGGCTATGGTAATGGTGTAGAGTTGGGGGAGTGGGTTTAGGGGGTGGGGGGTTGGGGGTTTAACAGCCAAGGAAGGGAGCTATGCACCTGGGAGCTATTTTTATTTTAATTTTTAGAAGTGCCCCCTAGGGTGCCCAGTTGGTGTCCTGGCATGTCAGGGGACCAGTGCACTACAAATGCTGGCTCCTCCCACGACCAAATGCCTTGGATTTCGCCGGGTTTGAGATCGCCGGCATTTTTTTCCATTATGGCCAAAAAACCGATGGCGGCCATCTCAACCCCGGCGAACTCTGACATTTGGCCGGGCCCAACCATATTAGCGAAGAAAAAGATGCGCCGGCCATCTTTTTCGAAAATAAGGTTGGCTCTGCCTGCTTGCGGCGCCGGCGTCGGAGATGGCCGGCCAGCTATTTGGCCGGCACCTTTTGATTATGCCCCTCTATGTTACTCTTTGGGGTCTTACATGGAATGTTGCTACTAATTGGGATTCCAGAATCTTGTACTCTTGTTACTATGTTAATTGGAATCAGTTTGGATTTGTGCGCTTCTACCCTAAGGACTATTGTACGACATCTGCGCCTAACTCAAAAGGGGGTGTGGCATGGAAGCAGTCAGCGCTTCTCAATCCATTCCTTGAGGCACATCTAGTCCCATCACTCCCTCAGTATGTATATCCCATCTCATGCATATTCATTCTGGAGATCTGCCATTAGTTGGGTGAGAGGGTTACAGCACGTTTCAGCAGGCATAAATCCTTCTGCCCAATGTCAGGTGCAGGAATCTGCTCTAAGTTCTGTTCTGTGAAGGCTCCTTATAGAGCAATTAGTTTAACGTGGATTCTTTCTGGCACCTAACTTTGGGTCCCATTTACTGAATCCAGCCTCAACCGCGCAAGGAAGCACAGCAAAAATATAAACTCTTTGCCTTGGACGTGATGATGCCCCTGGCAGACAGGTCTAGTTCACCTCAGGTGTGATGGGTAGCAGGTCCCACTTAATATCTCTGAATCTGCTCTCCTCCTTCCCCTTTCCAACAGATGGTTAGACAGTGACCTCTCCCCTTGGTACTACAGAGCTGCCAAATTACCCAGTCCCAAGAGGGAGACTTTTTGGTCAGTCCTGCCTATTTATTTATTTATTTATTACATTTGTACCCCGCGCTTTCCCACACATGGCAGGCTCAATGCGGCTTACATAGTAACAAGTAAAAAAAGAAAAAGAAATAACAAGGTCTTTAAGAAGATTCTACAAATTGTAGAAAACATAATAATAATGAGGTTAATGAATAAGTAAGAAGTAATAGGAGGGATTAAGTGTAGAAGGGAATGAACGTAGGGAGATGGGCGTAGGAAGGATGGAGAGGAAAACAATGGGGGATGAACATAAGGAGAATAGGAGATATGGTCGATGTATAACAGTCTTCGGTACAGAATCATGTGGGTGGACTTTAGTTTTATGAACTTGCATCCTAAAGCACTATGGGATTTGTAGTCCTTTGGTTCTACCCACTGAAATCAGTGCTGCAGGTCCCATAACGCAACAGACTGGGGTTGCTAGAAATCCAGGATTGGCTTAAAATTTCCCTCCAGAACTGGTACCACTGGAGTCTTCTCTTCACAGACCTCCCTAGATCTGTAATTTCCTTCTCACTGGTTTTCAGGCTGTACCTAGTGATCCTAGTTGGCTTGTGAGTGGACTACCTTTGATCTCGTAGGGAAGGCCATCTTTGTTCTCAGTGACTTTGCCTTCCTCTTCCTCCTTGGCCAGCACAAGCTGTCTCGTAGGGATGCCTCAGGCTTCAGTTCTAGCTTCCCTGCTCTTTGATATATTCTTGGTTCCCTTAGCCACCTCAGTCCAGACAATGAATACCATCAAAGAAGCAAAAAACCAACAGACAGTCCACCGTCAGAAGACAGAGTTGGGAAAAAAAAAATCAAGAAAAAAAACCCAATATGATAAAAAATCTTTGATAACGTATAGTTCATTTGATGGTACAAAGTCACCAGCCCGACATTTTCATTTTGCCGCACGTCCATTTTGGGTAAAATTTTTTAAAAAGACAATTTTTTTACAGGTGTGCTGAAAAATTATTCTGCACGCACCCAAAACACGCGTCTACACTACCGCAGGCCATTTTTCAGCACGCCTTTGTAAAAGGACCCCTCGGAATGTTCAGTCTGCCCTGGTCAAAGATAAATATGTTATCTCGAGGCGGATCGAGAACCTGGAAAACTCCATGATGGTTTTTGAATTTACGTTTCCTCAGTTTTCCTAAACACCCTATTTTATCAGCATTATAGCCGTTGAAGAGCTATTTTGAGGAGATATTATTAATTCCTAAAGAAGCTATTCCACTGGTTTCCAAGTTGTATTACATTCCAGTAAATGTGAAACTTCTAGATGTTAAGACTCCTCCTGTCTTAACCTGACAGAATTTCTTGAGAAATTTGATTCTGAAGTGATGCCTCGTGCAACTTTGGTTGTGACTTTAGTTTTTCCCCAAGGACAGACATCATGCCTTGAGACTTTATTTTTGTCACAGACAAAAGCACTTTATGAATCAAAAAATATTGATTTTTTCCTGATTTGACTAAGTCTACACAGGAACAAAGGGAAGGAATTTCTTTTGTTACGTCCTCAGGTGGTTTCACTTGGGGCTAAGGGGTCCTTTTACTAAAGTGCGCCAAAAAATGGCCTGCGCTGGTGTAGACGCGCATATTGGATGCACGCAGGTCCATTTTTCAGTGCACCTGCAGAAAAGGCCTCTTTTTTGGGGGGGCCAAAAATGAACGTATGGAAAAATAAAAATCGACAGGCGTCCATTTTGGACCTAGCAAAAAAAAACAGCACAAAGGACCTTTAAAAACAAAAGGGAACACAGTTCTTTCATTTAAAAAATCCTTTAATAGTGAACTTTGATTGAAGAAAGACCCGACACGGGCCGTGTTTCGGTGCTACCGCACTTGCATCAGGGGTCAGATCAGCAGCCACCAGCTTTATCCACTTATCCCTCCCCATTTTGGACCTGACACCTTAACACCACCCATTGACCTAGCGGTATAAGTCTCACACGTTAACTGGGCAGGAATGGTCTACATGCGTACAGTGCCAATCACTGTTCAGTTAGTGCCGCGTGGCAGAAATTTTCTGGTGCACCTAGTGGACGTGTGGAAAAAAAATGAAAATACCGCCCAGGCCTCGCGGTAGCCGGGTGGTAGTTCAAAACTGATGCACGTAGGATGCATGTACAGGCCTACGCGGCTTAGTAAAAGGGCCCCGAAATTCTTCTAGCGATTTCCCTGTAAATGCTAGGTAACTTATTCTTCAAAAAAGTATGTATTTTTTTATCCTGGCTCCAAAAAAGCTGGAGCTATCTCACGCCCCAGGTGGACTGACTCAGATTAGCGCTTAGTTATTCGGTTATGGCTTCTTCAGTTTAGTAAGTGAATTATTAATATTTCCTTAAATTTACCTATGCGTCTAGGTGTATCTTTTCTTATTCTTGGATCTCTCCCTTGGTGGCCTGCTGAACACTATAATTGTTCCTTTAGTTGGAATTTGGAGAAATGGATTTGACCTGTTTCTTCCTTTTCTTTTTCTAATTAATTTTACTATGATGTGTATTTCTTTTTCAAGTGTATAAGCTTGAAATGATTTAATATACTAATAAATATATGAACATAGTAACATAGCAAATGATGGCATATAAAGACCTGCACCAACAAGATAAACTCATTTTTCATGGTATGTGATACTTTATACCCGAGTTTGATTTGTCCTTGCCATTCTCAGGGCACAGACCGTAGAAGTCTGCCCAGCACAGGTGCGAGCGTTTTGGCAGCGGGTTCGAGGGTTTCTGATCAAGTTAGGGCATAAAGCTCAGGGAACAGAGGGACAGTTTTTGCTAGACCAACCAAGGGCTTTTGCTTCATTGATGCGCTCCTGCAACTCTGTTATGTAGAAAGCTGAGTCTGGTGGCTCGAAAGTGTATACTGCAATATTGGACCTCTCCGGAGGCGCCCGCCTACTGGCATTGGCGTAATCAGGTGCACCTTTTAGCTTCTTGGGAGGCTAGAGATTCGAAATCATCGCCTAAGCATAGGAAGACATTCCTCGGGATATGGATGCCATATATTCAAATTCTTAGCCCAAGGGGACGAAGTTTGCTTATCAATGCATGTTAAGGATGGTATGGATGGGAAAAAGTACATGTTTAAGGATGAGGAGTAGGGAGAGGGAGGGGTCGGGCTTGTACTCTTAGCCTAGTCCCTGGATACATTTCCAAGTTTTGTAGAATGTGAGCAACCCAGGCATACTGAGTTATTGGGTTTAGAAGTAGTGGGGGGGGGGGGGGGGGGGGGAGGTGGATTGGGTTGGATGGTAGGGGGAGGGAAGGGACATATACACGTTATATGGTTTCAGCATGTTATCTTATTGCTTGTATGTTGGGTAAATAGAGCATGTTGAGTTGTTTACCATTGATGTTGTCAATAAATATATTTAAATTAAAAAAAAAAAGTTCTGAAGATTCTGGAATCCTAAAGAGTTACAAGAATCCGGAATCCTAATTAGTAGCAACATTCCATGTAGAACCCCAAAGAGTAACATAGTAAATGATGGCAGATAAAGACCAGTACGGTCCATCCAGTCTGCCCAACAAGATAAACTCATTTTACATGGTATGTGATACTTTATGCCCGAGTTTGATCTGTCCCTGCCTTTCTCAGGGCACAGACTGTAGAAGTCTGCCCAGCACTGTTCTTGTACTAAGTTCTGAAGCTAACATCGAAGCCTCTTAAAATTTACATTCAAGCTCATCCATACCTATTCAGTCATGATCAGGGCGTAGACTGTAGAAGTCTGCCCAGCACTGTTCTTGTACTAAAAGTTCTGAAGATTCTGGAATCCTAAAGAGTTACAAGATTCCGGAATCCCAATTAGTAGCAACATTCCATGTAGAACCTCAAAGAGTAACATAGTAAATGACGGCAAATAAAGACCTGAGCGGTCCATCCAGTCTGCCCAACAAGATAAACTCGTATGTGCTACTTTATATATATACCCGACCTTGATTTGTCCTTGCCATTTTCAGGGAACAGACCGTAGAAGGCTGCCCAGCACTGTTCTTGTACTAAGTTCTGGAGCTAACGTCAAAGCCACTTAAAATTTGCACTCCAGCCCATCCCTACCTATTCAGTCACAATCAGGGCATAGACCGTAGAAGTCTGCCCAGCTCCCATTTTCTTTCCCAATTACTAGCGTCTCCACCCAATCTCGGCTAAGATTCTGCGGAACCATTCCTTCTAAACTAAAAAAAGAAAAAAAAACTATGAAATTGTGTGTTTTTTTTCTGTTGCAAGCTGCAAAACTGGAAGAACTGAGGGTTAGTCCACTTGTCTGTAAGGCCATCCCTGCACGCCTAAATTTTTACCATTTCTGTATTTTTTTTATTTTTGTTACATTTGTACCCCGCGCTTTCCCACTCATGGCAGGCTCAATGCAGCTTATATGGGGCAATGGAGGGTTAAGTGACTTGCCCAGAGTCACAAGGAGCTGCCTGTGCTGGGAATCGAATGCAGGTCCTCAGGACCAAAGTCCACCACCCTAACCACTAGGCCACTCCTCCACTCAAACACTGTATACCCATTATATTTTTTCTTAGGATTATAGGACAGACTAGTCCAATACCTTGAAGACAGTGGGTTACAGGGAGTCTATGGGGCATGTTGTCACAAAAGGAAATGTTGTCAACCATATTTAAACATACTTTATTTCTTTGATGAGATGCTTCTGTTACACAGAGCCTATATTTTTATGGTAGATGCTGCCACCTGGTGGTTATATTAATTAACAGCATCCAGCAGAGTTCTGTAACCTTTGGTGGATTAATATAGGGCTGAATGGCCCAGGGTATACGATGGCCTAGGTTAGTGGTTCCCAAACTTGGTCCTGGAGGCACCCCAGCCAGGTCAGGTTTTCAGGATATCCACAAAGAATATTCATGAGAGATTTGCAAGCAGTGGAGGCAGTGCAAGTAAATCTCTCTCCTGAATATTCATTGTGGGTATCCTGAAAACCTGACTGGCTGGGATGCCATCCAGGACCAGGTTTGGGAATCACTGCCCTAGGTAAATCTTCAGCTATGTGTCCCCCACCCCAAGGCCAAGCCCCTCCCCATACTCAGCACTGTCTCTTCCCTATCCTTTCCATAGTACAGCATCTTCATGCTTTCACTACCCCCTTTCCCCCTTTGCCTTCCTTACTGTCCTGCTCCTGTCAAGTACAGCATCTTTCCCAGATCACAGAGAGCCCTGTGAGTTCAGGAAACTGTATAACTGAATTGGAACTTTAAAAATTGATATGATCTGTCTCTTAAAGTGCAGCTGCCCTCGGTGATCATCTAATCTTGCTTAATGGTTGAACCAGCCCTGCACTCTAGTGACCATCTTGAATTTTGCTCAGAGCAGTCAGTGGGCACTGCAGAGACAGAAACCAGAGGCAGTGCTAGGTCACAGGGAGGGAAAAAGCAAGGGAAATGGCAAAATTAAAACCAAAGGAGTGTGAAGCCTGTGCGTTTTCTGTGATCACACAGAAACCCAATGCCATAAACATCTGAGAGAATCTGCAGCCGCCCTCTCTGAAACTTGTGAACAGAAGCAACAGTCAAGCCTTTATCCTTAACAGCTGACCATTTATAAATAACTAGTAAAAAAGGCCCGCTTCTGATACAAATGAAACGGGTGCTAGCAAGGTTTTCCTCAGAGTGCGTATGTTTGAGAGAGTGTATGTGAGAGTGACTGTGTGTGAGAGAGAGAGAGTGAATGTGCGAGTGTGTGGAGATGGATACAGAGAGCAGGAATGCCTCAGCCATGCAGTCAGCTTCAGAATGCTGGAGGTGCATTTTATTATATAGGACTAGTAAAACAGGCCCGTTTCTCACACAAATGAAATGGGCGCTAGCAAGGTTAACCTCCGAGTTCCAGCTTGGCCCCCTCCCTTCCCCCCTCTCATCCGAGTTCCAGGCCCCCCTCTCTCTCCTCTGAGTTCCAGGCCCCCCTCTGTCTACTCCGAGTTCCAGGCCCCCTCCCTCTCTCCCTCCCTCTCCTCTGAGTTCCAGGCCCCCCTCTCCTCCTCCCTCTCCTCCCCCTCTCCTCCTCCTCCTCCCCCTCTCCTCCGAGTTCCAGGCCCTCTCTCCTCTGAGTTCCAGGCCCCCCTCTCCTCCGAGTTCCAGGCCCCCTCCCTCCTAGTTCTTGGCCCCCTCTTCTCCCTGTCCTCCGAGTTCCATGCCCCTGTGCCTCCCTCCTTCTCTCTCTCTCTCCCCTCCGAGAGGCAGCCCGACCTGCGTTGCCCGCCCTCTTCTCCTAGTCCTCCGCCTGCCCCTCACCTTCCTGTGTGCCGCCCAGAATTTAAAAGTTCTTACCTCGGGGTCCGGCGGCAGCAGTGAAAGGCAAGCAGGCATGGCACTTCAGCCTGCCTTTCCTTCTGTCTCAGCTCTGCCTCTGGTCCCGCACCCTCATTTCCCATTTCTGGAAGGGCGGAACCAGAGGCAGAGCTGAGACAGAAAGGAAGGCAGGCTGAAGCGCCGTGCCTGCTCACCTTTTACTGCTGCCGGCGGACCCTGAGGTAAGAACTTTTAAATTCAGGCCGGCAATCAGGAAGGTGAGGGGCAGGCGGGAGGACTAGGAGAAGAGGGCGGGCAACGCAGGTCGGGCTGCCACTTGGAGGGGAGAGAGAGAGAGAGAAAGGGAGGGAGGCGGGGGTCTGGAACTCGGAGGAGAGGGTGGCATGGAACTGGGAGGAGAGGGGGGGGAGGGCGGGGGCGATTCCCCTGCGATTCTATCCTCATCTCCAAAGTTCTGTGGCTGGCTGGTGCTGGCTTCCATTCCCTCTCACTGATTCGCCCTCTGACGTCATCACGTTTAGACGTGAGGGTGGACCAATGGGAATTGTGTTACGAACTGAGGCATCCAGACGTAGAACGTTGGAGGTGCAAATTATTATATAGGATTATTCAGAATTCAGGTATGTTAAGATATTGCATGTCTTTCATTCATACTAGGAAAGTCTGATGTTGGTGGAGCAATGGTGGCACCTAGTGGTCATAATCCAGATTGCAGCTTCAAATTAATCTTGTCTCAGCAAGAGTAGTTATCTCTCCTTCTAGTACCTGTAGAGACCCCTGGAGAATATCAGAGTAATCTTTTAGGTTCTGATTCCTTTAAATTTATACTTTTTTTTCTTTTTGTTTTTTTCTCTCTTTGCTCTATTATTCAGCAATTATAGCTTCTATTTCCCAAAATGACTAACAGTTCAATGAGCAAATAATCTGCTATTGTTCCACTTACCTTTCAAGCTCAGCTGGTCCTAACAAGTGCTTGTTTCACTCTCGCTTTCTCAGGGGACTTGAGCGGGGAACATTTCCGAATTGTCTCACTGCTGTATGCTGTTAGTAAGAAAAAAACAACAAAAAAAGTATAAATATTTTGTTTGCACATTACAGCATGTTATGCACTAAATTAAGGCAGGAAGAGGTTTTTTTTAGGTCTATGATTATTATAATCACAAGAAAGGGATTGATATATTTCTGAGTTGCTATTTAGCGTCAGGTCCCTGTGATTTATGAGACCCCATTTTTCCTTCTTTAAAGACATCTGCATATATTGGACAGGAAGAAACAGTTATTGAAATAGTCTACTCTGTTTTATGCACTAATATTAGCAATTATATATGACCACTGAAAAAAAATAATGTGGAAGGCCTTACTGCCACCGCAGGTTTCAGACCAGCCTGGCAGCAAATTTAGGGGAGAGCAGTCTTTCTTCACGATCATGGAGCGATTCCATCAACAGAGCCCTTAGCATCAGGTCGCACCGTTGCAGGGTTCATAAGGTAAGTGACAAATTCTTTACGTTTTTTGAGCTGTATCTTCTTTGTTATGAAAGCTGGCTAATATGGTTACAATTGTAGTGCATTTGCTTGATCAGTGTTCGGGTCGCACAATCGCAATAAGCACAAAATAGCACATTATTGCACAATACCACAACAAGAGTGAGCGACCCAATGAATAAAATGCTATGTTTCACCCAAAAGTGGTCTTGATGGACTACCATGTGGGTGTCTAACAGGCTTATTTTCGAAAGAGAAGGGCGCCCATCTTTCAACACAAATCGGAAGATGGGCGTCCTTCTCCCAGGGTCGCCCAAATTGGCATAATTGAAAGCCGATTTTGGGCATCCTCAACTGCTTTCCGTCGCGGGGATGACCAAAGTTCACTGAGGCGTGTCGGAAGCATAGTGAAGGCGGGACTGGGGCGTGCTTAACACATGGGCATCCTCGGACAATAATGGAAAAAAGAAGGGCATCCCTGACGAACACTTGGGCAACTTTACTTGGTCCTTATTTTTTTTACGATGAAGCCTCAAAAAGGTGCCCGAACTGATCAGATGACCACCGGAGGAAATCAGGGATGACCTCCCCCTACTCCCCCAGTGGTCACCAACCCCCTCCCACCTTAAAAAAAATTTTTTTGTAATATTTTTTGCCAGCCTCTATGCCAGCCTCAAATGTCATACCCAGCTCCATGACAGCAGTATGCAGGTCCCTGGAGCAGTTTTAGTGGGTACTGCAGTGCACTTCAGGCAGGCAGACCCAGGCCCATCCCCCCTACCTGTTACACTTGTGGTGGTAAATGTGAGTCCTCCAAAACCCACCAGAAACCCACTGTACCCACATCTAGGTGCCCCCTTCATCCCTAAGGGCTATGGTAGTGGTGTATAGCAGGGGCGTATCTGAGTGGGGCCACAGGGGCCTGGGCCCCCGCAGATTTCTCCCTGGCCCCCCTACCACCGTCAACCCTCCCCTCCGTCGCTTACTTTTGCTGGCGGGGGACCCCAACCCCTGCCAGCCGAGATCCGCTTCTTCCTCCGAGTCCTACCTTTAAAAATATTTCTTCAGCTGGCGGGGGACTCCAACCCCCGCCAGCCGACCCGAGATCTTCTTTAACTTTCTTCTATCTTCGTCCTCCGCGTGGCCGACGTGTTGCTGCTGTTATGCAAAGCTGAAATCCAGTTTCGGAGTCTGACTGATGTCGTAACGTGCTGTGACGTCAGACTCCGAAACTGGATTTCAGCTTTGCATAACAGCAGCAACACGTCGGCCACGCGGAGGACGAAGATAGAAGAAAGTTAAAGAAGATCTCGGGTCGGCTGGCGGGGGTTGGAGTCCCCCGCCAGCTGAAGAAATATTTTTAAAGGTAGGACTCGGAGGAAGAAGCGGATCTCGGCTGGCGGGGGTTGGGGTCCCCCGCCAGCAAAAGTAAGCGACGGCAGGGAGGGAGGGTTGGCAGCGGGAAGGGAGGGGGGTGTCTGGCAATGGTGGGGAGGCGGGGCGGCGGGGGGGGGGCTAAAATGTGCCCCCTCCCTCTGGCTCTGGCCCCCCCTACCGCCGGAGTCCAGATACGCCCCTGGTGTACAGTGGTGGGTAGTGGGTTTTGGGGGGCTCAGCACACAAGGTAAGGGAGCTATGCATCTGGGAGCTTTTTCTGAAGTCCACTGCAGTGCCCCCTAGGGTGCTCGGTTGCTGTCCTGGCATGTCAGGAGGACCAGTGCACTATGAATGCTGGCTCCTTCCATGACCAAATGGCTTGGAGTTGGTCATTTCTGAGATGGGCGTCCTCGGTTTCCATTATTGCCGAAAACCGGGGACGACCATCTCTAAGGACGACCATCTCTAAGGTTGACGGAAATGTTGAGATTTGGGAGTCCTTGACCATATTATCGAAATGAAAGATGGACGCCCATCTTGTTTCGATAATACGGGTTTCCCCACCCCTTCGTGGGGACATCCTGTGAGATACCCTCTGGAAAACTTGGGCGTCCCATTCGATTATGCCCCTCTAAGTGGTCCTTTTACAAAGGCACGCTGAAAAATAGCTTGCGGTAGTGTAGGCGCGGGTTTTGGGCACATGCAGAATCATTGTTCAGTGCACCTGTAAAAAAGGGCTCTTCCCCCCTCCAAAAATGGATGTGCAGCAAAATCAAAATTGCTGCATGTTCATTTTGGGTCTCAGACCTTACCACCAGCCATAGACCTAGCAGTAAAGAATTTGGGTGGTAATGACCTATGCGCATCAGATGCCAGGACGCGTGCAAGAAAATGCAAAATATTTTTCAGACACGCATATCAGACGCACGCCAAAAATGAAATTACTGCAAGAGCCACGCGGTGGTCGGGTGGTAAGTCCATTTTGGCACGTGTTGGGCGCATGTAGATGCTTACGCAGCTTAGTAAAAGGGGTCCTAAATCTCTGAGGGTGCTCCTCTTAACATAGTAAAATTTCTGATTGTATTAGTACATTTTCCTGATTTTGATGTTTGTCTATACAGTGCATTCTCCTTTTGTTCTACCCTCCCCCAAAGAGATTGTAATATACTCTCCTGCCTCCTTGTTTTCACTTTTATTATGTATCTTCTCTTTTCTTTCTACATCTTTGTTCTTTTGTCTGATTGTCTCCTAATTTTTTTTTAACGAGCAACAAACTGAAAAAAATAAGAGAAGAAAAACCTCCAAATATACAAGCAAAGCAAAAAAAAAAAAAAAAAATAACCCCAAAACAAAAACATAAGAAAAGAAAGAGGGAAGACCAATTTAGTTCCAATTCAAGGGCAAATGTTTATTAAAATATACAACTGACGACACAGTCCTGCGTTTCGTCACTAGAGGCGCCTGCCTCAGGAGTCAAAACAAATCAGTTCGCAGGAGTCACAAGAAATCAGTTCTATGGACACCTCAAAATAGTCCAAAGAATAAATGTTGATGTTGCACCATCAAAAACTTCCAATATGTAAGTGCACTTGGAAATTTCTCAGTGTATTTGCTAGGAAAATGCAATCCACACAGCAAAATGAGAAGGCTTTTTTCTAGTGTCTATGCCGAGATATTTCCATGTGCATTTCGATAATGGAAGTTTTAGATGGTTGTAACATAGACATTCATTCTTTGGGCTATTGAATATCTATTTTGAGGTGTCCGTTTTCACTCCTGAGGCAGGCACCTATAGCGCCGAAACACAGGACTGCGTCAAGTCAGTTGTATATTTTAATAACTGTTTGTTCTTGTGTTGGAACTAGATTGGTCTTCCCCTTTCTTTTTTGTTTTATTTCTTACATAAGTACATAAGAATTGCCACTCTGCGACAGACCAAAGGTCCATCAAGCCCAGTATCCTGTTTCCAACAGTGGCCAATCCAGGTCACAAATACCTGGCAATATCCCAGAAAAGCTCAATACATTTTATGCTGCTTATCCCAGAAATAAGCAGTGGATTTTCCCATGTCAATTTAATAATGGTCTATGGACTTTCCCTTTAAGAAGTGGTCCAGACCCTTTTTAAACCCCGCTAAGCTAACCGCCTTTACCACATGCTCTGGCAACGAATTCCACTTAGATGTCTTTGTACGAATTTGAGATATCAAATAAAATTAAACTTTCACTTTTTTTCTCCTGCTGTTCTCCGCTGCTTCACTGGTTCTGCCTCTGGCACTAGAATGGGACTGAAAATGCAGAAACAGGGCATGTTTTAAAGCCTCCCACAGTGTTGGCTGCAGAGCAAGGTGAAGGAGAGAGCAGAGAGAGTAAAAATGCAAACACCCGCTGCTGTACCAAATGGGGAGGGAGGCTGGTACTGTAACTGATAATAGAAGTTGGGAGGGCTGAAGTGGCATTAAAAAAAGGGAGGATGGCAGAAGGGGGGGGGGGTAGATGCTGGGGCTGAGAGAAGTGGGGAGGACGCTGGTGCACAGGTTAGGAAAACAAGGGGATGACGCTGGAAAATTGTGTTTTGGGTCATTGAATGGAATCCACCTAAAAAGTCACAAATTTTTCTTTTCTCATGATTCGAGTATACTGATAAATCCCTATTTTTCTGACCCTGGGAAAACACCTAATTTGCCTCAAATGTTAACTCCTAAAATTCCAAACGATAAACTCTTAGGGGACGATGCCCTAATTTGTTCTACATACTTATTATAGTCGATGTAGTAGATTTATGGCCCTATCTTCCTGCCACAGCTGGGTTAGCACTTAATTTTTTTAAACAGCCTATATCAGTTTAGTGCTGAAGGTGTTTATTGCATTCCTGGGGGAGCGAAAGACAGAGCTGTCACTGGTGAGTCACCGGTCCAGTTCTGTTCCATGAAGACAGAGCTACTAAGTTAACCACTGCCAGGAGAGGGACTTTCTGATTTGTCCATGTGGTATTTACAGAGCCTGATTCTATCCATTGAAATCAGTGTTGCAAGTCCCATAACACCAGAGACAGTCCCTGGATTTCTGAATACCCCATGCTGGTGCATTGTGGGACTTGCAATACTGATTTCAAATCGACAGGATCAGGCTTTACAAATCCCACAGGGCAGCGTTGGAAAGTAAATTCAAAACCAGGACAGGCCAGAAATCTCCACCTGGAACTGGGTCACTTGGCAACTCTGTAATGCATCAGGACAGGGTAGTTAGAAATTCAGGATTGGCCTAAAATCACCCTCCCGGAACTGGGTAATTTGGCAGCACCAGTAGGGTTAGAAGTCAGCTTCTCAGGTAAGGCTATACCTTGGTTTCAGAAGCCAGGTTTTTCTGGTCAGGCCAGATTCTATCTCAAGTCAGTCACTAGTCAGGTGTGTTAGGGTTGCAGACTTTGGCTGGACTGGTTACTGGCAGTTTCATTGTATCAGCTGATAGCGTGTGCATCAAAGAGATAATTATGATAGAAGTTCTACTTTCCGAAATTGAAGAACAGGTATTTTTACCTCTGTCTGACTCCTTTGGGCCCCCTGACGCTCCCTGAAAATGTAGTGTAGACAGTACACTGAGTAGGAACGTTATTAGTGGGGGACAGACAAACAGAAAGACAGACAGGGTAGCTGCTTAAGTTTACTTGCCTTCGGAAAACAGACTGAACATACTTAATGGACAGCTTGAAGCTTAAAAAAAAAAGAGACTGATTATATTTCTGGCGGAATCTACCACACCCCCTTTTTTTCTTCTGGGATATTGCTCAATCCTTCTTGCATATTCATGGGATAATTTTCTCAAACGTCTTTCAAATGACGCAGGCCAAGAGGAATAATTTCTTAACCTCTCGATCTGAAGAATGCGAATGATGAAACGTGGGAGGTTTTTCTGCCGACCGCACCATATTGCCTTGGTGTTTACTCTCGGCCGTCGAAGGCCACCAACAGGGCAACTTTTCAGGATATTCCTAATGAATATGCATGAGAGATATTTGCATGTCCATCACCTCCATTGTATTCAACTGTCTCTTATGTGTTTCCTGAAAACCTGACACATTGGCAGCCCTCAAGGACTGGGAGTGAATCTCAAGGCTATCTTGCCTCATGAATCTCATTCCTTGAGTGAGGTTAACTCTATTTTAGTCAGAGGTCATGTTCTACTTGTGGTGGGTCAGAGGTCAGATTAGGGCAGAAGAAAGTTTTATGAAACATTTTTTTAATCAGAAAAGTAAATGACCCATATCTGTTAATAGTACATTTTATTTGATATTGCTTCAAGGTAATAAATTAATCACAGTATCAATAAATATTAATGTTCTGACAATAAATAACAATTTCCAAATAAGCATATTTATTTTAAGTAAACATCATATGAATTAGCCTTTCTGTAAACAACACAAAATGGTGCTTCTTTAAAGTTAAACCTGTATTACTTTTGAAGTGTGTACAGTGGGAGTCCCGCCCACAGCTATGTCACTTCCTGTCTGTCTTTGTCCCCACAGCTTCTATACCTCTTGGTTATTATAAAAAAAGGTGACTATGGAAATGTCACTGAGCAAGACAGGAAGTGATATAAATGGCCAGTTTTGAACAAATGTGTCAGGAAGTGACATATGTGACTCATTTTAATAACAGGCAGTTAAATTAAAGACAGAAAATACCTACCTACAAGGGCAGACAACAAGGAGCCCTCAGTGGTGTGAACTGATAGGAAATGAGGCAATGACATCACTGAACAGTGTTGGGACCTGACTCAGTAAAACAGGTCAGGGCTCATCACGCTCAGCTTCCCACCATACAAAGTGCAAACTATGACATCATCATAGAAGTCATTACCTCATAAAAGAAATATACTTCAAAAGCTGATACTAAACCCATTAGTTCCATCTGTCTTAATCACAGTATTAGTGCTTTGTGGTCAGTCATTCTCAGTTATAATCCATGACCATAGTCACAGAATTGTCACACCATGGTCAGTCATTCCTAACATATTAGTACACAGTACCAAAATCTTCTATTTTCTGAGGACTATTCGCTGAATCATGCTAGCTCCAATCACACTTAGGGGACTTGAGCTCTATCAGCATTAGGAGAAAACACTGACACTTCAAAATATATAATTATATTGTTTAAATAAATAAATTAGGAAAAATCTAGTTTATTAAAAATGTGCCTCTGTTGAGCAGGAAGGGAAAGTGTGAAAGGGAGTGAGTTGCGTCAGAAGACTGGAATCTGAATGGACTCATGAGTCTGGAAGTTTCAGTGCAGCTATAGTTGACCTTCAAAAGGCTGATGTCATCAAGCCGTTGGCATCTTCCACAACCCCATTGGTTGAAAGAGATCCCAGAGCTTTTGTTTTTGGTAATTACTCAAGAATGAGTAATAATCAAAGCATCATGTGACTATTCTTAGTGAATCAGTGGAAGAAGTCCACACAAAGCTCTAGAATGTAGGTGCTTCACAGCTCAAGACCCGTAGAGTCAACGATGACCTTGATGTAGATGGCATTGTTCTTGAGGTAGGGGCTGACTGTGCCCAAAAGGAGACTGTGTTTGATGAACTGGGGGCTACCGCTGGCCACATTCATATGGGTCTTGGGCTTGTGGAAGGAGGCACTCAGAGTGTCAGGGATGAAAGTCTCCCGGAAGTGCTTCTGCTGCCCAGACTGGTCAACCAACATCAGTGTGACCTTCTGCCTGAAGGGCCAAGGCAGGATGTCATCATAGTCTCCCTTCACAATAGCCAGAAAGAGGGAAAGGTGGCTACCCCTTCCACTGCCATCTCCATTGGGATAAATCCTGCAGCACAGATGGTAGCCAAAAGGGTGGGTGGAGAAGACAGGGGAGTAAAATGAGGTCCTCTGTTCTACCTTGGCTGCCCTCAGTTGACCTGAAATATTCTCAATTTTCCAGACCAGAATCCCGTTGGTACTGGCAGGACCAACGGAGCCTCCAGCTCTAAGCTGGCTCTCTAGAGACCGGTTCTTGACCTGAAGGTCTTGGATGATTTGCTCATACTCCAAACACCGCTGCTGCAAGGCCTCCAGGGCTCCAGCACACTTATCAAGGTCCTTATTAAATCCACTAACTGTGTTCTCCAGCTGCTCTGTTTTCTTGCTGACAGCCAGCATTAGGTCCCCGTTTTTGGTCTCCCTTAGGTCACCTTCTCTATCCCAGTTCTTGAGGTCCTGGCTGACCAGCCCTGTCAGCATCACCATCTTTTCCATTACCAGTTGTTTGAAGTTGGAGTTTGTCTCTTCGACTTTGTCCAGTCGGGACTGGAGGCCGAGGGTCTGGGACAGGAGTTGTAGAAGATGGGCCTGCTGGTTTTCCTCCAGGTGGTCTTTCAAGCTCTCCTTCTGTGACTACAGGAGATAAAAAAAAGAAGAAATGGGATTTCAAGTCCCTTTACCCGTTCCCAACCTTTGAACTTCTCAGAATCCCATTTCTCAGATTGTAACTATACTCCCATCATCCCCTCCGATTCCAATCTTGGCAGAACAGAGTCCCCTAACCTGTCCCCCCTCCCCCACCATCATCTTCAGCTTCTTTTTTGGCAGGCATCACATACCTTCCAAGAAATTCTTTTGGCATTATGCATGATGGAAAGATCTTTATTTTTTAGTTCAAACTTTTTTATTAACATTTTCGAGATGGAGAGATCTTTCTAGCACGTTCCAGATCCCACTGGAAACTCAGTTGGGCTTAACTGAATTCTGATAAATACTGGTGACCGCTGCTGGGAGGAGGAAAGGAGAATCAAACATCTCCAGTGTCCTGAAGAACCGGTGGAAACACTACTGGTTTTACTGGACATGTGCTTATAAACTGGGGTGGCCAGGCATTCTGCTTTATACAGGACTACCCTAGTTTCAAAGAAGTTCTCCTAGGACCAACTTGAACAACAAGCAGACACACAATTACCCTTTGTTTCAAGCTAGCCATAAATAGAAAAAAAACAATTTGACTAATTTTCACATGGGCAGATCAAGGATTTTATAGGGGAGAAGGGTCCCATCATCCCTCTATTCCTCCCCATCTCTCACTCTCATCTGTCCTGCTGTTTCCAGGCTTTTCTTCCTCTCTCCCCCCGTGGGGCCCTCTTTACCCACCTTCTCCCATTTCTATCCGCCTCCCCTCTACAGGTTCTTCTCTGTCCTGTTCTCCTCTCCCAGACACCTCTCTGTCTCTCTTATCCCTTAGATTCATCAGTCATTACCAATATTTCCATAACCTCCTCCTCCATGGAGTCCTTCATGGGAAAGGAAGTGGCCTAGTGGTTATTAGAGCAATGGGCCAAGAGCCAGGGATGCCAGGGTTCACATCTGTTTCTACCACTTGGGCAAATCACTATCTCTTATTACATCAGATACCCATCGACCCCTTAATTCTTATCCCCCTGTTCTTCTCCCATAGTACACATTTCCTTTATAATCAGGACATGTAGGAGGGGGAAGAGGGGCTTACTATGTCCCCTTGCTGTTGGCCTGCCATATGACGGTGAGCAAGGAGGTGAGCTGGAGGAATGTCAGTCTTTCAAATGTGATTTCTTTTTTTTTTTTAAATCAAGGGATGTCCTGTATACAGACAATGCATCAAGAGCCACCTTGTGTTTGAGGTTTTCTCTAAAATGTCTACAGATGTAAAAACAGGCCTGGCTGTCCTAGCTGAGGAAGTGGAAGAGTCAGCCAAAAGGGTGAACAAATGGTTTGCAGAACAGCTTTCCAACTCTGGGAATAAAAAAGAATTCAAAACCAACCTCTGTCTGGCATCCAGCCTCTTGGAATGGACAGGATATAGAAGCTCTGACTTGGTTTTCCGTCTTGTAACCAGACTCCAACAATGAACCCTACAATGCAGAAACACCGTTTGTCAATTGTTTGTTTGTGCATTCATTCTTGTATCCCACTATTATCCAAAAACAAGTTTCTCCGTCCCTCCCCTTTCTGCAGCCTCTTTGTCCCTTCTCTTCTCCTCCCTCCCTCTCTCTGTCTTTCTCCTTACCTCTGATTTGACCTTGGTTGACCTTGAGTTGAGAGGGTAGCAGGGGAACACATCCATCTTTTCTGAGACACTGCAGAAATGATCCTGCAAAGAAAGCAGAACAGGGTTAAACATGGACTGATCCATGCCGTAACCCCCTAGTACTGAACAGCAATTCCTGATCATTTTAAACCTTGATATAACCAAAACCAGGAATCTGTAGTCATAAATCACATCCTTATAGGAAATAACTTTGAGAAGAGTTAAGCGTGGAAAGGAACTGCTCAAGGAGGTGGTGGGACCTTTTTCCCCAGACAGTTTTAAGAGCAGATTGGACACACTTCTTTCTGTGATAGTTTAAGTACAGGGGATCCTGTATGGAGGTAGAAAATGGACTACATAACCTCCTGAAGTCCCTCCAAGTCCTTCCTATGCCTCTAGATGACCTCCAAGATCCCTCCAAGTCTTAAACTTCCTATGACTCTAGATGACCTCCGAGGTCCCTCCAAGTCTTAACCTGCCTACGACTCTAGATGACCTCCTGTAGTCCCTCCAAGTCTTAACCTTCCTACAACTCTAGATGACCTCCTGTAGTTCCTTCAAGTCTTAACCTTGCTATGACTCTAAATGACCTCCTGTAGTCCCTCCAAGTCTTAACCTTCCCCAACTCTAGTTGACCTGTTGCTCCTCCAAGTCTTAACCTTCCTACAGCTCTAGATGACCTCCGAGATCCCTCCAAATCTTAACCTTCCCATGACTCTAGATGACCTCCTTTAGTTCCTCCAAGGCTTAACCTTGTTATGACTCTAGATGGCCACCTGTAGTCCCTCCAAGTCTTAATCTTCCTACAACTCTAAATGACCTCTGAGATCCCTCCAAATCTTAACCTTCCTATGACCTCCTGTAGTTCCTCCAAGTTTTAAGCTTCCTATGACTCTAGATGACCTCCTGTAGTTCCTCCAAGTCTTAACCTTCCTACAACTCTAGATGACCTCTGAGGTCCCTCCAAATGTTAACCTTCCTACGACTCAAGGTGACCTCCTGTAGTTCCTCCAAGTCCTACGCTTCCTTTATAGAATTGTAATTATCGCCTATTTTTTGAGGCATGGAATTTTGAGCACAGTTCCCTCCAAAATGGCTACCTCTGAGCTGTATAAATTGCTCCATTGACAAGGTTGACAAATTTAAATTTGGATGGGATTAGTGGTAGGCCGAAAACTTTGATGGATAACAGCAATGTTCAGCCTTATGTGTACAGTTATATGTATAACTGCTGCTGCATAATTACCAGGTACAACTTTATGCAAATAAGTTGCCCATATAAGGAAATACAATGGTAGCACTTACATGTTTATCACTGCTGAATATGCACATAACTTTATGTCCTCAGGACACACCCAGCTAGTAAGGCTTTTCAGGATGCCCACAATGAATATGCAAGAGATATATTTGCATCCAATGGAAGTCATGCATGCAAATCTATCTCATGCATATTCATTGTGGATATCCTGAAAACCTGACTGTCTAGGTGTATCCTCAGGACTGGGTTGGGAACCCCAACTTTGTATGGATATCTGATCTGTATAAAGTTATACTGCCTTCATCCTGCTCAATGAAAACGGTAACAGAATTCAAAAATGTGTGGAATAAACATAAAGGGATCCTGTTCAGAAGGAATGGATCCTCAGAAGTTTAGCGGAGATTGGGTGGCAGAGCCGGTGGGGGAGGGGGGGGGGCTGGTGGTTGGGAGGCGGGGCTAGTGCTGGGCAGACTTCTATGGTCTGTACCGTGAGGATGGCAGATACTAACCAAGGTCAGTTATACACAAAAGGTAGCACATATGAGTTTATCTTGTTGGGCAGACTGGATGGACCGTGCAGGTCTTTCTCTGCCGTCATCTACTATGTTTCTATGTAATATTGAACTCAAGATGACCTCCTGAAGTCCCTTCCAACCCTATGAATCTAGGTAAACATACTAGGCCAAAAAGAAAGGAGACCTGAGAGTAAGACCAACAAAGGCATTGAATAGCAATGCTGGTATTTCTGAAGGTTCTGAACCAGGGGCATAGTCAGACCTCTGATTTGGAGGGGGGGCCCAGAGGTGGACTGGGGGCCACACATTCCCTCCCTCCCCCCCCCCCCCCAACAGCACGCCAAAAATAATACCTTTCCTGGGGGCGATATCAAAGCCCTGCCAGCCAAACCTCGTCCTTGTGCTACTGCAGTACAGAAGAAGTTGGTGGCATGCTGCCAGCTGACAAAATGCCAGGACTCCCTGAGCATGCTCAGTTCTTGCTTAAACTGAGTATGTGCGAGGAGTTCTGGCATTGGCAGCTGTACTGCAGCAGTGTGAGGGGGAGGGGAGCAGCTCAACATCAAATTTCTTTGGCTGGCAGGGCTTCAGCCAGCTGCACTTTTGGAGGGGGCCTGAGCTGAAAGGGGGGAGCAGGTCCCCCAGTCACCCGTGTCTATGCCATTGACAGCAATCAAGGCTTTATGTTAATTCCTGCCCACGTCTGGTCATCTAAACTTTAGATTCTAAAGGTCAGAAGAGGAAGGAGAGAGTCACAGAAGAGAGGATTAGTGTAGATGTGGAACCCCACCACCACCACCACCACCACCACCACCATCCTCGGTTATACCTGAAGCAAGCTGAAGGAGACTGAGGCAGCACAGCGAGGACAGGACATCATTCTCCATGAGCACTCCTCAGTAAGGTGCATCCCCAGGCTTTTCTCGTCCGCTGCTGTGAAGTTGCATCCCAGAGCGGAGTTTGGGCAGGGTTCAGTGGCGGCGCAGCTGCACTCCGACTGGTGGGACTCCTAAGCCAGGAAAAGGAGAGGGGCATCAAAATGCATCAAAAGTGAACCTTCAGCACACATCTCCAAGAATCTGTTCCTATGGCATAGATTTGGTAGTATCGCTGTGGGCTCGTGAAGCCCTGGAGCACTTACCAGGTACAGTTTGAGCATCCCGGTCCAGGAGCATCCAGTGTTGGGACAGCGGACTTCTGTCACAAGTGTGTCGTTCTCAGCAGCCCGGTCCCTGTAGAACTGATCCCGCAGGAAGGAATAAACTGGGAGTTAGAAAATGATAGCAAGGGTTGACGGAGACACAATCTCCCTCCTCACCAATTCTCTCCTTTCCTTTAGATGCTCCTCCCCATCCCCCATTGCATGCTGGGTATTGTAGTCCCCACTTTCATAGGAAACATCTTGAGTCCCCTGCTGATCTGGAACTTAAGTCCTTCCCTGTTTCACTTCCTCATTCTTTGCCTTGATTCTCAGCCCTATCTAGTTGCACATTTTACTTAATTATTTATTGGGGGGGATTTTTTTGTGTGCCGTGGTGTAGTTTTTTTAAAAATTTGTTTCTTGGCCTTCTTCCACAGGAATTTCCCCTGGCTGTCACTTTCACAGGTGGTTGCCCAGAATAATGAAGGCTTACTTAGCATGTATATTTAACCCTTTATCTCTGTCTTCCTTCATTTCTATCTCACGCTTTCTGTGTCCACCTCTCTCTCTCTCTCTCTCTCTCTCTATTTCTCTCCTCCATCCTTCTCTTTCTGTATGTATATGTATGTATCTTCCTCTCCTTTCCTCCCCCAACCCCCCTTTAGCTGTCACATCTTGTTTTGATAATATGCCGCTTATTTAAGGACATCTCGAAGCCATGGGTCCCCGAGAAGCCCTTTGCTTCTGGTCACTCAAACATCAGGCCATTTGTGATGTCATTCAAGATTGTCGCCACCATGGGCTGGTTGGGAAGTGACATAGATACCACCCCAAATCCCCCTATCATTAACTGGCCCTGTTCTGTCCAGGCAGTAAGGCCCTGTCCCGTCCTAAGACTCACCTGCTTAGGGGAAAGCCGTTCCTGGCACACGGAACAAACCGCTTCCTTCCCATTCCTGCAGGGAAACAAGAGGAAAGTCACTCAGGATGTCACTAACCCCCACCCTCCTTGCAACGACAACTCTCCCAGCTCCCACTCAGGAACCAATTTCACCGTGTGATGAGAGCCCCCATTTTAACATAGGGTGCTTATGTGCAGACTCAAGAAAAATGTCAGGAAGTATTTCTTCACGGAGAGAGTGGTGGATGCTTGGAATGCCCTCCCGCGGGAGGTGGTGGAGAGGAAAACGGTAACGGAATTCAAACATGCGTGGAATAAACATAAAGGAATCCTGTTCAGAAGGAAAGGATCCTCAGAAGCTTAACCGAGATTGGATAGCAGAGCCGGTAGTGGGAGGTGGGGCTGGAGGTTGGGAGGCGGGGATAGTGCGGGGCAGACTTATACGGTCTGTGCCAGAGCCAGTGGTGGGAGGCAGGACTGGTGGTTGGGAGGCAGGGATAGCGCTGGGCAGACTTATACGGTCTGTGCCAGAGCCGCTGGTGGGAGGCGGGGATAGTGCTGGGCAGACTTATACGGTCTATGCCAGAGCCGGTGGTTGGGAGGCGGGGCTAGTGCTGGGCAGACTTATACGGTCTGTGCCCTGAAGAGCACAGGTACAAATCAAAGTAGGGTATACACAAAAGTAGCACACATGAGTTGTCTTGTTGGGCAGACTGGATGGACCGTGCAGGTCTTTTTCTGCCGTCATCTACTATGTTACTATGTTACTATGCTTTAACAAAATAGCTTCCTACAAGATCCCTAGTAGTGCATAAATATTCTCACACAACTTTAATTCTATATTTCTAAAATTAGGTGTCTGGAGAGCGCCTGATAGGACCCTATTCTAAAAGGAACATAGGCCTCTACTTTCCTTTATAAATTACTAGCCCAACTGCTTAAATACACACATATTCTATTAACTTGTGCACCCAAATTTATGCCTAGCACGTAAAATTGCATGCACAAGTTCTAGAATAAGGGCTGTTAGTTGGCTGTTAATTGGTGCAATTGGTGCCACTTAATTGGAGTTAAGTGGCACCAATTGATAGAGGTCTATAAAATACTGAGTGAAGTGGAATGAGTAGACGTAAATTGCTTGTTTACTCTTTCCAAAAATACTAGGACTAGGGGGCACGCAGTGAAGCTACTAAGTAGTAAACATAAAGCAAATCGGAGAAAATATTTCTTCACTCAACGTGTAATTAAACTCTGGAATATGATAAAAGCAGTTAGCTTAGCAGGGTTTAAAAAAAGGTTTGGCTAATTTCCTAAAAGTCCATAAGCCATTATTAAGATGGATTTGGTAAAACTCCACTGCTTATTTCTAGGATAAGCAGCATAAAATCTGTTTTGCTGTTTTGGGATCTTGCCAGATACTTGTGACCTGGATTGGCCACTGTTGGAAACAGGATACTGGGCTTGACGGACCTTCAGTCTGTCCCAGTATGGCAATGCTTATGTTCTTAACAGCTAGGCGGGAGTAGTTACACCAGCGTATGAACTAGATCCTATATATCACGCCTAAAAAAATCGGTGCTGAAACATAATATGCCTAGGCGTATTCTAAAAAGTACACCTAAATTTCCACGTGGTTTATAGAATACGCTGAGCGCCCATCCACTCAACTAAATTTAGTCACAGGCAGTTATGCCAGGTAAAACTTGGTGTAAATGCTGACGCCTAAATTAGGTGCGGACCGGGGAGTATTCTAGAATACACATGCATAGAATTTAGAAATGCCCATGGCCCGCCCATTCCACGCCCCCTTTTCAACTATGCAGCTCAGAATTTACGTGCATCGTGTTATAAAATATGCTTAGATATTTGTGCTTGTAATTTCTAATTAATGCCAATTCGTGTCAATAATTGATTAATTGGCAATTTTTGGCGCTGATTGTCTTAACTAATTAATTTGCATGCACAAGTCCAGAATATGACCAGATTTGTATATGCAACTTAAGTTATGCTGCATAGAATCTGGGGGTATAAGATTTGCGATGGTCTTTATAGAATAGAGTTTCAAGATTAGCATACAAATCCAAATTATTGCCAATTAATGCCAATAATTGTGACGTTAATTGGCTTGTTAGCCAATTGAGTTGCGCTTGCATCTCAAAATAGCACACAATTTTGCATGTGTAAATTTGTATACCATTTATAGAATTTCTCTTCATGTGTCTACATGTGTATTTTATTAAGCACGCACGAACATTATAACTGCATCCAAACTCCATCCCCAGAACCTATGGATGGACTGCGCAAAAGTATGCTTTTCCAGCAAGCCCATGTTTTTCACAATTGTATCATAGCCATTTTTCGCATGTCAAACATGCTTTATCCCCAGAAAATTCTTCCATGAATTATATAAAATTACCCTTCCTGTCAGTGCATTGCAAATTCCACAAAACTGGGGTGTATCGTGTCAGCAAGTGGGATATGTTGCCGGATAAAGAATGAATTTAACGCTGCACGAAATTGCACAAGAACAGTGTGAAGCGATGCAGCAGCACTTCTGAAAATCTTCAGATTTGCATGTCCAAAAAAAACGAGTGCACACAGCCAAAAGCTGAAAAAGAAACCATGCAGAGTCTGGTAGGGGCATTTTTGAATAGTTGATTTGGCAAGGTGGGAGAAGAAGTGTGAATTTTAGTTACGAAAGTGAGAATTTGGTGTGGTGCAAAGTTTTAATTTAACATGTGGAAAATATTGGTCTTGTGAGAAAAGTGGCTGAAGGCTGTAGAAAAAGCCCCTGCTTTACATGTACAGATTTGCTAATCTTGTATTGGAGGAGGGAGGAAAGAAACTTGTGCTTCCCAGAAAGCAAAGGTTCAATGCTTTTGTGAAAAAGTTTCCATTTATTAGGAAAATAAAATACAGCAACGTTTTGTACGAATAAATGCTCATTTCGCATTATAAACTGGCAGAACATTTGTGGTTAACTAGGGCTGGCTCAACCATTAAGCATGACTAGGCGGTCGCCTAGGTCAAAAGCAGCGGCAGTCCAAGCAAAACAATAGATCCTGACAGTCGGAGAAACTCAATGAGAATAAAACCGGTGCAGGGCGGACTTCTACGGTCTGTGCCCTGATCGTGACTGAATAGATATGGATGGGCTGGAGTGTAAATTTTAAGGGGCTTTGATATTAGCTTCAGAACTTTTAGTACAAGAAGAGTGCTGGGCAGACTTCTACGGTCTGTGCCCTGAGAATGGCAAGGGAAGGGAAATGGGACTTGATATACCGCCTTTCTGAGGTTTTTGCAACTACATTCAAAGCGGTTTACATATATTCAGGTACTTATTTTGTACCAGGGGCAATGGAGGGTTAAGTGACTTGCCCAGAGTCACAAGGACAAATCAAACTCGGGTATACACATAAAGTATCACATACCATGTAAAATAAGTTTATCTTGTTGGGCAGACTGGATGGACCGTACAGGTCTTTATCTGCCGTCATTTACTATGTTACTCTTTGGGGTTCTACATGGAATGTTGCTACTAATTGGGATTCCGGAATCTTGTAACTCTTTAGGATTCCAGAATCTTCAGAACGTTTAGTAACGGAACAGTGCTGGGCAGACTTCTATGGTCTGTGCCCTGAGAATGGCAAGGACAAATCAAACTCTAGTATACATATAAAGTATCGCATACCATGTAAAACGAGTTTATCTAGTTGGGCAGACTGGATGGATCATACAGGTCTTTATCTGCCATCATTTACTATGTTACTATGCAAATTAGAGTTACTGCCCGGTTACGATGTGGCCCTTGTGGTAATTTCAATTTTGGTGTGCATCTGCTACGCGCATCCGAAAAATATTTTTTATTTTCTGACGCGTGGCATTTGACGTGCATAGACCATTACTGCCCGGTTGCCACGTGAGACCGTACCGCGGTAAGGTCTCAGACCCAAAATGGACGCGCAACAATTTTCAATTCATTTTACCGCACATCCATTTTCGGCAAAAAATTTTTAAATGGCATTTTTGTAGGTCTGCCCAAAACACGCGTCTACGCTACCGCAGGCCATTTTTCAGTGCACCTTAGTAAAAGGACCCCCTAAGCGTTTCTGTTACAATGTGAGCCACATTGAACTCGAACTTGTTCAGGATAATGTGGGATATAAATGTCATAAAACGAATAAATAAAATCAAGGGGGATTCAGCTAATTTGTAAGGCTGAAATGTTTGCCTATGGCTCTCCGGTTAAACATTTCACGTGCTCTCCCACTCCTCCATTCCCACTCCTCTCCCTTCTCACCTGAGAAGCTTTGTAACGCATCCGGCGCAGTAACGGTGTCCGCACTCAGTCTGCGTGGGCTGCAGGAGCAGGAAGCCGCACGATGAGCACAGTAACCCGGTGCCGACTGTAAGATCCACAGGCAGCAAGGACGTAGCCAGAGCCACCATAGTCACCAGCCCAGGGCCGAAAGGTGAAAATCCAGTGGGAAAAAGCCCTCGACCTTCAGAGCCTCCGAGGATAAGACACAGTCCAAGATTGCAGAGGCCAGGAGAGGGTAACAGCTGTGTTGCTTGCAGAAATGGGAAGTGTTTGTTGACTGCAGGCTTATATAGTTGCTGTACTTACGCAACTGTATGGGAAATCTCCCAGGCTTTGAGTCACTGTCTGTTGAAGTACGTAAATAACCCGGGCTCCCCCTGCTCCCTCCCTTCCTGATATCTTACTGGCACGGACATTGCAAACAGGTTGGGTTTTTGTGTTGGTTTTTTTTTAATTTCTTAGGGAAGCAGTTACAATCACCTTACATCCAGGGATCCCCAGTCCTTCCCCACCTTATAAGCAGAACAGACTCAAATGCACAGAGGTTCAGGCTCAACCCCCCTCCCTCCTCAGCCCAACAGGCTCTCATATATACACAGCAAAACATAACCTCCTCCATCCTCACAAACGCCCATATACAGATGTGGATACATCCCGTCCCCCACACTGAGTGAGACACATAGGCACATGTGTTCAGACACAATCTCTCCATAATCACACAGTCACTGAATTAGAGACAACCACTCATGTACAATGAAAAAAAGTCACAAACACTTCTATACACAACAACCTTCCCAAGCAGACACAAATAAACTCACATTGATAAACATTTCCACAACCACACATATACACTGAAAAAGCTGTCACAAATAATTAAATACACAGCTACCACCCCTCAAAGACACAAACACACTCAGAGTCATAAAAATACCCACAACCACTCATGCACACTGAAAAAACTGTCACAAACACTCCTATACACAACCACCACTCCTTACAGACACAAACACACGCAATACTCATTAACATATGCACAAAAACTCATATACACTGAAAAAGCAGTCACAAACACTCATATATACAACCACCACCCCAGACAGACACAAACACACTCATACTCATAAATATAGCCAGAAACACTCATATATAATAAAAGCAGACAAAACCACAGAAAGGTACAATGTCAAACCCTTTCTCCTCCATAAAAACAAAACAAAACACGCTCATGCTGAGTTAGAGACTTATACAGCCATACCCACAAACACTCATATACATTGAACAAACCCCCTCCTCCATCTCTCACACACAAATTCACATTTGATAATCTTATACCCTTCACTCCAACACACACCAAGACACACAAACACTGATATATATAACACACACATGCACACACACACACACACAGGCATTCAGAGATGCACAATATGATTTTCATTCTAGGACAGATTGTCCCTAGAATTTGCTTGAAACAAGCAGAGAAAATGACTTCAGTGTTCCAGAAGACCCCTGTTATTTTAGGATTTTTTTCTTTTCTTGTGTTGGGAGTTTAACAGTCATAATTTTGAAATAGTTTTATCTGTTAATTTCTGGATCCTGCTGTTGGTTCTTTCTGTGGATTACTGGGTTACAAATGTTCTAAAATAAAAAGTATAAAATGCATTGGATATAATAAACAAATAAAAAAAAATAAGCTAACCAATAAGCTTGTGTTTAGTTGCCTTGAGACATACAGTTCCTGGATTTAAAAAAAAATGCTGTTACTGCATGTAGGAAATGGCATAGAAAGCTCAGGATGTATTTTTGTCTGAAGACAGATGTAAACAGATAGTGACTGTCTCCTTGCGATGCGACTTCAGCTTTAGGAATTCAACACATCCTGACCATCATGCTCCATTGCAACTCTGCAGTAAACAGGTGTTAAAAGGTTCACATTTCTCTTATAGTTCAAAATATCCAGGATATGCCTGAGAATTAAAACTGGCTTCTGACTGTCCAATCCTCACACACAGAGGCAACTCATTGATGAACAGATAGAAATAAACTGATAGATAAATGGATAGTATGACTTTGGGGATCCTGATTGAAGTCCTGAATGTTCTTTTTTAATTTAATCAGAGGAGTGTGGTAGCCGTGTTAGTCCACTCTTAAGGTTATCAATAGAAATCAAACAAAATAAAACATGGAAAAGAAAATAAGATGATACCTTTTTTATTGGACATAACTTAATACATTTCTTGATTAGCTTTCGAAGGTTGCCCTTCTTCGTCAGATCGGAAATAAGCAAATGTGCTAACTGACAGTGTATATAAGTGAAAACATTTCTGAATAAATTGAAAAATATCAAGCAACTACCACCTAACACCCTTCTGGTCACGATGGATGTAGAATCACTATACAGCAACATTCCACATGCGGATGGCATAGCTGCATGTGGAAGACTCCTAAAAGAATCCACAATGGACCATCAATACTCACCAGAAACTATTACAAAATTAATCAAATTCATTTTAACGCACAACTATTTCCGCTTTAACAATGATATCTATCTACAAATAATGGGCACTGCGATGGGCACCAGGACAGCACCCCAATATGCCAACCTTTTTATGGCTGAGCTGGAAGAGACATTTCTGAATACACACCAGACCAAACCTCTAAAATACTACCGGTACATCGATGACAATTTTATGATTTGGACGGAGGGTGAAGAAACTCTGAAACAATTTTATTCTGCCTTCAATACATACCATCCTACAATCAGATTCAAAATTGACTACTCCCCAGAAAAAGTCAATTTTTTGGACACCACGGTCTCAATCAGTGATGGCTGTATACAAACATCTATATACAAGAAACCCACAAACAGATGCAGCTACCTCCACAACTCCAGCTTCCACCCTTCACATACAGTGGGGGAAATAAGTATTTGATCCCTTGCTGATTTTGTAAGTTTGCCCACTGACAAAGACATGAGCAGCCCATAATTGAAGGGTAGGTTATTGGTAACAGTGAGAGATAGCACATCACAAATTAAATCCGGAAAATCACATTGTGGAAAGTATATGAATTTATTTGCATTCTGCAGAGGGAAATAAGTATTTAATCCCTCTGGCAAACAAGACCTAATACTTGGTGGCAAAACCCTTGTTGGCAAGCACAGCGGTCAGACGTCTTCTGTAGTTGATGATGAGGTTTGCACACATGTCAGGAGGAATTTTGGTCCACTCCTCTTTGCAGATCATCTCTAAATCATTAAGAGTTCTGGGCTGTCGCTTGGCAACTCGCAGCTTCAGCTCCCTCCATAAGTTTTCAATGGGATTAAGGTCTGGTGACTGGCTAGGCCACTCCATGACCCTAATGTGCTTCTTCCTGAGCCACTCCTTTGTTGCCTTGGCTGTATGTTTTGGGTCATTGTCGTGCTGGAAGACCCAGCCACGACCCATTTTTAAGGCCCTGGCGGAGGGAAGGAGGTTGTCACTCAGAATTGTACGGTACATGGCCCCATCCATTCTCCCATTGATGCGGTGAAGTAGTCCTGTGCCCTTAGCAGAGAAACACCCCCAAAACATAACATTTCCACCTCCATGCTTGACAGTGGGGACGGTGTTCTTTGGGTCATAGGCAGCATTTCTCTTCCTCCAAACACGGCGAGTTGAGTTCATGCCAAAGAGCTCAATTTTTGTCTCATCTGACCACAGCACCTTCTCCCAATCACTCTCGGCATCATCCAGGTGTTCACTGGCAAACTTCAGACGGGCCGTCACATGTGCCTTCCGGAGCAGGGGGACCTTGCGGGCACTGCAGGATTGCAATCCGTTATGTCGTAATGTGTTACCAATGGTTTTCGTGGTGACAGTGGTCCCAGCTGCCTTGAGATCATTGACAAGTTCCCCCCTTGTAGTTGTAGGCTGATTTCTAACCTTCCTCATGATCAAGGATACCCCACGAGGTGAGATTTTGCGTGGAGCCCCAGATCTTTGTCGATTGACAGTCATTTTGTACTTCTTCCATTTTCTTACTATGGCACCAACAGTTGTCTCCTTCTCGCCCAGCGTCTTACTGATGGTTTTGTAGCCCATTCCAGCCTTGTGCAGGTGTATGATCTTGTCCCTGACATCCTTAGACAGCTCCTTGCTCTTGGCCATTTTGTAGAGGTTAGAGTCTGACTGATTCACTGAGTCTGTGGACAGGTGTCTTTCATACAGGTGACCATTGCCGACAGCTGTCTGTCATGCAGGTAACGAGTTGATTTGGAGCATCTACCTGGTCTGTAGGGGCCAGATCTCTTACTGGTTGGTGGGGGATCAAATACTTATTTCCCTCTGCAGAATGCAAATAAATTCATATACTTTCCACAATGTGATTTTCCGGATTTAATTTGTGATGTGCTATCTCTCACTGTTACCAATAACCTACCCTTCAATTATGGGCTGCTCATGTCTTTGTCAGTGGGCAAACTTACAAAATCAGCAAGGGATCAAATACTTATTTCCCCCACTGTACAAAAAGATCCATTATTTACAGCCAAGCCACAAGATACCACCGTATCTGCTCTGACCCAGGGGACAGAGACAGACACCTTAAAAGCCTGACTGCATCCTTCAAACAGAAAGGCTACAACCCCAAAATAATCTCCAAGAATATTGCCTCCTCCCTCAAAACACCCAGGGAGAATCTGCTACAGTACAAGGAGAAAAAATCCACAGACAGAATCCCCCTTGTAGTGACATACAATCCAGAGGTGGAAAAACTGAGGAAAATCATAAGAGATCTACAACCTATACTCCAGGAGGATGAATTACTGAAAGAGATATTCCCATCCCCACCAGTACTGGCCTTCCGACAGCCACCCAACTTAAAACACAAGCTAATCAGAAGTAAACTTCCTACACAGACTGAAAAGGAACAGAAGGGCACACTTCCCTGTAATTTATCCAGTTGCAAACTATGCCAAAATATTTCACAGGACCCCACAGTCATCCACAAAGGAAAGATATTCAACATAAAGGAATCTTTCACTTGCTCATCTTCCATTCAGTGTAAAAAATGTAACGAAGGATGCTATATTGGAGAAACAGGCCAGATGCTTAAGACAAAATTCAATTTACATAGACATCACATGAACAATACTGGTGCCAGTAGGGTTCCCACCCCTGTTGGTCAGCATTTTACAGGACCAGGACACTGTACCAGTGACTTCACAGTGAGAATCCTGAAAGGTAACTTTAAAACCATACAAGAACGTAAGACCTTTGAAGTCAGTATGATTGAATATTTTAACACCCAACAGAAAGGTCTTAACAAGGATCTGGGGTTCCTAACCCATTATGAACCATAAAGCTGTATGTCTCTGTTGATCACCCCACCCCTCACCTATCCACACCCATCCTGTTAGAATATCAATGATATGCTTTGATGTCCCCATGCATACCTCCGACCCACACCCATCCTCCCACCCTGTCAGACTGTCATAGTAATGCTTGAATGTTTTCACTTATATACACTGTCAGCTAGCACATTTGCTTATTTCCGATCTGACGGAGAAGGGCAACCTTCGAAAGCTAATCAAGAAATGTATTAAGTTATGTCCAATAAAAAAGGTATCATCTTATTTTCTTTTCCGTGTTTTATTTTGTTTGATTTCTATTGATAAGATTAATTTAATCAAAAATCCAGACTTGAATTCCTCTTCTTCAGACAGAGCAACTCTGCAGAAAGGATTACATTAAAATACAAAGTAACATTTTAAATACTTCCCTCCCATTTACACTGGGGTTTGTTTGTTAATTCACTTGCTTTGGAAATGATGTGCTTACATTTGAAAAGGGGGGAGGGTTAGGGGGGAGGGGGGAGGGCTAGGGTCTAGTTAACGACTGATTTTGCTATTGATAAAGGTTTTCTTAGCTGCTTAATGAATCAGTGTGGTTCTTATGTTCCAGTTTGCAAGTCGAATGTATAGACACCAATAATGCAGAGTGACACACAGATACTGGAGCTAAGTTGGGATAGGGCAGTGTCGCGGGGGGGGGGGGGGGGGGGGGGTTAAAGTAAATTGTCTGGAGCCAGATTTGTATGCAGAAGTGTACATGCATATGCGTTTCATTTTGTTTCTTGGAGAACTGTTTCTGTGTTATATTGTTATTAATAAAGATGATTTAAACATAAATACTTCCCTCCCAATAATACAAAGAAAACATTTTAGAATACCTTCCCCAAGGAGGACAGAGGATCCACATCCTTTATTGGGGGAGCTCCCCTTCCCCCCCCCCCCCCCCCAATAAATGATGAGAGGGAGGGAAGAACTCTTGGGGCAAAACATGGACCTAAATGTCCCCGGCCCTCCATATAAGACACCTGTGCCAGGAACCCACCCTGCACAAGACCTGTATAGTGGGAGATTAGTATTATAAGACATCAGCTCAGTGATGCCCACCCACTGCACTTGAGGGCATAACTGGGGATTCCCTCAGCACCTGAGACACAGGGACAGCCTTCTATCACTGCCCCCCGCCCCCCCCCCTGCACAGGGAGAGCCCACCCTAAAGAATGACGAGGATATGTACGTATTTCCAGTTGCCCTGCTTTAACGCCTCTGACGATTCTTGGCCCTGGCATGCCCAGAGCAGAACTGAGCTAAATTCTCCAGGTATGGAATCAGTAGTAGACGGGTGGGTGGTTCCTCATAAAACAGAAACTGGATTTTATTTTTCGAGGAAGTGTCTCCTGTCCTTTATTTGTCCCATTCCTTATGCTGAATTCTCTCCCTAACCTGGGTGCTGAGCACCAGAGTAAAGAGATTCCCCAGTTAGCCAGTTCCAGAAAAGAGATTAAAGACTGGCCATGGATTTCTGAGGCCTGCAGCACTGATTTTAGTGAACAGAATTGGGGCTAGGGGATGCCACATCACTCCTTCCAGGAAACTGGGAAACCTGGTAGCTTTGAGGTTAGGAGGACAAGATGATCAGAGGGGGAAAGAGAGAGCGAGAAGGGGGCACAGGGAGGGACCATGCGTTTGACAAATACAGAGATAGGCATCAAAGCTGGTTCTCTTTCTGTAGAGCACACAGATACACGTGGGTCAGGGCAGGTCTCCTGTAACACCAAACACACCCACCCATACATCACGCACACACATTCAAATTGCAGCCACATGACGGCAGGTCTGATGTAACACTGGCTTTAAGAAGGAACAGTTTGATCTCAGACTGTTGCTAAGGTGATGATACAATTCTCACCCATCAGGAGAGGTTAAGGTTGAGGTGTGAGTGTGGATTACAGAACCGAGGAAACAAACACAGCTGAGTCACGCCAGCATGTGGCTGTGACCATGTACCCTGACAGGAGCTGGGCCACAAGAGAGAGAGAGAGAGGGACAGGAGGGAAAGAGCATGGGCAATAACCAGAGATACAGGAACTACTGAGAGGGGCAGGAGGGGAACAGAAGGGGCAATAACCAGAGACACAGGAACTACTGAGGGGGGGGGGGGGGGAGACCAGGGGCAATAGCCAGAGATACAGGAACTACTGAGAGGGGCAGGAGGGGAACAGAAGGGGCAATAACCAGAGACACAGGAACTACTGAGGGGGGGGGGGGGGAGACCAGGGGCAATAGCCAGAGATACAGGAACTACTGAGAGGGGCAGGAGGGGAACAGAAGGGGCAATAACCAGAGGCACAGGAACTATTGAAAGGGGCAAGAGGGGAAGAGCAGGAACAATAATCAGAGAACTATTGAGAGGAGCAGGAGGGGAAGAGCAGGGGCAATAGCCAGAGATACAGGAACTACTGAGAGGGGGAGGAGCAGGGGCAATAGCCAGAGATACAGGAACTATTGAGAGGGGTAGGAGGGGAAGAGCAGGGGCAATAGCCAGAGATACAGGAACTATTGAGAGGGGCAGGAGGGGAAGAGCAGGGGCAATAGCCAGAGATACAGGAACTTTTGAGAGGGGGAGGAGGGGAAGAGCAGGGGCAATAGCCAGAGATACAGGAACTTTTGAGAGGGGCAGGAGGGGAAGAGCAGGGGCAATAGCCAGAGATACAGGAACTACTGAGAGGGGGAGGAGGGGAAGAGCAGGGGCAATAGCCAGAGATACAGGAACTACTGAGAGGGGGAAGACCAGGGGCAATAGCCAGAGATACAGGAACTATTGAAAGGGGCAGGAGGGGAAGAGCAGGGGCAATAGCCAGAGATACAGGAACTACTGAGAGGGGGAGGAGCAGGGGCAATAGCCAGAGATACAGGAACTACTGAGAGGGGGAAGACCAGGGGCAATAGCCAGAGATACAGGAAGTTTTGAGAGGGGCAGGAGGGGAAGAGCAGGAACAATAATCAGAGAACTATTGAGAGGGGTAGGAGGGGAAGAGTAGGGGCAATAGCCAGAGATACAGGAACTACTGAGAGAGGTGGGAGGGGAAGAGCAGGGGCAATAGCCAGAGATACGGGAACTGCTGAGGGGAGAGAGAGAGGGCAGAGAAGGAAAGGAGAAGCAGGGGTACTAGGGAGCGAAAAGCAGAGCAATAACCAACAAGGTCTGTGCACTTATTGCGACAGGGCTACATTTTTACCAACCAGTATGAGATTTGAGATCTGCACATAAAGTTCTTTTGGAGGTTCCATCATTCGATTGGTGCATCTTGAAGAATATCGTTCAGCCATTTTTACAATAGTGGTCGCACAACCCTGGAATTCTTTGCCCTTAAGTTTGAGGAAGATACAGAGCTTTGGTCTTTAAGAGTTGAAGACATTCCTGTTTGTAAGGTTTATGGAAGAGTCTAGCATTAATTAAAGGAGAATCGAATACTGTGATTTTGATATTTGGAGAAGATGAATATTGAAATTCGGGGAGAAGTGTTTTATGTAAATGTTTGACTGATGTATTTTTAAGTATGTTGTTGTTTTACTGTTGGTTTGATTCTAGTGTGTATGTTTTATTTGTTATTCACTAAGCACTGTTTAGATCTTGTGAAGTATAAATTTCTTAAATAAAACCAGAAGTGCAGGAGCTGCTGAAGGGGAAGGGAGGGGGAGACAGCAGGGAGCAAGAAAAGAAACATGGGGAAAAACAGAATGGGAAGGAAACAGAAACCCACTTATGACCTTAAAACAGAAACACACTGGAGATGAAGCCTTGCAGCCTGAAGCCCAAGAACAGAAAATGAGAAGTGAGTGGAGTCTGGACTGAGTCACTCTGACAAGTCCCTTCTCTCATTCCTAAGAAGACTTTACCAAGAGGCTGACAAATGCCTGGAACAAAATCCACCTCCCCGAGTCAATCTAAGTACGCCTGGGACGGGCAAAGAGCAGGTGATGGATAGTAAGGAAGGGGGGGGGGGGGTCGAGCGTTTACTCAAATAAAATGTGGCAGGCCAAAGAAGGAAACGTGGAAAGGCATTTCCAATAGTGCGTCTAAGTCGGACATTGCATGTTTTGCGCTAAACGTACCAAATCCGAATTATTATTATTTATTTGTTACATTTGTATACCACATTTTCCCACCTATTTGTAGGCTTAATGTGGCTTACATAGGACTGCAGAGAGGCGTTTGCAGACGCCGGTGTGAACAAATACAAAGTGATGTTGTGGTAAGATAAAGTTCATGTGGCACAGCCACACTAGGGAATCGTACAACGGAAGAGTTGTGTTATGTCCATTACATTCTTTAGTTTTGTTGTGTAGCTGAGATCAGGCATTTACGTTGGATCAGTAGGGTATGCCTTTTTGATCAGGTTGGTTTTTAGTGCTTTACAGTAGAGGAGTGTGGTAGCCGTGTTGGTCAACATTTTACAGGACCAGGACACTGTACCAGTGACTTCACATTGAGAATCCTGAAAGGTAACTTTAAAACCATACAAGAACGTAAGACCTTTGAAGTCAGAATGATTGAATATTTTAACACCCAACAGAAAGGACTTAACAAGGATCTGGGGTTCCTAGCCCATTATAAACCATAAAGCTGTATGTCTCTGTTGATCACCCTCCCCTCACCTATCCACACCCATCCTGTTAGAATATCAATGATATGCTTTGATGTCCCCATGCATACTTCCTACCCACCCCCCTCCTCCCACCCTGTCAGACTGTCATAGTAATGCTTGAATGTTTTCACTTATATACACTGTCAGCTAGCGCATTTGCTTATTTCCGATCTGAGGAAGAAGGGCAACCTTCGAAAGCTAATCAAGAAATGTATTATGTCCAATAAAAAAGGTATCATCTTATTTTCTTTTCCATGTTTTATTTTGTTTGATTTCTATTGATAGTGCTTTACAGAATTTTAGATGGTCATGTGTCGTTTTCAAGGCTTTTGGTAATGCGTTCCACAGTTGTGTGCTTAAGTAGGAGAAGCTGGATGCATAAGTTGTTTTGCAGCTTGGGTAGTGCAGATTCAGATGTATTTCTCGTTGGTAAGTCGATCATGTCTGTCATGTATCCCGGGGCTTCACCGTAGATAATTTTGCGAACCATGGTGCAAAGTTTGAAAGCAATGCATTCTTTGATTGGGAGCCAGTGTAATTTTTCCCGGAGGGATTTTGCGCTGTCAAATCGCGTTTTACCAAATATAAGTCTAGCTGCCGTGTTTTGAGCAGTCTGAAGTTTCTTTAAGATTTGTTCTTTGCATCCCGCGTAAAATCCATTGCAGTAGTCTGCATGGCTTAGTACCATAGATTGTATCAGGTTGCGAAAGTTTCCCTTGGAAAGAATTGTTTCACGCGTTTAAGTTTCCACATTGAGTGGAACATTTTCTTTGTAGTGGATGTCACTTGGCTCTCTAGTGTTAGGTTGTGGTTCAAGGTCACACCGAGGATTTTTAGACTGTCTGAGATTGGGAGGGTGTGATCTGGGGTGTCGATACTTGTGGGGTTGCCCGCGTTGTGTTGGGATGATAGGATGAGACAGTGTGTTTTTTCTTTATTGAGTTTTAATTGAAATGCATTTGCCCATGAGTTCATGATGTTCAGGCTGAGCTTGATTTCGTTGGTGATTTCTGTCAGGTTAGTTTTGTATGGGATGTAAATTATGACATCGTCAGCGTAGATGGAAGGGTTAAGGCCTTGGTTGGATAAAGTCTTGGCTAGTGGGAATAGGAATAGGAAATATACCCATTTTTGAATAAAGAAAAACATCTTTTTTTTTTTCAAAAATACCGTTTTGAACCAAGTTTTGTGCGTTTATCTTTTAGGCCATTTTGGAAAAAAAAGCACAAGTTAAAAACACACAAAATCAAGCCATCGGGGAGCCAGTATTTTTAGTAGACTGGTCCCTCAGACATACCAGGAGAGCAATGGGGCACCCTAGGGGACACTGCTGTGGACTTCATATAAATGCTCCCAGGTACACATCTCACCATTGCTGAGCCCTCCAAAACCCACCCAAAACCCACTTCCCCCAACTGTACACCACTACAACACCCCCTAAGGGTGAAGAGGGCACTTATATGTGGGTACAGTGGGTTTCTGGTGAGCTTTGGAGGGCTCACAGTTTCCACCACAAGTGTAACAGGTAGGGGGAGGTATGGGCCTGGGTCCACCTGTCTACAGAGCACTGCACCCGCCACTAGACTACTCCAGGGACCTGTACGCTGCTCTAATGGACCTGGCTATAACATCTGATGCTGTCATAGAGGCTGGAGAGTACTATTTTTATTCATATTTTTTGGTGGTGAGAGGGGGTCAGTGACCACTGGGGGAGTAAAGGGGGTCATCCTTAAATCCCTCCAGTGGCCCTCTGGTATTTAGGGCACCTTTTCTGTGTCTTATTCGTTAGAAAAACAGGTCTAGACTAAAACATTGAAGTTTTCGCCTAGAGGTTTTTTTTGTTCCATTATTATATAAAATGTCCAAGTATTAGACATGCCCTAATCCCACCTTTGAAATTACCCCAACACTCCTCCCTCTCCTTCTCTGCACATATTCAACAGACTGCTAAAACCTGTCGTTTCTTTCTGTATAATATCAGCAAAATTTGCCCTTTCCTTTCTGAGCACTACTACTACTACTACTATTTAACATTTCTAGAGCGCTACAAAGTGTACGCAGCGCTGTACAAACACAGAAGAAAGACAGTCCCTGCTCAAAGAGCTTACAATCTAATAGACAAAAAGTAAAGCATTTAAATTTAAAATATTTAAGCAGTCAAGCACAAGAGAACAGTCACAGAAGCACACTACCAGAACCCTCATCCACACTCTTATCACCTCTCATTTAGACTATTGCAACTTGCTTCTCACAGGTCTCCCACTTAGCCATCTCTCTCCTCTTCAATCTGTTCAAAATTCTGCTGCACGACTAATATTCCACCAGTGTCGTTATGCTCATATTAGCCCTCTCCTCAAGTCACTTCACTGGCTTCCTATCCGTTTCCACATACAATTCAAACTCCTCTTATTGACTTACTAGTAAAACATGCCCGTTTCTGGAGCAAATGAAACGGGCGCTAGCATGGTTTTCCTCCCGAACCCCCCTCCCTACCCACCCCTTCGGCGTTGTGAAGCCACTGACCGCCATTGCTCCGCACCTCGTCAACGCATGCCACCTTCATCTCCTGAGTCGTGAAGCCACTGACGCCATTGCTCCGCCCTCGACGTCATCACATTTGACACGAGGGCGGGGCCCAGAGACAATGATTTTGGTGGCTTCACCACCATGAACCCTTCGATCCCGAAGGAAGTGACACTGACGTCAGTGTCCTCAGAACGTTGAGGGTGAGTTTTATTATATAGGATAAATGCATTCACTCTGCAGCTCCTCAGTACCTCTCCACTCTCATCTCTCCCTACATTCCTCCCCGGGAACTCCTTCCCATTCACTAGGTAAATCTCTCTTATCTGCACCCTTCTCCTCCACCGCTAACTCCAGACTCCGTTCCTTTTATCTTGCTGCACCTTATGCCTGGAATAGACTTCCTGAGCCGGTACGTCAAGCTCCATCTCTGGCCGTCTTCAAATCTAAGCTAAAAGCCCACCTTTTTGATGCTGCTTTTACTCCTAACCCTTGTTCACTTGTTCAGAACCCTTATTTTATCATCCTCACTTTAATATTCCCTTATCTCTTGTTTGTCCTGTTTGTCCTATTTAGATTGTAAGCTCGGTCGAGCAGGGACTGTCTCTTCATGTTCAAGTGTACAGCGCTGCGTATGTCTAGTAGCGCTATAGAAGGATAAGTAGTAGTAGTACTTGTGATTTGGACGCACTGCAGACGAAATGCATAGATAGATGTCTAGAAAACAGGTTTCAAAAATACCGATTTGGATGTTTTGAGAAGAAAAACGTCACTTTTTGGACATTTTTCTGTTTCGAAAATGAGCTCCATAGTGTACTAGGCTTAGTTAAAGTCTTAAAATCGTGGTATGGGTGTAATAGGCTGCCATGGTTAAGCTATAACTATCCAGGACAACTTCTTTGAAGCACAGCCAGCATTAGGCGAGGCACCCTGGGCAATTGCGCTGGTCCCTCCCTGCTACAGGGTCCCCAAGCCTTTCTCAAGTTGAAGGTGGTGAGGTTGCAGATTACTAATTAACACTTCAAAGACAAAGTGATCAGTTAAGCCTTTCTTTATTTACAAGGATAATTGCCATTAATGAAAGGTATAATCTGCAGTCATCACTCCCCAGTTTCTGCCCTGGGCCCCCCCCCCCCCCATGCTGATAGGATTACAAGCCTAACAGTGGAAGGACAACCGCAGGGCACACACAACTTCCAGTAGGCTGAGGTGACTTGCAAGGAGAGACCAGCATTAAAACCCAAATATCAATGAGCTGCAGGAGGCCAGATATTTTTGGGCAGGCACAAAAGCAAGGATAATTTAAAGAAAGCAAGGATTTGCTGTCTGTCACCTCTCTGATGACACACCTCTCAGCTTTTGGTGACACACTGGTTGGGAACCACTGCTTTAGAGGTAGGGTTAATAAATAGCAAAACACAAAATTGCAAGTAAATAGATTTATTAAATTCCACTGAGTGCTAAAACAGGTAGAACCTTAACAGCCAAGAGTATAAAAAGGATAGTAGCTAGGTTTGAACCGTACTAAAAGAAAGTTATTCTGTCTTCTTGCCTGCTGAAGAAGTAGCACAGCAGTTGACCTGAATTAGGTGTAAGGTGTGAGGAAATAGAACAGTTGCTAAGGTTACTAAGGGCAATTTGATTACTGGGCTAGTTTGTTTGAAATAGTCCGCTTAGAATCCAAACTATATAGAAAGGTGAGGTCCCACTCAGCTTTCTTTCTGAGAAGTTCTGAGAGAAAAGGACATCTCTGTGGGTAAGTGACATTACTTTATTCTGAGCTGGTAACTTAAAATAAAAAAACAAGCAAACTTTATTAGCTAGTCTCCATACCCTTTCCCCCATAGTTTTAAAACTTGAAGTTTCTGCCACAGATTAAAGATTAGGGTTTAAAAGAGGAATTGTAGGATACTGATAAACACAGTTAGAATTTTCAAATAAAAAAAAAACAAGCAAACTTTATTAGCTAGTCTACATACCCTTTTCCCCATAGTTTTAAAACTTGAAGTTTCTGCCACAGCATTAACAAGATAGTCTCTAGAAGGCACAGAAAGGCCCAGTTCAGTCTTCAGTAATCAAGTGATGTATAAATAGAAGATTCAAAGTGGAATAGAGAAATTATGAAAGAACTTTATTAAAATGTTTTAAAAATATTTTAAAAATTGGAGGTTTTTCTGACTTGTGAAGCAGCTCCTCGGTGAAATTGTGCTTATTTTGCACCGATAACTGAGTGCCTGAAGTCTTTTCCTCCTGTTTAAACACTCAGTGGAATTTAATAAATCTATTTACCTGCAATTCTGTATTTTAATGTTTATCATATTTGCAAGTATAATGCCCATTGTTTCTTAGGGTTAATAAACAGAAATAAAACAAAACAGAGAAAAGAAAATAAGATGATATCTCTATTATTGGACTAACAATACGTTTTTCGATTAGCTTTCAAAGACAACTTCTTCTTCAGATCAAAAATGAGCAAATTTTGTCAAATATCAGAATATATAAGTGAAACACAAAAGCATCCTTATGACAGTCTCATAGGAATAGGGTGGGGTGGGGTGGGTTAGGTGAGAAACGGGGAGAGCCGGGTGGGTGAAAGACAGGGAGAGATGGATGGACGGTAAGAGGATGACAAAGTAGTACAATTTTATGGTTTATAATGGAATAGAAAACCCACATTTACCCTCGGATTCTATATAGGACGCCTAGAGATCTGCGTCGATTTCGGCTTGGATTCTGTAACAATGCTTGTAACTTAACAAGCTAATGAGCGCTGATAACAAGCAATAATGAGCGCTAATCGTCACTGATTAAAATTTAGGCACACAAATCACAAAACGTGTTCTGTAACGATGTGCGCTGAACTTCTAACGTGCGCAGGCAAAAAGGAGAGTGGTTATGGGCGGGGAAATGGGTGTTTTGTTGGCGTTCCAAAATTTACACGCCTAGTTACAGAATATGGGCCCAGGGCGCCTCTATCTACACGCTGGGATTTACGCCACATTTTCGTTGGTGTAAATGGTCGTGAGCAGATATCGGCGCTGACATATCAACCAAGCATATTCTATAATCAGGCACCGATTATAGAATACGTTTTTTAGGTGCCATATATAGAATCTCCCCCTTAATGTATTACCATACATAGGGCCCTTATACTAAAAAGTGGCCTTCGCTATCCCCAGCACAGGTCTTTACCACACGCTATGGCCACTTTTAGCGCTGCCCGGAAATGGCCAATTTTTCTATTTTGCCAATAATAGTCATGCACTAATTTTCCCGTTAGTGCGTGGCTATTAGCATGTGAACACTTACCTACAAATAGAATGTTAGTTATTATTAGGAAAGGAATGGAAAACAAAAATAAGGACGTTACAATTTTTGTATCGCTCCATGGTGTAACCGCACCTCGAATATTGTGTTCAATTCTGGTCGCCGCATCTCAGAAAAGATATGGTGGAACTAGAAAAGGTACAGAGAATGATAAAGGGGATGGGACGACTTCCCTATGAGGAAAGGCTGAAGCGACTAGGGCTCTTCAGCTGGGAGAAAAGACGGCTGAGGGGAGATATGATAGAGGTCTATAAAATAATGAGTGGAGTGGAACGGGTAGACGTGAATCGTTTGCTTACTCTTTCCAAAAATACTAGGACTAGGGGGCACGCGATGAACCTACAAACTAGTAAATTTAAAACAGATCGGAGAAAATATTTCTTCACTCAACGTGTAATTAAACTCTGGAATTTGTTGCCAGAGAATGTAGTAAAAGCAGGTAGCTTAGCGGGGTTTAAAAAAGGTTTGGATGACTTACATAAGTGCATAAGTATCACCATGCTGGGACAGACCAAGGGTCCATCGAGCCCAGCACCCTGTCATCGACAGCGGCCAAAAGAACAAGCAATTTGTCCCGCCCATCCTAGAAATACTGTATTCCCTCGTCCATTCAATAACATTCTATGGCTTTTTCCTCCAGGAAGCCGTCCAACCCTTTTTTGAAGTCCGCTAAGTTAACCGCCTTAACCACCTTTTCCGGCAGCGAATTCCATAGTGTAACTATGCGTTGAGTGAAGAAAAGGTTCCTCCAATTCGTTTTAAATTTACCACACTGCAGCTTCATCGCATGTCCCCTTGTCCTAGTATTTTTGGAAAGCGTAAACAGACGCTCCACATCGACCCGTTCCATCTTATAGACCTCTATCATATCTCCCCTCAGCTGCCTTTTCTCCAAGCTGAAGAGCCCCAGCCTCTTCAGCCTATCCTGATAGGGAAGCCGTCCCATCCCCTGTATCATCTTTGTCACCCTTCTCTGCACCTTTTCTAGTTCCACTATGTCTTTTTTGAGGTGCGGCGACCAGAATTGAACACAGTACTCGAGGTGCGGTCGCACCATGGAGCGATACAACAGCAGAATAATATCCTTATTTTTGTTTTCAATCCCTTTCCTAATGATACCCAACATTCTATTTGCTTTCCTAGCCGCAGCAGCACATTAAGCAGACGTTTTCAACGTATCATCTATGATGACACCTAGATCCCTTTCTCGGTCTGTGACTCCCAACGCTGAACCTTGCATGACGTAGTTATAGTTTGGGTTCCTCTTTCCCACATGCATCACTTTGCACTTGCTCACATTAAACGTCATCTGCCATTTAGACGCCCAGTCTCCCAGTCTCGTAAGGTCCTCTTGTAGTTTTTCACAATCTTCCCGCGATTTGACTACTTTGAATAACTTTGTGTCATCGGCAAATTTGGTTACCTCACTAGTTACCTCCATTTTTTTTTTATATATATACTAGTAAGAAATGCCCGTTTCTGGCAAAAATGAAACGGGCGCTAGCAGGGTAATCCCCCCCCTGTCCTCCCTCCCTCCCTCCCGAGTTGCAGACACCCCCTCCGTGCCTCCGTTCCGAGTTGCACACCTCTCCTCTTCGTCCCTCAGTGACGTGGTTGCGAGGGCCGCCCCGCCCTCAACGTCATCGCGTTTTGACGCGAGGGCCGCCCCGCCCTCAACATCATCGCGTTTTGACGCGAGGGCGGAGCTACAGTGACTGGAGCCTGCAGGCCAAACCGGATATCTCGGGCGCCTCAAGTTTCCGGCTTGAGGCTTCAAAGTGCCTTTTATATATATAGATAGCATGCAACCCAAAAGGGAGCACAGCCATGGGAGGGATTTTCAATGATTTGGACACAGTGTTACTGAACAGTTGGCTATGTGCCCAACTTGTGTTCCAAGATTTACGCCTGATTTCAGCAGACCTAAGTCCTCACAGCCAAAGGCGGGTTTGAGAATCTGCATTCAGCACTATTCTATAAAAGGGTGCTCAACTGGGAGTGTCCTTTATGGACTAGCACTGTGTTGTCATTTACTGAATCCAGTCTTTAGCATCCATCTTCCAAGGCAACAGGTATTGTCATGTTTACACAAAGCACATTACATGCTTCATCTGCTTGGTATGACTGAGAATATGAACCATTAATCAAGCTCACTTTGTTTTGCAGTAGAGGAGTGTGGTAGCTGTGTTAGTCCACTCTTAAGGTTATCAATAGAAATCAAACAAAATAAAACATGGAAAAGAAAATAAGATGATACCTTTTTTATTGGACATAACTTAATACATTTCTTGATTAGCTTTCGAAGGTTGCCCTTCTTCGTCAGATCGGAAATAAGGAAATGTGCTAGCTAACAGTGTATATAAGTGAAAACATTCAAGCATTACTATGACAGTCTGACAGGGTGGGAGGATGGGGGTGGGTAGTTGTTTTGCAGTAAACCTTAACAAAAAAGTTGATTCAGTAAGAATCAAGCCAATAGCTGGGGCATGCAACAGAATTTAGTTCCAGTTCATCTGTCTGCATATGATCAAGGGTAGCAGGACTGGGAAAGTATAGACAGAGGCAGATTAAAAGGAGCAATTCAATTGATTCATTTTTATTAAACATGTTTATGCTACAGCTGCTAGATCCTTTCCAGTAGGCATGTCCCATGCTTTGTTAGTGGGGGAGGTTTTATTTTTCCTATATATTAGGAATTAAGGGGGCCCTGCTGCAGATACCTCAAGCTAATCTTTAGAAAGAGACCCTCGTAAGTTTTTTAACAGTCTAAAAACAGGGCAACTGAGCTGTAATCCATGCAAATGTATCTTTTATTTGGAATGTAGAAATTGGAGGCCAGGTACTTTTTGGAGATTATGGAATGACAGTGAACAAATTGGAAAAAGACTTTGGGGCAGTTGACAGAAGTAACCAGTGTGCTAAGCTAGCAGAATGTTGAACTCAAGACCGTTTTGTGAGTGGAAGTAGTAAAGTTTCACTTTGAGAATGCAGTAGCCTGTTCCCCACCCCCCACCAAGTCTGTCCCTGAAATACCCGTTTGCCAGTCAGATTGTAAGGAAGGATATCCACAATATGCATGAGAGATTTCCATACATTGAGGTAGTGTATGGGGCCTGCCTATGACCTCGACTACCAGAACTGGACTCCAATAAGATGCGCATACGGTAAGAATACATCAAAGCAACTGATTTGCTATTTGCATATGCCACTTCCGTTTAGATAAAACCCAAAATGAAGTCCACCTCATAACATGGAAAGGATCAAACGACCTTCAATACAAAGCAGAGCATATGATTTAAGGAAAAATTCTCCCCCTCCCCCCAATTAAAATAAAAGTGCATCTGATTTGACTACTGAATATTTATTACTAATACAGATTCAGACAATAAAGAAAGGCATTTCAAAGTGTTAACCTGCTCTGGCCACCAGTTTATTCTTATGGGGAGAAGTTTAGAACATTAACATAATTAAAAAGTGTCACAAAGATCCATTTGACTAGTTATGGTGAAGCAGTTAAAGATGATGTGGTTAATATGCACAAACTGGCAACCTTTCTCATATTAAAGGAATAAGTTGCCTCTCCTACACTGAACCGTTGCTGCAGTATGAAGACCAGTCCAAATCAGAAGCTGAAAATATCAACAAGTTCATAAGCCATTATTAAAATGGACTTGGGGAAAATCCACTGCTTATTCCTTTTTTGGGATCTTGCCAGGTGCTTATAACTTGGATTGGCCACTGTTGGAAACAGGACGCTGGGCTTGGACCTTCGGTCTGGCCCAGTATGGCAACGCTTATGTACTTGGGATTCTGAATGGAATCTTGCTACTCTTTGGGGTTCTACATGGAATGTTGCTACACTTTGAAATTCTGCATGGAATCTTGTTATTTTTTAGAATTCTAGAACCTTGCTACTCTTTGGGGGTTCTACATGGAATGTTGCTACTCTGGGGTTCTGGAATGTTGCTACTATTTGGGTTTCTGCCAGGTACTTGTGGCCTGGATTGGCCACTGTTGGAAACAGGATGCCAGGCTTGATGGACCTTCGGTCTGTCACAGTATGGCAACACTTATGTACTTATGGCACCTATTTTCTAGGCGGAAAGGGCTCACGCACTAATCGCTTAGCGCAGAACACGCCACGTCTCTGTCCCAGTGCTATAAAAAATAAAAACTGATTTTTAATGCATGGGTAGCACACGCACATGCAGAAACTATCGCAGGATGCGAGTGCTTTTTATCCTGTGGTGAGCACACGTTACTGCTCCCCACAGCTTAGTCAATGTATTTAAGTTAGTCCAATAAAAAAGGGTATCATCTTATTTTCCTTTCTATGTTTTGATTTATTTCTGTTTATTACCTATAAAAGTGGACTAACACAGCTACCTCACCGCTTTACTCGAGGTAGACTTAGAAACCAATGTCAGAATAGCTGCTTTCTGTGCTTCCGAAAAGATTCCTAGCGTTACGCCATTTTAACGCGGAATTATAGAAGAGTGCTTTGGCGTACATTTATCCATGTGAAAGGCAGTATTATATACATTTAAGAAATGAAATGGTGCTTCAGTTTAGGTGACCTGTCATACAATGAGAGAGTGTACGTCTGGGAGGAGATGAACCACAGCAGAAAGTTCCTGATGACGAACAGCACAGGTGCTCCCAAGCCCCTGGATTCATTCAGATACATGGGAGGAGGCGACAGGGGGATGTGGAACTGATATGACCTCTAGATAGATGGAGGTCTGTGCAGATGGGAGCTAGTTGACGGTTTTCTTAATAAGCCCTCCCAGAGCTTGTAAAATACAGAAGTACACACACATTTGGCTGAGCACACAGAAGTGACACAGGAAGGAAATTATCTGGTTTGTTTAGCCTGACACAATTTCCTTACTGAAAGCAACCTTAGAAACTCCTGTCCAAAGCAGTGGAAAGGGGATGTGTCCACAAACGGTGGGAACCCATGGAGGAAGATTTACATAAGTGAGGTCAGAACTACTCTGTCCACAGCCAGGAAGCAATGGGGTAGTATTAAAGGAGACCTACCTGTCCTTTCCACAGGCTGGTGTGTGCCTAGAGGGGGTTAAAAGAGACCTGCCCTGTGTACAGTTTTTATGGAGCTTTGTCGCTGACTGGAATTAAAAAGAAAACTCTTGCAGAATGAAATGGTCACTTGTAGTCATGTATTCCCTTGCAAATAAAGTTTCACGGAACGTATTCTCTGAGAGATTACACACCACGACCAAGAACCAACACTACAATTTGCTTTGGTTATATTGCAGAGGTTACATGTCACAGAGCTATCCACCACTGTCTAATTTAGAGGTTCCAAACCTGTTTTTGAGTACTCCCAGCCGGTTGGGCTTTTGGGCTATCTGCAATGATTATGCATGCCTATGCAAATTTAGATCATGAATATCCCAAAAGCCCAACTGGCTGAGGGTTCCTAGGACAGGTCCGGGAACCACCAGTCAAATTCATTCTATACAGACAATACTCACGTCATGTGATTGAAAAATGGCCAGTGTGGTTCTATCTTATGCAATTACTCAGGTCCATATGATTCAGAAGTGACTTCATTAGCCATTACATATGCTTGCCCAAAAGTGAGCATCCCATTGACACTTAGGTTCTTCCTGCACCATGACACAGTTCTCGGAGACCAAATTGTTAGGCTCTCCATCTCTCCATGAGGCGTAGTCAAATGCCTCACCAGAGACCCACACCCAGTGCCCCCAAAGCTGATGGTGGCTCAGGCCTATCCACACCCCGTGCCCTGTGGCGTTTCCGCGGAGGAGGGCTAAGATCCTCGCCTGGGCCACCTCACTTGTGATGCTGGCCAAGAATCGCTGCTGACGTTGGCAGTACCAGGCTGCATCCCACCAGGTCTGGTTCTGCCTGATGAGGTGGGGGCCTGGCTCTTTTCTATCCCGTGTACCTGGAGAAACAAAGGGCGCCAAATTATGTCTAGAAAGACTTGATTGGTTCATGCTCTGTGATGTCAGCAACTCTTACGATGTCATTAATGACATCACAACCCACAGAACCAATCAGAACCAATATGTGTGTAAATCTTTTGGTACCTTGTGGACTGTTTGCTGTGCTGGGTGTTTTGTAGACTGTTGTCCCTGGTGTGACTGTGGACTGCTGGCTCATGTCATGGGTGCTCTGGGGAACAGAGCTAGGGTCACTTTTTAGGGTGCTCCCCTGGGATTGTCTCAACGAGTTTTCATCTGGCTGAGTGCTGAACCGTCCTGAAGTGACTTCTGAGAAAAAGAAAATTATTCCTAGATATATGCACACATATATGACATGGAAAAAATATTTCATTTAACTGAATTCAATCATTCATAGCCTGTCTATACCATACAGTGGCGTAGCCAGAAGGCAATTTTTGAGTGGGCCACTAGAGAAACACCTGCCACCTGATATGCCCTGCCCACGCCCCTACTCCTACCGCACACCTACCCCACTCCCAATAACTTCAATGGGAGTAGCAGTGCTGGCCTCAGTGGCTGCAGGACACTTTGAGAGCTAGGGGAAATAAAAGAGGGTGCACGCTTCATCCTCCACTGAGCCACAGTCCGCCAACACACATATGCTTCCCCCAAATATGCCCTAAATATTACAGTGGGGCCCTAAAATATCAATACATCAAGAAAACTGAACAAGTCAAAGTACTATAGAATACTACATAGAAAATTGGTGCTAACAGAATACTTTGGTCACACACACAGAACACAAATGCCAAATACAGAATAAGTGACCACAAACCATAAACAAATTAAATCAAAATCCCAAGAGGCCAGACCTTGCATTTAGCACAGCACAGAGAAATACAAAGAGATGCATTTTTTCCTATACTGTGCAAAATGTGATAGTACATGCAAGAGACAACATTAGGGGAGGTACAACTAGGGCAACTTCGTTTGGCCCCCTAGCCAGAGAGAACCCTAGTCCAGCTGGAAGCTGAAGAAGGTGCAACCTGTTAGTATGACTGGGGTCCCAAAGCAGATATTTAGAGGTCCCCTCCTAAATATCTGCCGTGGCCCCAGTCATATCTAACACCAGCTCTGGCAGGATGTACATTTCAAATTTGACATATTCTAGTCACAAAATAGAAAAATAAAATTCTTTTCTCTACCTTTTGTTGTCTGCTCATTTTATTTTTCAAGTCATGTTGATCCCAGTCTCTGGTTTCTACATCATTCTGTCTTCTCTTAACTCACTCACCAAGGTCTCATGTCCATTTGATATTTCTACTCTCTCTCCATGTCCACTATCCATCTTCTTCCATCTCTGTACCTCTATCTTCCTCCATGTTTAGTATCTCCTTTTCTCTGTGTCCCTATATTACTCTGTCTAGCTTCTCCCCTCTCTTTGTCCCCAGTGCCAATATATCTCTACCCTCTCTGACCCTACCCCATCCAGCTTCTCTCCCTCTCACTCCCTCCTCTTTCCAGCATCTGGTTTCGTTGCTTGATTCCCTGCCTCCCTCTTTCAAGCTGTAGGTTTTATATTCCCTTTTCCTTCATCTCCTTGGTCTGGTATCTCTGTTTCCCTTCCCTCCCTCCTTGTGCTGTACCAGCAGTTCTCTCCTTTCCCTCCAGTTCTCCTCCCATGTCCAGCAGCTCTCTCCCTTCTATCCTGATCCCCTCCTCCTTTTCCTCCCACCTCCAGCAGCTATCTTCCTTCCCAGTTCCCTCTAATTCCCTTCCTCCCTCAAGTCTGACTCTGGCAAAAGTATCCCTTCCCTCTCCCCCCCAACCAACCACAAATCCAGCACTTACTCTTCCAGGCCCGCCCATCCAAATCCTTCATCGCTGTTGCTGCCTTTTCTCCCGCGGCTCCGGGGAATGGCCGTCCGGGAGGTAGCGATCAGCGTTGCCTGTCAGTGCCTGCCCTGAAATTGTGCTTCTCTTCGCCCAGCTCTTTTCTTCGCTCGTCGCGCAGCACTGCGCTGCCATTCAAACAGGCAGCTCTGCTCCTCTCTGCCGCGTCCATCCGGCCCTACTAAACAGGAAGTACATCAGAGGGCTGGATGGATGCGGCAGAGAGGAGCTCCTCCCATATCCAAATGGCTTGAATTTGGATTTCGAAAATCGCCGAAAATCAAAGACGTCCAAATCCAAGGACGTCCTTGGTATTTTTGAAACGAAAGATGGACGTCCATCTTTTTTTGAAAATGACCTTTTTCACGCCTCCGAATTTTAGACGTTTTATAAAGACGTCCAAATTCCAACTTAGATGTTTCTTTCGAAAATGCCCCTCACTGTATCCTGGTGTAGGGATTATAGTATGAAAAGTTGGTGCGGTAAATATACCACAGCGAGATATGGGGCCCCTTTTACCAAGCTGCGGCACACACAGAGGCCCCCTTTTACCGCAGCTGGTAAAAGGGAAGTCTCGCCTTCCTGCAGGAAATGGCTGTGCGGCAAGTAAAGCATTTGCCGCATGGCCATTTGGGGGGGGGGGGGGGGTGGGAGCCCTTACTGCCACCCATTAAGGTGATGGTAAGGGATCCCATCTAACCTGGAAGTAACCGGGCAGCGCACGGTACTGCACGATTACCACCGGGTACACTCCGGAGCTACAAAAATACCCCCCCCCCCCCCAAAAAAAAAAAAATTTCCCACAATTACCACATGAGAGCGGATTCTTTTATGAAACATATCTATAAACCCCCAGATTCTGTTCAGGTCACTCAAAGTTGAGTGCACAATTTTCGGCATGGATCGCAAATTCACACGTAGACTATGAAGGGAATTCTATAAATGGTGCTCAGGAATGGGCACCGGAAAAGTTTGGCGCTCACCCCCCCCCCCTCCCCCAATTCTATTAATCATGCCTAGAATTCTGTGCCAAAATACATTTTTGTAGCACTGGAAATTATGGCGCACTAGGGGTGGGAAGTACCGCCTGACTGTACTTTATGTATAACGAGCGGTAAAGCCCGTGTTGGGCTTACCGCCACTTATTAAAAGGAGCCCATAATGAATCAGTACTGTGGTACAGTGGTGGAAATAAGTATTTGATCCCTTGCTGATTTTGTAAGTTTGCCCACTGACAAAGACATGAGCAGCCCATAATTGAAGGGTAGGTTATTGGTAACAGTGAGAGATAGCACATCACAAATTAAATCCGGAAAATCACATTGTGGAAAGTATATGAATTTATTTGCATTCTGCAGAGGGAAATAAGTATTTAATCCCTCTGGCAAACAAGACCTAATACTTGGTGGCAAAACCCTTGTTGGCAAGCACAGCGGTCAGATGTCTTCTGTAGTTGATGATGAGGTTTGCACACATGTCAGGAGGAATTTTGGTCCACTCCTCTTTGCAGATCATCTCTAAATCATTAAGAGTTCTGGGCTGTCGCTTGGCAACTCGCAGCTTCAGCTCCCTCCATAAGTTTTCAATGGGATTAAGGTCTGGTGACTGGCTAGGCCACTCCATGACCCTAATGTGCTTCTTCCTGAGCCACTCCTTTGTTGCCTTGGCTGTATGTTTTGGGTCATTGTCGTGCTGGAAGACCCAGCCACGACCCATTTTTAAGGCCCTGGCGGAGGGAAGGAGGTTGTCACTCAGAATTGTACGGTACATGGCCCCATCCATTCTCCCATTGATGCGGTGAAGTAGTCCTGTGCCCTTAGCAGAGAAACACCCCCAAAACATAACATTTCCACCTCCATGCTTGACAGTGGGGACGGTGTTCTTTGGGTCATAGGCAGCATTTCTCTTCCTCCAAACACGGCGAGTTGAGTTCATGCCAAAGAGCTCAATTTTTGTCTCATCTGACCACAGCACCTTCTCCCAATCACTCTCGGCATCATCCAGGTGTTCACTGGCAAACTTCAGACGGGCCGTCACATGTGCCTTCCGGAGCAGGGGGACCTTGCGGGCACTGCAGGATTGCAATCCGTTATGTCGTAATGTGTTACCAATGGTTTTCGTGGTGACAGTGGTCCCAGCTGCCTTGAGATCATTGACAAGTTCCCCCCTTGTAGTTGTAGGCTGATTTCTAACCTTCCTCATGATCAAGGATACCCCACGAGGTGAGATTTTGCGTGGAGCCCCAGATCTTTGTCGATTGACAGTCATTTTGTACTTCTTCCATTTTCTTACTATGGCACCAACAGTTGTCTCCTTCTCGCCCAGCGTCTTACTGATGGTTTTGTAGCCCATTCCAGCCTTGTGCAGGTGTATGATCTTGTCCCTGACATCCTTAGACAGCTCCTTGCTCTTGGCCATTTTGTAGAGGTTAGAGTCTGACTGATTCACTGAGTCTGTGGACAGGTGTCTTTCATACAGGTGACCATTGCCGACAGCTGTCTGTCATGCAGGTAACGAGTTGATTTGGAGCATCTACCTGGTCTGTAGGGGCCAGATCTCTTACTGGTTGGTGGGGGATCAAATACTTATTTCCCTCTGCAGAATGCAAATAAATTCATATACTTTCCACAATGTGATTTTCCGGATTTAATTTGTGATGTGCTATCTCTCACTGTTACCAATAACCTACCCTTCAATTATGGGCTGCTCATGTCTTTGTCAGTGGGCAAACTTACAAAATCAGCAAGGGATCAAATACTTATTTCCACCACTGTATATTATCAACAGCTGGACTGTTCTGTACTCTTGACAGCTTTGCACTAGTTTATAATGTGACCCTAAAATGTGTTCAGTGCTTTTACTGTTATTCTCATTTCTAAGGATTTTCATTGCTGCAGTTTCCACTGCAAAGATACGTGAGCAATGCATTGTGTGTAATGTAGTTCACAGGCAATGCAACCACACTTGCCTATCCATATAAGAACTGTTACCATTGGTTTGTGTCGCTGCCTAGACCTCCTCTCTTTCTCAGCCAAGCTTGGCTCCTTTGTCTACCTGCAGTCATTTCCTGGTCATTCTTACTATCTCTGTCCTGAGAGGTCAGCCAGGTACGACCTTTCCTTCCAATCGAGGGCTGTCCTCTAGGACCACCCCTTGCTACCCAATGGCAGGCTCTGTCCTCATTGGTCCTCCTCCTCCTCCCTGGGCCTGTGTGAGCCTTCTTGACCTCCCTGTCTCTTTCACCCTGAGGCATTCTCCATCTTGCTTCAGACAGCACTTGTCCTGCTTCCAACTCCCTGGAACGAACTTGTTTTTTACCTTGAATATATCTTCCTAATGAGATATCGCACTTTCCAGTCACCCAGCACTGAGTCACTTCTATCTGTTCAACTATTTCTCACCTTTGCAATAAAGCTGCCTCTCTTCAGATTTCTACCGCCAACCACTGAAACAGCTCTCAGAATGACGGAGTCTCTCTGCCCTGGGGCAAAACTTCTGAACATCTGATTGTGAGTAAATTATCTGTGATTTATTCAATAAAGGAAACATCAGAAAATAATAGAGACTTCAGGTGTGTTCTGGTGTGCCAACATTATACTTCAAGATATTGAGACTTTAAAGTTAAACAAGTCTTAAGAGGCTTGACATGGACCAAGCTGATATCATATATTAGACAGTAGACAGATCCGCCTTACAAAATGGAATAGCTTTTAAATGTTTTCTAATCGGAAGATCTCAGAGACAAAGGAAGCTGATTCCACAGGTTAGCTAGTTGAGATTGAATAGACAGTGGAAGATGTTTGACAGATTTTAAGTTCTTATACATTGGAAATCTTTGAGTTCTGTGTCTAATACAGGACCCTTGTAACAGTGATACTAAATTCAACATATAATCAGGAATGTCACTAGTAAGGATTTTGAAAGTCGTAATATCTCATTTGAACTGAATTCTCTCAGCAACAGGTAACCAATGAAGTTTGGAATAGAAAGGTTGTAGAGACTCGAATTGGGATAACGCAAAAATTAGTCTAACAGCAGAATTCTGGACCAATTGTAAACGGTGGATAAATGATTTAGAATGATAAGCCAACGTAAGGGTACAGTACATCATTTCAGTGGCTACCAGTACAATACAGGGCCAAATTTAAAACTCTCTGTTTGACCTTCAAGGTCCTTAAAGGAAATGGTCCAGAGTACTTGAAGAACAGGATCTCCCTCTACACACTTTCGAGGTCACTAAGGTCCTCCCAAGGATTTTCCCTAATCACACCCTCTCCAAAGGACACCACACGATGTGATACCCACAAGCGATCCTTCTCCGGAGTAACCCCCACACTCTGGAAGGCTGTCCCTGAAAGGCCCCGCATAACATAAGACTATCTCTTCTTCAGGAAGTAGGTCAAAGCTTGGCTCTTCTACCAGGCCTTTAATGGAAGAAGTAAATGACACCAACTGCACATACTATAGCAGGACATGTTTATCCACTCCTACCCTAGCCATGATAATGTTCAAGCACCTTTTTGACCTCATTTGCAATTTTTTTAAAACTAGTCCCTTATTTTCTTACTCCTGCTACTCTATCTTATCTATCTAAATATCCCATCTTTGCTTATACCCTATGCTGTCTATTAAAATGTTCTATTATGTATTGTGTTGACATTGTAAGTAGTATACTATGCCATATTTTTTATTGTTATTTGAATATTTTTACTGCTGTAATTGTCTGTTGCTTATGTTTGACGTATTCTTGCTGTACACAGCCTTGAGTGAATTCCGTCAAAAAGGCAGTAATTAAATCCTAATAAATAAATTAATCCAATCTGAAAAGAATTAAAGATTGAACCAAAATTCTGAAGACCTCTAAATTTTCTCAGTATTACAAAGGAGTGTCTAATAGTAGACCTTATGTGACACTGCCTAGACGATAAGTGGTCCACTTCCAGCCCCCCAAAATTTTGAGTGAAGGTCCAGAGAAAACCAGTTACCATCTAAAGATACAGTCTTAACATATCATGGATAATTTAGAACCCAACCATAAAAATTTAGTTTTGCTCTTATTTAATTTGAGCCTATGAAATGCGATCCAATCGTCTATTGTACAAACACAAGTTTTAATAGGAGATCACATATCAGACCACAGTTGAGAAACAGGTAGAATCACGGTGATATCATCTGCATATATAAAATGTTTATCTTAATTTGCTCAAGAGTTGCACCCAGAAGTTGGAGAACAAGGACAGTGCTGGGCAGACTTCTACGGTCTATGCCCTGAAAATGGCAAGGACAAATCAAGAACAGGTATACATATGAAATATCACATACCATATATCATGAGTTCATCTTGTTGGGCAGACTGGATGGACCGTACAGGTCTTTATCTGCCGTCATTTACTATGCTACTCTTTGGGGTTCTACATGGAATGTTGCTACTAATTGGGATTCCGGAATCTTGTAACTCTTTAGGATTCCAGAATCTTCAGACCTTTTAGTACAAGAAGAGTGCTGGGCAGACTTCTACGGTCTGTGCCCTGAGAATGGGAAGGACAAATCAAACTCGGGTATAAAGTATCACATACCGTGTAAAATGAGTTTATCTTGTTGGGCAGACTGAATGGACCATACAGGTCTTTATCTGCCATCATCTACTATGTTACTATGTTAATAAGTTGAAAAGGGACATTAGAGTGCAGTTCCATATCACCTCATCGGTGGCATTGGTGAGGACTGCTGACTTGTGTTAGGAGCGCGCTGGGAAATAGAGAAAGTGTCACCCCTCAGGGAGGTCTCATGGGTGTGTCTCATAGAGGTCCCTTCTGCTGCAGGGTTTATAGTGAGGCAAAATGGGTATCTAGTGTTATGCTCTAGTGACTGTAGTGTAAACTCCACCTGTATTGACTGTGGTCTGAAGCACAGCTGAGGACTGCCAGCTCTTTACATCAATGCTCCCTGGGGGGGAGATGCCCTCGCTCTGGGAATGCAGATCAGGGGGCTGCTTTGCAGTGGTTTCTTCCAAAAGGGCTTCTGGGAAAGAAAATTGAAAGCAGTTTCAGGTACAGCAGTCACCCATCTGGCTCCCATCAGATTGCATTACTCATTCCCCCTTACCCCCCCCCCCCCCAACCATCTCTTCTCTTGGAGTCATCACACATGCACACTGTTCCTTAATCCTTCCCATCTGGCTCTTATCATAAAGCTATCATGCATTGTCTCATCCCTTACTCCTTCCTCTGGCTCTCATCAGGGAGCTATCATGAATGGCCTCTTTACTCACTTCATCTTCCTTCAGGTTTACATCAGGGAGCCATTATGTCTGGTTTCTCTAATTCTTCCCCCATTTAGATCTCATCATGGAGCCAGCATGTCACCCCTCTCCTTGCTTCTGCCCCATCTCTCTTTCATCAGGAAGCCATTGTACCTGTCCTCTCTTCCTAGCCCTTCTCCCAACCAGTTCTTGTTAGGGACCCCTTGCCTATGTCCTCCCTAACTCCTTCCATTGTTGGCTCTCTTCAGGGAACCATCATGCTTAGTTTCACTTCCCATTCAGTGTCAAGCAACAGTTGTACCATAAGTGCTAAGCTCCGGGTATGGTGGCACCATCGATGGAACTTCGGGCTTGCTGGGACAGTTCAAAAACAGACCGAGCTTCAGCGTCAGAGTCCCCCGGGGCCCTGAAATAAAAGTGTCAGGATAAATCAAAATATATTGAATGCCCCCTCCCTCCCATGCCCACCTCCTGGAGAGGGTCACTGCAGGGACCAGTGCAGCATAGTGCACCTCCTCAGGGAGCAAACGTTTAGCACTTTTATGGCATAAGGATTCTCTCAAGGTCTCCAAAAATCACTCCCAACAACTATCTCTTCCGCAGTGACAGTCTGACACAAGATGGACTTTCTAGGAGGCATATGGGAGATTAATTTTTGTAAAGCTATAACATTGAAAGCAGAAGTTATAGAGGCATAGTGCAGGTACCCTAAGTGAGTGATTTTAGGGGTTCCCCCTCAATCCACTAGGACAATGTCTGGCATCTTATATCTAATGTCCCCAATCATCTCCTCTAGGTTCCCCTCTCCAGGGCCGGTGATATAAATGCTAGGGCCCAGGGCAGAAATTTGGGAGGGGGTCCAAAGTCAGTTTCACTTTCTTCCACTTTGGGTAGGTTTGGGCCCCCTATAGCATGTGAGACCAGGCCAGTTGCCCCATTTTCACACCAGCCATGCCCCTGTCCTTCTCGGTGCTGATTGGACAGCTCCTCCTCGAACCCTTCAAGTCTTCTTATTTTTTTATTTTAAAAATGGGTATACCACCTATAACCTAGGTAGTTTCCACAAAAAGATACATAGTTAAGACAACATTCAATTAGTCAAAAAAAAACGTGAATTTACATTCCACTAATATTAACCCCCAAATCACTATGCAATAGCAGGTGAAAAATAACTCTATGTGCAATCAGAAAAACGTAGTCACAAAAAGTTGTGTCTTCAGAAGTTTTTGTGACTACATTTTTCTGATTGCACATAGAGTTATTTAAACTGCAAGATATTACCACAATGATGAAGCTGACCAGATAAAGCATTTCATAAGGAAATTGCAGCTGGAACAAAAACTGAAGCTCGTATATCTGCATGTACTACATCAGTGGAAACCCGCATGGCAGTCTCTGACTGCAGTGCTCATTTTGGTTGATAAAAACTCAATCAAACAGAATGAAGCATCACCAAATAAAGTCTGATGCACTATCGTCAGTACCAGAGCTGCTGGGGGGAGGGGCAAAATTCCCTGGGGCCAGCCTCCAAGGGTTCTGTCTCTCTCTTGCTCCTGTGGGGACCTGGGTGATTGCGTTAATGTGATTACCTGGTCAGGGCCACTGAGAGACTGGGCCAGGCCTGGGGCAAGGCTGCCCCCGGGGCCCCGCCCCCAAGGTCATTGCCACCGTCCCCCCAGGCCGCCGCGCCACAGTCCCCACCCGCCCCCCTCCGTCCGCCACCGGGCCGGGGCCCCTGCATTGAAATCATCACAGCGCCTCACCTGTCACCTCGTTCCGTGACTGAAAACGCAGCAGCAGCAGCAGATCAGATTCGCCTCCCTTCGGGTCTTCCCTCCCTGTGTCCCGCCCTCGTCTGATGTAACTTCCGCGAGGGCGGGACATAGGGAGGGAAGGCCCGAAGGGAGGCAAATCTGATCTGCCACTGCTGCGCTTTTAGTCACGGAGGTGACAGGTGAGGCACTGTGATGATTTCAATGCGGTGGGGGGGGGGGGGGGTCGGCCCAGCCCAGTGGCGGACAGTCGATGGAGCCGAGGGCGGGTGAGATCAGGGACTGTGGCGCTGGGCCCCCCTTGGAGGCCCGGGCCTGGGGAACTTTGTCCCCCCTGCTCCCCCTCTCGGTGGCCCTGTACCCGGTTCTGGCACATAGGAGCAGGAGAGAGACAGACCCCAGTGCCTGGCCCCCCCTTTGAGGCTGGGAAGGAGCAGTCATACTGATGCAGGAAGGTAGGGGGCGGGGGCGGGGGCAGCCTGAGCAAGCGAGTGAGCAATGGGTGGCAGCACCAGCTGCATTCCAAGTGGGGGGGGGGGGGTGCAGCAGCTGAGGTGTCCCTTCCCCAGGCCTGGGTCTGTCTCTCAGCGGCCCTGGTCAGTACCTTGAATTGAATTCTTTGTAAACTGGGTAGCCAATGTAGTTGTTTAAGAACAGGTATCACATGAGAAAATTTTGACATACCCACTACTCTTCCACCAGGCACCAGATTGGAATCCTTCTCTTTGGACTAGCACCTGGAGGTTACTTTGTACAATAATGGGATCATATACTACTACTACTTAACATTTCTAGAGCGCTACTAGGGTTACGCAGCGCTGTACAGTTTAACAAAGAAGGACAGTCCCTGCTCGAAGGAGCTTACAATCTAAAGGACGAAATGTCAAGTTGGGGCAGTCAAGACTTCCTGAATAGTGGTGTAGTGGTTAGGTGCGACATTGAAGAGCAGTGGCGTAGCCACAGGTGGGCTTAGGTGGGCCAGGGCCCACCCATTTATGGCTCAGGCCCACCCAACAGTAGCACATGTTTAGTGGTAACTGGTGGAAATCTCAAGCTCCGCCAGCGGAAGATTTTCCCCTGATGGTAACAAAAACGCTACTCTCCACGACACCTGCGCATGCTCAGTTTTCAGTGCATTCCTGCTGCCAAGATGGAAATAAATGTTTTCCCACCAGCTGAGATTTTTTTTTTGAAGGGGGAAGAACACTTGGTGCCCACCCAATTCATGCCTAGGCCCACCCAAAATCTGTTGTCTGGCTACGCCCCTGTTGAAGAGGTGGGCTTTGAGCAAGGATTTGAAGATGGACAGGGAGGGGGCCTGGCGTATGGGCTCAGGGAGTTTATTCCAAGCATGGGGTGAGGCGAGGCAGAAAGGGCGGAGCCTGGAGTTGGCGGTGGTGGAGATATGATAGAAAACTCCATTTCCTTTGCAAATATTTCACCCAAAAAGTCAGTGCATGGTTGCCAGAACGTTTCTGACAACTCAACATTAGCCTATAGCCAAGATGTGGAAAAAAAAATTTGTAACAGAGAGCTACAGATTCTAGACCAGAGCTTGTCAAACTGTGGCTCAGGACACCAAATGGGGTTGCAATACCTGCATTTGGGGTCATGACCTCAGTGGGTTTCCGCCTTTTTGAAGGAATTTACTCAAGGTGGTGTACAGCAAGAAAAAGTCAACATAAGCAATAGACAATTACAGCTGTAAAAATATTCAAATAACAATACAAAGTATGGCATAGTAGACTACTTACAATGTCAACACAATACATAATAGAACATTTTAATTGACAGTGAAAGGTGTAAGCAAAGATGGGATATTTAGATAGATAAGATAGAGTAGCAGGAGTAAGAAAATAAGGGACTAGTTTAAAGGAAATTTCAAATGAGGTCAGAAAGCTGCTTGAACATTATTTTGGCTAGGGTAGGAGTGGATAAACACGTCCTGCTATAGTATGTGCAGCCGGTGTCATTTACTTCTTCCGTTAAAGCTTGGTTGAAGAATCAAGCTTTCACCTGCTTCCTGAAGTAGAGATAATCTTGTGTTAAGTGAAGCCTTTCAGGGAGAGCATTCCAGAGTGTGGGGGCTACTCCGGAGAAGGTGTCACATTGTGTCATGTCCTTTTTAACTGATTCTTTTTAAATTGTAAATTGCCTTGATATTGTTGACAAAATACAATATATTAATTAAAACCATAAACTAAACCTCTGCTGGGATAGTTTTCCAATATGATAGAAACTCTCCCTTCCTTCCCCCCCCCCCCCCCCCCCATACCTTGGTAGCAGACAAAGGAGTGCCGCTCCAGACATGAGGCTGAAACAAAGCGGCCAGAGGACAGGATGTTACAGGGTTTTCCAGGGTCCTTACTGCCCCAGACCTGGAAATGGACAGGATCTCCGTTGGTCCAAGCCCAGTTGAGTTTCTCCACATTGAAGAAGAGACCGATCCAGATGGAGCAGCGAGGGCAGAGGGCAGACACGGCCTGCAGCTCAGCATCATTCTGGATGCTGACTAGGTCGCTGTACCATGCCTGCAGTAGCAATAGGCGTCGTGGGCAGTTTTGGATTCTTGTACTAGGACGTAGTCTTGCTGTCCGCCCAAGAGACTGAGGGAAGCCACTTCTGTTACTGTGAAAACATGAGTATGACTAGTGTAACACCCACACACACTGCTCCATCACACATCGGGTACTGCAAAACTTCTTACCTGCTACAAGTGAGATCTTTAGCATCCCAAAATACAGATGTAAGATATTCATTCCTCTGGTCCTTTTTTGGTCGATGCGATGAAATAGTGAGGGACTGAGGCTTGATGATATCTGGGTTCTTTCCTCCACACCTGGACGCTCTTTAATCTACCTGGTTGCTTGAGCAGGGAAACTGAGATATCAGTCAGCGGAAACCTGAGATCACAACAAGGTGGAATGCAAATTATTCAAATGAAGTCTGGTCTCTAGACCTCAACACTAATCACAGGACTTCGCTGCCAACTGACCCAATTGTAGGAGGGAGATTTCAGTCCAGTGCCGGATTTCTGACAAGCTCAGGGCAGTGGCGTAGCCACAGGTGGGCCTGGGTGGGCCGGGGCCCACCCACTTAGGGCTCAGGCCCACCCAACAGTAGCACATGTTTAGTGGTATCTGGTGGGGATCCCAATCTCTGCCAGCTGATGGTAATGAAAACGCTGCTCTCCATGATGGCACCTGCACATTCTCAGTTTTTAGTGCATGCTTGATACAGACTGCCAAGGTGGAAAGAAGTGTTATCCCACCAACTGAGATATTTTTTTTGGTGGTGGGGGAGAATACTTGGTGCCCACCCACTTCTTGCCTAGGCCCACCCAAAATCTGTTGTCTGGCTACGCCCCTGGCTCAGGGACTCTAAACACCAGCATGCATTGGGATGTAAGTTCAAAAAGCCAGGTCTGGCTAATTCATATCCGTCCTGGAACTGGATAACGCGGCAGTTCTGCCATAGCACCTCTGGCTCAGTTCAGCAAGTTCTCAGCATTCACAGCGTTAAGCGCTTCAGGTTCTGTTCAGCGGGTCGCTCACAGTTCCAGCCTGTAGCAGCACCTTTAGCTCGGCCCAGGTGGTCAATCCAAGCGCAGAGGCATACCTAGAATCTCTGGGTTTTATACAGAGTCCATTAATTTGCACAAATTGATATGGGGTGGGGACATTAAAAAAAAAGGAGGAAACCTCCGCCAAAAAAAAAAAAAAAAAGCAAAAGTCCAAAAGAACAGCAGTGGTGGTCCAAGAAAGTCGAAAAAGAAACCAAGGGTTCACCAAGGAGTTTTTATTGAGGACCTACTTGACTGAGTTTCGGCACAAACCTTCATCAGGAGTCAACTCAATCTTCCAAATGAATTTAAGAGAGCAAAAGTCCAAGTAAAATCTCCTTTTGGAGCTGGAGCCAGAGCCATCCTGCAGACAACTGCTGCATGTACAGTCATTCCGCAGTAAAAATTCCTTGGTACATAAGTACATAAGTAATGCCACACTGGGAAAAGACCAAGGGTCCATCGAGCCCAGCATCCTGTCCACGACAGCGGCCAATCCAGGCCAAGGGCACCTGGCAAGCTTCCCAAACATACAAACATTCTATACATGTTATTCCTGGAATTGTGGATTTTTCCCATTTAGTAGTGGTTTATGGACTTGTCCTTTAGGAAACCGTCTAACCCCTTTTAAAACTCTGCCAAGCTAACCGCCTTCACCATGTTCTCCAGCAACGAATTCCAGAGTTTAATTACGCGTTGGGTGAAGAAATATTTTCTCCGATTTGTTTTAAATTTACTTCACTGTAGTTTCATCGCATGCCCCCTAGTCCTAGTATCTTTGGAAAGCGTGAACAGACGCTTCACATCCACCTGTTCCACTCCACTCATTATTTTATATACCTCTATCATGTTTCCCCTCAGCCGTCTCTTCTCCAAGCTGAAAAGCCCTAGCCTCCTTAGTCTTTCTTCATAGGGAAGTCGTCCCATCCCCGCTATCATTTTAGTCGCCCTTCACTGCACCTTTTCCAATTCCACTATATCTTTCTTGAGATGCGGCGACCAGTATTGGACATAATACTCAATTTGCGGTCGCACCATGGAGCGATATAACGGCATTATAACATCCTCACACCTGTTTTCCATACCTTTCCTAATAATACCTAACATTCTATTCACTTTCCGAGCCACAGCAGCACACCAAGATGAACCCTTGGTTTCTTTTCCTCCTTCCTTGGACCACCACCGCTGCTGTTTTGAACTGTGGACGGAGTGGGGACAAGACAGGATCTGAGACTGTGATGCCCATTTGAACTCCAGTTCCTTGTACACTGGAGAGTGAGGGACCTACTACTACTACTATTTACTACTATTTTAGCCCTCCCAGGGTCAATCCGACCCATGTCCTCTTCTTCTCCACACCTCCTTCCCTCATTCATTCTCCCTGTTCCTTCCTTTCCCTCAGCCCACTGCTGCAGTGGAAAGAAATTAGCACAAGGATTATGGACTGAGGCACATTCACAAACCCTGCAAAAGTTCCATCTCCTTCTCTGCAAATGCTTTTGGTTACTAAGGACACCTATGTGAGGAATAGATTTTTTTTCAAGGAGGTTTAATTGACAGGAGACGGCGTCATGTGACAAGGCTGAAGCCGTGTACACTCAAGGAGGTTTAATTGCTTCCCTACCATGCAGCTGCCATCTTGATACACTCAAAATACATTCAGGCTCTGCCTACTGGCTTCAGGCCAGATAATGGGCCAAGCACACTCCCACCATCTCTTGTCAATTACACCTTTTTGTGTTTTTTAGTGTACAACAGGTCCTAGACATTGTAGTAACTTCTTTTCATTGTTGTGCAGGGGCGTAGCTACAGGTGGGCCTGGGTGGGCCCAGGCCCACCCAGTCTTTTGCGACCTTCCAATCAGTGCTGGTGTGGCTGCAGATGCCTCCAGACCAGCAACAGCAAGACCCGACATGGTGCCTGTTTTTTTCTCCCTCTCTCAGCCATGGGTGTAGACTGGGGGGGGGGGGAGGGGTTGCATTGCCCCCCCAAACGACGACGATGACGACTTAGTCTTCTTGCCCGCAGTGGCAAGCAGGCGGGCGTAAAAGCAGCAAGCAGCCAGGCTCGACTCTGTCCTTCACTTCCTGCCCTCTCAGTGTCCCGCCCGCCCAAAAGGAAATGACATCAGAGGAAGGCGGGACGGCGCAGAGAGAGGGCAGGAAGCGAAGGATGGAGTCAAGCCTGGCTGCTTGTTGCTTTTACGCCTGCCTGCCCGCCGCTGCAACTTCGGGAGTGGAGTGAAAGTGAGCCAGCCCATCTAGTCCACTGTAAGGAAGGAAGCGCCATTTGGTAAATATCTTTCCACTCCCCCGCGCAGCCATCGCCGTTCACTCATAACACAGCAAGCAAACCTGTGAGCTGCTGCATCCATGTTGTCATTCTTTATTAAGAGAGGGGAGATGCTGCGAAGGGGGAGGGGGGGGGAGACGCCGGATAGAATGGGGAAGGGGATGGAAAGAAACAGGATGGGCAGGGGAGAGAGGAGAATTGCTGGACAACAGGGATTGATGGAGGGGACAGGGGAGAGAGGAAATTTGCTGGAGATGGATGGAGGCGAAGGCAGGGGAGAATGAGAGTTGCTGGATATGGATGGATGGATGGAGAGGAGGGCAGGGGAGAGAATAGAAATTGCTGGACATGGAGCAGAGGGCAGGGGAAGGAGGAGAATTGCTGGACATGGATGGATGGAGGGGAAAGGGGAGAGAGGATGGATGGAGGCGAGGGCAAGGGAGAATGGAGAGTTGCTGGACATGGATGGATGGAGGGAGGGGAGGGCAGGGGAGAGAGGAGAATTGCTGAACATGGATGGATGAATGCAGAGGACAGAGGACATTTGCTGGATATGGGTGGATGGAGGAGAGGGCAGGGGAGAATGGAGAGTTGCTGGACGGATGGATGGAGGGAAGGGAGAGAAGTCAGGGAGGAGATGCGCATGGATGGAGGGGAGGGAAGAGAGAAGAAATGCTGGACATGAATGGAGTGGAGGGCAGAGAAGAGAGGAAAAATGTTGGACAAGGATGGAGGGAAGGAAAGACAAAGGAAGGAGATGCACATGGATGGAGGGGAAGGGAGAGAGGAGAAATGCTGGACATGGATGGAGGGGAGGGAAGACAGAGGAAGTAGATGCACATGGATGGAGGGGAGTGAGGAGAAATGCTGGATATGGATGGAGGGAAAATTGCTGAGTTTAAGGGCTGGTTTGGAACACGTTGAGGGCAGATACTGAAACTCGAGGAAGGATAGGGACAGGGCTACAGGTGGTAGACAGGACACATAAGGACACAGGAGGATGGTGGACATGGTGAGAGAAAAAATATCAAATGGAAAGAAGACACTGCATAAAACAGAAGACACTGGGACCAAAGCGAATAGATCAGACAACAAAGGTAGAAAAAGTATTTTATTCAGAATTTATTAATTGGAATATGTCAGCTTTTGGAAATGAACATAAATCCCATATTAAGACCAAAATAATGTCTGCTCCGATTGTTCAACATTGGATAGACAAAAACCATCAAATAGCAGACATCAAATGGAGAATTATAGATCACATCCAGCTGGGTTGGGAGGGTGGTAATGCTGGTTTTCTTTTGAATTATAAAGAACAAAAGATGATTTTTCAATTACATTCATTACAACCCTATGGGTTGAATTCTGAATTGGATTGGTGGTCTCTCATCTGATTGGTGGTTAGTAGAGGTATGGAATCCAATCAGATTAGAGTATTTAGAATCAGCTGAGGTCTATTTAAATTGTAGTAGCGTTAGAGAACGCCGCAGCCATTTTTTCTGGGACACGGAAGTGAACACAAAATGGTAAATAGTTTGATGAATTAAATAAGAATGTGGAACTATGAAAAATATATGTTAAACTTTTTTAATATTATTGTTTTTATTGTAGCAAACCTCTTCCCTGACGAAGTATAAACGAAACCTGGCCAAGTCGGCGGAGGTTTGATTTGAAAGAAAAATTGCTGCTCTACTGCTAACTAATTGAAGCTAAGTAATGTTAAATAATATTTGGAATTTAATGAGAGAGCTAAATAAGATATAGATTAAATGAACAAGAATAAAAAAATCATAAAATCGGGTTGATCCATGAAGATATAAGGAACACCATTAGAACTGGGGAAAATTCCCCATATGGTGGAAACGATCTTGAAATCTGAAGATCCCCGTATAAAGTATAAAATATATTGCTTGATTAACATATATAATGACACCACTAATTAAAATGTTATAATACTGGACTTAAGATATATGTGTTTGGGACTGTATGAGAACTAGCTTTTGGAAATGTGCATCTGTGATATTTTCCATGTAAGTTTCAATTTTTCTGGTATTGCTGCATGCTGAGTCTGACTTCTTGAGTTAACTTTCCAGTTCAGTATTTTGCCTTCATATTTTTTGATTTCTAGTTCCTTGTGTCATGTCCGTTGTGTCATGTGTTGTTCATGTGTGATCAAGGTGCAGTATTCTGATAGCGTGTAGTATTTGCAGCCCTTTTTGTTTTGCTTTTTTTTTTCACGAGCTAGTGTATTGGTGTTTTAGAGCCTAGTGTAATTACAGTTCTGCCTTTTCAAGCATAAGGTTGTAGCTTGTCCTGTCCTTGGAATTAGTGCTGTTATGATTTAGTAAGGATATGAGTGTGTTTTTGCACAAGTCTGTGTATAGCATTTTGCAGTGGAGAGATTGTGGGATAATGTTAATTATATTTAAAAATATCAATTTTTCCTTTAAGTATGTATGTGGTTATACTGATGCAGGGCAGTTGTTGGGCAGACCAGGGGCGTAGCTACGGGTGGGCCTGGGTGGGCCCAGGCCCACCCAATTTCAGCTCTGGCCCGCCCACTCCCATTGCTCCCATTGCCGGCCACTGCTGCTTTTCCTGTTGAGCAGCAGGGCCGGCACTACAAAAAGAAGAAGCACTCAGCTGATTGAGCTGAACGCCGCCGCCAACGTTAACAATGAGAAAAAAATGTTAAAAAAAAAAAAAGCGCGGCACCGTAGGCAGCCTCGAAGCATTGGCTGCTGGCTCTGCAGGCTCCTCCCATCTCTTATGTCACTGCCCCTGGAGCGAAGCAGGGGCAGTGACGTAAGAGACGGGAGGAGCCTGCAAAGCCAGCAGCCAATGCTTCGAGGCTGCTTGCGGTGCCACGCTTTTTTTTTTTAAACATTTTTTTCTTGTCTTTAGCGTTGGTGGCGGCGCTCAGCTCAATCAGCTGAGCGCTTCTTCTGTTTGTAGCTGGGGCTGGCGGGCCTGAATCGGATGGCAGGATGGGGACTGGGGAGAAAGAGGGAAAACGGATGGCAGGGATGGGGACTGGGGAGAAAGAAGGAAAACGGAAGGATGGGGAGAGAAAGAGGGAAAACGGATGGCAGGATGGGGACTGGGGAGAAAGAGGGAAAACGGAAGGATGGAGAGAGAAAGAGGGAAAACGGATGGCAGGATGGGGACTGGGGAGAAAGAGGGAAAACAGAAGGATGGGGAGAGAAAGAGGGAAAACGGATGGCAGGATGGGGACTGGGGAGAAAGAGGGAAAATGGATGGCAGGGATGGGGACTGGGGAGAAAGAAGGAAAACGGATGGATGGGGAGAGAAAGAGGGAAAACGGATGGCAGGATGGGGACTGGGGAGAAAGAGGGAAAACGGAAAGATGGGGAGAGAAAGAGGGAAAACGGATGGCAGGATGGGGACTGGGGAGAAAGAGGGAAAACAGAAGGATGGGGAGAGAAAGAGGGAAAACGGATGGCAGGATGGGGACTGGGGAGAAAGAGGGAAAATGGATGGCAGGGATGGGGACTGGGGAGAAAGAGGGAAAACAGAAGGATGGGGAGAGAAAGAGGGAAAACGGATGGCAGGATGGGGACTGGGGAGAAAGAGGGAAAACGGATGGCAGGATGGGGACTGGGGAGAAAGAGGGAAAACAGAAGGATGGGGAGAGAAAGAGGGAAAACAGATAGGAGGATGGCAGAGAAAGAGGGAAAACGGAAGGATCGGGAGAGAAAGAGGGAAAACAGACTGAAGGATGGCAGAGAAAGAGGGAAAACAGAAGGATGGGGAGAGAAAGAGGGGAAACGGATGGCAGGATGGGGACTGGGGAGAAAGGGAAAACAGAAGGATGGGGAGAGAAAGAGAGAAAACAGATAGGAGGATGGCAGAGAAAGAGGGAAAACGGAAGGATGGGGAGAGAAAGAGGGAAAACAGATAGGAGGATGGGAGAGACAGAGGGAAAACGGAAGGATCGGGAGAGAAAGAGGGAAAACAGACGGAAGGATGGCAGAGAAAGAGGGAAAACGGAAGGATGGGGAGAGAAAGAGGGAATACAGATGGAAGGATGGCAGAGAAAGGGGGAAAACGGAAGGATCGGGAGAGAAAGAGGGAAAACAGACGGAAGGATGGCAGAGAAAGAGGGAAAACGGAAGGTTGGGGAGAGAAAGAGGGAAAACAGACAGAAGGATGGCAGAGAAAGAGGGAAAACGGATGGAAGGATGGCAGAGAAAGAGGGAAAACGGATGGATAGGAAGAGAGACACTGGATGGAAGGATGGGGAGAGAAAGAGGGGAGATGGATCAAAGGATGCAGAGAGAAAGGGGCGAGACTGGAAGGATGTGGAGAGAGAAGGGACACTGAACAGAAAAGGGTAGAGAGATAGACACTGGTTAGAAGGAGGGAGAGAGAGACATTAGATGGAAGGATCAGAAGAGAGGGTAGATGGGTGGAAGGATGGGGAGAGAAAGAGGGAAGACGCTGGATGGAAGGGTAGGGAGAAAGAGGTGACACTGGATGGAAGGATGCAGAAAGAAAGAGGGGAGACTACTGGAAGGATGGGGAGAGAGAGGGGAGACACTGGAAGGATGGGGAGAGAAAGAAGAGAGCTGCTGGATGGAAAAGGAGAGTAGTGAAAGACTGGAGAATAAGAGGAAGGGGCATGGGGAGAACAAGGGTGAGAAAAAGATGAAAAGCCATAAGTAGATGAAGGAAATTAAAGAATGGATAGTAAGAATGAATTAAATCTGGACAGAGAGAGAGAGGCAGAAAAATATTGAAGAAAGCAAAGAAAAAGGAGAGAAAAATGACAAATGGCCAGGAAACCCTGGCAGAAGAGTTAAGCGAAAACGAAGGAAAGCAGAATCTAGAGACTGGGAGCAACACAATGAGAAAAAGTAAATGGCCATACAACAAAGGTAAAGAAAATAATTGTATTTTTAATTTAGGATAAAGTAATATGGTGTTAATAAATTTTCAGAGACCAATACTTCCTTCCTTAGGTCAGGAGAGGATACCGTAACAGCATTATACTGACCTGAGGCAGGAGGTTTTGGCCTCTGAAAGCTCACTGAAAAGGATTAGGCTATTAAATAAATTGTCTGAAATCTGATGCACTGAAAAGCAGCACTTTACCCTGTGTTACAAATGTATCTGAGTGTGACTACATTTTGCTGGGGGAGGGGGGTAGAGAGAAAATTTTGTGCCCACCCACTTTGGGTTCAGGCCCACCCAAAATTGGCAGTCTGGCTACGCCACTGGGGCAGACTACTTAGAAATCCATCAACAAGTGAATTCTAATGCATTATTTTGTAGGATCCCAAGAGACACTATTCATACTTATATAGACAGTGCGTGCCCACCCATGTTAGCTCTGGGCCCACCCAAAATCTGAGGTCTGGCTACGCCACTGTTGCTGTGGTGAGCTGGGTCAAAGTAGGGAGATGGGTGTGGCACCATTTGGACTCCTGCTGGTGTGCTGAATGCATGAACTGCTGCAAGGACTGTACAGTGCCTTCAATACTGGACACCTTAGGCAACTACTTATATTGTGTAAACCAGGCCTAGAGGGGGTGAAATAGAGGAAATCTCAGAGTAGAAGTCTGGCTGTTTTATGTTACATCCCCTCCCCTTTGGACAGTGTGCAGCAAAGAGGAGGACAGGAACTGGAGAAAGAAGCCAGGACATTGTGTTCTATTCTGCTGTGTCCATTCTTGCTTAACCCCCTCCGCTCCTGTGTGAACAGGCAGAATGAAGGGAGCTTGGCCTGTAGCTCTGGGAGGCTGCAAGACTCAGTTAATAGGCAGAATTGGGAAACAGGAAGGAAACAGGCTGAAATAGAAGTCAGGGAGATATGAGTGACTTACAGAAGGAGGAGAAGTGTGCTGGGGTCAGGGGGAAGGTGAACAGTGATAGGGTCAGGAAAGGGGGAAAATGCTTGGATCATCCTTGGGAAGGGGGTAAAGTGGAAAAAGAGTATGAGACTAGCTGGGGGCTTGGGGGTAGAGAGAGAGAGAGAGAGAGAGAGAGTTGATACACATTTCTCCCTTTCCCTGCTCCTATCTCAGGGTGACTACAATTTGTGTCATTTCCTGGCAAGAGTTAAATTTATTTGGTAATATGTCATCTTTAGGATCCAGTTTGTGAATTCCCGCTATTTTAGGCAGGGGAAGATGTGCCGATGGTCCTTCCAGGCAGAAGGAAGATGATTACACAGCTGTGGTTGCTGTTCCCATTCTTAATCATGGGGTTAATATGTTGCTGATATTCAGAACGTAACTGGCCAGGTTAACTGCATAAAAATCAGTTCTATCTTTATGCACTTAACCAACTCTGCATTAACCGGCCCCGCAAACTTGGAAATTCAATGCTAGTGCCCAGATATGACCCAGCAGTGAATTTCAGGATTTAGCGCCAGTGACGGTCAGAAATTGTAATTATTAGCATATATTTTATAGAATTACTCTCCACGTGTGTACCTAGGGCAGTGGTCTTCATTAATTTTTAAGCTGGGACCACTTTGGGTTGAAGTTTTGTATTTGACAGTATATTGTGCTCGTTATATACTTTGATGTATGTATATTCTGTTAACCGCTGAGAACGTATTGCGGTATAGCAATTTTTAAAATAAATAAATAAAAGATGAAGCTGCCAAAAACCTTCCCATGCAGGACCACGATACTGTTGACCAATGTGTGTCAATGACATCCATCCCCACCAGCCCACCTTCATTGGGGGGGGGGGGGGGTATCCTCAAGGTTATGAGCATTTCCAAATGCTCTTTTGTCTGTTGAGCAATGCCTTGTCCTTCAAGCATGCGGCTCTTCTTCCCCCTCCCCCATCCACGTTCGCCTACAGAGGCAGAATAGCAAAAAAAAAAGATGGACAACGGGGGCCACCCCAGAGGTCTTCAGGGCCACTGACCAAGGGCGATGGAGAGTTAGGTGGCTTGCCCATAGTCACAAGGAACCACACTGGGATTTGAACTCTGGCTTCTCCACTTCTCAGCCTGCTGCTTAACCATGAGGTTGACAGCCTCAGTGGTTCTTTTACGAAGCTGCGGCAAAAGGGGGCCTGCGCTGCGTTTTTGGTGGGCGCCAAGGCCCCCTTTTATCGCAGCCGGTAAAAGGCAGGTCTTTTTTTTTTTTTCAAGAAATGGCCATGCGGCAAGTGAAGCACTTGGCGTGTGGCCATTTCGGGGGGGAGCACTTACCACCACCCACTGAGGTGACGGTAAGGGGTCCCATGCTAATCCAGCGGTAACCGGACAGCGCACGGCACTGCCCGATTACTGCTGGGTACACACTTGTGCTACAAAAATGGAAATATTTTTGCAGCGACCGAAATAGTGCACAAACTTCCCTTTTAGAAAGCAGTAAGCCTGCATTGGGCTTACCGCTGTTTCATAAAAGGGTCCCTCAGTGATTGAAGTTGTTGACTGTCTCTTCTTATTAACAGGCATCTCAGGAATTAGGAGTTTTCTGGCTTTGCATTTTCACTTTCCATGCAAAGTTTTTGGCTAGTTTATTAACGCTCCCAGCAAAAATGGCAGATGTTGGTTCTTATGTTATGAGGTCATGAGATGAGGTTGCAGGGTGGGAAACTTAGGAGCAATATCAGAAAATACCTTTTCACAGAAAGGGTGGTGGATGCCTGGAACGCACTCCGGCAGGAGGTTGTGAAGACAAAAACCGATGACAGAAATCAAGAATGCGTGTGATAAACACAGAGGATCACTGTATAGAAAAAGGATGGAATTCAATTTAAGCAATTAAATTAATTAAACATTGGAATTTGTTGCCAGAGAATGTCTTAAAGCAGTTAAGCTTAGTGTAAACTTTTGCTGCCTCAGGCCTGTATTGATGGCTCAGTGGGGTTACTTACCCTTAAGGAGGGTTCTCTGTGGACAGCAGGATCAGTCAGCCACACACTGGTGATGTCACCCAACAAACCCGGAAATGGATAAGCTCTCCCAGAGCTCAGAGGAAAAGCTTCTGAGAGAGAGAGAGAGAGAGAGAGAGACCCCTTCTGAGCATGCGTAGGTAGGACACCATGTATACCCCTGTGCAACCCCTTCCCCCTCAGGTGTTCCCAGCTAGTCCCGTGGTTTCATCCGTAGGGGAGGAAGGAGGGTTTGCGTGGCTGATTGATCCTGCTGTCCATAGAGAACCCTCATTAAAGGTAAGTAACCCCACTTTCTTCATGGACAAGCAAGATGAGTCAGCCACACACTGGTGACTCACCAGCTGAGGGGGCAAGAAGGGCCAGGTAGTGATTGGGTTTGAAGGGCCCCTTCGAGACCCCGCTATCTCTCTGAGGTAGGATGAGGCTGTGGGGCAAGGCAGTCATAAACAGTAGAGAAAGAGAGACCTCACACTCAGAGATAAAAGAAGGTGAGCTTTATTTAAGAGAACTGAACCATAGCCAACAAGGCTATAATGAGAACAGTGCCAACATGGCAAAAATCGAACAGAAGCAGGAGCCAACATACTTGAAAACAGTACGGGGGGGGGGGGGGGGGGGGGGGAGGACCCCCCCCCCCCTTCTGGAAAAATAGGCCACGGAAATGATCTGAAACTCTCTTACCAGCATGGCTAGTTTTTAGAGTTTCTTTCAGGCTTATTTTCAAAAGAAAAAGGCACCCATCTTCCGACACAAATCGGGAGATGGGCGTCCTTCTCTCAGGGTCGCACAAATCGGCATAATCGAAAGCCGATTTTGGGTGTCCTCAACTGCTTCCTGTCGCAGGGACGACCAAAGTTCACAGGGGCGTGTCGGCACCATAGCGTGATTACAAGATGGGCGTCCTCGGCCAATAATGGAAAAAAGAAGGGCGTCCCTGATGAGCACTTGGCCGACTTTACTTGGTCCATTTTTTCTTGTGACCAAGCCATGAAAAGGTGCCCAAACTGACCAGATGACCACCAGAGGGTATCGGGAATGACCTCCCCTTACTCCCCCAGTGGTCACTAACCCCCTCCCAACCTAAAAAAAATTTTTGCCACCCTCTATGCCAGCCTCAAATGTCATACCCAGCTCCTCTGCTCGGACTGAGCTGGGAAGTTTATTCTATAGCATAGATGCAAACCAGAAGGAGGCACCTTCACTCTAGCGGACCATCAACATGCATGTACAGCTGACAAAATGACCATCCTGTGGTCAGAGAATGATTTCAAAGCCCTGGTAGGGATATATGGGATAGCAAGGCAGGCTAAATACAACGGAGCATGGCCAAATCCCCCACGTTCAATGTAGGTCGCGGATTCCAGATGCGCGGGCAAACTCATTAGTCAGTTAGGCGCCGACAGTCAATTATTGAGGTTAATTGGAGTTGATCAGCACTTGATCGGCATCAATTTTATAGCGTGCAACTTAAAAGGGGGTGTGGCCGTGGGGGGGCATTCCCAGAACTTAGGAGTGATATTCTAGAATTCTTGCATTTGTGTGCCAACAGTCAAACGCAAGGATTTACACCTGGTTTGTCATGTCCCCTACCTCAATGCAAGCGGCGTCCCGTCAACATGCACACTTGACTGGCACAGCCCTTAGCCATGTGTGTGTGGTTCTTCTCTGGCTGCAGGCTCCTTGATTGCTTTGCTTCCATGCACCTGGCTCTGCTTTCTCTCTCTGCCTGGCTTCCAGGCGCCTGCAAAAAAGGCCTTTTTTGTGGCTGAAAATGGATGTGTGGCAAAATTAAAATGAGCGGGCATCCATTTTGGGCCTGTGAGACCTTATTACCACCTGTTGACTTGGCGATAATCGTCAGTGCGTGTACACTGCCGATTACCACCCGGTTAGCGCCACACGGTAGAAAATGGAAAATATTTTCTGCCATGCATTTTGGACGCGCATCAAAAATAGAATTACCGCCATAGCCAGGTGGTAGTTATAATTTGGCGCGTGTTGGACGCTCGAGGCACCTATATACCTTAGTAAAAAGGCCCCTGAGAATTCTAATCTCAAGTAAAGGGAGAGGTTGTAAATTTAAAATGAATTGGAGAAAATACTTCTTCACTCAACGTGTAATTCAACTCTGGAATTCATTGCCAGAAAATGTGGTAAAGGCGGTTAGCTTAGCAGAGTTTTAAAAAGGTTTGGACGGCTTCCTAAAGGAAAAATCCATAGACCATTATTAAATTGGACTTGGGGAAAATCCACTATTTCTGGGATAAGCAGCATAAAATGTTTTGTATTTTGGGGGGATCTTGCCAGGTATTTGTGACCTGGATTGGCCACTGTTGGAAACAGGATGCTGGGCTTGATGGACCTGTCCCAGTATGGCAATACTTATGTACTTATGCTGTGACACTGAAGCAGGAATGATATATGAATTTCCAATGAACTTGGTGATATGACGGGACAATTAATAGACGATACATAGAATGAAAAGGACATAGGGGATTGTGCGGTATAAGGAGGCTGGCCAAACATTTTGACTGTTCAAAGGATTGAATTTGGTGGCATAAGACCAGGACCTTGTAAGAGGTTTTGTAAAGAAACTGGCAGCCAATATTCTGGGATCCTTTTACTAAGCCACAGTAAAAAGTGGCCTGCAGTAATGCAGACGCGTGTAGTGGGCACACGCCGAGCCAGTTTTGATCGCATCTGCAAAAATGTTTGTTTTTTTTAATGGGACGGGAAAAGGGCCTGCAGTAAAAATTAAACCAGCGCATGCCCAAAAACGACCTAAGCCCTTAACGCCACCCATTGATCTAGCAGTAAAAGCTCACGCGCTACACGCGCAATGACCAGTCAGCACGCACCGATTGCCGCCGGAACCGGTGCACGTAGGAGGAAATAAATAATTCATCCAGGCATTATGGGCATGCACGAAATCTGAAATTACCGCAAGAAGGGCGCACTGGCCCGGTGGTAGTCTCATTTTTGGCGTGCGCTGCATGCACATAGAGCCTACCGTGGTTTAGTAAAAGGGCACCATTTGGGAAAAAAGGGGTGAACTGGTGTGCAGAACGATGAGACAGCCACAGGCTAAAATAAACTAATTCTTTCTGAATTTTATCCAAAGTTCGTGGAGATGAACACTTCATAAATGCAATACCTTCAGTCGGATGTCTCCCTGCTTCACTGCTCTGCTTCACAGCTTCCGAAAATGCAGCACCAGCCAGAATTATAGATTAGTATAGTTTTTTTTTTCTAAAAGACCACGCTTCACTTTGCAAATCAATAGAGCAAGGTTCATACCACACACAAATGTTCTCTGTACCTTCTCTCTCAGAAAACATTTTGTAGATAATATAATGCTAAAAAGTCTAGTTATATATCAGAAGGCATTTTCCTTTCTTATAATTTACATTCTTGCAGAGCTGGAACTATTGGTGTCAAGAAAATTGAAAAATCGACGTCCTCAGAGGACTCTTTTGGCATCATCTTTAGAGGTACAACTTTCAAGATTTCTCACGGTCAAGGCCAGGGTTGACAATTTACCTCTTGTTCAGATCACATCACCTCCAAAACCAGGGGGAAGGAAGAGTATTAGGAGGGTATTTCTTCTGCCGTACATTTTATACAACTGATTGGGCCATAGACAAAAAGAAACATCATTTCACCCCTGATTCTCATATTTTTATCTGGCTCATGAGAACCAGCTCAGAGATGGCAGTCTTCAGGAATTGGGTGTTCTGGTGATATCTGATCCTAAGGAGCTTAGCCGAGATTGGGTGGCAGAGCCGGTGGCGGGAGGCGGGGATAGTGCTGGGCAGACTTACACGGTCTGTGCCCTGAAAAGGACAGGTACAAATCAAGGTAAGGTATACACAAAAAGTAGCACATATGAGTTTATCTTGTTGGGCAGACTGGATGGACCGTGCAGGTCTTTTTCTGCCGTCATTTACTATGTTACTATGTTACTATGACCCTGCCATCAAACGACCTCAGGATGCATTCTGGGTAATGGAACAATAGTGTTGGGAAGAACCCAGTAGGTCATCTTGCATCCCAGCAAGACATGGCTGGATGGATCTCATGGGTTAAAGAATCCAACTAAGATCTCTTCCACTAATTGGAACTGGTTACTTAATCTACTTCTGTGATTCTATTAGCCAGTCTACTCAACTTTGGTCATTACTGACTTGAATGTCCAACATTGGTCTTCAGGAAAACCCACCTTTTTCAAACCCCCTCCCCCAGTATTTAACTGATTTTTTTTTTTTTAAATCAGTGTGTCTTAGGGGGTAATATTTAGCCCACAATGGTAAGCGACTTATAAGCCCAAGGAGGTTTTATGTCAGGAGACTGCATGACGTCAAACAGTTTAAACTGTCTCTCCCAGCAGCTGCAATATTGTGTGACTCTAAACATTCGTAGATGCTATTGAAAACAATAGAAAACTTGTGAGATTTATGACTACCTATGTGTGAGTTTTTTTAATTATGTGACAGCTTTTTAAATTTATTTTAAAGTTTCCCATATGTAACCCAAGGTTTTGTTTTTTATTACCTCGGGGGGGGGGGGGGGCGTAGGGTCTGGGGGTAAGCTGCAGTTCTGCCACAGGTGCGAGTGTTCCAGAGCAGCAGACTTGTTTTTGGAGCCACCCCAGACCACCTCAAACTCCACACCAGACCACCTCAAACTCCACTCCTACACCATCTCAAACTCCATCCCCAGACCTACTACTACTACTACTATTTAGCATTTCTATAGCGCTACAAGGCATACGCAGCGCTGCACAAACATAGAAGAAAGACAGTCCCTGCTCAAAGAGCTTACAATCTAATAGACAAACAATAAAGTAAGCAATCAAATCAAATTAATGTGAACGGGAAGGAAGAGAGGAGGGTAGGTGGAGGCGAGTGGTTACAAGGGTTTACAAGTCAAAAGCATGTTAAAGAGTGGGCTTTCAGTCTAGATTTAAAGGTGGCCAAGGATGGGGCAAGACGTAGGGGCTCAGGAAGTTTATTCCAGGCGTAGGGTGCAGCGAGACAGAAGGCGCGAAGTCTGGAGTTGGCAGTAGTGGAGAAGGGAACAGATAAGAAGGATTTATCCATGGAGCGGAGTGCACGGGAAGGGGTGTAGGGAAGGACGAGTGTGGAGAGATACTGGGGAGCAGCAGAGTGGAGTACATTTATAGGTTAGTAGAAGAAGTTTGAACAGGATGCGAAAACGGATAGGGAGCCAGTGAAGGGTCTTGAGGAGAGGGGTAGTATGAGTAAAGCGACCCTGGCGGAAGATGAGACGGGCAGCAGAGTTTTGAACCGATTGGAGAGGGGAGAGGTGACTAAGTGGGAGGCCAGCAAAAAGCAGATTGCAGTAGTCTAAACAAGAGGTGACAAGGGTGTGGATGAGGGTTTTGGTAGAGTGCTCGGAAAGAAAGGGGCGGATTTACGGATGTTGTAAAGAAAGAAACGACAGGTCTTGGCAATCTGCTGGATATGAGCAGAGAAGGAGAGAGAAGAGTCAAAGATGACCCAAGGTTTCGAGCTGAGGAGACAGGGAGAATGAGAGAGCCATCACAGAAATAGAAAATGGGGGGGGGGGGGGGGGGGGGGGGGGTGGGTTTTGGGGGGGGGGGGGGGAGGAAATGAGAAGCTCGGTTTTGGTCATATTTAATTTCAGGTGGCGTTGAGACATCCAGACAGCAATGTCAGACAAGCACGCTGAAACTTTGGTTTGGATGCAAGGTGAGATATCAGGGGTAGAAAGGTAGATTGGGAGTCATCAGCATAGACCACCTCAAACTCCACCCCAGACCACCTCAAACTCCACTCCCACACCATCTCAAACTCTATCCCAGACCACCTCAAACACCATCCCAGATTGAGGACCACCTTAACATAAAGCATTATTCAGATTGTTAATTCATTAACAAGTTACCTATTCTCCAAAATCAAGCTTCTGAACAATCACTTTCAGCTAACCAATTAGCTGAATATTTTCAGGAAAAATAATTAAGCTTAGAACAGGTTTTCCAGACAATAACTTAATGTAATTCTGGACAATCTTCAAAGGAAGGGATACCTGCTGACAGAATCTGGAACAATTGTTTTCCCATTCACTGGAATGAATTCTCCATCTATTTAAGAAGTATAGTACCTCTGGCAAGCCATAAGTACTAGCCTAAATCCATTTTTATTAACCAAGTTGAATATACATTATTTACTGTCCTCAAGATTTGGGGCATTCAGGTCGACAGTTCTGTTTCTATGGAAGCACAGGTTACCTCCCTGGTCAGGAAATGTTTCTTTGTTATTTATTTATTTATTAGGATTTATTTACCGTCTTTTTGAAAGAATTCACTCAAGGCGGTGTACAGTAAAAATACATCAAACATGAGCAACAGACAATTACAGCAGTAAAAATATTCAAATAACAATACAAAGTATGGCATAGTTACTACTTACAATGTCAACAATACGTAATAGAACATTTTAATTGACAGCGTAGGGTATAAGCAAAGATGGAACATATAGATAGGTAAGAGAATAAGAAGAGTTAGAAAATAAGGTGACTAATTTAAAGAAAGTTGCACATGAGGTCAGAGAAATGGTTAAATATTATCTCAGCTAGGGTAGGAGTGGATAAACATGTCCTGCTGCAGTATGTGCAGCGTGGTGTGTGGCAGTGGCGTAGCCAGAAGTCAATTTTGGGTGGGCCAACAGGTTGGATGGGGTGGGCACTAGACAGTGGTGTGCTAGTAAATGTTTAACAACAGGCTCTCCCCCGGTCCACCCCGCCCCCCCCCCCCCCCCCCCCCCCCCGTCCACCTATGCGCCTCCCCTCAAAATTGCAGAGCTGGCTATAGCCGGGGAGAGAGCCTGGGGAGAGGGGGAGGCAATGTATTACTCTCTCCAGGAAAAAAAACATTAAATGATCTCAGTTCCAATCTAATTCATGTTTAAGTGGGATAAAATGCCATAAATAAGTAATAAATATAAACTTTTAATGTTGAGCACCTGATTCTCAAAGTGGACATGTTCCAATCATTATAATAAAAATAAAAATGATTTTTTCTACCTTTGGTGTCTGGCGACTTTGTTTTTCTGATCATACTGGCCCAGTATCTGATTCTGCTGCTATCTGTCCTCTTTACTCCGTTTCCAGGGCTTCCTTTCCATTTATTTCTTTACTTTCCGCCTTTTTTTCTTCATTTCTTGCTCTGGGTCCTCCGTAGACTTGACTGTCCAGTGGATCCAGCTTCTGCCTATTTTCTTAATCCATTTGCAATTTTCTCCTCTCTTCCTTTCCCCTCATCTCATCTCCTTCCCCTCCATCCATGTCCAGCATTTCTTCTCTCTCCCTTCCCTCTCCTCCATCCATATCCAGCAGCCTCACTCTCTCCTGCCCTTGCCCCCATCCATCCATGTCCAGCAACCCTCCTCTGCCTCCTGCCTCCCCTCCATCCACCCATGTCCAGCAACCTTCCTCTCTCCTCTTCCCTCCCCTCCATCCACCCATGTCCAGCAACTCTCCTCTCCCCTCCATCCATCCATACCCAGCAATTCTGTTCTCTCCCCTGCCCCTATCCATCCATCCTCAGCAATTCTGTTCTTGCCCCTTATCCCCTCCATCTATCCATTCCCAGCAATTCTCCTCTCTCCCCTGCCCCCACCTCCATCCAGCCATCCATCCCACAAATTCTCCTCTCTCCCCGGCCCCCCACCTCTGTCCATCCCCAGAAATTTTCCTCTCTTCCCCTACCCCCCCACCTCCATCCATCCATCCATCATCCATCATCCCCAGCAATTCTCCTCTCTCCCCCCTGCCCCCACCTCCATCCAGCCATCCCCAGCAATTCTCCTCTCTCCCCTGCCCCCACCTCCATCCTCATCCCCAGCAATTCTCCTCTCTCTCCTGACCCCCACCTCCATCCATCCATCCATCATCCCCAGCAATTCTCCTCTCTTCCCTGCCCCCACCTCCATCCATCATCCCAGCAATTCTCCTCTCTCCCCTGCCCCCCACCTCCATCCATCCATCATCCCCAGCAATTCTCCTCTCTCCCCTGCCCCCCACCTCCATCCATCCATCCATCCCCAGAAATTCTCCTCTCTCCCCTGACCCCCACCTCCATCCATCCCCAGAAATTCTCCTCTCTGCCTTGCCCCACCTCCATCCATCCCCAGAAATTCTCCTCTCTCCCTTGCCCCCACCTCCATCCATCCATCCATCATCCCCAGCAATTCCCCTCTCTCCCCTGACCCCCACCTCCATCCATCCATCCCGTGACTCTCCTCTCTCCCCTCCCCTCCCGCTCCCATCCATGTGTCCAGCGATTCTCCTTCACCCCCATGCATCCTTCCTTCCCATTCCACCTGCCCGCCTTCTCTCTGACGGCAGCGCTTCCCAGACGCTGCCTACCGCCGCCACGATCTACCTCCTCTCTCTGTCTCACTCTCAACAGCAGCGGTAGCGCTTCAAACACGCTACCTCCTGCTTCTAACACCGGAAGCAGAGGAGACGCTCCGGGTTAGAAGCAGGAGGCAGCGTGTTTGAATCGCGACGCTACCGCTGCTGTTGAGAGTGAGACAGAGGGAAGTCGGTAGGAGGTAGATCGTGGCGGCGGTAGGCAGCGTCTTGGAAGCGCTGCTGCCAGAGAGAAGGAGGTAGATGCAGGATCAGCGCTGCCTGCTCCCTCCGCTCCGCTGCTGGGTGGGCCTGAACCCAAACTGGGTGGGCCCAGGCCCATCCAGGCCCACCCGTGGCTACGCCCCTGGTGTGTGGGCTGTCACCTGCTTCTTGAAGTAGAGATAGTCTTGTGTTAAGAGGCGCCTTTAAGGCAACGCATTCCAGAGTGTGGGGGCTACTCCAGAGAAGGTGTCACATCCTGTAATGTCTTTTGGAGAGAGTGCGGTTAGTGATAGTCCTTGACAGGACCTTAGTAACCTGGCTGTGCGTAGAGGATCATCCTGTTCTTCAGGTACACAGGGCTATTTCCTTTGAGGGCCTTGAAGATCAGAGTTTTAAATTTAGCCCTGTATTGTACTGGTAGCCAGTGAAGTTTTGCAAAAATGGTGTGATGTGGTCACGTCGCTTTGCAACCTTCTATGAGCCTGCTGCAGCATTCTGAATCAATTGGAGCTAGTGCAGACCCTTTGTAGTCAGACCGTTGTAGAGTACGTTCCAGTAATCCAGTCTTGATGTTATCATGGCATGCACAACTGGGATAAGGACACTGCGCAGTATTCAAAATATTTTGAAGTAGATCAGTTCAAGCATTTAACAATGCGCTTTTATTGTCACATCTTAATTACTGTACTTTAGTTGACATGGGTTGTACTAAGGGTCTGTAGACTGTAAACCATACAAAATACAGCCATACGTTTAATTTTTGGCTTAAAGAAATATGATAGTGTCTCTTCGCTCTGTGTTAAAGTACACTGGTTACCAATTGAAGCCAGGGTTCTTTATAAATTTGCTTGTTTTCTTTTTAAAGTTTTACATGGTCCTGGTACCACAGTATTTTTATTCCCACTTTTGCTTTCCAGCCTACCACAGGAGCCCCCCCCCCCCCCCAGTGTGCGCCATTTCCAGCATGCCAGAAAATTATTATTTTTTTAGTGCTAGGGACTTATCTGGCAGTAATTGGGCCCGCTCAATTTTGGTGAACAGTGGCCAAGACACAGGATAATTACCCCAGACGCAGCTTTGGCGAAACAGAGATTCCCTGTCGGGTTTTGGGGTTCTACTGGCAGCAGATGCAAAGATAAGAAGTGTGACAGGGGCGTAGCCAGACCTTGAGGTGGGAGGGGCCACATTTTGATCGCCACCCCCCCTCCGCCACCCACTGCTGCCACTGTAACATCTTGGCTGGTGGGGGTTGGGGACCCCCGCCAGCTGAAGCACCACCCCCAACCCCCACCAGCTGAAGATTTCATCCAGCGCTGTCACATTGCCTGCCCTGCTCTCTCTTCCCCTCACATCTGGGCATGCTCCTTTTAGTGAAACTGAGCGAAAAGTCGCTTAAAAATCTCTTCACTGTATCATTCCTCTCTGTACACTACAATATCTTCTCTTAACACCTCTTCCCTATGCCATTGACCTCCATAGATTTCAGGGATTTATAATCAAAATAAATTATATTTTGTGTCCATTTTTTTCAATTCATTTTTGTTTTGCACATTGTTTGTTTCTCTTTTTTATGGTTAGAAAAGGAAATGAGAAATTCTAGCGATCACTCTCCCAATGCCCCCTACCCATCCGCTGATTTCAATATCATATTATTGGATTCAGGGGGTCCCTTTTCATCTGTTCAACCTTTAAAAAAACATCTGTGACTGTCTGGTATAGCTATCATATCTTTGCTAGAGCAATGCTAGGTACCGAGTAGGACACAGATAAAGGGGGTCCTGCTTCCTGCTTGGTGTGGAGGATTTTGGAGTGATCAGAGGGGGAATCATGAATCAAGGGGTATTCTACTGCCTGTAGCCACATTTTATTTACAAAACTTGAGTGAAGGGTCAGTGAGAAGACTCTGGACCCCCAACAGATTATGTTTTTAAAAGGGTGGGCAGTGGGGTCCATGACTTGACCAAATTTTATTTTAAATGACAGGCATCCAAAACCACCAAAAAGATATGAGAAAAACCTTTGAATGAAAGCATATCCATGGCAAATAGTCAAAACTAGAGGAGAATAGGTCCAGAAGGCAGAGAAGTAGTTAGGAGCCAGCTCAGGACGTACACCAGAAAATCAATCCAATAAAGGTGAGAAGACAAGCTCAGGGTTGATCAGGAGTAGAACCAAGCATGAAAGGAGAGGACAAGCTGGAAGTGAGGAACAGTTCTCGTGTACTAGAGAATGACACGGGGACAAACTCCCCGTGGGTTCTGTCCAGTGGTGTGCTGGAGCAGGCTCTCACAGGCTCGCAAGAGCCGGTTGTTAAGTTTTTAAGAATTTTGGGAGCCGGTTGTTAAAGTAGGGCCCTCCATGGCTACTTTAACAACTGGCTCCCAAAATGTGGGCTTGGGCCCCCTGCTGAAGTATCTTTTACTTTGCTGGTGGGGATGCTGAGCCCTGCCAGCCAAGTAAATAGACTACTGCTGCTCCCCGCTCCTTGTTTCCAGCTCTGGGCAGCAGGCTGGGACTTCTCGAGCATGTGAGAGAAGTTCCAGCATGCTGCTCAGAGCAAGACGTTGGGAGTGGTGGCAGTCCATTTATTGGCTGCCAGCAAAGATATGCCTAGCGTGCCCGCAAGAAAGGAAGGGAGGAGAGAGAGGCAAGTGTTGCTCCCCCCCCCTGGCCCTTCCAACTGCAGAGCTGGCTACATTCGGAGAAAGAGCCTGTTGTTAAAATTTACCAGCACACCCCTGGTTCTGTCTCCGTCCCCATCCCATTCCCGCAGGTTCTATCTTTGCCCCAGCCCCGTTCCTGCAGGCACTGTCTCCGCTCCTTCCTCGTCCCTGCAGGTTCTGTCCCCGTCATCACCCTGTCCCCATGGGCTCTGTCCTCATCTGCGAAGCCTCAAACAATTATGATTTTATATTTAATCTTCCTATTAAAGTATAAAAAGGAACAATATGGTGTGCAACTGTTGTGTATAAATTACAAATAGAAAACAATAATAACAGCGAGCAGCTATAATAACCCTCCCACCACCACCACCCTTCCAACCCCAACACTAACTGACTTCTACTTCCCCAAGGAATCATAATCCACCCTGTTAAATTGTCCCGTTCTGTATGCCTTAGAGGGGAGAAATATGCCCTATGAAGCACTGTTATGATTTTTTAATCTGTGGATGAATAAGAAGTCATCAACAATCTCAAGATTCAGTCTAGCTCTCCTGTTTTCCACAGTCCTTCCTGCAATAGAAGATGTCTTCTTAGAAGATGTGCTGGCAGCAGGACGAACAGGATCCCCCATGCAAATTTTGCTAGTTCTGGCCAGCATGTTTGCTTGTTTTTTCAAAAAAATCTAAATATCGTCTTTATCACTCAACATAAATAACAGTCCAGTTCATTAACAGGCTTCAAAGTAGAAAATGACATGGGACAAACTTTGTCCCCATCTCTGCCCCATCCCCATGGGATCTGCTCCTGTCCCCATGGATCTGTGCCCCAGTGCCGTAGCAAGGGCGGCTGACACCCGGGGCGGGTCACCGCTGCGCCCCCCCCCCGGGTGCAGCACAGCACGCACCCCCCCTCCATGGCACGCACCCCCTCTGGAGCGCATTCTTACTTGCGGGGGGAGTGGGCGGGAGGGCCAATCTGCCCCGAGTGCACGTCGCTCGGAGCTGCATCGGCTCCTCTGGTTCTCTGCTCTCTCTGCCCCGGAACAGGAAGTAACCTCCGGGGCAGAGAGAGCAGGGAACCAGCGGAGCTGACACCCCCCCCCCCCCCAGCGCGTGCACCCGCGGGCGGACCACCCCCTCCCGCCCCCCCTTCCTACGCCACTGCTGTGCCCATCCCATCCATCCCCACAAGCTCTGCCCCGTCCCTATCTCTGTGGTTGCTGTGTGACCCATCCCAGTGTCATTCTCTTTTGTGTACATCATAACCCCCCAGCCACCTCTCAAATTATGTTGCTGTTGGCAATTATCTGGTCTGCCTGAAAGGAGGATTTGCCCTGATCATGTCAGTTTTCAAGTTTAATGCAAGCAGCATTTTATTTCTTATTTAATTTTTTGATTTTGCTCACACATTTTTCAGTAGTAGCTCAAGGTGAGTTACATTCAGTACTCTGGATATTTCTCTGTCCCAGGAGGGCTCACAATCTAAGTTTGTACCTGAGACAATGGAGGGTTAAGTGACTTGCCCAAGATCACGAGCAGCAGCAGGATTTGAAACCAGCCACCTCTGGATTGCAAGACCAGTGCTCTAACCACTAGGCCTCTCCTCTACTCCATTGTCCATTTTGCATAATAACAAGCTGCTTTACAAATATTTGCAAGCAGCCCTGTAGGTGTGGGTCAGATTTTCATAGGTTAGGGTGAAATAACACAATGTTAAGTAACTATCAATGTAAGTTTCAGGGACTCTTTTACTAAGCTGCGCAGGCACCTATGCGCGTCCAACACATGTCAATTTGGAACGACTGCCTGGCTACCACGAGCCCCGGGCGGTAATTCCATTTTTTATGGCGCTAACCAGGTGGTAATCAGCAATGTATGCACGCTGACAAGTACCGCCCGGTTAACACATGAATCCTTACCTCAGGTTGCCTAATGAGCATAAGTGCAAGTTAGATGGCAACTCCAGTACTTGGGAAGCAAGACTAGTGCCGGGCAGGTTTCTGTAGTCTGTGTTCTGAAAATGGCAAGACAGATCAGTAACATAGTAACATAGTAGATGATGGCAGAAAAAGACCTGCACGGTCCATCCAGTCTGCCCAACAAGGTAAACTCACATGTGCTACTTTTGTGTATACCTTACCTTGATTTGTACCTGTCCTTTTCAGGGCACAGACCGTATAAGTCTGCCCAGCACTATCCCCGCCTCCAAACCACCAGTCCCGCCTCCACCACCGAATCTGGCACAGACCGTATAAGTCTGCCCAGCACTATCCCCGCCTCCCAACCACCGGCTCTGGCACAGACCGTATAAGTCTGCCCAGCACCATCCCCGCCTCCCGCCACTGGCTCTGGCACAGACCGTATAAGTCTGCCCAGCACTATCCCCGCCTCCAAACCACCAGTCCCGCCTCCACCACCGGCTCTGGCACAGACCGTATAAGTCTGCCCAGCACTATCCCCGCCTCCCAACCACCGGCTCTGGCACAGACCGTATAAGTCTGCTCAGCACTATCCCCGCCTCCCAACCACCAGCTCTGGCACAGACCGTATAAGTCTGCCCAGCACTATCCCCGCCTCCCAACCACCGGCTCTGGCACAGACCGTATAAGTCTGCCCAGCACCATCCCCGCCTCCCCACCACCGGCTCTGGCACAGACCGTATAAGTCTGCCCAGCACCATCCCCGCCTCCCGCCACCGGCTTTGCCACCCAATCTCGTCTAAGCTCTTAGGATCCATTCCTTCTGAGCAGGAATCAAATATGGGTATTTATATCATATGTATGAGTGTGAGTGCTCTATATCTCAATGGAGATGGGGAAGACATCTTAAGGTTGAAATTAGCGAGTAGACGTTTGTTAGCAATATTATTTGATTGTCGGTTTAATCGTTATTGATAATCAATGTGATTATGCTGCAGCCATAATAATAAAACCAGACTTATTGACATGTGTTGTGCAATTGTTCCAAGGACTGTGTCTTGTATAACTTCTATATGTGGGTTGGCATGTGGCAAATTGCCAACTGCTCTGTTTGTAATGCCACAGAGTTGTGGGTGCAGTTCTGGCTGCCGTGCTGGGCAGGACTGGATGGACCATGCAGTCATTTACCATGTTACTATGTAATATGCATCAATTGCTATTTAGATTTAATAATTTGATATAGTGCCTTTCATTACTTCTTTGCCACGACACAACGTAATAAAACACCTCTTAGATTGTACGCTCTCTGGGGACAAGGAAATGCCTACTTTATTTGAAAGTAACTCTTGAAAAGCTAGATTCAAATAAATAATAGCTTTACTTGTTCTCACCAGCAGAGGGAGACAGAACCCCTCTTGTGTAATTCAGATTTAAACTCATTATGTCTTCAAATTTACTAAGTAAAACTATTTCCAAAGCAAAAATAAAAAAAAATGTATCATCTTATTTTCTTTTCTATGTTTCATTTTATTTTAGTTCTATCGATTACCAAAACAAAATGAAATAGACTATAATCTATGCTTTATTTATTTTTTAAAAATCTCTGCAGGTACATCTGCCACAGCTCCTAAGGCAGTGGTGGAGGATTTCGTTCAGAATGCAGCCTGCAACAAATTCCCTTTTACTAATGTGCATGAGAATCCGATAAATTATGGTAAGAAGAATGCCTGATTTCAACTTCTACAGAAACGCAGGTGTGGGTATGAGCGTAGGAGCCAACTTTTCAAATGATTGGGGGTGCTGATTTCTTTTTAACAGGTGGTGCATTCCCCCCTCGCTCTCCCCTCTCCCCCTCATCCCTGTCCCCCTCCAAGTTCCAGGCCCCCTCCCTCCAAATTTTAAAAGTCATCTAACTTACCTCATCGGGGTTAGGGTGGCAGCAGCGGGTAAAAAGCATGCAGGCTCGGCTCGGTGCTCAGTTCAGTTTTCCCTTCTCTCTCTCTCAGCTCTGGTCCCACCCTTGCGGAAACAGGAAATTACTACTACTACTACTACTATTTAGCATTTCTATAGCGCTACAAGGCATACGCAGCGCTGCACAAACATAGAAGAAGACAGTCCCTGCTCAAAGAGCTTACAATCTAATAGACAAAAAATAAATAAAGTAAGCAAATCAAATCAATTATGTGAACGGGAAGGAAGAGAGGAGGGTAGGTGGAGGCGAGTGGTTACGAGTCAAAAGCAATGTTAAAGAGGTGGGCTTTCAGTCTAGATTTAAAGGTGGCCAAGGATGGGGCAAGACGTAGGGGCTCAGGAAGTTTATTCCAGGCGTAGGGTGCAGCGAGACAGAAGGCGCGAAGTCTGGAGTTGGCAGTAGTGGAGAAGGGAACAGATAAGAAGGATTTATCCATGGAGCGGAGTGCACGGGAAGGGGTTAGGGAAGGACGAGTGTGGAGAGATACTGGGGAGCAGCAGAGTGAATACATTATAGGTTAGTAGAAGAAGTTTGAACAGGATGCGAAAACGGATAGGGAGCCAGTGAAGGGTCTTGAGGAGAGGGTAGTATGAGTAAAGCGACCCTGGAAGATGAGACGGGCAGCAGAGTTTTGAACCGACTGGAGAGGGGAGAGGTGACTAAGTGGGAGGCCAGCAAGCAGATTGCAGTAGTCTAAACGAGAGGTGACAAGGGTGTGGACGAGGGTTTTGGTAGAGTGCTCGGAAAGAAAGGGGCGGATTTTACGGATGTTGTAAAGAAAGAAACGACAGGTCTTGGCGGTCTGCTGGATATGAGCAGAGAAGGAGAGAGAAGAGTCAAAGATGACCCAAGGTTTCGAGCTGAGGAGACAGGGAGAATGAGAGAGCCATCAACAGAAATAGAAAACGGGGGGAGCGGGAGGTGGGTTTGGGGGGGAAAATGAGAAGCTCGGTTTTGGTCATATTTAATTTCAGGTGGCGTTGAGACATCCAGGCAGCAATGTCAACACGCTGAAACTTTGGTTTGGATGCAAGGTGAGATATCAGGGGTAGAAAGGTAGATTTGGGAGTCATCAGCATAGAGATGGTAGGAAAAGCCATGGGATGAGATTAATGAACCAAGGGAAGAAGTGTAGATAGAAAAGAGGAGGGGACCAAGAACAGAACCCTGAGGTACGCCGACAGGCAGAGGGATAGAAGTAGAAGAGGATCCACCAGAGTGAACACTAAAGGTGCGGGGAGAGGTAGGAAGAGAACCAGGAAAGGACAGAGCCCTGGAATCCAAGTGAGGACAGGGTATCGAGAAGTACTGTATGCTGTGATCGACAGTGTCAAAAGCAGCGGAAAGATCAAGAAGAATGAGGATGGAATATTGACCTCTGGATTTAGCCAGTAATAGGTCATTGGAGACTTTAGTAAGCGCAGTTTCGGTTGAGTGGAGAGGGCGAAAACCAGATTGTAATGGGTCAAGAATAGCATGTGAGGAGAGAAAATCAAGGCAGCGGCGGTGAACAGCACGCTCAAGTAATTTGGAGAGAAAAGGAAGGAGGGAGATGGGTCGGTAATTAGAGGGACAAGTAGGGTCAAGTGAAGGCTTCTTAAGGAGAGGTGTACCACAGCATGTTTAAAGGCAGCAGGGACAGTCGCAGTGGAAAGTGAGAGGTTGAGAATGTGACAGATAAAAGGAATAAGAGTAGGAGAGATGGCATTAAGAAGGTGGGTGGGAATGGGATCAGAGGAACAGGTGGTACATTTTGAGGAAGAAAGGAGAAGTGTAGTTTCCTCAATAGTAACTTCAGGAAAGGAGGAAAGGGAATGAGGGGAAGGAGAGGGAGGGGAACGGACTAGTGGAGGGAGAGCTGGTGAGGTAGAGAAAGCAAGGTTTATCTTTTGAACCTTGTTGTGAAAGAATTCAGCAAGGGTCTGAGGAGATAATGAAGGGGGAGTTGGGGGAGGGGGCACCTTGAGGAGAGAGTTCAATGTGGTGAAGAGAAGTCGAGGATTAGAGCCAAGAGAGTTGGTCAGTTGGATATAATAATCCTGTTTGGCACGTAAAAGAGCAGATTGGAAGGAGGTCAGCATGAACTTAAAGTGTAAGAAATCAGCAAGGGCCCGAGATTTCCGCCAGAGGCGTTCGGCGGAGCGGGTACAGGAACGTAGGTAGCGGATATTAGAAGTCAGCCATGGTTGGGGTTTTGTACGCCTTACAGGGCGGGTCATCAAAGGTGCAAGAGTGTCTAAGGAAATGAGGGCGGGACCACAGCTGAGACAGAGAGAAGGGAAAACTGAACTAAGCACAGAGCCAAGCCTGCATGCTTTTTACCGCTGCTGCTGCCCTAACCCCGATGAGGTAAAATAGATGACTTAAAATTCGGAGGGAGGGGGCCTGGAACTCAAAGGGAGGAGGGAGGGAGGGAACGAACTTCCGGTCAGAGACATAGCCAGGTTTTGCTGTCAGGGGGAGCAGACTTTTGTACATTAGGCACTGGTCAGTGTTTGACAGGTGGTTTTGCCGGTATTGTTGCTCAGGTGCAGTGACTGTGGCTGGCAACGATTAATACAGGCTGCCTCTGTTGCATCCCACCTACAAGGAAACTGGAAGTTACATCAGGAGACGGGAGGTAGCAGAGGTCCCAGGACCGACCAGAGCAGGCAGCCTGTCTTAACTTGCAAGTAAAATTAATAAATTGTGACCATCACCTCAGGAATACTCCTTTCACCAGTAGAAACTTTGCTTAAATCGATGGACTTTATTTGTGTGGTGACTCTACTAGGATGTGGAGCCCATTAGTCCTGAGCATTTTATTTTGGTGACAAGGGCCCCAAAGGCAGCCCTTGCACCAGAGCCTACTTTCAATAGGGCCAGACAGTTAACAACATAAAACCCTGCAAAAGACACTAAAACCTATACACCCTAGCAGTCCTAATCCACCTATGAAAGCTACTACTATAATATTACACAGGGCCCTAGAGCACCTGCTACTGGGAAACTGGAACAAGCTGACTGTTACAGATTCTTACACAGACACCACACACTAGCAGAATCCTTTACCTCAGCTGCTCATGTAGAATATGACAGACCCTCACCTGATACAAAATAGGGACCACAAGAAACGTGCAGAAAAAAACTGACATGGAAACCCCCCTCAAGGAATCTAGACTATAAGCCCGGGCAATAATTGGTAAAAGAGAAACAGAAAATGTATTGACCCATGTAGTTGCAAAATAAACATAGAAAAAATTGTACATTTTACCAAAGCAGGCACATCTCGTCCTTAAAGTATTACATTAAATGTATCTTCTACCTTTGTGTCTGGAATTTTATTTTTCTAATTAGACTCCCTTTCTCTCACCATCTACTCTCCTTTTCACTTCTCATCTACCTATTGGATTTTCCTATCTTCTTCTCATTCTCTTGCCAACATTCCCATTGCCCACCCCCCATCCTCTGTACGCACCCTGTGAATCCTCATCTACCCTGACCAGCACCACTATCTCTCTTTCCTTCCCTTGCCTCCAGTCTATTCTTCTATCTCTTACCCTAGTCCCCATGTCCTATTGCCTCTCTTTCAGCATCTTTTATCCCCATTTCCACCCTCACTCAACATGTCAGAGACTCATACCCCTCCCAGTATCCCCATCCCTTTTCATTGCCTCTCATCCACTCCAGCCTTTCAGGTCATTCATATTTTGTCTCAACCTTTTCCAAATGTCATCCCTTTTCTTGCCCCTCTTCTTTATTTCACAATCTCACTCATCTCCCAACCCATTAACATATGCCTCTTCATAACTACCAATTGCCAAGTACTCACTATCCCCTCAAAATTCTCACTTCATCTTTTCTGTCTATAATCCCTGCTCTGTTCCTCAACCCTATTCGACTGAGAAGGTCCCAGCTCTGTTCGCTTTCTTCCCACCCCCTAGTTCCATTCATCATCTTCTCTGATCTGTCCCCTCACCCCATCTTCAGCTCTGTTCCCACTTCTCCCCCTCCATCTGCTACTCTGTATCTCCTCCCCCCACTAAGTGCCATTCAACTTCTGCTGTTTCTAGATCTCCTCTCCAGTTGACATTTTCTCTCACTCCATGTCCACCATCCAGGGCGTGCCGATGCGGTAAGCGGGGTAAGCACCGCAGGAGGGCGCCCACCTCTGGAGGGCGCCGCCGCGGTGCTTACCTTCGCCCCGCGCCGCCGAGGCCTTTAAATCTTTTACTTGCAGTCGCAGCAGCGTCTGTGAAAGCATAGCGCTGCCGACGTCTCCCTTCCCTTCGCGCTGTTGGTTCCCTCAGTGTCCCGCCTTCTTCTGACGTCAGAAGAAGGCGGGACACTGAGGGAACCAACAGCGTGAAGGGAAGGGAGACGCAGCAGCGCTACGCTTTCACAGACGCTGCTGCGACTGCAAGTAAAAGATTTAAAGGCCCCCAGGGCGCGCCGCGATCATCTTCACGGGGGGGGGCGCGCACGGCACGCGCCAACTGTTCATCTGCGGGGGGGGGCGCCAACTGTTCGTCTGCGGGGGGCGGCACAGACCCTTGCACTGGCCTGCCCACCATCATTCCCTCTAGTCCCTATCTTTCCTATAAAGCATCTCCCCTCTGTGCCTCTGTCCCTGCATTCTGGTATTTCTCATCCTCTCTTCCCTTACTCATAGTCTGGCATCTTTTACTCTCTTCCCCCCCCCCCCCCCCCCCCCCCCCCACCCCCCCCCCCCCCCCCCCCCCACCCCCCCCCCCCCCCCCCCCCCCCCCCCCCCCCCCCCCCCCCCCCCCCCCCCCCCCCCCCCCCCGGGTCTGGTATTTATCATTTTCTTCTTTCCTTCTCGCTAATCCTCCAGTGTTTCTATGGCTAAACAGCAGCATCAGCAAGTAAAGCAAACTGCCTCTGACTGGACCTGCAAGTGTTTCTTCTGCTGTGTCTCACCTCCTCTGACACAACTTCCTGTGTCAGCGTAGGTGGGACACAGCAGAGGGAACGCTTTGCGTGGCTAGCTGAGGCAGTTTGCTTTACTTGCCGATGTTGCTGGCAGGCATAGAAACAATGGAGGTCTGCCAAGGAGGAAAGGCCAAGACACAGGACTATGCAGGACAGGGGAAAGAGGGAGAAATGCTGGATCGCGTGTTGTGCCTAAGGCCAGTGGTTCTCAACTTTTTTCAGTCAGGACACACATGATGGATTATGCTTGTATCCATTACACACTGCACACACAATCCTCATGGACCTTGGTCGGATACAGTACATCAGTTCTTATATATTAAATGTAAACATGCTCTGCGTCCACAAAAACCTTATCTCCCTCCCCCACTACAACAGGTGCAGATCATGACTAGCACATTTTTCCATGGAAGTTGTTATAAAAAAAAATTATGATTCTCACATCATCTCATTAATAGTGAAATAAATCTGTCCACTATCAGGCACATTGTGAAATAACACAAAACCTGAAAAAATCCTAACTCGACATACATGTTGCAAATCTGCTATAGAACGGTAGCACTGATTTAAACAAGAATCCTACTTAACATGCAGCACTACAAATATTTTACGTGGCCCTAGAACACCAATACATCTACTACTGGTAAAACAGAATAAGTGGGACTGCTACAGAGTTGTACGCAGAAACTACTTGCCCACAGAGTACCACACCTTGGTCACACACCAATACAGAACAAGGGATCACAAATTTAGAAATATAAAGATAAAAATTGAATTGGGAACCCCAAGAATTCAAACTAGGCATGTTCCACAACATATGAGAAATGAAAACACAAATGAATTTCCTCTTGTACTGAAAAAAAAAAATTCAAAGATATCAGTGTTGCACATTTTCCAAAGATAACATATTCCAACAAATAAATTCAAAATAAAACACTTTTTTCTACCTTTGTTGTCTGGGTATTTTATTTTTTCAAGCATGTTGGTCCCAGTTTCTTCTTTTGTTTTCCTGTCTTCTGCTCTCTTTCCGTGGGTGCGGCCCATTTGTCTTTCTCCACTTTCCTCTTCTCTTCTATTTCCTCACTATATCAGTCTCTGACATTTCCTCTTTCTTTGTTTTCTCTCACCCTCAGATTTCGTCTTCTCACTGTTCAGTCCTCCACTATATTTCACTTACCAGTACCTATCAACTTTCCATCTTCTCCTCTAACCCCTACCTCTCCCGTCTCACTCCTTCCCTGGCCTCAGATTCCCTTCTCTTTCACCCACTCCCCATTATACAATTCTGTACTTACCATCCTCCTCTCACTCATCTCTCCTTGAGAGCTGCTATTGTCTTTCCCCACATTGTTCCAACATGCAAATATCCTCCCCTCCCTCTCCCTTACATCCTTGTAGGCCCAGCATCTCAATGTTCCCCCATCCCGTCTCTCTCCTATGGTCCAGCATTTCCCTATCCCCTTCTCCCTGTCCCCTCCACCCCTATGGTCAGCAATTCCCTGCCGCCTCTCTCCCCCAATTACTCCTTATTGTGCCAGGAGACATGGCTACACAAATCCCTAATGCCATGAGCCTTTCAGTTGGTATAGGCAGCAAACTGCACACCAGAAGTGAAAGCCTGCTAAGTGTGGTTTACTGTGTACACAATCTGGGAACAAGCAAGCCATCAGGGTTTGAGTTGCTGCATCTGGGAGTCCAGCATGTCTCCCCTTGTCTTACTCACTTTCCCTCCTCCTCCTATGGTCCGCCATCTTCCTCCTCTCTTCCTGCTTTCCATATTTATACCACCAGGCTTCCCAAGGCAGATTGCATCAGTTAACATGAACCCATCAAGAAACAGGATATCCTCACTGACATTTGTACATCTGTATTATATAGAACGTGTAGAAAATGAGCACAAAATACAGGTTTATTAGTACTGTTTCTACCAGCTATGATAATTTTTAAGCTGTTTTAGTGATATTCAATTGTTTTTTCTTTATATTTATATCTACAAATGGGAAGCTTTCAATTAAATTGAAAAGCTATAAAAAAATAAAATATTTTTATCCTCCACCTTTTAAGGCACTGCCTACCCAACTTGAACAGCTTTAGACTTTTTACAGGTGGACCACGCATAGGCAGTCCCTTATTTCTAATGATCTTTGGCTATTGATTTCAATAGCGTTTATTATTGTTTTGGGTTCAAAAGCCAGGTCTAGATAGCCTCCCTGTCTCTTGCTTTATCTAACCTTCTTGCCTTCAACCCCCCTCCCTGACTCCAGCACCACTTTTTGTTCCCCCCTCTCTATCTCCACCCCCCCCCCCCGCCCCCCAAGTCCAGCACTACTTTATTTCCCCCTCTTCCTCCCTCCACGAGTCCAGTACCGCTTGTCCCATCCAGAGTCCTTCTCTCTCTCTCGTCCCTCACCCCTCCAAAGTGATGTCCAGCGCTCCTTTCTGTATCCCCTCGGACCGTCAAACCTCCTTCTCTCTCTCTCGTCCCTCACCACTCCGAAGTGACGTCCAGCGCTCCTTTCTGTGTACCCTATGGACCGTCAAACCTCCTTCTCTCTCTCTTGCCCCCACCCCTCTGAAATCCAGCACTCCTTTCTGGTGTCCCCTCCGGAGTCCGGGACCGTCTTCGTTTAAAGCCCCTGCACTGCAATGCAGCGATTAGCACGTTGCCACTAGAGCTGACGTCAGATCCAATTCCTTCCCTACCACGTCTTGCTCTGAGACTGTCACTTCCTGTCTGCGCGAGGGTGGGACTCGTGACACAAGCAGCTTCAGAGGGAAGGATCTGACACCGGGGTTCAATCAAATAGTTTTGCAGCAGGAGTCTGAAGATATTAAGCGAAGTAGGCTTCAGTCTTGAAGTGCTGGGGGGGGGGGGGATGATACTAGTACGGACGGTACAGTACTACGGTGGACGTGGGAGACAAAGTACAATTTTTTTTAAATCTGTCGGCCCCGCTGGACGCCCGAACTTCCGGTGGGTAAAATATTGGGGGTGCTCGAGCACCCACAGCACCCACAGAGTCGGCGCCTATGGGTATGAGAATGAGAAATTAGAGGGTTTTAGAACTCAGCACTCTCAGAAGGAATCTTTACCCATTCAGGGTTAGAATTACTGAAATGCATTACCATGTTAGAACATTATTATCAGTCCAAAGGTCTCATTACATAGAGCACTTTGAGAAATCTAGACCTTAGGGTGTTATTTCTAAAATTACACTGCCTCTTATATCAAGACATATTTTACCATTTATATGCAAACTTCACTCTGTATTAATTGGCTGGCTTCAACTTAACCGGCCAAGATGATATTCAGCACTGCCGGTTTAAGTTGGAACCGGCCAAAAATATTCAACCTTTTTCTGTGACCAAGATGGCCGCCAAACATAGCTGGCTTCACACTGATATAACTGGCTATCTGCTAGGCGCTAACTGGCGATATTCGGGGGGGGGGGGAGGGATAGCTGAGGAAAAGCCACCTTTGCAAGTGGGAAAGTTTCAACAGTGCAGATGATCTTATAGATCAGGGCTTTTTTTTGTGCCGGTCGCACCGGTAACAGCATACCGGCCACCTTTCCCCCCCCCCCCCCCCCCCCCCCAAGCGAGTCCTGCACCCTTCCTCTCACTCCCTACTTACTGCAGGTGAGCTGTTGGTGTGTGTGTGTGTGCATTTGTATCCCACATTTTCCCACCTATTTGCGGGCTCACTGTGTCCATAAGTACATAAGTAGTGCCATACTGGGAAAGACCAAAGGTCCATCTAGCCCCGCATCCTGTCACCGACAGTGGCCAATCCAGGTCACGGGCACCTGGCACGCTCCCCAAACATAAACAACATTCCAGACAAGTTATACCTAAAATGCGGAATTTTTCCAAGTCCATTTAATAGCGGTCTATGGACTTGTCCTTTAGGAATCTATCTAACCCCTTTTTAAACTCCGTCAAGCTAACCGCCCGTACCACGTTGGGTGAAGAAAAATTTTCTCCGATTCGTTTTAAATTTACCACACTGTAGCTTCAACTCATGCCCTCTAGTCCTAGTATTTTTGGATAGCGTGAACAGTCGCTTCACATCCACCCGATCCATTCCACTCATTATTTTATACACTTCTATCATATCTCCCCTCAGCCGTCTCTTCTCCAAGCTGAAAAGCCCTAGCCTTCTCAGCCTCTCTTCATAGGAAAGTCGTCCCATCCCCACTATCATTTTCGTCGCCCTTCGCTGTACCTTTTCAATTCTACTATATCTTTTTTGAGACACGGAGACCAGTACTGAACACAATACTCCAGGTGCGGTCGCACCATGGAGCGATACAACGGCATTATAACATCCGCACACCTGGACTCCATACCCTTCCTAATAACACCCAACATTCTATTCGCTTTCCTAGCCGCAGCAGCACACTGAGCAGAAGGTTTCAGCGTATCATCGACGACGACACCCAGATCCCTTTCTTGATCCGTAACTCCTAACGTGGAACCTTGCAAAGTAGCTATAATTCGGGTTCCTCTTACCCCATGCATCACTTTGCACTTGTCAACATTGAACTTCATCTGCCACTTGCACGCCCATTCTCCCAGTCTCGCAAGGTCCTCCTGTAATCGTTCACATTCCTCCTGCGACTTGACGACCCTGAATAATTTTGTGTCATCAGCGAATTTAATTACCTCACTAGTTATTCCCATCTCTAAGTCATTTATAAATACATTAAAAGCAACGGACCCAGCACAGACCCCTGCGGGACCCCACTAACTACCCTCCTCCACTGAGAATACTGGCCACGCAATCCTACTCTCTGCTTCCTATCTTTCAACCAGTTCTTAATCATAATAATACCCTACCTCTGATTCCATGACTCTGCAATTTCTTCAGGAGTCTTTCGTGCGGCACTTTGTCAAACGCCTTCTGAAAATCCAGATATACAATATCAACCGGCTCCCCATTGTCCACATGTTTGCTTACCCCCTCAAAAAAATGCATTAGATTGGTGAGGCAAGACTTCCCTTCACTAAATCCGTGCTGACTTTGTCTCATCAGTCCATGTTTTTGTATATGCTCTGCAATTTATTCTTAATAATAGCCTCCACCATCTTGCCCGGCACCGACGTCAGACTCACCGGTCTATAATTTCCCGGATCTCCTCTGGAACCCTTCTTAAAATCGGAGTAACATTGGCTACCCTCCAGTCTTCCGGTACTACACTCGATTTTAGGGACAGATTGCATAATACTGTGGCTTACATAATACTGTAGAGGCGTTCACCATCTCCGGCGGAGAAACAAGTATAAACAGTTATAGTGGTCGAAGAAGGTTCATGTGTTAACACATGTGGGATTTGTAGAGAGGAAGAGTTTTGCAATATCTTTTCAGGCTTTGGTTTCGTTGTGTTGCAAGGTTTAGGCATCTAGGTTGGGTCGACGGGGTATGTCTTTTTGAACAAGTTAGTTTTTAATGATTTCCGGAAGTTTAGGTTTTTGTACGTTGTTTTCACGGCTTTTGGTAGTGCGTTCCATAGTGTGTGCTGATGTAGGAGAAGCTGGATGCAAATGTGGGAAATAGATTAAATTGATCCTGGATGAATATATGAATTGCTCTGCTCAAAGTTGAATTTAAGCCAAGAGGCGCTGGGCTTTTTTTTGTGTTTGGACTTTGCTACCTGGCCCCCGCCCGGCGAAGTAGTGTTACGAGGTTCCTACTTGGCTGACATTGTGGGGTTTGCCTACTACGCCAGTGAAGTGGGAACAACTCATTTAGAAGCAGCACATGGGATTTCTTTAAAGTACTCTACTGCATGATTTTGAATTGAAAATTATGGATTCTGATTATGTGTGTGTATGTGTCTGTCTGTCTGTCTGTCTGTGTAAGCAACAGAAACTGTGTCCTGTATAATCCAGCCTTCTGCCTGATCCCTCTAGTGTTGTCAAAGTGCAATGTGTGCATGTGTGTGTGTGTGTGTGTGTGTCTCTGTCCTGTTTCTCCTGCCTGATCTCTCTAAGGCTGTCATAGCACATTGTTCCATCTTTTTCAGATCACCAGGACTTTTAAAATTTCCACCCAGCAAGGCATCATCCAAGATTCTGGAATTCCTTATAATAATCTCAGTGTTCCAGAGACAATAAAGCGTTTGCATGCCAATTCCAAAGTGCATCTGTCTTGTGGTTGAATTTCCTATTTAGGGTTCCTGAAGTTCTTGCATTTCTGATCATGTTTTATATCACTGGGATTTTACGGATTTCATACTTTTCCATCAAGTAAGTTCACAGCACGTCACGGCTGGTTAGGATCTACCCAGTTGGGATTCAATGAATAGGGACCTCACATGTGGGCGGAGCATGGGCAGACCAGGGGCGTGTCTCCAAGTTATGTGTGTCACTTGGCAAACATTGGTGCACCATTGACATGATATAAGATGGTACACCAATGATGACTTATACTAGTATTCTGTGAATGGCATCTTGGCACCTAAGATGAGGAGCTGAGTTATAGAATTGCCATCACTGTTCCCTCTAAGCTGAGTAGGAGTCCTTCAACTGCATTGCTGCCAGTAGGGGGCGGTGCTTCAATATTATATTTTCAATTGCTAAGGACAGGCTGGAGTCCTTCAGAACTAGCCCGTCCCTCACTATTGAAAATGTGATAGTGCAACAGCACCCCCCACTGGCAGGGCTGTAGGTGGAGGACTCCTGCTCAGCTTAGAGGGAGGAATCCAGGCAGTGTGCATTGAGCCTCCCTGTTCTTACGCAGTCTAAGGCCTGCATAACGTCTCTTACAAGAAGCAAAGGGGCTTCCCAAATCTGGGAGAAATGCATTGTCCAGTTTCCTTTTTGATTCTTTTGTAAGCACACAGTCAAAAAATAAAAACTTAACTTCTGTAGTGAGGCCTTCCACACATTATTTAGGAGCTTAAGTTATGCTTATAAAATCTAGGCCTCGATAAATCAAATACACTGTCCAACTTAAATAAATTCAGTAGTGGGTGTCATTCATACATGTACCATGTAACAGCCAACACTAATCCAACGTTATCAACCACCATATCATATACTAGTTTTCTAGACCTCAGTGGCAAACGTTTTTCACATGGACCACTCAATCTGCAGTTTCCCTGCCTCCTCGTGATCACTATCAGCATTATAATTCCTTCATTATCAATATCAAATCCTCTTTTTTTTTAAATTCATATAAATTTCATATATAAGCAACACTACTTATCTTAATTCTATAATGGGCCATGTTTCGCTTTGGCTGCATCCGGGTGTGGTTCTCAACTTCTAGTGTGGGTGTTATATGGTAGATATAATCTAGGCCTGCCATTCATTTGCCTAGATTTATGAGCTTGATTGGTGAGTCTGGTGCGGAAAATCAATGCTAAACTACTGACTTGTTTTCCTCCACCCTAAACCTGCTCTTGTTGCCAGTGGCGTAACTACGTGGGGCTTGAGAGGGCCTGGGCCCCCGTAGATTTGGCCCTGGCCCCCCTGCCGACGATCCCCTTGAAACTCCCCTCCCACCACCAACCCTCCGTCGCATCAGATACCTTGTTTGCTGGCAGGGGTCCCCGAACCCCACCAGCCAAAGAGTAGCGGAGTGGCCTAGTGGTTAGGGTGGTGGACTTTGGTCCTGGGGAACTGAGGAACTGAGTTTGATTCCCACTTCAGGCACAGGCAGCTCCTTGTGACTCTGGGCAAGTCACTTAACCCTCCATTGCCCCATGTACGCCGCATTGAGCCTGCCATGAGTGGGAAAGCGCGGGGTACAAATGTTAAAAAAAAAAAAAAGAGAGAGTCTTCTTCAGCGCTGGAGTAGCGCCTTTGTTCAACGAAGTTCCTGGTGCGATCAGCTGTTTCGATGCACCATGCATGTAGCCCCGTGCAGGACGTAAGGTGTCGAAACAGCTGATTGCACAGGAACTTTGTTGAACGAAGGCGCTACTCCGGCGCTGAAGAAGACTCTCTTCAGGTGGCGGGGTTCGGGGACCCCCGCCAGCAAACAAGGTATCTGATGCGGCAGCGGGGCGGGCAGCGACGGCGGGGGAGGGTTGGTGGCGGGAGGGGGGTTCAAGGAGGTTGTCGGCAGGCCGGCAGGGGGGGGTCCAATGTGGCAGCGGCTGCTCGGGGGGGGGGTGGCTAAACAGTGCCCCCCCACCTCGGGCTCGGCCCCCTCCCAGCGAGGTCTGGCTATGCCCCTGCTTGTTGCTAACTTTATACGCTCCTAAATTTAGGAGTTCAGTGAAATTTTAGTATCAATTTAGACACTCAGCCCTAGTATATTTTCAAGATATCCGGCGAGTAGCCACTTGGACAGGTCCCACCCACCAATTCCCCTGGGACAATTCCTACCTAGGGAAATTCCCCCAGGGACAAATCTCAACTTAAGGGGGACAATTCCCACCCAAGACTTCTCCCCCGTCATTCCCACCCTCCCTAGCCTTTTCTTTTTACCTTTGTTTTCATTCTTGTATCGCATCTCTTTTTGTTTACCAAGTGAATTCCCATAATTCTCAGTCGTGTTTCAGACGCTGACAGGGAGGATCGGGTGCATGACACGAACTAGGTTGAAACCTGGGAGCATTCAAAATCTTTTTTTTCCTATGCCTACATTTTCCATTTAGTAGTAGGCAGGGTGTAGTTGCATGTCTGGAAGGGGAAAGGGATGTGTAAAAGGTAATACTCTAAAATGGAAAAGGGAAGGAGATTAATTGTCCTAGTGTGTTTTGGGGGTTTTTTAAGTTATGGCTGGGAATTGTCCTCCCTGGTGTGGTAGGAATTAGGTCAGTCAGAATTGTCCTAGGTAGGAATTTTGTCCAGATGGGAATTGGTTGGGTGGGAACAGTCCAGTGGGAACTGTCCAGGTGGGAACTGACCTAGAACCATTTTCAAAGAGTCTGATTTAGGGTCAAAAGTTAGCAGCATAAATCCTTTGAATATGAGGCCCTAAGTATGCATCTGAGACAACTGAGAATTAAGTAACTTGCCCAAGATCACAAGGAGCCACACTGGGATTTGAACCCTGGTTTCTCTGGTCCTTAGCCTGCTGCTCTAAACATTTGCTTTCTATCAGAAATCAGAACGTCTCCCAACATTCTTTGTGGGAAGGAGCCATGGAACGATGTAGGAGAGATGAAGCCTTCCCAATGGAAATCACTGTCTGGACCATGTCACTCAAAATTGTTAATATGCTCTGTAAACACACAACCCCTGAAAAGCTTCCTCCAGTCTTGGTTCACTAGTCTACCACAGGAGCAGTGCATCCTAGGAGACTCGGGCAGTAGACATCACCATGGCCTAGAGATCATCGCCGGCACTTTATCAGTAAGAAAAGACATCACATCCCTCTGTTTTACAGTAAACAATTCTCCACCGCCACCAGTGCCCCCAACCCGCTGTGCTGCCTCCCTACCACTGTGTTGCCGCTGTCCCCCCCTCTACCTTGAAGGGCCCTAGTGGCTGTGGCTTCTTCAGGGGCAGAAAATAAATCCCCTCTTTCCTGCCCACCCGCTGCCTCTATTCTGCCCGGCGGGGGAGTCTCAGCAGCCATTTTGTAAATACAGCGGTGGAACCCAGGAGAATAGTGGCAGCAGCCAGTAGACCACCAGGGCCCAGTGGGGGCTTTAGTGTGCAGAGGCTCAGTGGCGTACCGAGGGCGGGGTGGTGGGGGCGATCTGCCCCGGGTGCACGCCGCTGGAGGGGTGCTGGGAGCAGCTGCGCAGCTGTCGGCTCCACTGGTTCTCTGCTCCCTCTGCCCCAGAACAGGTTACTTCCTGTTCCGGGGCAGAGGGAGCAGGGAACAAGCGGAGCCGACAGCCACGCGGCTGCTCGCAGCAGGTAAAAATGCACCCTGGGGGGATGAAGGTTTGGGTGGGGGGGGTGTCATGCTGCACCCGGTGGGGGGGATGCTGCTGCACCGGGGGGAGGGGGTGCGCAGTGACGATCAGCCCCGGGTAGCAGCCGACCAAGGATCGTCGCTGCAGAGGCGGCAACCAGGCAGGGCCTCTGGGCTCCCTAGAGCCTCTCTCTGAGCCTCTGGGCCCTCTGGTCAGTTTGCCCCTGTCACCTCCTTTTTCCTGATGGCCATTACCACAGGGGTCAATTCTATCCAGGGCATCAAAAAATAGGTGCCAAAATGCAGATGACATTCTGGATGCTAAGCACCATTCTTCAATGGCATCTGGTCACTCATTGAATAGACTGTCACAATGTTGTCTAAGGTATCATTCAATAAATAGTTGTACTAAATTCATACAATATACTCAACAACTATTGCATTTATTTTTATCTTTATTACATCAATTAATCTCATAAACCTAACAATTATTGTCTAAAATCCCCATATATCTATCATTCATTCAGTCATCCATTCACTCTAATTCACATTTATAAAACTAATATCAAAATATCAAACTCTATAACAATATAACAATAGAACACCCGGAATAATAGAATCACTTATGATCTTATAACAAAAATGTTGCTTTCAATAGCAATATTGGTGTAAAACTGTAAATTATACTGACATTCAAAACATTTCTTCTTCATTACGATCCTCTCTTAATCTATTGGTAACCTGCTGTAAACTTTCTGTTGCCCTGTGGCAATTAGTCCATTGATTAAGTCAATTGTCCATCACAGCAGGTTAAAACAAAAGGTTACATTCCATCGTAAACCCACAACTGATAACTCTGTGCTGTGGTATTGAATGACAGTAGTTCCATTCACCGTGACTCCATACTTCACGGGACTTTTCCTTGAATTTCAAACTGCTTCACTGCAGCAGTCCTCTCATTTGTGTGCTAAAACAGTTGTACACAGACCCTACACGATCGTGTTTCGCAAATTTTGCGTCTTCAGGGGTCAATAATCTATGTAAACAACAATAATAACATACATTTGTATTTCACAAACAATATTACAATCCTTCTAAAAACCAATATTATAAACTCTTACCGGCTCTACAGGTGGCCAGCATTCACAATCCTGGATGTGCTGGTGGTAACGCCTCAAAAGACGCCCACACATGCGCATACCAAGGCTTCAAGGAGACTGAGTTTAAATACCCTCTCTCCAATTTAACAATCCTGGATGTGTCAAAAACAACGCCTCAAAAGACGCTGACACATGCGCATACCAAAGCTTCAAAGGAACTAACTTTAAATACCCTCTCACAAGTTTAACCACTCTACTTCTTTATTTAACCCATAAGGGCTTACAGTGTTCCAGAGGTAAATTAGCCTTTGTTCTTTACGCAATAGCATGCGAGGCACATTACCTCCTCTTTCAAAACTAATTTGACTCAAAACTACAAAGCGAAGATCAGTTAAATGATCTAACATTTTACAGCCCGTTACAGGAAGATCCTACCACCCAGTATCAATCGAGGGTGTATGAGCTGTTAAAGGAAGCTTGTGAAAAAGGTGTTATTTCTATTCAAATATTTCGATACTTGTTCAGACAATTTCCAAAATACCTATAATTTACTTCACCCCAAAAATACATAAGAGTTTGGGAAAAAACCTCCTGGCCGTCCCATTGTTTCTGGATGTGAATCACTGTTTGAACCGCTCTCTCAATTTTTGGATTTTCATTTGCAACCTTGTTTAAAGTCCATAACTTCTTTTGTGAGAGACTCAGATCACCTGCTTAATATTTTGCAAGATGTAAAAATTGATGCTAATGCAGAGGTATGCTTGGTAACACTAGATGTTACTGCATTATATACAAATATCCCGCAAAGGGAAGCTGTGATTATGATTAAGGGATTATTGGAAACTTTGGAGTTATCCAATCAATTAATAACTTTACTTGGCAATATAGCTGAGTTAGTCATTTATCACAATTTTTTCAAGTTCAAAGAAAACTTTTTCATCAAATAAAGGAGTTGCGATGGGTGCCACAGTAGCCCCCACTATTGCATGCTTGTATATGGACCAGTTAGAGAAGCAGTATATATATACCAATCAACATTTTGAGGGTGTTGTTAAATGGCTACGATATATAGATGACATTCTGGTAATATGGCAAGGGACAGAAGATAATTTATTGAAACTGTTGGAAATTTTGAATACAGTGAGCCCTCATATAAAATTTGTACATTGTATCGGTCGTCGAGAGGTGAATTTTTTGGATGTAAATATCCAATGGTATGACGGTAGATTTATTACTAAGATTTACCGTAAGGAAACTGATCGTAATACAATACTACATTATCGTAGCCATCACCCTTCTGGGTTAAAAAACAGTATACCATCGAGTCAACTGCTTCGAGTCCGTAGGTTGTGCAGTTCTCGTGAAGAATACACTTATCAAGCTTTTCAAATGATTTCACGTTTTCAACATAGAGGATATCCTGATAGAATTTTAAAAAAAGCGGCTAAGAGAGCATTCAACAATCACAATGAATGGCATCCATCATATGATAACCAGAAATATAGATCTATAAAAAAAGATCCGTTGACTTGTGTGTTACCTTACACTAAGTCATCTAGTCAATTATACAAATTATGAAACGTCATTGGTCTATATTAGGTATACATAAAGTTTTTCAGTAATTTCCTCGGTTTGCATTCTCTCGAGGTAGAAATTTAGGTGAACAACTGGCAAGGCATAACACTGCATGTAATGTAAGACATGAGGAATTTGGCCATGGGAGGTGCGATCGGTGTGTATATTGCAGGTATGCCATGCAAGTTAATGAAGTGAATGTTCCTCATTCAGAGAAAATATATCGTTTGCAGGCTCACACTGACTGCAATACTACAAATTGTGTGTATGGCATAAAATGTCCTTGTGAACTATGGTACATTGGATTGACTACTAAAAAGATTAAAGTTAGGATAGCACAGCACCTTAGTAATCTCCGTACTAAACGAATGGAAGCCCCTTTGGTTTCACATTGGGTGGATGTCAAACATGAAGTTCAGGATCTTCGCTTTGTAGTTTTGAGTCAAATTAGTTTTGAAAGAGGAGGTAATGTGCCTCGCATGCTATTGCGTAAAGAACAAAGGCTAATTTACCTCTGGAACACTGTAAGCCCTTATGGGTTAAATAAAGAAGTAGAGTGGTTAAACTTGTGAGAGGGTATTTAAAGTTAGTTCCTTTGAAGCTTTGGTATGCGCATGTGTCAGCGTCTTTTGAGGCGTTGTTTTTGACACATCCAGGATTGTTAAATTGGAGAGAGGGTATTTAAACTCAGTCTCCTTGAACGCTTGGTATGCGCATGTGTGGGCGTCTTTTGAGGCGTTACCACCAGCACATCCAGGATTGTGAATGCTTGGCCACCTGTAGAGCCGGTAAGAGTTTATAATATTGGTTTTTAGAAGGATTGTAATATTGTTTGTGAAATACAAATGTATGTTATTATTGTTGTTTACATAGATTATTGACCCCTGAAGACGCAAAATTTGCGAAACACGATCGTGTAGGGTCTGTGTACAACTGTTTTAGCACACAAATGAGAGGACTGCTGCAGTGAAGCAGTTTGAAATTCAAGGAAAAGTCCCGTGAAGTATGGAGTCACGGTGAATGGAACTACTGTCATTCAATACCACAGCACAGAGTTATCAGTTGTGGGTTACGATGGAATGTAACCTTTTGTTTTAACCTGCTGTGATGGACAATTGACTTAATCAATGGACTAATTGCCACAGGGCAACAGAAAGTTTACAGCAGGTTACCAATAGATTAAGAGAGGATCGTAATGAAGAAGAAATGTTTTTGAATGTCAGTATAATTTACAAGTTTTACACCAATATTGCTATTGAAAGCAACATTTTTGTTATAAGATCATAAGTGATTCTATTATTCCGGGTGTTCTATTGTTATATTGTTATAGAGTTTGATATTTTGATATTAGTTTTATAAATGTGAATTAGAGTGAATGGATGACTGAATGAATGATAGATATATGGGGATTTTAGACAATAATTGTTAGGTTTATGAGATTAATTGATGTAATAAAGATAAAAATAAATGCAATAGTTGTTGAGTATATTGTATTGAATAGACTGTAAGTTGGCATTTACTCACTGGGAGACCCAAGCGGGGTTAGGGTGTGGCTGGAGAGAAGAACGCAGCCGGGCAAAAAGGGTAGAAAGCGAAAAATAAGTATTTATTCACCAGAACCGAAATTCCTTGGCCTGTTTCTTCACAGAGCTGAGTATTAATAGTGAGGGTAATAAACCCCTGCGGTTCAAGAACCACAGTTCGCTGCTGCGGGGTTTCCAAGCAGCCCCATACACAGCCTTGCAGTTCTACTCTACGTATCAGGTCTGGCTCCGGCCAGACCTCCAGCAAACTTGCAAAAGTTCAATCAGTTAGCAACAAGGGCTTACCTCAGCCCGATCACAGCATTAGGAAGTCTTCAGTCAAGGCATTCACTGGGGCTTCTTCTCTTTCTCCCTTGGGCCTCCCTCAGTTCTGCTCTGTCTCAGGGCTTTTAGCTTCCAGTCTGCTGTGAAGCCACTCCTTCCTGTCAGTCAGCTTCACTTTCCCATAATGCACTAATCCTGCCATGGTAACTCTACAGTTCAACCTGTGACCAGCAGGGTTAACACCATCTACTGACAATGTGGCTGAACTACAGCTCCCCACAGGGAATATCTCTAGGGATGTCCACACTACGTCCCTCCCTGCCTCACACTCACCAATATTTAGGTGCGAGCAGTTATGCCTGTTCCATTGCAAGCGTAAATGTTGTTGTACAAATGTTGCAATTAAGGGTGTCACAGTATTCTAAGTTACATGTATACGTGTGGGTCTCACCCATCCCGATCCATTGCTCCACCCCAGCACAGCTGATTCATGGCCAGTGGCAACAGGAGTGGTCTCCCCGTCCAGTGGCTGTCTTCTCTTCCTGCCATGGGGCTCGGGATCAGCGACAGCAGGAGATGGCGCTTTTTGAATGCGCTTCCTGCTGCCGCTGGATGGGAAGTCAACACAGTGAGAGATCCCAGTTTCTCGGCTGGAGATAACCCGCAAAAGCGGGAGACTCCCACTGAAAGCGGGAGACTTGGCAGGTCTGGTCTCTGTGCCATTTATTGAATTCCCTGTATGAGTATTGCACAGAGAGGCACTTATCATCCATACATTAACATACACTTGTGACTGTTGCATTTATGCAGGAAAATGCTAGTATTGTATAATCTTATTTCGAAAACGGCGCTTACATTTTGGTGAAACTAAGGTTGCAGAATTAGGAGGTATACATGAGTAAAGAAGGTTTTACACAGGGAGAATATTTATTTCTAAATGATCTGTGCAATAGCACCCCCTAGGGTGCACTTTGGGCGGAGCTGCAAGGCACGCACAGAGTTTATTATAACACTAGTAAGAAAGGCCCGTTTCTGAGGCCAATGAAACGGGCGCTAGCAAGGCGCTTTCGTTCCCATCCCCCTCCCCTTGATGCTGAACTTAGACTTACCCTCCGTGCTTCAGGGTGGTCGTGGGCGCCCCGCCCCGGCCGGCGACCCGCCCCGTGACGTAGAGAGTGGCTGGCTGGCTCCCTCGCTGCCTGTGACCTACAGCCTAGCCTGCCTGGCTCACTCCCTCCAATCGTCGTCGCGTAGTAGATCGATGTGTGCCCCGCCCTCGCGTCAAACATGATGACGTTGAGGGCGGAGCGATGCAATTGGTCAAGTGTCATAGCTCCGCCCTCAACGTCATCACGTTTGACGCGAGGGCAGGGCAAATAGTAATGGGGCTAAATTCCGATCTCTGGCACCTCACAAACCTGAAGTTGCAGCTTCATTAGAACGTTGAGGGAGGCAATTATGTGCGGAAGGGGCGTGGCTGTGGGTGGGTCTATCAGTGAGAGTGGTGCATGAGTGACAGTGAGTGGTGACAGCCTAAGTGCAGGGCTCCAGGGTTTCCCTGCCACAGAGTGAGCTTCAGAATGTTTGAGGTGAGAATTATTAATATAGACTAGTAAAAGAGGCCCATTTCTGGAGCAAATGAAATGGGCGCTAGCAACGTTTTCCTCCCCAACACCCCCCTCCCCTTCTCTCTCCCTCCCTACCTACCTACCTACCGACCCCTTCGTCGTTCTGACGCCATTGCTCCGCACCTCCTGAACGCACCGTATGCCATTGCTCCGCCCTCAACGTCATCACGTTTCACGCGAGGGCGGGGCCCCGAGACGTGGCGATTTCGGTGGCTTCATCACCACGAACCCGTCAAACCCGTCTTGAAGGAAGTGACGTCAGTGGCTTGGCTTCACTGATGTCAGTGTCTTCAGAACGTTGAGGGTGAGTTTTATTATATAGGATATTCCTGTACACGGTGCTTACACATGCACATCTGTCTCGGAGCAGGTTCAGATTTGTTCCAAATCATTTGTGCACTGCTTGGAATTATCCTAGAAGCCTGTTTTATGAAGGGCACATACTAGGCTGAATTTCACAGGCTAAAACAGGCTGAAATGCAGTGGAGTCTGAGATACCATAGCCCACAGGGAGCTAAAACTGGGTGGGCCTGGAGTTCTTTATTTTATTTATTTATTTATTTGTTACATTTGTACCCCACTTATTTGCAGGCTCAATGTGGCTTACATAGTACCAGAGAGGTGTATGTGGTCTCCGGAGTAAACAAATACAAGGTTATGATTGTGATAAGAAAGGTTCATGTGGGAGGACCACATGAAGGAATCGTGTATCAGTATCGTTGTTTAGTGAACATTACGAACTTTAGTGTTGTGTCGCGTAGATCAGGCATTTAAGTTGGCTCAGGAGGATATGCCTTATTAAACAGGTGAGTTATTAGTGTTTTCTGAAGTGTAGGTGTTATCTCCCCTCATCATCTCTTCTTCTGTGTACACAGACTTTGTACATTGAGAAACAGGCAAATGATCTCTGCTTACTGAATAGGTGCACAATGCCAGATCCAGCTGCCAAGGGATTGAAATGCCAAATCACTTTCTGTAAACATTAGAGAGATGAGAGCTTGTAGTGAGCATCGTAATGTAGGTGTTATCTCCCCTCACCATCTCTGCTTCTGTGTACACAGACTTTGTACATTGAGAAACAGGCAAATGACCTTTGCTTACTGAATAGGTGCACAATGCCAGATCCAGCTGCCAAGGGATTGAAATGCCAAATCACTTTCTGTAAACATTAGAGAGATGAGAGCTTGTAGTGAGCATCGTAATGTAGGTGTTATCTCCCCTCACCATCTCTGCTTCTGTGTACACAGACTTTGTACATTGAGAAACAGGCAAATGACCTTTGCTTACTGAATAGGTGCACAATGCCAGATCCAGGTGCCAAGGGATTGAAATGCCAAATCACCTTCTGTAAACATTAGAGAGATGAGAGCTTGTAGTGAGCATCCTAATGTAGGTGTTATCTCCCCTCACCATCTCTGCTTCTGTGTACACAGACTTTGTACATTGAGAAACAGGCAAATGACCTTTGCTTACTGAATAGGTGCACAATGCCAGATCCAGGTGCCAAGGGATTGAAATGCCAAATCACCTTCTGTAAACATTAGAGAGATGAGAGCTTGTAGTGAGCATCCTAATGTAGGTGTTATCTCCCCTCACCATCTCTGCTTCTGTGTACACAGACTTTGTACATTGAAAAACAGGCAAATGACCTCTGCTTACTGAATAGGTACACAATGCCAGATCCAGGTGCCAAGGGATTGAAATGCCAAATCACCTTCTGTAAACATTAGAGAGATGAGAGCTTGTGGTGAGCATCGTAATGAAGGTCTGATTTTTGACAGTACCATGAGGCTGCCACTAGATGTTTGCTACTGGATCTTTGGACATTTCCCACAAAACCTACAATGTGGGCACTTAGTAATTCTATAATGACATGTGCATGTGCCTATGCCCGGATTTTATATATGGCGCCTAAAGCTGCAAGTGCAGATTTGGGTACGTGGAATCAAACAACAAGGAACTGGATCTGGCTCAGGACGCTGGAATGGAATTACGGATGTTTATTTAAGCTGACTCGACATGGAACCATGTTTCGGTGGCACATGCATGCCTGCCTCAGGAGTCTTGATACGTATATCTGATAATCACATTTGTCATTGATGATGCTTCAGCGAAAAGAGCATATCAACATTTCACATGCTACTTAACGATTATTACTTTTACCAACGGTCTTTCTAAAGCTCATGCTCTTTTCAGAAGAAGCATCATCAATGACAAATGTGATTACCAGATATACGTATCAATGGTTAAAAGGTAAAGTAAAACAGGCTATTATAGCAAAAAGAATGCCCTTCAAAGAATGGAAAAAGGACCCAAATGAAGAAAATAAGAAGCAATATAAGCACCTGCAAGTCAGATGCAAAGCACTAATAAAGAAGGCTAAAAGAGAATATGAAGAGAAACTTGCCGCAGAAGCTAAAACTCACAGTAACAACTTTTTCAGGTACATCAGAAGCAGAAAGCCTGTGAGGGAATCTGTGAGACCATTAGATCATGAAGGAGCAAAAGAGGTACTCAGGGAGGATCTGAATGAATTCTTTGCTTCGGTCTTTACGGAAGAAGACGTAAGAGATCTGCCTGTACCGGAAATGGTTTTCAAGGGTGATGATGCAGAGGAATTGAAAGAAATCTCGGTGAACTTGGAAGATGTACTGAGCCAAACTGACAAATGAAAGAGTAGTAAATCACCTGCACTGGATGGCATACATCCAAGGGTACTCAAAGAACTCAAGCATGAAATTGCTGATCTGCTGTTAGTAATATGTAACCTGTCGTTAAAATTGTCCATAGTACCTCAAGATTGGAGGGTGGCCAATGTGATGCTGATTTTTAAAAAAGGTTCCAGGGGTGATCCGGGAAATTACAGACCGGTAAGCCTGACATCAGTGCCGGGCAAAATAGTGGAAACTATCATAAAGAATAAAATTGCAGAACACATAAAGGGGCATAATCGAACGGGGGTGCCCATCTCTAAGGACGACCCTGCAAAGGGGCGGGGCAACCCATATTATCGAAACAAGATGGGGGGCCATCTTTTGTTTCGATAATATGGTCGAGGATGCCCAAATCTCAACATTTCGGTCGACCTTAGAGATGATCGACATAAATGTTGAGATGGGCAACCTTAGAGAGGGTCGTCCCCGGTTTTCAGCGATAATGGAAACCGAGGATGGCCATCTCAAAAACGACCAAATCCAAGCCATTTGGTCGTGGGAGGAGCCAGCAGTTGTAGTGCACTTGTCCCCCCTCACATGCCAGGACACCAACCGGGCACCCTAGGGGGCACTGCAGTGGGATTCAAAAATTGCTCCCAGGTGCATAGCTCCCTTACCTTGGGTGCTCAGCCCCCCAAAACCCACTCTCCACAACTGTACACCACTACCATAGCCCTTAGGGATGAAGGGGGGCATCTAGATGTGGGTACAGTGGGTTTGTGGGGGGGGTTTGGTGGGCTCACATTTACCACCACAAGTGTAACAGTTAGGGGGGGATGGGCCTGGGTCCGCCTGCTTGAAGTACACTGCACCCACCACAACTGCTCCAGGGACCTGTATACTGCTGAGATGGACCTGAGTATGGCATTTGAGGCTGGCATAGAGGCTGCCAAAAAAGTATTTTAAAAGTTTTTTTATGGTGGGAGGGGGTTGGTGACCACTGGGGGAGTAAGGGAAGGTGATCCCCAATTCCCTCCGGTTCTCATCTGGTCAGTTCGGACACCTTTTTGAGGCTTGCATGTGAAAAATAAATGACCAAGTAAAGTCGGCCAAGTGTTCGTCAGGGATGCCCTTCTTTTTTCCATTATTGGCTGAGGACGACCATCTCCTAACTACGCCCCAGTCCCGCCTTCCCTTCACTGCCAACACGCCCCCATGAACTTTGGTCGTCCCCGCAATGGAAAGCAGTCGAGGACGCCCAAAATCGGCTTTCAATTATGCCGATTTGGCCACCCTTGCGAGAAGGACGCCCATCTCCCGATTTGTGTCGAAAGATGGGCGTCCTTCTCTTTCAAAAATAAGCATGATAGATAAACATGGTTTAATGGGACAGAGTCAACATGGATTCAGCCAAGGGAAGTCTTGCCTCACCAATTTGCTTCATTTCTTTGAAGGCATGAATAAACATGTGGATAAAGGTGAGCCAGTTGATGTAGTGTATCTAGATTTTCATAAAGCTTTTGATGAAGTTCCTCATGAGAGACGAGCCATGGGATAGGAGGCAATGTTCTGGTGTGGACAGAAAACAGAGGGTAGGGTTAAATGGTCATTTCTCTCAATCGAGGAGGGTGAACAGTGGAGTGCCACAGGGATCAGTACTGGGACCGGTGCTATTTAACATATTTATAAATGATATGGAAATTGCAACGACGAATGAGGTGCAAAACTATTCAAGGTTGTTAAAACACATGTGGACTGTGAAATATTGCAGGAAGACCTTAGGAAATTGGAAGGCTGGGCATTCAAATGGCAGATGAAATTTAATGTGGACAAATGCAAGGTGATGCATATTGGAAAGAATAATCTAAATCATAGTTACTTGATGCTAGGGTCCACCTTGCGGATCAGCACTCAAGAAAAAGATCTAGGTGTCATTGTAGATAATACGTTGAAATCTTCTGCTCAGTGTGTGGCAGCAGCCAAAAAAGCAAACAGGATGCTAGGAATTGTTAGGAAAGGGATGGTGAATAAGACCGAAAATACTATAATGGCTCTGTATCACTCCATAGTGAGACTGCACCTTGAGTATTGCGTTCAGTTCTGGTCACCATATCTCAAAAAAAGATATATCAAAATTAGAAAAGATTCAAAGAAGAGTGACCAAAATGATAAAGGGGATGGAACTCCTCTCGTATGAGGAAAGGCTAAAGAGGTTAGGCCTCTTCAGCTTGGAAAAGAGATGGCTGAGGGGAGATATGATTCAGGTCTACAAAATCCTGAGTGGTGTAGAACGAGTAGAAGTTAATTGATTTTTTACTCATTCCAAAAGTACAGAGACTAGAGAACACTCAAGGAAGTTACATGGAAATACTTTTAAAACAAATAGGAGGAAACATTTTTTTCACTCAATGAATAGTTGAGCTCTGGAACTCTTTGCCGGAGGATGTGGTAACAATAGTTTCCGTATCTGGGTTTAGAAAGGTTTGGGCAAGTTCCTGGAGGAGAATTCCATAGTCTGCTATTGAGACAGACATGGGGAAGCAACTGCTTGCCCTGGGATTTGTAGTATGGAATGTTGATACTCTTTGCAATTGTGCCTGGAACCTTGCTGCTCTTTGGGGTTCTACATGAAATCTTGTTACTCTTTAGAATTCCAGAATCTTGCTATTCTTTGGGGTTCTACATGGAATGTTGTCACGATTTGGGTTTCTACCAGGTACTTGTGATCTGGATTGGCTACTGTTGGAAACAGGATACTGGGCTGGATGGACCATTGGTCTGACCCAGTGTGGCTACTCTTATGTTCTTATGCCCATGATCTCCCCGTGCCCCTCCCATGGGAATGCCCCCTTTGCAGTTACAAGTGAGATTATTTCAGTGCCAAATTGTAAAATAGCCCCTAAGTCCACTTGTGCATGCATCTGCTGTTTTACCTCCATTTTGGCATTGAACTACTGTTTTCTGCCATTTTCACATCTAACTTATTGCCCTGTAGAGAACTACCCCTGAAAATCCTTATCTTTCTGCATCTTAAATAGCAGAAAAGGGAATTTTGTTTAAAATTCTGTTTGCACCTAAACTTTCTGACCTCTGGACTCTTGGCTAGAATACAGTTCCAACCATTCTCAGCTGCCAGGCATTACTGTTTTACCGTGTTGCACAGATCAGATCTGGGAACATCGCAGCCATTACTCAGACAATGCCAATGTCTCTTCTTCATCTTTTCAGCCTTGTCCTCCTCTTCCTCATCTCTGCACAGTCTGTCCCAAGGAGCTGCAAGGATAACCAGTGGAGTAATGAGCGTTTTTACAAGGTAAAAGCTTTACTGGGCGTTTTATCCATTCCACTCCTTGTCTCCTCTGTGTTCCAAGTCTTCATCCATCCCTTCCCAGTATGCTCCTCTAACTGCTCTTTGTCCCAAGACTTTTATCCATTTCCCTACCTGTTTTTCTCATTCTTCTAACTCCTGTCTCCTGTCTGCAGCTTTGCTTACAAATTTCTATAGTGCTAATATACAGTAACATAGTAAATGACGGCAGATAAAGACCTGTATAGTCCATCCAGTCTGCCCAACAAGATAAACTCATTTTACATGGTATGTGATACTTTATATGTATACCCGAGTTTGATTTGTCCTTGCCTTTCTCAGGGCACAGACCATAGAAGTCTGCCCTGCACTGTTCTTGTACTAAGTTCTGAAGCTAACGTCGAAGCTCCTTAAAATTTACACTCCAGCCTATCCCTATCTATTCAGTCATGATCGGGGCGTAGACCGTAGAAGCACTGATTTTGCTTCCCAATTGCCGGTGTTGCCACCCAATCTCTGCCGAGGACAATTTGGGTGGGATACCGGTGTCGGAAATGGTATTTCAAGCGGACGAGTCGGAAAAACTTACTGACTTCACAGTAAACCTGGAGGACGTAATGGCGCAGTTCAGCAAACTAAAGAGTAGCAAATCTCCTGGACCGGATGGTATTCATCCTAGAGTACTGACAGAACTGAAAAATAAGTTTGCGGAGCTACTGCTAGTGATATGCAATTTATCCTTAAAATCGAGCGTGGTACCGGAAGATTGGAGGGTGGCCAATGTAACGCCGATTTTTTTAAAAGGTTCCAGGGGAGATCCGGGAAATTATAGACTGGTGAGTCTGACGTTGGTGCCGGGGAAAATGGTAGAGGCTATTATTAAAAACAAAATTACAGAGCACATCCCTTTCTTCCTTCCTCACCGACTTCGATGCTTGGCTTTCCATTTTTCTTGAACCCTCATCTCCGTCCCTCATTCTCGGAGACTTTAACATACACGTTGATGACCAATCCGACCCTCACGCTTCTCAGTTCCTCACTCTAACATCCTCCTTCAACCTCCAGCTATGCTCCACCACCCCTACTCACCGGCCATTGTCTTGACCTCGTCCTCTCCTCTTCCGGCTCTCCCTCCAATTTCCACGCTGCAGCTCTTCCTCTCTCCGATCATCACCTGATCACCTTCACACTTCTTCACCCCCCCCCCCTCAGCCCCGTCCAACTTTAACCACTACCTCCAGGAATCTCCAGGCTATTGACCCTCCCACCTTATCCTTTAGTATTTCTAATCTCCTCCCCTCCATCATGTCCTCCGGGTCTGTCGACAAGGCTGTCTCCGTTTACAATGCCACTCTCTCCTCTGCTCTGGACACCCTCGCACCATCCACCTCTCATCCCACAAAGCGTACTAATCCCCAGCCTTGGCTGACCCCTTGCATCCGTTACCTTTGCTCCTGCGCCCGATCTGCTGAACGCCTCTGGAGGAAATCTCGCACCCATTCAGATTTCCTTCACTACAAATTCATGCTATCCTCCTTCCACTCCTCCCTATTCCTTGCCAAACAGGACTATTACACCCAATTGACCAATTCTCTCAGCTCCAAACCCCATTGTCTCTTCACCACCCTTAACTCCCTCCTCAAAGTGCCCTCCGCTCCCACCCCCCCTCGCTCTCTCCTCAATCACTGGCTGATTATGTCCGCGACAAGGTGCAAAAGATCAACCTTGAGTTCACTACCAAGCCATCTCCTCCTCTTCACCCTTCAACCCTCTCCCTCGACCAACCAACCCAGGCCTCTTTCTCCTCCTTTCCAGACATCACCGAGGAGGAAACCGCTTGCCTTCTTTCCTCCTCAAAATGCACCACCTGTTCCTCTGATCCCATCCCCACCAACTTACTTAACATCATCTCTCATACTGTCACCCCCTCCATCTGTCATATCCTCAACCTCTCTCCACTGCAACTGTCCCTGACACCTTCAAGCACGCCGTAGTCACACCTCTCCTCAAAAAAATCATCACTTGACCCTACCTGTCCCTCCAACTACCGCCCCATCTCCCTCCTACCCTTCCTATCCAAAATACTTGAGCGTGCCGTTCACAGCCGCTGCCTTGATTTTCTCTCCTCTCATGCCATCCTCGATCCACTTCAATCCGGTTTTCGCCCTCTACACTCGACAGAAACAGCACTCTCTAAAGTCTGTAATGACCTGTTCCTTGCCAAATCCAGAGGCCACTACTCCATCCTCATCCTCCTCGATCTATCCGCCGCTTTTGACACTGTCAATCATGATTTACTTCTTGCCACACTGTCCTCATTTGGGTTCCAGGACTCTGTCCTCTCCTGGTTCTCCTCCTATCTCTCCCACCGCACCTTCAGAGTTCACTCTCATGGATCTTCCTCCACCCCCATCCCGCTATCTGTTGGTGTTCCCCAGGGATCTGTCCTTGGACCCCTTCGCTTCTCAATCTACACCTCTTCCCTGGGCTCCCTGATCTCATCTCATGGTTTCCAGTATCATCTTTATGCTGATGACACCCAGCTATATCTCTCCACACCAGACATCACCGCGGAGACCCAGGCAAAGGTATCGGCCTGCTTATCCGACATTGCTGCCTGGATGTCCAACCGCCACCTGAAACTGAACATGTCCAAGACCGAGCTCATCGTTTTTCCACCAAAACCCACTTCTCCTCTTCCTCCACTTTCTATCTCAGTTGATAACACCCTCATCCTCCCCGTCTCATCTGCCCGCAACCTCTGAGTCATCTTCGACTCCTCCCTTTCCTTCTCTACGCATATCCAGCAGATAGCCAAGACCTGTCGCTTCTTCCTCTTTAACATCAGCAAAATTCGCCCTTTCCTCTCTGAGCACACCACCCGAACTCTCGTCCACGCTCTCATTACCTCTCGCCTTGACTACTGCAACTTACTCCTCACTGGCCTCCCACTTAGCCATCTATCCCCCCTTCAATCCATTCAGAACTCTGCTGCACGTCTTATATTCCGCCAGAACCGATATACTCATATCACCCCTCTCCTCAGGTCACTTCACTGGCTTCCGATCAGATACCGCATTCAGTTCAAGCTTCTCCTTCTTACCTACAAATGCACTCAGTCTGCTGCCCCTCACTACCTCTCTACCCTCATCTCCCCTTATGTTCCCGCCCGAAACCTCCGTTCACAGGACAAATCCCTCCTCTCAGTACCCTTCTCCACCACCGCCAACTCCAGGCTCCGCTCATTCTGCCTCGCCTCACCCTATGCTTGGAACAAACTTCCTGAGCCCTTACGCCAAGCCCCCTCCCTGCCCATCTTCAAGTCTTTGCTTAAAGCCCACCTCTTCAATGCTGCTTTCGGCACCTAACTCTTAACTTTCAGGAAATCTAGACTGCCCCAATTTGACTGCCCCTATCGAACTGACTGTTCACTTGTCCTTTAGATTGTAAGCTCTTTGAGCAGGGACTGTCCTTCTATGTTAAATTGTACAGCGCTGCGTAACCCTAGTAGCGCTTTAGAAATGTTAAGTAGTAGTAAGTAGTAGACATGTATTACTGAGACCAAGTCAGCATGGCTTTTGTGTGGGGAAATCTTGCCTGACCAATTTACTTCAATTCTGTGAAGGAGTAAACAAACATGTGGACAAAGGGGAGCCGGTTGATATTGTGTATCTGGATTTTCAAAAGGTGTTTGACAAGGTACCTCATGAAAGGCTACAGAGGAAATTGGAGGGTCATGGGATAGGAGGAAATGTCCTATTGTGGATTTAAAACTGGTTGAAGGATAGGAAACAGAGAGTGTAGTTAAATGGGCAATATTCACAATGGAGAAGGGTTGTTAGTGGGGTTCCTCAGGGGTCTGTGCTAGGACCACTGCTTTTTAATATATTTATAAATGATTTAGAGATGGGAGTAACTAGCGAGGTAATTAAATTTGCTGATGACCCAAAGTTATTCAAAGTCGTTAACTCGCGACAGGATTGTGAAAAATTACAGAAGGTCGTTACGGGACTGGGAGATTGGGCGGCTAAATGGCAGATGACGTTTAATGTGAACAAGTGCAAGGTGATGCACGTGGGAAAAAAGAACCCGAATTATAGCTACATCATGCAAGGTTCCACGTTAGGAGTTACGGACCAAGAAAGGGATCTGGGTGTCGTTGTCAATAATACACTGAAACCTTCTGCTCAGTGTGCTGCTGCGGCTAGGAAAGCGAATAGAATATTGGGTATTATTAGGAAAGGTATGGAAAACAGGTGTGAGGATGCTATAATGCCGTTGTATCGCTCCATGGTGCAACTGCACCTTGAGTATTGTGTTCAATTCTGGTCGCCGCATCTCAAGAAAGATATAGTAGAATTGGAAAAGGTGCAGCGAAGGGCGACTAAAATGATAGTGGGGATGGGATGACTTCCCTATGAACAAAGACTAAGGAGGCTAGGGCTTTTCAGCTTGGAGAAGAGACGGCTGAGGGGAGACATGATAGAGTTATATAAAATAATGAGTGGAGTGGAACAGGTGGATGTGAAGCGTCTGTTCATGCTTTCCAAAAATACTAGGACTAGGGGGCATGCGATGAAACTACAGTGTAGTAAATTTAAAACAAATCAGAGAAAATATTTCTTCACCCAACGCCTAATTAAACTCTGGAATTTGTTGCTGGAGACTGTGGTGAAGGCAGTTAGCTTGACAGTGTTTAAAAAGGGGTTAGACGGTTTCCTAAAGGACAAGTCCATAAACCACTACTAAATGGACTTCGGGAAAATCCACAATTCCAGGAATAACATGTATAGAATGTTTGTACATTTGGGAAGCTTGCCAGGTGCCCTTGGCCTGGATTGGCCGCTGTCATGGACAGGATGCTGGACTCGATGGACCCTTGGTCTTTTCCCAGTGTGGCATTACTTATGTACTTATTTTTGGAAAGCATACACAGACGCTTCACATCCACCCGTTCAACTCCACTCATTATTTTATAGACCTCTATCATATCTCCTCTCAGCTGCCTTTTCTCCAAGCTGAAGAGCCCTAGCCATTTTAGCCTTTCCTCATAGGGAAGTCGTCCCATCCCCTTTATCATTTTCGTCACCCTTCTCTGTACCTTTCTAATTCCACTATTTCTTTTTTGAGATGCGGTGACCAAAATTGAACACAATATTCGAGGTGCGGTCACAGCAGTGGCGTTCCTAGCGTGGATGGCACCCCGGGCGGATCGCCGATACGCCCCCCCCCCCCGGGTGCAGCACGCCCCCCGCCTGCAAAATGACACCTTCCCCCTCCCCGGCGAAATGACACCCCCCCGGGTGTACGCCGCTGGGGGGGTGCCGCGGCGCGCGCCTGTGGGCTCCCATTTCGCGAACTTCGCTCGTTCGCTGCAGCTCCCACTGCCCCGGAACAGGAAGTAACCTGTTCCAGAGCAGAGGGAGCTGCAGCGAACGAGCGAAGTTTGCGAAGTCAGAGCCCACAGGTGCGCGCCGCAGCACCCCCCAGTGGCGTGCACCCGGGGCGGACCGCCCCCACCGCCCCCCCCCCTTGGTACGCCACTGGGTCACAGCATGGAACGATATAAAGGCATTATAACATCCTCATTTTTGTTTTCCATTCCTTTCCTAATAATACCTAACATTCTATTTGCTTTTTTAGCCGCAGAAGCACACTGAGCAGAAGTTTTCAACGTATCACCATCGACGACACCTAGATCCCTTTCTTGGTTTGTGACTCCTAACGTGGAACCTTGCATGACGTAGCTATAATTCGGGTTCCTCTTTCCCACATGCATCACTTTGCACTTGCTCACATTAAACGTCATCTGCCATTTAGATGCCCAGTCTCCCAGTCTCGTAAGGACCTCTTGTAATTTTTTGTGGAAACCCGCCATCTGGCGCGGTTTCAGCCCATACGCAGTGTGTTTTCAAACCTTGATACAGTTTTCGACTTATGAAGCGATTGATACCAGACAAAACCTATAGATTACATCCTTTGAAGAGTCCTGAAGGAGGCACATCTGACCGAAACACGGCCCGTGTTGAGTCTTGGATGTTAATAAATAGTTGATATTCTACATCGTGTGGCTACATGTATTTTTTCAGTTACCTTCGCTGTGATATACAGAGACGCATAAAAACTAGTCCCTGCCCCAGGGAGCTTACAAAACACAGAGACAAGACCAACTAAAGGTTTCAGAAAATTGAAGGCTGTGATCATGAAAGTTCAAGGTTTAATTTTTTTAATAAATTATCTGAGAAAGGTGATTTTTTAGGTGATACTTACATATAGTCGGGAGGAGGGGGTATGAGGGACCACTTCAGGAAGGCTGTTCCACATGTAGGGCAAACAAGGAGGCAAATATGAAGGGTACAGATAACAGCAACCTGCTCAATGAATAGAAATCACCAAGAGGGGAGAAAGGGTAAAAGGTGGGAAAAGACAGGAGAGGTACTGAGGAGCTGCAGAGTGAAGGCACCTCTAGGTGAGTAGGAGAAGCTTGAACTGTATACAAAAGTGGATTGGGAACCAATTTAGTGACATGAAAAGAGATATTGCAGGGTTTTAACGGCACCAGAGAAAGATAAGCCATTTAGCTGAGCTTTGGAGAAACATAGTTGGGAAACTTGTGAAGAGCAGTTCGTTTTTTCCAGCAAATAAGATGCCAGTATTCAAATGCCAAGCCACCCTTCAGGGGTGGGGTGATCACTGAGGGACCCACCCCACAATAGCCAGGCCCCCTGCGACCACTCACAGAATCTATGACAAGGCAGAATTAGTGTGTAGAGCCTGAGCTCTTTCATTAAAACTTGGGGTCCATGGGTCAATTTTAGCAGACAATGGAAAAGGTGCTGGTACTCAGTACCCCCAAGTACCCCCTCAAAAAAAGCCCCTGTGAAGAGAAACAGGAAAGAACAAATGAGGGTTTTGGCAGTGCATCTTCTCCCTCCCAAGACCTCTATCCACCCCCTCCCAGGTCCCTCTAGTCTTCTCACTGATCACAAGATTCTTTCTGTTCCTTCTGGTCTGGTTACTTTCCTCTGCCTTCTGTCCTAAGATTTCTATCCATCCCTTTCTTGGGTCCCCTCTGCTCCTCTAACTACTCCCTCAGCCCTACAACACTTGATTAATATAAACAATGATGACAATAATGAATGCTGCCATTTTTGCATTAATCATAATTCTGAGCTTGTGGAAGGAGACGAGGAGGTGACTGAAACCTATCCAGCATTGCTGACTACCTCTGAAATCAAAGCCAAGCCATGTGTTCTGTTCTTCTGACCACAGGTAGGAGGGAGTTGGAATCTAATGGCCGGTGCTTATAGCAACAAGAAAATCCTAGCCTACAGCCTGGAAACCACATGGGAATGGATCTCAATCAACACCTATGATGCGATCTATTTTACATATTCAATCTCATCGTAAGTGTTCAGAAGATGCAACTCCTATCAGGAATCACCAATAGAAAACTAACCAATTTAGGTGCAATCAACATAGAAAAATCAAAATCCACCCAAATAACCCAAAATATTTCCTCTAAAACTCAGATATGAACCATCATACACAAGCATTGGCGTCCATATTGATTTTCAAGGAGGTGTTGACAGTATAATCACAGGTCCATTTTCCACAGTTTCTTTTTATCTTTTTTTTTTTTTTTGCCTTTTTCTTTTTATTTAAATAACTATTTGCGAAATGTGAATATCTCAGATCAATAAAACTTCAGTGTAATAAAAAGCCATTTACCTTTCAATTAGTGATACAAGCTTTTTTGCATGCGGTGGAGGCAGTGCATGCAAATCTCTCTCAAGCAGGGGCGTAGCCAGACCTCGTGGTGGGAGGGGGCCAGAGCCTGAGGTGAGGGAGCACATTTTAGTCTGCCACCCTGCCACTCCCCCCCCCCCCCCCCCCCGCCGCCTCGCTGCTCCCCATCCACTGCTACAGCAAAATACTTTGGCTGGTGGGGGTCCCCAACTCCCGCCAGCTGAAGCCTTCTCCAGCGCCGGTCTCCGGTGCCACCATGTTGCCTGCCCTGCTGTCTCTTCTTCCTCACGTCCTGCACGCTCCTTTAAGTGAAACTGAGCATGAATAAAAGAATTGCGCAGGACGTGATGGGGAAGAGAGAGCATGGCAGGTAGCGTGGCAGCACTGGAGACCGGCGTTGGACAAGGCTTCAGGTGGTGGGGCTGGGGACCCCACCAGCAAAACCAGGGGCCCAGAGGACATTTGAGGGGGCCCAGGACCCTGTGGTCTCCACCTAGCTACGCCACTGCTCTCAAGAATATTCATTGTGGATATCCTGAAAACCTGACTGGCTGGGGTGCCTCCAGGACCAGGTTCGGGACTCTGTGTGCAGCCATTCGCAGACTGAGCCCTTATCGCCTACTATTTCGTTCACTACTCTAGAGTCTCCAATCTAGAGCACAGTTCAAATATTTATATGAAAGCAGTCAAGGGAAAAAATGACTGTAATACACTTATCTGGTTCCAGATGCGTAAAAAAATGTCCAAGGTTCACCGGACTGGAATAAAATATATAATAATGTCACTGTAGAATAGTCATCAAATCCAAAAATACAAATTTCCTCAACTCAGATCTGTGTTTCGCTGTAAGCTTCATCAGGAGGAAAAATAATATGATAAACTCGAGTCACTGCATGCACAATTCTCCAAAATTCAACAAAACTGAATCTAGCCCAGTTAGCATCTCGGCCTCCTAACTCCGGCCTCTGCATATCTCTTCCCCCAGTCTATTTCCAGTCAAAGAGTCTTTGTGCAGAACTTCTTTCCTGTCTCTCATCAGAGAGCCATCATTCACAGCCTCTTTTCTGATGCCATCCAGAACGCAAGCAAGAAAAATACCCTCTACCCCCACCCTCTACCAAACTCAGGATCTATTAGCTTGTACAACTGTGATTCATGAACAAGGTGGTTACCTAGAGTCACCTAGAACCGCAAATATAAATCAAATATGCTCTTCAATTCAATTCTTGTAAACCGCTAATATCCCCTTTCCAGGGTTCGGTGCGGTTTACATTCTAGGTGAGACAAAATCAGATAGTGTCAGTGTGAAGTATGAGAAAGAATCAGGGGCGTAGCCAGACCTCATGGTGGAAGGGGCCAGATCCCGAGGTGGGGGGCACATTTTAGTCTGCCATCCCGCCACTCCCCCCCCCCCCCCCACCGCCTCGCCGCTCCCCACCCACTGCTACAGCAAAATACCTTGGCTGGTGGGGGTCCACAACTTCCGCCAGCTGAAGCTTTCTCCAGAGCCAGTCTCCGGCACCGCCATGTTGCCTGCCCTGCTCTCTCTTCCTCCTCACGTCCTTGCATGCTCCTTTTAGTGAAACTGAGCATGACTAAAAGGAGTGCGCAGGACGTGAGGGGGAAGAGAGAATAAGGGCAGGTAATGTGGCGACACCAGAGACTGGCACTGGACAAGGCTTCAGCTGGTGGGGCTAGCCAACCAGGGACCCAGAGGAATTTTGAAGGGGCATAGGCCCCTGTGGCCCCCACCTAGCTATGCCATTGGAAATAATAGAGACCATTGATGTAATGCATGAGACTAAAAACTTTAAAGGAAAGGAAAATGGATGATACTAGGAAGTAAAAGTCATTATTGGTTATTTTTCTCTCCTTCTTTTGCAGTCCTTGGTATGTAGTCGTAATGAACAAAACAGACACTTCTGAGGCCTTTGATGGACCCGATGGAGTTATCCTTAAAGGTACACGTTCCAAGGTTCCTGATATGCAACGTGTGAGCTTCAAGTTCAGTTGAAGATACCAACTGTGATGAAGGGGTCAGCTTCAGTTTGGGATAACTGATGATACACCCTACAAGGTCACGTTCATGTCTACCTGAGATGTGTCTTTAATCGGCTAATCACCCTAAAAAGGAAACACGCTCTCATAATGTCTCATAACTAAACAATACCCTTGTACAAACTTTTTTTTTGCCAAACATTTTTTTCATCCAGCAAATACTTAATCACTCTCATTGACGCAGAACTATTTTATTTTAACTTCCCACAGAATTAACTTATTTAAATTCTTTAGTATTTTTCTAACCCCTTCCCCACTCCACCCCACAGGACTAGTTTTAAGCCCTCAGCTGCCTATTTATTTTAATTGCAGACACAATTTATCAACTTAAATTCCCTCAGGCTAATATTTAGCCGGCAGTGGTCTGCGTTTTTTTAAATGCTGATTGTCGCTGGTCAGATTAGCCCAGGATATTCAGTGCCAGGCCATGTCCAGGCACCGGCACTGATTATCAGGGGCTAAATTTGGTGGGGATGGCTGCCAGAGCCTATGCAGGTCCTGGCCAATATTCACCCAGCGCCTGCATAAGACAGTTATGCAGATCTCAGCTGAATATCAACCGGGACCTACATAACAAGTTTTCAGCTCAAAGTACCCCCAATCCCCCTCCTGACCTGCAAAAACATTCCCTCCTTCCTACCCTTTCTCCTGTGAGACTGTAAACCCTCTCCTCGAATTACCCCACCCCAACCCCTCACGATGTAGGTAGGCCCCCCCCTGGACCTACCTTTATTCCTGGTGGTCGGGCAATGGGGGGCAGGAGTGAAACCCACTTGCAAATGGTTGCCACAACCTCTCTCGGCAGGTTGAGGTACTTTTCCTCTACAGGCACTGAATGGACACCTGGGGTGCAACAGGGACCTTGTAGATGCAATGTACCTGTCCTATGGAGGCAGGGCATGCTACTGTAGGCTCCTGTGGAACTCTTTCAGCTTCCTGGACATCCTTCAGTACACTTGTTTGGGCATTTTACTTTCACACATTTTAAGACCTCGCCATTGATGTGCTGTAGGATTAAATGTTAAGTCCTGCATTTGTAAAAAAAAAAAAAAAAAAAAGTCACAGGCTCTAGATGTTTCGGCTAAAATGTCTATACAACGGGGCAAGGCAGCGGGAACAACTTTGCTTGTTTTTTGTCTGGATATTACAGACATTTTTGTTTGCGAAAGATTATCCCCAATTTGACCCCTGATGCAGGAGCATGTGTGCCGAAACACAGCCTGTGTTGGGCCTATTGATTAAAGGACTCTCAATTATTCTGGAGGCCCTTTTGTGCTGTCCTTGTTTGTACTTTTGGACCCTCTCTTTTTGCTTCCTTATTCTGAAACCCGACACAACCTGTGTTCGGCTGTCGCCTGCATCAGAGTTAAAACATGAGAACATGGCTCTGGAATGTTCTTCTCAGCAACAACTATACAACAGAACACACTTAAGATTCTGTGCAGCTTGTTAAAAGACAATGGCAGTTGCCAGAAACATAGAAACATGACATGGAGGGGCATAATCGAACTGGGCGCTCAAATTTTCCTGAGGACGTCCTCGCAGGGCGTCCCCTCGAAGGGGCGGGGAAATCCATATTATCGAAACAAGATGGGCAGCCATCTTTCGTTTCGATAATACGGTCGGGGATGCCCAAATCTCAACATTTAGGTCCAACTTAGAGATGGCCGTCCTTAGAGATGGTCGTCCCCGGTTTTCGGTCATAATGGAAACCGAGGACGCCCATCTCAGAAACAACCAAATTCAAGTCATTTAGTCGTGAGAGGAGCCAGCATTCGTAGTGCACTGGTCCCCCTCACATGCCAGGACACCAACCGGGCACCCTAGGGGGCACTGCAGTGGACTTCAGAAATTGCTCCCAGGTGCATAGCTCCATTACCTTGGGTGCTGAGCCCCCCCAAACTCCCCCCAAAACCCACTCCCCACAACTGTATGCCACTACCACAGCCCTAAGGGGTGAAGGGGGGCACCTACATGTGGGTACACTGGGTTTCTGGTGGGTTTTGCTCACATTTACCACCACAAGTGTAACAGGTAGGGGGGGATGGGCCTGGGTCCTCCTGCCTGAAGTGCACTGCACCCACTAAAACTACTCCAGGGACCTGCAAACTGCTGTCAGGGAGCTGGATATGACATTTGAGGCTGGCAAAAAATATTTTTAAAGTTTTTTTTAGGGTGGAAGGGGGTTAGTGACCACTGGGGGAGTAAGGGGAGGTCATCCCCGATTCCCTCAGGTGGTCATCTGGTCAGTTCGGGCACCTTTTTGAGGCTTGGTCGTAAGAAAAAATGGACCAAGTAAAGTCGCCCAAGTTTCGTCAGGGACGCCCTTCTTTTTTCCATTATTGGTCAAAGACTCCCATGTATTAGGCACGCCCCAGTCCCGCCTTCGCTATGCTTCCGACACCCCCCCCCCCCCCCCGTGAACTTTGGTCATCCCCGCGACAGAAAGCATTTGAGGACGCCCAAAATCGGCTTTCGATTATGCCGAATTGTGCGACCATGTGAGAAGGACGCCCATCTTCTGATTTGTATTGAAAGATGGGCGCCCTTCTCTTTCGAAAATAAGCCTGATAGTAACATAGTAGATGACGGAACATAAAGACCTGTACGGTCCATCCAGTCTGCCCAACAAGATAAACTCATATGTGCTACTTTATATGTATACCTGACCTTGATTTATCCTTGCCATTTTCGGGGCATAGACCATGGAAGTCTTCCCAGTATTTACCCCGCCACCCAATCTCCGCAAAGCTTATGAGGATCCATTTCTTCTGAACAGGATTCCTTTATGTTTATCCCACGCATTTTTTAATTCCGCTACCATTTTCATCTCCACCACCTCCCGCGGGAGGGCATTCCAAGTATCCACCACTCTCTCCGTGAAAAAATAATTCCTAACATTTTTCTTGAGTCTGCCCCCCCTTCAACCTCATTTCATGTCCTCTAGTTCTACCGCCTTCCCATCTCCAGAAAAGATTTGTTTGCTGATTAATACCTTTCAAATATTTGAACGTCTGTATCATATCACCCCTGTTTCTTCCAGGGTATACATGTTCAGGTCAGCAAGTCTCTCCTTATATGTCTTGTAACGCAAATCCCATACCACTTTTATAGCTTTTCTTTGCACCGCCTCAATTCTTTTTACATCCTTAGCAATATATGGCCTCCAAAACTGAACACAATACTCCAAGTGGGGCCTCACCAACGGGAGATAAGGGCCAAATGGCCTATCCAGTCTGCCTCTCCTCAGTAACCACTAATGCCTCCTTTTCCTAAAGGATCCCAAGTTCCTGTCCCACGTTTCCTTAAATTCTATCACATTGTCTCCACGACCTCCACCGGGAGGCCATTCCACCACCCTTTCCATGAAATAGTATTTTCTTAGATTCCTCCTAAGCCCATTTCCTCTTAACTTCATCCTACACCTTCTCATTCCAGAGTTTTCCTTCATTTGAAAAAGGCTCACCTCCTGTACATTAACATCACTGAGATACTTAAATGTCTCTATCATATCCCTTCTCTCCCGCCTCTCTTCCAGCGTATTGTCACGTCTGTGGCCGTGACCACCCTCAGACTTACCCTGTTTCTGGGAGTCAGTGTCTGTGCTGGCTTCTGCTTGTCTCTGTGTCTGTCTCTGTCTTAGTTTCTCTCTGGCTCTGTGTGCTGATTGCACTACTGAACCTCACCTGTGTGGGCTTTGCCTCTTCCAAGATGGCTGCCGCCTCTTCGTCTCTGCCAGTATCCAAGATGGCTTCCGCTGTCACTTTCTATGGGATGCCTGCTCTGAGTGTCAAGCCTCTGTTTGGTTGCAAGGTGATTGCTGCACCTGTGGCTCTGGTGTTGGGCTTTATTAGTCATCTGAAGACTACACTCCTGGCCTTTTGCATCTCATCTAAAGGTCCTGGTGTATAGAGTGCTCTGTACACAGTTTCAGTGTTTGCTCTGTGTGAGTTTCTTTGTTTGACTAGCTAGCTTAGGCACCGTCTGGCTTGTTGCCTGTGCTTAGCTCTGCTAGTTCTCTGTGTTTGTTCCTAGTGTTAGATTAGCCAGCTTAGCACCGTCTGGTTTGTAGCCTGTGTTTAGCTCTGCTAGTTCTCTGTGTTTGTTCCTAGTGTTAGACTAGCCAGCTTAGGCACCGTCTGTTTGTTAGCTTGTGTACAGCTTTCCTAGTTCTCCTGAGTTTGCTCTGTGTTTGTTCCTAGTGTTTGACTTGTTAGCTTGGGCACAGCTTTGTTGTTAGCTGGTGTACAGCTTTACTAAGTCTTCTGAGTTTGCTCTGTGTATGTTCCTAGTGTTTGACTTGTTAGCTTGGGCACTGATTTGTTGTTAGCTGGTGTACAGCTTTACTAAGTCTCCTGAGTTTGCTCTGTGTATGTTCCTAGTGTTTGACTTGTTAGCTTGGGCACAGCTTTGTTGTTAGCTGGTGTACAGCTTTACTAAGTCTCCTGAGTTTGCTCTGTGTATGTTCCTAGGGTTTGACTTGTTAGCTTGGGCACTGCTTTGTTGTTAGCTGGTGTATAGCTTTTCTAGTCTTCTGAGTTTGCTCTGTGTATGTTCCTGTGTATGACTGGGTTGCCTGGGTATAGCGTTCCTATTAGCCTGGGTACAGTCTACTAGTCATTGTGTTGAATCCTGCCGACTGCCAGAACCCGGACAGTTCCTGCTTGTCTGCCTTGCCTTCGCCTAGGTGCCAGGGGGCACTCCTGGATCTTTATTCCTGCTGTTCCTGCTTGCAAGCTCCAGTTCCGGGTGTTCCTGTAAGCCCTACCGGCTGTCAGAACCTGAGGGCTCAACCCGAGGGGGAAGACAGCCAAGTGTAGGTGAAGACTAGGTCCAGGGTGTTCCAGTTCCGCGGGTTCCGTTCCAGTGTATTCCAGTCCAGCGGGTTTCACTCCGGTATGTTCCAGTCCAGTGGGGCCACTCCAGTGTGTTCAGTCCAGCGGGCCCCACTCCAGTGCGCACCCGTCCGGTGAGTTCCAGTTCCGAGTGTTCCGGTGTAGAACTCCAGTCCGGAGTTCCGGTCCAGTCTTGTCTCATCTCTACCTTGTAGGTGATCTTGCCTGCCACTGCCGCTCCACGGTAGTGGCCCAAGGACTCACGAAACCAGTGCTCCTGGGGAAGAAGCCTGACAGTGTGCCAAGGTCCTCGTGCACGCGATACGTATACATGTTGAGGTTCATAAGCCTGTCATTATATATTTTATGACTGAGACCATTGACCAATTTTGTAGCCGCCCTCTGGACCAACTTTATCCTGTTATATCTTTCCGTAGGTGCAGTCTCCAGAGTTGCAGTCAGTTCTCTAAATGGGGCCTCACCAGAGACTTATACAAGGGCACTATCATCCCTTTCCTTATGCACCCAAGCATCTTTCTGGCTTTGACCATCACCTTTTCTACCTGTTCAGCCACTTTAAGGTCATCAGACCAGTGGCGTACCTAGGGTAGTTGACACCCGGGGCCGGTCATTTTTTAACACCCCCCCCCCCCAAATCCAGTACTAGGCATGCCGAGAATACAAAACACTCAGGACCTATAGAGCAATTCTACCATACCATAAGCAGTCATTTCTACGAGTCACACAAGGAAAAGGAAAGCATCTTAAACACTACAGTGAGCACTAGAACATCAATTCACCTATTGTAAAATGAAACCAGACAGAATAGTACAGATCGTAGATCCTGCACAGTCAATGCCAACTGAAAGCCATGTCTTTTTCACAAACACAGATACACCCTAATCCACTATAGAATAAGTAATCATAAACTTTCTATTTAGACAAAAATTAAACTGAACCCCCAATGCCAGACTGCATACAATGCAACACCACAGAAACAGAAACTGTCCCCTAGTACTGTGCAAAATATAAAGACAGCAGATGTAAATTTGAAAAAAACTAACAAGTACCAATCACCACTTTACAAATTAACAAATAGAAATAAAACAAATATAGAAAGTAAAATAATACCATTTTATTGGACTAATACATTTAGCTTTCAGAGGCCAAAACCTCCGTCCTCGGGTCAGTACAGTATAGTGCTGTTACAGTATCCTATCCTGACCTGAGGAAGGGGGTTTTGTTCTCCGAAAGTTAGTCAAAATGTATTAAAATTAGTCCAATAAAAAGATTACCTTATTTACATGTTCTATTATAAACATTTAACATATCTACAATACTTTATCCTAAAGCAAAAAAAATAAAAATATATATTTTATTTACAGTTTGTTGTCTCTGGTTTCTGCTTTCCTCATCTTCTTTTCACCGTCTTCCTTCCATCCAGCATCTGTCTTCACTCTCTCTCTCTCTCTGCCATCCAGTGTCAGCCCTCTCTGCCGTCCCTTCCATCCACTGCCTGCCCTTTCTCTCTGCCCCTTCAATCCACCATTTGCCCTCCCTCTCCCATCCATCCAGGGACTGCCCTCCCTCTCGCTCCCCCTTCCATCTAGGATCTGTCCCCTCTCTCTCTCTGCCCCTTTTTTCAGCCCCCAGTTCCAGCCCCCTTCTCCCCTCTGAACACCCCCACCCCAGTCCCCTTCTCCCCTCTGAGATCCCCACCCGTCCCCTTCTCCCCTCCCCTGTCTGAGATTTCCACCCCAGTACCCTTCTCCCCTCCCCTTCTCCCCTGTCTGAGATCCCCACCCCAGTCCCCTTCTCCCCTCCCCTTTTCCCCTCTGAACACCCCCACCCCAGTCCCCTTCTCCCTGTCTGAGATCCCCACCCCAGTCCCCTTCTCCCCTCCCCTTTTCCCCTCTGAACACCCCCACCCCAGTCCCCTTCTCCCCTGTCTGAGATCCCCACCCCAGTCCCCTTCTCCTCTCCCCCTCCCCTGTCTGAGATCCCCACCCCAGTCCCCTTCTCCCTCCCCTGTCTGAGATCCCCACCCTAGTCCCCTTCTCCACTCCCCTTTTCCCCTCTGAACACCCCCACCCCAGTCCCCTTCTCCCCTGTCTGAGATCCCCACCCCAGTCCCCTTCTCCTCTCCCCCTCCCCTGTCTGAGATCCCCACCCCAGTCCCCTTCTCTCCTCTGAACACCCCCACCCCAGTCCCCTTCTCCCCTGTCTGAGATCCCCACCCCAGTCCCCTTCTCCTCTCCCTCTCCCCTGTCTGAGATCCCCACCCCAGTCCCCTTCTCCCCTCCCCTGTCTGAGATCCCCACCCCAGTACCCTTCTCCCCTCCCCTTTTCCCCTCTGAACACCCCACCCCAGTCCCCTTCTCCCCTGTCTGAGATCCCCACCCCAGTCCCCTTCTCCACTCCCCTTTTCCCCTCTGAACACCCCCACCCCCCTTCTCCCCTGTCTGAGATCCCCACCCCAGTCCCCTCCTCTCCCCCTCCCCTGTCTGAGATCCCCACCCCAGTCCCCTTCTCCCCTCCCCTTTTCCCCTCTGAACACCCCCCACCCCAGTCCCCTTCTCCCCTCCCCTGTCTGAGACCCCCACCCCAGTCCCCTTCTCCCCTCTGAACACTCCCACCCGAGTCCTTTTCGCCCCTCTCCTTCCCCACCGGCTAAGCAGCGTCGCAGGCAGCGCCTCGTGCCCTGCTTGTAAAAAAAAAAATCAAATCTCCTTCCTTCTCCTCGTCTTGACGTCGACTCAGGCCTTCCAATCAAATTGATTGGAAGGCCCGAGTCGACGTCAAGACGAGGAGGAGAAGGAAGGAGGAGATTTGATTTTATTTTTTACAAGCAGGGCACGAGGCGCTGCCTGCGACGCTGCTTCGACGGTTTTTTTTTTAATGTGCGGCGCCGCGGGAACGGCCATGGGAGGCGGCGGGAGCGGAGCACCCTCCACCCACTGGCACCCGGGGCGGACCGCCCCCACCGCCCCCCCCCTGGTACGCCACTGCATCAGACACAAACACCCCCAAGTAATGTCGTAACATAGTAAATGACGGCAGATAAAGACCTGTACGGTCCATCCAGTCTGCTCAACAATATAAACTCATTTTACATGGTATGTGATACTTTATATGTATACTTGAGTTTGATTTGTCCTTGCCATTCTCAGGGCACAGACCGTAGAAGTCTGCCCAGCACTGTACTAAGTTCTGATGTTAACGTCGAAACTCCTTAAAATGTACACTCCATCCCATCCATATCTATTCAGTCATGATCAGGGCACAGACCGTACAAGTCTGACCAGCACCGGTTTTGCTTCCCAATTACTGGTGTCACCACCTAATCTCTGCTAAGATTCCATGGATCCAATCCTTCTAAACAGGATTCCTTTGTGTTTATCCCACGCATGTTTGAATTCCATTACCGTTTTCATCTCCACCACCTCTCGTGGGAGGGCATTTCACATATCCACCACCCTCTCTGTAAAAAAATACTTCCTGACATTACTCCTGAGTCTGCTCCCCTGCAACCTCAATTCATGTCCTCTAGTTCTACCACCTTCCTGTCTCCAGAAAAGGTTTGTTTGTGGATTAATACCTTTCAAATATTTGAACGTCTGTATCATGTCACCCCTGTTTCTCCTTTCCTCTAAGGCATACATGTTCAGTTCAGCAAGTCTCTCCTCGTATGGTTTGCAACGCAAATCCCATACCATTTTTGTAGCTTTTCTTTGCACCGCTTCCAGTCTTTTTACATCTTTAGCAAGATATGGCCTCCAAAACTGAACACAATACTCCAAGTGGGGCCTCACCAACGACTTGTAGAGGGGCATCAACACCTCCTTTCTTCTGCTGGTTATGCCCCTCTCTATGCAGCCTAACATCTGTCTGGCCACAGCTGTCGCCTTGTCGCATTGTTTTTTAACCTTTAGATACTCAGACACCAGTACCCCAAGGTCTCTCTCCTGAGTCGAGCTTACTAATCTCTCCCCTCCTATCCAGTATCTCTCATTTGGGTTTCTGCACCCCAAGTGCATCACTCTACACTTCTTGGCATTACATTTTAACTATGTATCCATATCCTAATGAAACCTTATTTTTGTATTTTTTTATTTGCTCTTATCGTGAAATAAACAAAACTGTGTCTATGTAAATTTATTTTCTAAAAATGATCGTGTAGTGCTCAGTTTTCACCTATTACAGCAGAAATGGTTATTCTTAGTAATAGTGTGTACCAGATATCATAGAACTGCTGCCCTCCCTACCTCCATGCAATATCACTACATAGTTCAATGCTGTAGTATTATTTAGCAAAAAGAAAAACCACTTTTTTTGCTCTATTCACTTATCTTATGGCTGCAGTTTTGTTCCATACTGATGCTGGTTCACCATTACTTCCTGTGTAACAGCTGAATGTGTAGTGCTCGTGAAGTCCCGATTTTCTATATACTGTTCATTATTTTCAGTTGGTCACTTGGTCTTCGATTCTCAACTAGTTCTTTGGTTCTCAACACTAGCTGTGTTTCACTGATGTCCTTGCATCCTCAGGAGAACTTTAAACCTCTGCAAAAGATTCATATGTTATTCTACTCCTTTGTACTTAAGTTTGCTGAGTTTTACCTTACATTTTTCAATCTCACCATTGTTACAGATTAAATTTAATCCTTATTTTTCTACTATTCATTCAACATATATTTTATAATTCGAGATTTGGGCATACCTGGCTTGGAGCATCAGCCCCTCCAAGATCGCCAATCCAAAAAAACGCCAGCGCATGCGTTCTGACCTTATATACGTCAATGATGACGTAATACCTTTTAATTCAGTCATGTATCCACTCTATCTAACAGAAGTATGTTTATAATTCCAGATTTTTTCCTCACAATAAAAATCTGGACGAGGTATATCGACAACATATTCCTGGCATGGACAGGAGATAGGCAACACCTGCAGGAATTCTTCCAATATATAAATGCTTGCGATGAACATATTAAATTTGAGTCAACAGTGGGCAGACCATCAATTAATTATCTGGATATAAAAATAATGTACCATCACAATAGATTTGACACCACAATATTTTGGAAGGAGACAGATACCAACACTCTGTTGCATTTTAAAAGTTATCATCCATGCGCAGTGAAGGCTGGCATCCCAACAGGACAGTTTCTTAGATCAAGATAATTATGTGGTACAGATGACAGCTTTAACCCTAGAACGCATATTGGGGGCCTTTTAGGCCCCCATGCTTACATTTTTGCTATTATCTGCAAAATTACTTTAGTTAGAATTTTGAAACTCAAGGTATTCCTCAAGTATGTCATTGTTGATAATATCCAGTTGTTCATATAATTTTTTTTCATAGGCATTATGGTGTAACAATGCTTGTTTGGTGAAAACTACATCTGTACGAATTGGGGGCCTTTTAGGCCCCCGCTGTTTTTATCATGTTATCAGAAGTGTTTGTGTCTCAAGTTACTTTATTTGTACTCAGTAATGCTGGTGGAGGGGCCAGGGTGTGGATAATAACATGTGAGGATGTCATGTGATTTTTGGAGGGAGTGATAAGGCCATGACATCACCTCAGGTCCTCTGAACACTGAGGACAGTATACACTGTGAGCTAATTGCTGAAGGACCTGTGATAAGATAAGCTGTTGAGAGGAAATCTGTTTCATTTTCTAACATCTAGTCAGCAATGGCACAGTCTTCCTCCAAGTGTCTGACTGACCAAGAGATTGAAGCGATTATGTTTCAAAGCGATGATGAAAGTGAACTATCTTTGTCTGATGAAGAATATCTGCCACCAGCTAATCAAACATCCTCATCCAGTGATTCTTCTGATGATGAAGAAGTGAATCTAGTGGATCCTCAAGAAGTGATAAGTAGAACATCCAAAACGAATGTTTTTTGGGACAGTAATCCTACATTAGTCGGACGTACTCCAATACACAATATTGTGAGACAGGCTCAAGGAGCTGTGGGAAGTCCCAGTTACTTTACCCCTAAAGATGTATTCTGTACTTATTTTTCTGACAATATTGCAGAAGAGGTCCTATTATGTTCAAACCTAGAAGGAAGATGTATCGCTTCAGCAAAAAATAAGTCCTGGAAAAATATCTCAAAAGAGGAACTTTATGCATACATTGGACTTTTCCTGCTGGCAGGGAGTCAAAAATCGTATGATGTCCCAATACGAGAATTATTTCTGGACCCACTTTCTGATCCACACTATAAGGCGACAATGTCAGTGGGCAGATATGAGGAAATTAGAAGGATCATTCGCTTTGATGATAAGCGAACTCGTGCAGCGAGGTTTGAAACAGACAAATTAGCCCCTATCAGTTATATCTGGAACATATTTATCAAAAATTGCACAAAACTTTACAATCCTAGTACTAATGTTACTGTAGATGAGCAACTTGTACCGTTCAGAGGACGCTGCAAATTCATACAATACATGCCCAGCAAGCCAGCCAAGTACGGTATAAAAATCTTCTGGATGTGTGATTCTGCAAATTATTATGGCATAAATGGCGTAATCTACTGTGGCAAAGAGGTTGGTGCACCAGTACAGAAGGATCTGGGGTCTGAAATAGTCAAAACTCTTGCTGTTCCAATATTCAATTCAGGTAGAAACATCACCATGGACAATTATTTCACCAATGTTGAACTAGGCAATTTTCTGCTTGCAAAAACTATTACACTTGTTGGTACTATAAAGCAAAACAGACGAGAAATTCCAGCAGCACTCAAACACAATCGTCAGCGAGCACTTTATGAGAGTGTCTTTGGATTCAATAACAAAGCGACTTTGGTATCTTACAAGGCAAAGAAGGAGAAATCTGTAATTTTACTCAGTACCATGCATCACGATTGCAGTGTTGACAGCAATAACCAAAAATTGAAACCAGAAATCATCCTGCATTACAATGCAACAAAAGGAGGTGTAGATAAAATGGATGAGATGGTGGGAGAATATTCGTGTAAGAGGCAAACAAAATGATGGCCTGTAGTACTATTTTCAAATATGCTTGATGTAGCAGCCCTAAATTCATTCATTATTTATACAGAAACTCATCCTGAATTTCATGCACAGAGGAAGGACAGGAGACGCTTATTCTTGAAGGACCTTTGTCATGAACTTGTAATACCTCACATGATAGAGCGAAGCGACTTGAAATGCTTGCCAAAGAAAACTAAAGAAGCAATGAAACGGTGTGGCGTACAGTTTCAGATTACTCCAGAGCCAGGAGAAAGAAAACGAAAGCGTTGTTTCATGTGTCCAAGAAACATAGAGAGGAAAACTGAGCGATATTGTTCCACTTGTAAGGAAACTGTTTGCAAAGAACACTCTTCTGAAAAAATAACATGTCAGAATTGTTTGGAAGACTAATATAATAGAAAAGAAAGTTAGAATAAAAATGTAGCTGCAGCTAATTTGCTATAGATTTCTATGCATTTTTGTGTGTTTTCATGTCTTTGCGTGAAATTTGGGAAAAAAAAGATTTTTTGGTGTTTTCTGTGAAAAATTATAATTAAAATGTTGTCCACTATTCATATTTTATTGAGCAATTTTGAAATAAACTTGTGAAAGTTATTTAAGTGTGTTTTTCTACATTATGTGCATGGGGGCCTAAAAGGCCCCCATGACGTTAATATGTATATTTTTAACGTCATGCGTTCTAGGGTTAAAGCACATGCAAATGAATTGTATGATCAGTTTAGAACCAGAGGATATTCCAGGAAGATTATTAATAAACCCCAGAAAAGAACATCAAGTACGCATCAGCAATGGTTGTTACACCCCACAACCAAAGCAAGGGATCAACAAAATATCTTTACATGCATATTGCCATATTCCACTCGAACAGGGCAAGTAAAAAATATAATTAATAAACATTGGCCAATATTATCTCTACTTAAATTTGAACAACATCCTAGATTCACCTACACATGAGCGAAAAATATGGGGGAAATGTTATAGCAGCAAAATAATCCAACGACAATAGGTGGACGAGGACACACACCCTGCCAGAGATGTGTATATTGTAAATTCATATGGCAAACGAATTATGTAACACATCCCGTAACGGGAAAACCTTATTGGATCAAAGATGAGACTAACTGCGAGTCAACTCAAGTAGTATACGGAATTATTTGTCCCTGCAAGAAATGGTATATAGGATACACAACTAGAAAAATAAAACAAAGGATAGCAGAGCACATTAGTAACATAAGAATAAAAAATAAAGAAGCCTCCTTAGTGGATCACTGGATGGAGGTGAATCATGAGTTGCAGGATTTAAAATATTTAGTACTAGTGCAGATCCATCTACCAGATGGAGGTGATATTACTAGGAGACTAAGGCAAAAGGAACAACAATTCATATTCTATTGGAATACAGTGATGGAGTGGATACATGACTGAATTAAAGAGTATTACGTCATCATTGACGTATATAAAGTCAGAACGCATGCGCTGGCGTTTTTTGGATTGGTGATCTTGGGGGGGGGGGGTCGATGCTCCAAGCCAGGTATGCCCAAAACTCAAATTATAAAATATATGTTGAATGAATAGTAGAAAAATAAGGATTACATTTCATCTGTAACAATGGTGAGATTGAAAAATGTAAGGTCAAACTCAGCAAACTTAAGGACAAAGGAGTAGAATAACATATGAATCTTTTGCAGAGGTTTAAAGTTCTCCTGAGGACGCAAGGACATCAGCGAAACACAGCTAGTGTTGAGAACCAAAGAACTAGTTGAGAATCGAAGACCAAGTGACCAACTGAAAATAATGAACAGTATATAGAAAATCGGGACTTCACGAGCACTACACATTCAGCTGTTACACCAGAAGTAATGGTGAACCAGCATCAGTATGGAACAAAACTGCAGCCATAAGATAAGTGAATAGAGCAAAAAAAGTGGTTTTTCTTTTTGCTAAATAATACTACAGCATTGAACTATGTAGTGATATTGCATGGAGGTAGGGAGGGCAGCAGTTCTATGATGTCTGGTACACACTATTACTAAGAATAACCATTTCCGCTGTAATAGGTGAAAACTGAGCACTGCACGATCATTTTTAGAAAATAAATTTACAGACACAGTTTTATTTCATGATAAGAGCAAATAAAAAATACAAAAATAAGGTTTCATTAGGATACTGATACGTAAGTAACTGTGAAACCGGAATGACAAGTTACCCCAGAATAAATCAGTGTTAACATAACATTTTAACTGCCAGACCCTTGACATTTGTAGGCAATATCCTACTGATACCAATTCCCAAAGACCAGAAGAAAAAGCTAAAAGATATAACTAATTATCGTCCAGTGGCATCCATCCCTCTAGTAGTCAAGTTAATGGAACGTCTGGTAACTAAACAATTTACAGGCTACTTGAACAACTTCTCAGTACTACACTCTTCCCAATCTAGATTCTGTGCTAATCACAGCACAGAAACAATTCTAATAACACTCATGACCAAATTCAAACATATTATTGCAGCTGGTAATAATACAGGGGGGAATGGGACTTATATACCACCTTTCTGTGGTTTTTCCAACTACATTCAAAGTGGTTTACATTACACACAGGTACTTATTTGTACCTGGGACAATGGAGGGTTAAGTGACTTGCCCAGAGTCACAAGGAGCTGCAGTGGGAATTGAACCCAGTTCCCCAGGACCAGAGCCTGAAGCACTAACCACTAGGCTACTCCTCCACTCCTTCTGTTACAATTCAACATGTCCAGTGCATTTGACATGGTCAACCATGATATTCTATTAAACATTCTAGAATATTTCGGAATAGGAAGAAATGTATTGAATTGGTTTCATAGTTTTCTAACAACAAGAACATGCCAGGTAATATCTAAATTGATCATATCATCACCATGGAGACCGGAATGTGGTGTGCCTCAGGAATCTCCGCTTTCACCGATTCTCTTTAATCTAATGATGTTACCTTTGGCCAAAGCACTGTCTAACCAAGACCTAAATCCATATATTTATGCCGATGATGTGACGATATATATTCCATTCAAAAAGGACTTACCAGAAATTGCAGACAAAATAAATTGCAGCTTCCAAATTATGAACTCTTGGGCAGACGCTTTCTAACTAAAGCTGAATACAGAAAAGACACAATGCCTAATATTATCATCGCAATATAATAAAATCAACTATCCCAACATAAACACACCACTATTACTACTACTACTTAACATTTCTAGAGTGCTACTAGGGTTACGCAGCGCTGTACAAATTAACAAAGAAGGACGGTCCCTGCTCAAAGGAGCTTACAATCTAAAGGACGAAATGTCAAGTTGGGGTAGTCTAAATTTCCTGAGTAGAGGTGTAGTGGTTAGGTGCCGAAGGCGACATTGAAGAGGTGGGCTTTGAGCAATGATTTGAAGATGGGCAGGGAGGGGGCCTGGCGTATGGGCTCAGGGAGTTTGTTCCAAGCATGGGGTGAGACGAGGCAAAAAGGGTGGAGCCTGGAGTTGGCGGTGGTGGAGAAGGGTACTGAAAGGAGGGATTTGTCTTGAGAGCGGAGGTTACAGGTAGGAACGTAAGGGGAGATGAGGGTAGAGAGGTAAGGAGGGGCTGCAGACTGAGTGCATTTGTAGGTTAGTAGGAGAAGCTTGAACTGTATGCGGTATCTGATCGGAAGCCAGTGAAGTGACTTGAGGAGGGGGTGATATGAGTATATCAGTCAAGGCGGAAGATAAGACATGCAGCAGAGTTCTGAACGGACTGAAGGGGGGATAGATGGCTAAGTGGGAGGCCAGTGAGGAGTAGGTTGCAGTAGTCAAGGCGAGAGGTAATGAGAGAGTGGATGAGAGTTCGGGTGGTGTGCTCGGAGAGGAAGGGGCGAATTTTGCTAATGTTATAGAGGAAGAATCGACAGGTCTTGGCTATCTGCTGGATATGCGCAGAGAAGGAGAGGGAAGAGTCGAAGATGACTCCAAGGTTGCGGGCAGATGAGACGGAGACAATGAGGGTGTTATCAACTGAGAGAGAGAGTGAAGGGAGAGGAGAAGTGGGCTTGGGTGGGAAGACAATAAGTTAGGTCTTGGACATGTTCAGTTTCAGGTGGCGGTTGGACATCCAGGCAGCAATGTCGGATAAGCAGGACGATACTTTGGCCTGGCTTTCCGCAGTGATGTCTGGTGTGGAGAGATAAAGCTGGGTGTCGTCAGCATAGTGGAAACCATGAGATGAGATCAGGGAGCCTAGGGAAGAGGTGTAGATTGAAAAAAGAAGGGGTCCAAGGACAGATCCCTGAGGAACTCCAACAGAGAGCAGGATAGGGGTGGAGGATGAACCATGAGAGTGTACTCTGAAGGTACGATGGGAGAGATAAGAGGAGAACCAGGAGAGGACAGAGTCCTGGAACCCAAAAGAGGACAGTGTGTCAAGAAGTAAGTTGTGATTGACAGTGTCAAAAGCGGCGGATAGGTTGAGGAGGATGAGGATGGATTAGTGACCTTTGGATTTGGTGAGGAACAGGTCATTGCAGACTTTAGATAGTGCCGTTTCTGTCGAGTGTAGGGGGCAAAAGCCGGATTGAAGTGGATCAAGGATGGCATGAGAGGAGAGAAAATCAAGGCAGCGGCTGTGAACGGCGCATTCAAGTATCTTGGAGAGGAAGGGTAGGAGGGAGATGGGGCGGTAGTTGGAGGGACAGGTAGGGTCAAGTGAAGGGTTTTTGAGGAGTGGTGTGACTACAGCATGCTTGAAGGTGTCCGGGACAGTTGCAGTGGAGAGAGAGAGGTTGAGGATATGACAGATGGGGGGTGATAGTAGGAGAGATGGTGTTAAGTAAGTTGGTGGGGATGGGGTCTGAGGAACAGGTGGTGGATTTCGAGGAGGAGAGGAGATGGGCAGTTTCCTCTTCGGTGATATCAGGAAAAGAGGAGAAGGAGGCCTGGGTTGGTTGGTTGGTTGGTTGGTTGAGAGAGTGGGTTATAGGATGAAGAGGAGGAGAAGGTTTGGTGGTGAATTCGAGGTTGATCTTCTGAACCTTGTCGCGGAAGTAGTCGGCCATACTCTTCCTGTTGCGGACACCCTGAAACTCCTAGGCGTAACAATTGATCGCAATCTTAATCTAGACTGCCATGTAAAAAATGTCATAAAGAGAATGTTCTATGCAATGTGGAGGCTCAGAAGAGCAAGACCTTTCTTCCCAAGAGAGACATTTCGCGTATTGGTGCAATCATTGGTTCTGAGCCATTTGGACTACTGTAATTCCTTATACCGGGATGCAAGGCACAAACCATCAAGAAACTCCAGACAGCCCATAACACCGCAGCCAGATTGATATTCGGCAAGGCGAAATATGAAAGTGCCAGACCCCTTAGAGAAAGCCTGCATTGGCTCCCACTGAAAGATCATATTGCATTCAAGATATGTACCTTGGTCCATAAAATCATTTATGGAGATGCCCCATCATACATGTCAGACCTAATTGACTTACCAGAGAGAAACAACAAAAGCTCATCACGCACCTGCTTAAACCTTCATTATCCCTATTGCAGAGGACTTAAATACAAGTCTGTACATACATCCAGTTTCTCATACACCTGCACACAACTATGGAATGAATTACCGATCGCCATAAAGACAACACATAACCTGACAGCCTTCCGAAAATTATTAAAGACCTACTTATTCATAAAGGCGTACAATAAAGATTCCCCATAACGATTTGACTTCCTAATTATTCCAATCACAACTATCCACTTCCAATCCAATATGATCTACTTATGCACTCTTATTTGTAACAATTGTAAAATTATTATTCCGTTAATATGATTGCTATGATATTCTATGTACCCATCTATATCTATATTCTGAAATTCTTATCCTATAATGTGTACATGTTGTTATAACATTTTGTAAGCCACATTGAGCCTGAAAATAGGTGGGAAAATGTGGGATACAAGTGCATCGTTTCTACTCCCTCTAGGGTATCCACTCTATTGGCTATTTTCATGTCATGTCATGTCATCTGCAAAAAGGCAAACCTTTCCTTCCAACCCTTCAGCAATATCTCCCACAGATATATTAAACAGAATAGGCCCCAGCACCGACCCCTGAGGAATTCCACTGCCCACCTTCCTTTCCTCCGAGTGGAAGTCTCATTCTTCTTCCGTACACAGAAGCACTTCACCCCTATATTCTACATCTTCCGCCAGGGTCGCTTTACTCATACTACCCCTCTCCTCAAGACCCTTCACTGGCTCCCTATCCGTTTTCGCATCCTGTTCAAACTTCTTCTACTAACCTATAAATGTATTCACTCTGCTGCTCCCCAGTATCTCTCCACACTCGTCCTTCCCTACACCCCTTCCCGTGCACTCCGCTCCATGGATAAATCCTTCTTATCTGTTCCCTTCTCCACTACTGCCAACTCCAGACTTCGCGCCTTCTCTCTCGCTGCACCCTACGCCTGGAACAAACTTCCTGAGCCCCTACGTCTTGCCCCATCCTTGGCCACCTTTAAATCTAGACTGAAAGCCCACCTCTTTAACATTGCTTTTGACTCGTAACCACTTGTAACCACTCGCCTCCACCTACCCTCCTCTCTTCCTTCCCGTTCACATTAATTGATTTGATTTACTTACTTTATTTATTTTTTGTCTATTAGATTGTAAGCTCTTTGAGCAGGGACTGTCTTTCTTCTATGTTTGTGCAGCGCTGCGTATGCCTTGTAGCGCTATAGAAATGCTAAATAGTAGTAGTAGTAGTAGTACAATTCCCTTGGATTCTTGTAACCCATGTGCATGACCCTGCATTTCTTAGCATTAAATCTTAGTTGCCAATTATTGGACCATTCTTCAAGCTTCGCTAGATCCTTCCTCGTGCCATCCGCACCCTCAGGGGTATCCACTCTATTACAGAGATTAGTATCATCTGCAAAGAGACCAACCTTACCCGACAACCCTTTCGCAAAATCGCTCACAAAGACCTTTGTCAGACTTTAATCTTTTGTGTGGTCTCTTGTATAGTTGTTCCTGAGAAGAAATCTCCAGACTCATGTTCTCATGTTTTACCTCTGACTGATCCCTGATGCAGGTGATAGCCGAAACATGGGCCGTGTCGAGTTTCAGAATAAAACATAGCTTTCTTTGACTTCTGAGTCCACCTGGTTGTTCCACCTGAGGCCTGATACACTCTTTTAACCTAAAATATCTATATGCCAACTTCTACAACTTTTCTAAAATTGTACTGTGTATTTTATTTATTTATTTTTATTTATTAATTTATTAGGATTTACCACCTTTTTGAAGGAACTCACTCAAAGTGATGTACAGTATTACTTAGGTATTGCCCAAATGTTCAAACAACTTTTGTTTTCACTAAATGAATATTCATTCTTGCTGTTTGCATACATTTGGCATGATGAACCTTCCCGATGATACAGTATCTGATTGACCTCTTTCTAGTGTATTTCAATGCAATTTTTTTTCCTTTTCCAGATCACGGTTATAATGTGCTCTCTGTGAGGAGAAAGATTTCTGAGGACTGTGTTGCTATGACCATTCCGATGCTTAGAGACAGGGAGATGGTTCTCGCATGTAAGTGTAAATGCAGGTCCTGCTCAACCTTTTGGCTAAGGTCAAGTGGAGCCCTAGAATGGTCTATGCTAGTTATAAATGACCTAGGGATGGGAGTAACTAGTGAGGTAATTAAATCTGCTGACCACACAAAGTTATTCAAAGTTGTTAAATTACAAGGGGATTGTGAAAATGTACAAGAGGACCTTACGAGACTGGGCATCCTAATGGTGGATGACGTTTAATGTGAGCAAATGCAAAGTGATGCATGTGGGAAAGAGGAACCTGAGCTATAGCTACATAATGCAAGGTTCCACGTTAGGAGTCACCGACCAGGAAATGAATCTAGGTGTCGTCATTGATGATACGTTGAAACCTTCTGCTCAGTGTGCAACGCGGCTAAGAAAGCAAATAGAATGTTAGGTATTATTAGGAAAGGAATGAAAAACAAAAATTAGGATGTTATAATTTTTATTACATTTGTATCCTGTGCTTTTCCCACTCATGGCAGGCTCAAGGTGGCTTACATGGGGAAATTGAGGGTTAAGTGACTTGCCCAGAGTCACAAGGAGCTGCCTGTGCCTGAAGTGGGAATTGAACTCAGTTCTTCAGGACCAAAGTCCACCACCCTTACCACTAAGCCACTCCTCCACTCCTTTGTAGCCTTTCTATTACTCCATGGTGTGACCACACCTTGAGTACTGTGTGCAATTCTGGTTACTGCATCTCAAAAAAGATATAGTAGAACTAGAAAAGGTACAGAGAAGGGTGATGAAAATGATAAACGGGATAGAACGACTTTCCTATAAGGGAAGTTTAAAAGCAGCTAGGGCTCTTCAGCTTGGAGAAAAGACAGCTGAGGGGAGATATGACAGAGGTCTATAAAATAAGTGGAGTAGAACAGGTAGACATGAATCACTTGTTTACTGTTTCCAAAAATACTAGGACTAGGGGGTATGCAATGAAGCTAGAAAGTAGTAAATTTAAATTGAATTGGAGAAAATATTTCTTCACTCAACATGTAATTAACCTCTCAAATTCATTGCAGATGATGTGGTGAAAGCAGTTAGTTTAACGGAATTTAAAAAAAGGTTTGGATAACTTCCTAAAAGAAAGTCCATAAGCCATTATTAAGATGGACTTGGGAAAAATCTACTGCTTATTTCTAGGATAAGCAGCATAAAATGTATTGTACTGTTTTGGGATCTTGCCAGGTACTTGTAACCTGGATTGGCCACTGTTGAAAACAGGATGTTGGGCTTGATGGACCTTCGGTCTGTCCCAGTATGGCAATGTTTATATACTTATGTTCTAGTTTTCTCTATATAACACTCTAAACCAGAGGCTTTTAACCCAGTCCTTGGGGCAAACCCATCCAGTCAGGGTTTTCAAAATATCCTCTTTGAATTCAATGGGGATATTCTAAAAACCTTGACTGGCTGGGTGTGCCCCAAAGACTGGGTTTTACTACAAGGTCGATATTCAGCAGGCAATACACAGCGTTTTGCTGACCGCTGCCGGCATTACACCCCAAAATTCAATGCCAACATTGAATTTCCAGGTTTACAGAGCTGCTAATATTCAGCACCAAACCTCATAAACATAGGACTGACTTTTGCATGGTCCTATTTATGGGGTTACCTTTGCCGGTTAAGGTGCCCTTTTACTAAGGCGCACTGAAAACGCTGGTCCATTTTTCAGCCCGCCTGTAAAAAAAAAAGGCCTTTTTTTTCTGGCCGAAAATGGACGTGCAGACAAAATTAAAACCAATGCGCGTCCATTTTTGGCCTGAGACCTTACCGCCACCCATCGACTGGCGGTAAGGTCTCACGCACTAACCGGGCGGTAAGTGTCAATGCGTGTACACTACCAATTACCATCCTGTTAGCACCAAACGGTAGAAAATAAAAAATATTTTCTTCCGCGCGTAAAAAAAAATGGAAATTATCACCTGGAGCATGCAGTAGTTCCAAATTGATGCGTGTTGGATGCATGTAGGTGCCTATGCGCCTTAGTAAAAGGACCCCTAAATGCTGAATATCGACCAAGCCAAGTGCTGACTCTGCCCCCCGGAACACCACCCAGAATATCCAGTTTTGAGACAGACGCTAACCGGCCATTTTCAGCACTAACCAGGTAAATGCCACCTGAACATGACCGGTAAACCCCAAGCAAGCGATTTGCCGGGTCAAGAGCCATTTCTGACTGGTCAAATCACTGTGAATACTGATCACGCAAAATAAAAACTGTAAAAATAATGTTTAAGAAACATAGTCTTATTTTTCACCTTGTTTAGGCAGGTCTCACAGAGTTCCTAAATCAGTAATCGAGGACTTTGCTCTCTTTGTTGCCTGCCAGAATGACACCTTTATGAATGCGAGTGTGAATCCAAGAGATGACGACGGTGAGGAATTATCGGTCTTGAAATTCAAACAATGCAACTCCAGAGATGCCTATTTTCTCTCTCCTTCACTCCTCTGTTATACCTTTAGCAATATTGTTCAGTCAATCCAGGCTTATTGAGAACTGTGAATGAGTGAAAGAAACCCACAATACTGATTTTTCACCTGTTGGATTGACTGAACAATATAACTTTTTTTGGCTGGAACACAGGGGTCAACATTCAGCCGGCAACGGTGACAGTTTTTCTCACCGTTGATGGAGGTATTCCTGGATATTCAAAGCCGGGCCCTGTCCAGGCTTCAGCTTTGAATATCCAGTTATTTTTGAGCCGGCTAACACATAGCGGGCTTAAGTCAATATTCAGCACTTAAGTGGGCATGGGTTAACGTGTAAAGATAGGATTGATTTTTATGGGGTCCCATTGATGTGGTAAACCTGACCATTTAAGGGCTGAATATCAGCACTTAAGCAGCCAAGTGGAACACCCCTGGAATACCCCAATGTAGCCAGCTTTGAGTTAGAGGTTAACCACGAATTTGAACATCACTTAGTTAAATGCTGCGAAAAATTAGGCCCCAACCATGCGATTTAACCATTCAGCATCTAGCTAGATCACTTTGAATGTCTACGTTTATTGACCCCTGATGAGAACAATTGGTCGAAACATGGCCCTTGTCGGGTCAGTTAATAAAATTGTTCCATCCTAGACATTTTTAAAGAAGAGGCAAAGCATTTCAAATGGAAGGTGTCATAAAGAGAACTGTGCTATGCCCTGTTGTCTCTAGCCTAGCGTGTACTGCAGGGGGATTAACTGCACCTGCAAGATTGTATAGGGTGGTCAGAGAGGAGAGAGGAACAGCGAAAAAAAATGTCTTCTAACTTAGGCAATTGCAGGCAATCAGGTCTTTGTTACACCAACATCATTTCATGATACTGGTAGAGGTAGAGGCAGGCCGCCGAGAGAGTGAGCCAGGCCTGGGGCAGGGCCACCCCCCCCCCCCTCCCCAGAATCGTCATAGCTGCCTCCACCGCCCGCCCACCCACAGTACCTTGGCTGACCCTGCCAGCTGCAGGCAGCATGGCTCCTTCCTCTGCTCAGCATTGCCTACCCCTGCAGCTGCTTTCCTCAGGTCGCACATGCTCGGTCTCAAAACTGAGCATGCGCGGCCTGAGGGTCCAGCAGTTGCTAGGCAGGTAATGAAAGGGGGGGCCTGGTGCTGGAGTTTTCTCTCTCCTGCTCCTGTCGGGACGTGATCACCCAGATCCCGTCAGAAGCAGGAGAGATAGAGACCCTGGCGGGAGGGGGGGACCAGAGACTGAAGTAAGGGGGCACATTTTAGCCCCCCCCCGGTGCCCTTCCCCTTTTGACCCCCCCTTTCTGCCACCGCCAACCCTCCCCCGAGTCCCCCACCGCTGCCAGGTACCTGTGCTGGCGGGGGTCCCCAACCCCCGCCAGCTGGTCCTCCTCAGCCGGTCTCCAGGCCGGCGCGTTGCTGCAGCTGATGTGGAAGCCTAGGATTCTGTTTCTTCTGTGTGAGTCGTCCTGACGTCCTGCATGTTGAACGTGCAGCACGTCAGGAAGTCAGTACTACTCACAAAGAAAAAACAGAATCCTAGGCTTCCACATCAGCTGCAGCAATGTGCCGGCCTGGAGACCAGCTGAAGAGGATTTTGGCTGGCGGGGGTTGGGGACCCCCCCCCCCCCAGCACAGGTACCCGATGGCGGCAGTGGCAGGGGAGGGTTAGCGGCGGCAGGAAGGAGAGGTTGAAAGGGTCGGCGGGGGCCAGAGCCAAATCTGGGGGGCCAGGCCCCCGTGGCCCCACGAAGCTACGCCCCTACTCTGAGACCCTGTGGTCAGCAGGGCTGACAGGACTAGGACACGGCCAAGCACTCTGCTCCAGATCCTCCTCTGATGGCTGGCTGGCTCTAACTCAACCCTCTTATTGAGGTACGTGGTGGAGGCTGACTGTTTGTAGTCTCATGTCGCCTTCTTAGTGAACTAGTGGGAAATACCTCATCCTTCCAATATCCCACTTCAGGGGTCCTTTTACTAAGGTGCGCTGAAAAATGGCTTGCGGTAGTGTAGGCATGAGCTTTGGGCATGGGCTGATTCAATTTTTTAGCGCATCCATTGACCTAGCAGTAAAGAATCCAGTTGGTAATGACCTATACGCGCCAAATGCCACTTGGCACGCGCGTATCGGACTCGCACCAAAAATGCAATTACTGCAAGTTCCAAGCGGTAGCCGGGTGGTAACTCCATTTTGGCACGCGCTGGGCACGCGTAGACGCTTACACTGCTTAGTAAAAGGGCCCCTCACTTTGCACCAGTGGTGGGAGGCCACTTTTAGCAGGATCATTTTGAATGGCCTTACACTCACCAGATCTGGTTGGTCACAAATGTCTTTCCATTCGCTGCCCAAGCCAGTCAAAAGTGTCTATGTGCAGGCACATGCTCATTTGGGACCACAAGAGGTTGCTTCCAGGGAAAGGTGATCCTGGAGTTCCACTAAAAATAGGAGATATATAAATTCCAGCAAATCTAAATAGAGTGAATGAATGAACATCAGGATTGACCAGAAAGGAGGGACTTAACTTTTCATGGCTTGTCACAAATTGTTTTGTTTTTTTGTAAATTCAGTATTCTATTGTGGGACCGTATTTCAGAGAGATCCTCTGGAAGACATCAGTAAGGTTAGTGATATAAACTGGATAGACAGACTGATGGGCAGATGGATGGAAGGTAGAATGAATGGGTAAGTGGATGAAAGGAGGGATGGATGGGATGGACACAGGTTGGGGGAAATGGACAAATTGATTGGTGGAAGGAAGGATCTATGAGGGGTTGAAGGATTGATGGACAGATGGATGGAAGGTGAAAAGAATAGTTAAGTGCATAGAAACTTTAAAAGGGGTAACCATGTCGGTCTAGTGTAACAAAATTGACAGACACGAGTGGCATCTTATAGACTAACCAATTTATTGAGGTTTGAGCTTTCAAAGATAGGATCTACTTTGTCAGATGCTGTCTGATGAAATGGATTTTTGTCCTTGAAAGCTCAGCCTCAATAAATTAGTTATATAAAATGCCACCTGTCTCCGTTAATCTTAGCTCATAAGGTTGTCCATGCTACTTTTCCTCTTCATATACCCCTCCCAGAGCCCTCCATAACATTCATCTCAGAATCCCTTCTTTAAAAGAAGCCTATCTAGACTCTACATGCTCTTGTGCTTTCTTCTGGCAAGCCATTCTCCTGTGGAATTTCCTACCTGTTTCTATCCAGTTAGAATGCTCCTACCAAATTCCAGACTCTCCTGAAGACCTTTCTGTTTGAAAAGGCCTTCTCTATCCATATTGGCCCAGAGAAGCCCCCCTCCCCCTGAATCCACTAGCTTCCAGCTGTGACCCCTTCTTCCTGTTCCCTTTACTCTGTTTCTTTCCTCTATTCTTATAATTATTGACATCCCTTTTCTATTTTTATTATTGTTTTTAATAGTTTTGTGCATTGCTTTGTTATCTTTGTAACAAAAGACGATTAAGTAAGTTCCAAGAAATCAAATCAATTCAATTAAATGGATAAAAGGAGGGATGATGAATGGAAAAACAGATATTCAGTTGGAAGAGTGAATATATTGCATGGTGGAAAGACTGATGTATGAAGGGAAGGAGAAGTGGACGCATGGATGGCTGGTTAGCTGAATGGTTTTCTTATATTTCCATAGATATCAGGCAGATGGAGACCAATTGCCAGGGCGTCCAAGGAGCCAAGATCCAAGGCCACAAAAGTGGATCATGTGGATGGCTGGATAGAATTCACTGTGCACGGTGGTGAGAATATGACAGTCACGACAAGCCTTAACACGTAAGCCATCAGTCACACAGGACCCATCCTATCTATCATCTCCAGCTTCTTCCCAGTCAGCTCGGCAAATCTGTGGGCTGGAGATGGGTGTTCTCTGGAACTGAAGGAAGATACCTGATCTGTGAGGATTCAGATACCACCTAGTAGCAGGGCTACTGAAACCATGATAATATCAGGGAGTGCTGAAAAAATAATTATGGCTAGGCTGATGTCATGTCCCCTACCTCAACGCAAGTAGCGTCTTCGGGCTGCGCGGGGTCCCGTCGACACGCACACTTGACTGGCACAGCCCTGAGCCATGTGTGTGTAGTTCTTCTCTGGCTGCAGGCTCCTTGATTGCTTTGCTTCCATGCACCTGGGTCTGCTCTCTCTCTCTCTGCCTGGCTTCCAGGCTCCTTGATTGCTTGGCTTCCACGCACCTGTGTCTGCTCTCTCTCTGCCTGGCTTCCCTTGCTTTTCTCCTATTGGTCTTCCGGTTCCTCCTTCCCCTGCTCTTGTCCTATGGCTGTGCTCCTTCTCCCTGCTGGTCCCTGCTGATGTCAGATGCCAGCACTTTATCAGCTGAGCTCTTCCTGGACTCCATGCTTCGGCCTCTACTTTGGTAGGTGTTACTTGCTCGGTAGTGTGCTTCTTCTCTACAATGTCCCTCGTTGCTAACTTTGCCTGTGCCTGGATTACTGTCTTGCCTGCTGCCTGCCTATTGACTTTACCTGTGCCTGGATTACTCTCTTGCTATTGTTTGCCTATTGACATTGCCTATTCCTAGGGTTACCATATTTTGTCCCCAAAAAGGAGGACACATGCCCCGCCCCATGTCACGCCCACCCTGCCCCTGCCCCGCCCCTGTCATGCCCTCATCCTGCCCCCTGTCTCATTTTCCCCTCCACCCTGTCACATACCCCATCACCCCCCTCCCCTTACCTTACTACTGCCCTGGTGGTCTAGTGACCTCTTCGGGGCAAGAAAGAGCCCCCTCTTTCCTGCCCAGAGCGCTGCCCTGCATGCATCCTTCCTGTTGCTGATCGCGGAGCCAATTCAAAATGGCCGCCGAGAGACCACTTCAACTCTCTGCGGCCATTTTGAATCAGCTCCGCGATCAGCAACAGGAAGGATGCGTGTAGGGCAGAGCTCCGGTCAGGAAAGAGGGGGCTCTTTCCTGCCCCGAAGGCGGAAGAGGTCACTAGACCACCAGGGCAGTAGTAAGTAAGGGGAGGGGAGGCTAGCAATCTGCCCATTTGTCCAGAAATCCAGACAAATTGGCAGATTGGCAAAACCCGCCTGGCTGCCCGGACATGTCCTCAAAAAGAGGACATGTCCGGGTAAATCCGGACATATGGTAACCCTACCTATACCTGGATTACTCCCCTGCCTGCCACCTGCCTGTTAACATTGCCTGTTCCTGGATTACTTCCTTGCCTGCTGCCTGCCTATTGACTTTGCCTGTACCTGGATCACTCTCTTGCCTGCTGCCTGACTGGCCGTTACATTCACCACCCTGCTTTCTGCTCCGTCTCGTAAGTCCTGCAGCCCGCCCATACCTAGGGGCTCAACCTCTGGGGAACGGCAGTCAGCGCAGGTGAAACCCAGCCAGGGTTGTCCAGCCACCAAGCAGAACCTGGTCCGAGTACTGGACTCCACAGCGCTCTACTTGGTACAAGAACTCATGCCCTATTAGATTGTAAGCTCTTTGAGCAGGGACTGTCTTTCTTCTATGTTTGCGCAGCGCTGCATACGCCTTGTAGTGCTATAGCAATGCTAAATAGTAGTAGTAGTAACTCACAAGTCTGACAACTGATGTAGCCTATGGCACGTAGCCTGCAGGATTTGCTTCAATAATCAAAGGAAAACTACATGAGTGCACACTGTGATTTGTACCTGCTTTCTTTGCAGGTCTTTATTCCAACCATACTGAGTGAGACCAATGGTCCATCTAGCCCAGTATCTTGCTTCCAACAGTGACCAATCCAGGTCACAAGAGCCTGGAAGAAACCCAATTGGTAGCAACTCTCCATGCTACCAATCCCGGGGAGAGCAGTGGCCTCCCCTATGCCAACCTCAATAGCAAACTATGGACATTTCCTCCAGGAACTTGCCCAACCCATTTTTAAGCCCAGATATGCTAACCACTGTTACCACATCCTCCTGCAATGAGTTCCAGAGCGTAACTAATTTTGAGTGAAAAAAATATTTCCTCCTATTCATTTTAAAAGTATTTAATTTCATTGAGTGTCTCCTGGCCTTTGTACTTTTTTGTAAGACTGAAACATCGATTCACTCATATGGAAGCAGTTCCATACCCTTAATCATTTTGGTCACTTTTCTTTGAAAATCCCAAACCAAGCATTGTGTTGCCTTCCCTGACTTTATGCTGTTGACGGGAAAACCTCCGTGCAATGAGGATGGGTCATTCTCAAAGACCCTATTTTCCCCCACAGAAATGCCTTGCTGGTGAGGCTATAGGCCCAGTATGGCACTCAGCAGCAGGCTACGATTTAGACGACCATAACTCTTGCAACCAGTTAGATCCAGATAAATGTGGAGCACTATATCTCAGGAGACTCTGACCACATGTCTGGAATATCTCTAGAATGTTCATTTCCACAGCAAAGCACCCAGGCTGGTTCTACCAGCTCTGTAAAGGTTTCTGTAACAGGGGAGACTTGAGAATGGTTCTAATGCTGAAGGCACTGGAGGTGTTCTAGGTGTTTGATGCTACATGGTACTGGGGTGTGAGGGGGGGGGGGGGGTAACAGAGCTCTCTTGGCACTAGAGCCACCTCTGTTCTTTTTCAGTAATAGTTGTTGCTTTCTACACATATGGAGGGTAGTTGAATGTGTTAGCACCTAGTTTAAGAGGGCAAGTAGGAACCTACTTAAGCGCTATTTTGGGGGTCAATATTCAAAACGATTTAACCAGGTAGGAGAGGTTCCCTGCCCGGTTAAGTTGCTTGTATGGAACTTAACTGGTTAGAGCAACTGAATATCGACACTAACTGCTAAAGCCATAGCCGTTGATTTTGTGGGCAGTCAGGGGGGGCGGAGTCAGCACTTATGTGGTTAAGTGAAAAATATTCAGCAATTAACTGCCTAATTTAACTGGATAATTAGATCCGTGTGAGACTCATTTTTATCTTTATCCGGTTTCACTTAGGCAGTTAATTGCTGAATATCGTACTCCACCTAGAATTAGCAAGATAGAGCAGAATATAAATGTTGAAATAAATAAATCCCCACCTGTCCCCACTGGAATCTAACCCATAACGATCCACGTGTAAATCCTAGAATGCGTATTTTGGGGGGGGGGGTGTATTAGAGGCGTTTTTGGGAAGTTCCTATGAATTACACGCATCCTTATAGAATACGCCCGATCCATGCCTAATTTAGGCATCGGTGTTTGGACCTGCTTTCAACAGGCGTAAATGCAGGTGTCTCAAGTGAGGCGCTGTTCTATCAAGTGTGGATGCCCTTTATAGAATACCAATTAAATGCATAATTTTATCTGCGTGGAATTTGCAGCGCAATTTACTGAATCTAGTCCTAAGGGGGGAATTCTATAAATGTGCTCAAAGTTAGGCACCAGGAAGAATCTTGGCTATGCAGTATTTTAGAAAAGGTGCTCCAGTGCTGAGTGTCCTTTAAAAAATATTGCGTAGCGCAGATTTCCACGCCCTACGGTGGGCAGCAGGACTTATGCCTGCTGAAACCTGGTGTAAATGCTGCTGCACAACTCGTGGGATTTGTGTGTGTAAATGATCCTATTCTGTAACACTACGTTAAGCTTTTTGGAATGTTCTTGCCCGTCTCATGGCCACGCCCCCTTTTGAGTCGCGCATGAGACAATTTAAGTGCGTAGCATTATAGAGTAACTCATAGGCAGATCCAGGGCCACCAAGAGACACAGCCGGGCCTGGGGCAGGATTGGACCGTCATGTGCACACACACCCACTTGGGCCGCCACCGCGCCACCACCCCCACACCTTTCTGTCTGCTCCCGTGCTCTCTCCTCTCCTGCACTGCTCCTGTCTGGATCCTGGGTGGCACGCAGGAGAAGGAAAGGACAGACCCAGAAGCAGGCAGGAAGAAGCTTGCTGGCACCAGGCCCGAGCCTGGGCCCCCCCCCCCTCCTTGGAGGTTGGGCCCAGGGAACTTCCCCGCTCCCCCTCTCGGCGGCCCTGGGCAGATCCAATTGCAAGTTCTAATTAGTTCCAATTAACATCAATAACTGTTAACAGCTCATTAACTAATTAGTTTGTGAATGGATCTTGAATCTGCACCCAAATTTGGCTGACATTTATAGAATCCGGGGGTAAGTAACTTAGTAACATAGTAGATGATGGCAGATAAAGACCTGTAATGTCCATCCAGTCTGCCCAACAAAATAAACTCATTGTATGAACTACTTTATATGGATACCTGACCTTGATTTGTCCTTTCCATTATCAGGGTACAGACCGTAGAATTCTACCCAGCACTAACTTTGCTTCCCAATTACCAGTGTTGCCACCCAATCTCCGCTAAGATTCTGAAGATTTATTCCTTCTGAGCAGGATTCCTTAGTGTTTATCCCACGCATTTTTAATTCCAGTACCGTTTTCATCTCCACCACCTCCAGCACTGAGTCTGCCCCCAACCCCTACCCCTCTTCAATCTCAATTCATGCCCTCCAGTTCTGCCGCCTTCCTGTCTCCGAATAAGGTTTGTGTGCACAAGATTACAATATGATGAGCAATGGTGTCTTGAACTGTTTTTTTGTTGTTGTTGTTGTTTTAGCCTTTTTTTCTCCGCTCTCTTGTAGAACTGATTTGGGAGAGATTGAAGACGATACATACATTGTTAAGAACAAAGAACTCAGCCTGAAGATAGGTATGGATACACACACTGGGACAAAACTGGGAGAAAACTTGATTAACACTCTGGATGAGGTTACTACTACTACTACTACTTATCATTTCTATAGCGCTACTAGACGTACGCAGTGCTGTACACTTGAACATGAAGAGACAAACCCTGCTCGACAGAGCTTACAATCTAATTGGAACAGACAAACAGGACAAATAAGAGATAAGGAAACATTAAAGTGAGGTTGATAAAATAAGGGTTCTGAACAAGTGAATATGGTTCATGCAGGGCAAGGTCTGCAAATGAATTATAAAGAGTATCTGGTTAGTCTGCTGACAAAATGCTAAGGAAAGGGGTCTGGAATGTGGTTGCCACCCAGGGCCTACCCCCCTCCTCTGAGCAAGAGGGTGTACTGAGCAGTCATGCGGCTGTCAGCTCTGCCGGTCCCCTGCCCCGGAATGGGAAGTTGACATCAGAGGGGGCAGGGGACCGGCTCAGCGCATCACCTTGTGCCTGCACCAGGGGCTGGCTGCCCCCACCACCCCACTCTTGGTACACCACTGGTCTGGAGCAGGAAGAATTCCTTGATTGCATAAGCATCTTTCATTCTTGCGGATAACTTATTCAGCAGCATCATATATGAAATTCTAATGATCAGGGATGGGGTCATTACTTTTTAAAAGTACGTAAGTAAAAAGTAAAAGTAGTGAAGTAAATTTTTTAAAAATATATTAAAATACTCAAAAAGTAACAAAATGCAGCCTCTTAAAACTACTTTTTTATTACAAAATATAAAGTATTATTAACAGGTTGGACATTTAATTATTTTAGTTCTTCATATTAGATTTCTTATCAAATGCCTCCATTACCTCCACTTCCCTAACTGCAAGGGCCTGAAACACAAGACGCTGCATGCATCAACCTTTTCTTACATGAGCACGCAGTTCTGGAACACACTGCCGCGGAACCTGAAAACGATCTACAAACAAACCAACTTCCGTAAGTTATTGAAGACACATCGTTTTGATAAAATTTACGGAAAGAACCAAAACACATAAAGTCCACACTCACTGTTCAGTAATACATCAATACATCCACTTATGAATTCTCAACCCCCTAATCTCACCACACTCATACCTCTACACACAGAAAAATGTATACCATATGTCTTTTTTGTTATCATATGGTAAAATTATGTATCATACCTGATAATTTTCTTTCCATTAATCATAGCTGATCAATCCATAGACTGGTGGGTTGTGTCCATCTACCAGCAGGTGGAGATAGAGAGCAAACTTTTGCCTCCCTATATGTGGTCATGTGCTGCCGGAAACTCCTCAGTATGTCGATATCAAAGCTCCATCCGCAGGACTCAGCACTTAGAGAATTACACCCACAAAGGGACACTCTGCCCAGCTCACCACCGCCGAAACGGGGGAGGGGAATTAACCCAGCTCATCCCCACACAAGTGGGGGAGGGGAATCCGTCCAGCTCATCCCCGCGGAGCGGGGGAGGGACACCACCCCGCCGATGCGGGGGGATCTGGCTTATCCTGCAACCGCAACCGCGGGAGGAGCTGACTGACCCCAACACCGCCGAAGCGGGAGGGGTACAAAGCTGCCCTACAGCCGCACGAAGCGGGAGGGAGTGCCGGCAGAATTTAAGTCTCAATCCAGCCCCGTAAAACGGAGGGGAGAGGAATGCAGCAGCTCACTGTAACACAAACTCGTCTCAACTCTTGAAGGATCCAAGTGAAAAAACTTGAACACGAAGTCCTCCTGAAGTAACTGAAGACTAAACTTGAACCTAAAAATTCAACCAGAATATAAACAGTACAGATATCTGGGAGGGGCTATGGATTGATCAGCTATGATTAATGGAAAGAAAATTATCAGGTATGATACATAATTTTACCTTCCATATCATCATGCTGATCAATCCATAGACTGGTGGGATGTACCGAAGCAGTACTCACCCAGGGCGGGACATTGAAATCCCTGACCGCAACACTGAAGCTCCAAACCGGGCCTCCGCCCGAGCAGCCAAGGTCAAGCGGTAATGCTTGGAGAATGTATGGGCCGATGCCCAAGTTGCCGCCTTGCATATCTCTTCCAAGGAGACAGACCCGGCCTCTGCCATCGAGGCCGCCTGAGCTCTTGTGGAGTGAGCCTTCAGCTGGATAGGCGGCACCTTCCCCGCGGCCACATAAGCCGCTGCAATGGCTTCCTTGACCCATCTTGCCACTGTAGGCTTAGCAGCCTGCAGACCCTTACGAGGACCTGCAAACAGGACAAACAGATGATCCGATTTCCGGAAATCATTGGTCACTTCCAAGTATCTGATGATGACACGTCTCACATCCAGATATTTGAGAGCAGAGTATTCCTCTGGGTAGTCCTCCCTACGAAAGGAAGGGAGACAGAGCTGCTGATTCACATGGAAGCGAGAAACAATCTTGGGCAGGAAGGAAGGCACTGTGCGAATAGTCACTCCTGCCTCAGTGAACTGCAGAAAAGGCTCTCGACATGAGAGTGCCTGGAGCTCGGAAACTCTTCTGGCTGAAGTGATAGCCACCAAAAAGACTGCTTTCAACGTCAGGTCTTTCAGAGATGTCCTCGACAAGGGTTCAAAAGGCGGCTTCTGCAATGCTCTTAGCACCAGGTTGAGATTCCACGCAGGCACCACAGAGTGCAGAGGAGGGCGCAGGTGATTAACTCCTTTGAGAAAGCGCACCACATCTGGCTGTGAAGCCAGGGAAACACCCTTCAGGCGGCCCCTGAAGCAAGTCAGAGCCGCTACCTGGACTTTAAGGGAACTGAGCGACAGGCCTTTCTCCAGACCTTCTTGCAGGAACGCCAACACTGAAGAAATTGGAGCAGTGAAGGGAGAAAGTGAGCCTGCTTCACACCACGCTGCAAAGATACGCCAAACCCTGGCGTAAGCAGTAGAAGTAGAGCGCTTCCTCGCTCTCAGCATAGTGGCGATGACCTTGTCTGAGAAGCCCTTCTTTCTCAGACGCTGCCGCTCAATAGCCAGGCCGTAAGACCAAAGGGGGAGGGATCCTCCATCACCACGGGACCCTGATGTAACAGGCCCTGCTCCACTGGCAGCCGCAGAGGATCGTCGACTGAGAGCCTGATCAAGTCCGCATACCAGGGACGTCTGGGCCAATCCGGACCCACCAGGATTATCCGGCCCGGATGCTTTGCCACCCGGTCTAGCACCCTGCCCAGCATGGGCCAGGGCGGGAACACATAGAGAAGCTCTTGTGTCGGCCACTGTTGGAGAAGAGCATCTACTCCCAGGGATCGAGGGTCCCGTCCTCTGCTGAAAAAGCGCGGCACTTGGCAATTGGCCGATGACGCCATCAGATCTAGGCTCGGATGGCCCCAGCGCTTCGTGATGTCCAAGAACGCCTGAGCAGATAGCTGCCACTCTCCGGGCTCCAAGGTATGGCGACTGAGAAAGTCCGCCTTGACATTCATGACTCCGGCAATGCGGGCCGCTGACAGCTGTTCCAGGTTCGCTTCCGCCCACTGGCATAGATTCATGGCCTCCTTGGCTAGAGGGGCGCTCTTGGTACCTCCCTGGCGGTTGACATAGGCCACAGCCGTGGCATTGTCCGACAGGACCCGTACTGGCTTCAACGCCAGTACCGGGATGAACTCCAAAAGCGCCAACCGAATGGCTCTGAGTTCCAGGAGGTTGATAGACCACTTTGCCTCTGCAGGAGACCAGAGCCCCTGCGCTGTCCTTCCCAAGCAGTGGGCTCCCCAGCCCGACAAAGAGGCGTCCGTCGTGACGACAATCCACTCCGGGGTCACCAGAGGCATTCCCGCAGACAACTTGTCTGTCTGCATCCACCAGCTCAGCGCCTTGCGCACTGCTGGGTCCAAGGGAAGGCGCACAGCATAATCCTCCGACATCGGAGTCCAGCGCTGCAGCAGAGAGTGTTGTAGTGGTCTCATATGAGCCCTGGCCCAGGGCACTACTTCCATCGTGGCCGACATAGAGCCCAACAGCTGCACATAGTCCCAAGCCCGAAGAGGAGAGGCTACTAGGAACTGGTCCACCTGAGCCTGAAGTTTGACAATCCGATTGTCTGGCAGGAACACTCTGCCCACTTGGGTGTCGAATCGAACTCCCAGATACTCCAGGGACTGAGTCGGGCGCAGCTGGCTCTTCTCCCAGTTGATGATCCATCCCAGGGAGCTCAAAAGAGCAACTACCCGGTCCACAGCTTTGCCGCACTCTGCATAAGAGGGGGCTCGGATCAACCAGTCGTCCAGATAAGGATGGACTTGTACTCCTTCCTTTCGCAGGAAGGCCGCTATGACCACCATTACTTTGGAAAAGGTCCGCGGAGCAGTAGCCAACCCGAAAGGGAGGGCTCTGAACTGGAAGTGTCGTCCCAGGACTGCAAAACGCAGAAAGCGTTGATGAGGAGGCCAGATGGGAATATGCAGGTACGCTTCCTTGATGTCCAAGGAAGCCAAGAACTCTCCTGCCTTCACTGCCGCTATAACAGAGCGGAGAGTCTCCATGCGAAAGTGCCGCACTTTCAAGGCCCGATTGACCCCTTTGAGGTCGAGGATAGGCCAGACAGAACCTCCTTTCTTTGGTACCACAAAGTAAATGGAGTAACGTCCCTTGCCAATCTGATTTTCTGGTACCGGAACGACCGCACCCAGGCGGATCAGGTTGTCCAAGGTCTGCTGCACTGCCACAGCTTTGACCGGAGACTTGCAGGGAGAGAGTACAAACCCGTCTCTTAAGGGTCGGCAGAACTCTAGCTTGTAGCCGTCTCTGATGACTTCCAGCACCCAAGTGTCTGAAGTTATTGTGGTCCACTCGCCCAGAAACGAGGACAGCCATCCTCCAATCTGCACTGGGGCGTGGACCAAGGCCCCGTCATTGGGTACGAGACCCTGGGGGAGGACCGGAGGGAGCACCTCCGGGACGGCGGTCTCTGCGAAAGGAATGCTGCTTGGGGGAGAAATTCCTCTTGAAGGAAGAGGGGGCAGAGGAGCCCGACCTGCCCGGGCGATACCGACGGGCTTCCTGAAACCGTCCTCTGGAGGTACCGGGGCGAGTACTAGCCCGAGCCCTGACCTCTGGTAACTTCTTGCCCTTAGACGTGCCGAGATCGGTCACGATTTTGTCCAGCTCGACCCCAAAGAGCAGCTTGCCTTTAAATGGCAATCTAGCCAGGCGGGATTTAGAGGTGTGGTCAGCAGACCAATGCTTCAGCCAAAGCCACCGCCGCGCAGAGATTGTCTGAGCCATGCCTTTAGCTGAGGCCCTCAAGACATCATACAGCAAGTCTGCCAAATAGGCTAAGCCCGATTCCAGGGCCGGCCAATCAGCCCTCAAGGAATGATCCGAGGGGGAAGCCCGCTGCACCATAGTCAGGCACGCCCTGGCCACATAGGAGCCGCAAACTGAGGCCTGCAAACTTAAAGCAGCCGCCTCAAAGGACGACCTTAAAGCCGCCTCCAATCTTCTGTCTTGGGCGTCCTTTAGGGCCGTGCCACCTTCCACCGGCAACGCCGTTTTCTTAGTCACCGCAGTGATTAAAGAATCCACGGTAGGCCACAGATAGGCCTCACGTTCACTTTCAGGCAAAGGATAGAGGCAGGACATAGCCCTAGCCACTTTAAGGCTCGCTTCTGGGACATCCCATTGAGCCGAAATTAAGGTGTGCATGGCATCATGCTCGTGGAAGGTTCTAGGCGGGCGCTTCGTCCCCAGCATAATGGCAGAGCCAATAGGGGCTGAGGGAGAGACGTCCTCCGGAGAGGAAATCTTCAAAATGCCCATGGCCTACACTAACAGGTTGGGCAAATCCTCTGAGCTAAAAAGCCGCGCTGCAGAGGGGTCATCCGCTCCAACCGAGCGGGGATCCGTCTCCTCCAAGGAATCCGCAAAGGACCGTTGGGAGAACTCAGATACGCTGCCCTCATCTACATCGGAGGAGACAAAGTCCTCCAAGGCCTGGGAATCAACCCGAGGGCGTTTACCTCCGGGGACCTCAACCTCTTTACCAGACGAGGGAGCAGGGGCAGCGTTTTGCATAAGGAAGGCCTGATGCAGCAGCAAAACAAACTCGGGGGAGAAACCCCCCAGACTGTGCACTTCCGCAGCCTGGGCTACAGCCCTAGACGCACCCTCAACCGGCGCTCGCAATAGCGGGGGAGAGACATGCTGCGCATCCAAGATGGCGTCCGGCGCAACACTCCGCGAAGGAGCCGCGCAGGAAGAACGGCGCTTAACTTTAGCCGCTTTTGTGCCGTCGCCCAAATTAAGGGCGTTCATGGCATTAATATCTCCTACCTCAAGAACGGCCCAAGAAGAAGCCGTCCGAGCCGCGTGGCCAGCCAAGATGGCGGAGGCGAGCAGCGGGGGATGGGCGTTTATGGCGGGAAAAACCGCCACGCCGGAGGAAGGACCGGGACACTCATCGGTCACGAAACTGTCACCCAACAAGGGCGAATCAGACTTTAAGACCCCCGCATCCCCTCTAGAAGCGCCCAAGCGATCCGGGGAGCGACTCTTTGCGCCCTCGCCCTCCGACGCCATATGCCACGTGGAGATCAATCGGGGAACCCCCTGCCCGCTATAAAAAGGTAAAAATTACCTGCTTTCCGCTCCGAGCTGTAACGACCTGGTGTCCCAGTGAGTAGCTGCAATAAACGTTTAAATAAACGTCGAAATAAACGCCTTTAAGGACGTTCAAAAATTTTTTTTTTTTTTTTTAACGGAGCCAGCGGGAGGGGGGAGGAAAGGAGGGACCTGGCGCCACCAGGTTTGCACTTGCTCAAGAAGAGCCCTCAACCCCAGGCACTCAACAAAACCTAAAAATTAGGCTTGGAGGCCTAGCCAGAGCTGCTGCTGTGTGTGACCACCACCTGCTGAGATAGAGAACATACTGAGGAGTTTCCGGCAGCACATGACCACATATAGGGAGGCAAAAGTTTGCTCTCTATCTCCACCTGCTGGTAGATGGACACAACCCACCAGTCTATGGATTGATCAGCATGATGATATGGAAAGTGCCCTTTAACTTCCCGTTGTTTCCTTCCAATGTTTCAATGTTCTTTTCCATTGATATATTCCTTAACGATACTTTGATTGTGTCTCGTTTAACTTTTCACAATGTAATCCATAACCTGATTTGTAACAAATTGTATTTCCATCATTCATAATATATTGTAAGCCACACTGAACCCGCAAAAAGGTGGGAAAATGTGGGATACAAATGCAATAAATAAATAAAATGCTGAGTTAAGGCCCAACAATAGCTGAAGTTCAAAATCAGTCATTTTACCTCTGTTTGCAAGATGATCCCACACAGAGACACACTCCTTCCCTCATCCACCATCTCAGCCCCCTGATACAGCATATACACACACTTCTTCCCTCATGGGAGGTGGAGTGACCATCATTTGTCATGACCATCTTGCTCTAGCACACACACCCCCCCCCCCCACTCCTAGTTTATCACACAGCTTGACCCCTTTTTTAGAATTTTTATTTTATGGGCTGAATAAACACTCCCCGTTGACTTCAGGAACTTCTAACAGACAGACAGCGGTATAATGGGGCTACACTGGGCCAGGCCTCTGGGCTGGGGTTGAACCACTGGTGGTTCCATATTTTGGCTGAGTTGCACCATGGGAGTGAGACTCGGGCTCACCTCAGCAGTCAAGTTGAGGCAGGCAGCACCACAATGATCCTGCAGTATTTCACCATGGGCAGTGGTGTTCCTTGGTTGGCCGGCACCTGGGGTGGATCGCTGTGCACCCCCCCCCCCCCCCCCCGGTGCAGCACACACACACACACCAGGTGCATTGCTGTTACCTCCTGGGGCTGCTAGGAGCAGCCGCCCTGCTGTCAGCTCCGCCTCTTCCCTGCCCTGGAACAAAAAGTAACATCAGAGGGAGCAGGGACCCGGCAGAGCCACAGCTGCGTGGCTGCTCCCTGCACCCCCTTGCTGTGTGCACCCGGGGAGGACCGCCCCCACCGCCCCACCCTCAGTACGCCACTGACTATAGGCCTGATATTCAGCCAACAGGAGGCAGCCCGCATAAGTACCACAGTTGGCGTTCACCCCAGATATCCAGTGACAGGCCGTTTCCGGTGGCCAGCATTGAATATCTGGTTTTATTTTTGGCCTGAAGAACTTAACCAGTTAAGCCGACTCAAATACAAATCAACTTACGCATCCAGTCTCTCCTACATAAGCCCACAACTGTGGAACGCACTACCAAAAGCCTTGAAAACTATGAATGACCACCTAAACTTCCGGTGTTGCAGGAATTACCCCTATTGTTAGCAGAATCTGTGGTACTTCAGGAGTCAAACAGCACACACCAGAATGAGGGAAAAATCTTCTTTATTTGCCAGCAAACAAAGTAGAACATCAGCACTAAGTCTCTTCTTCTCTTTCTCAGCTCTCTGGATCTTGTGGCTTCTGTCTGTCCTCTTCAGCTCTCTTCTCTCCTTCTTCTCAGCTCCTTCTTCTCAGCTCCTTCTTCTCTGTCTGTTCTAACGTAAGCTGCTTCTGCTCCCAGTTATATACAGTTTTTAAACCCCCTAGCCCCCCTTACTTTCCAGATGGTAAAGAATAGATTAATTACCCTGTCTGAACCAATCATCTCTATACATATGTTCAAAATATCAGTTACATAGGTTCCAGACATGTCCTAAACTGACCTATGACCTGGGGCTTCTCACACTAGACATTGTAGCTCCCATCTCTTGTCATTTTATTATGATTAAATTCTCATATTCCTAGTCAACTTCATACTAACTGCTAACTGAACTCTGGCATTCATTTAGGGGTCAAGGGCCAGTCTTACTTAATAGCATACATATATGATTTGTTATTTCTTTCAAAAACCCAGTCCTACATTTAGCTAATCAATCAAGGAGAAGAGAGTTGACTAGTCCTGACCTCTTTCACCTATTAGCTTCCTTCATAGAACTCGCTAGGACTGTAGATAATTCAAACCAGATGCTGACCTCTTTAAACTGCTCACTTGAAAAGTCAGGCAAATATGTAACACTGGATTGAAAGGATATTCTACATATTAATTACACAGAATAAAACATATTCTAAAATAAGCAGAAATCAAATAAGCAGAAATCAAAATTCCCTATAAAACAAATCTAAACATCAGGAATATCTACACTTACACTATCTCCTTCTAAGCATTTTAAAACTAATCCTTTTAAAACTACAGTATGTCTGCAACATGCCTTGTTCATAATGGCATCCATATGTGGTAAACTAATACCTATGACCTAACATTTAACTCAAAGAGGGACTAAGAGTTTCATTTCTCACTGACCTTTCTAACCTTTCAGCCCAGCAAAAGTTAGACATTTGAGAATCTAAACCAGATGACATTCCTTCACTTTACAGGACTAAAAAGTTGAAATAGAATTTAAACACCAAGCTTTAATATCATTTCTTTTGTCCACTGCCTCATTCCCCCCTTTGAGACTAAAATCAGCTTACGCAGAGATAAGTCTCACAACTCAAACTCTGGAGATTATAGTGATCCCAACTCCATACCTCCTCCTGGGGCATAACGTCTAGGAATAGGCTTGTGAATCACCATTACCCTACTCGTTAAGGTCCGACGGCATACTGCCGAAGCACATGAGGCCAGGATACAAAACAACAATCCTGCTAAAACTAAGACTATTAGGGAAATGAACAAGGGACGTATCCAGGAGGTCAATGACCACCACCAGGAGGTAAGGTCTAATCCTCCTCGGTAATCCTCCACATTAAGGCTAGCCAACTGTAGGACTTTATCCATGGCATGCCTAACTACATGCGTCCTATTTATGACAATAGTACAGCACTCTGAAGAATTAAGCACTGTGCAGAGGCCACCCTGGGCTGCAAAGAGGTAGTCAAGGCCCATACGGTTATACCGAGAAACTACACTTAATTCATTAATTTGATCCTGCAATGCATTGACTACCACGTTCAGCTCATGAACTAAAACATGGAGTAGTCAGAGGATAAGTAGAGTTGATGTACTGGAGGGCTAGTTCAATCGCCTCATCCTCTGTGGCAACGGAGGAAGGTAAGGACAAGGCCTCTCGCTTAGAGCGGTGCGGGGATGGTGGCTTGATGAGAGGAATAACTTTAGGAAAATAATTCAAGGTTACCAATACACAAAAATCATATGTGGGGGGAAGAATCATGTGGAGGACATTATCACAGAGCCAGTAATGACCAAGGAGAGGGTGAGGAAAGTTCCCAATAAATGTTGGCACAGGATGGACAAGGTGCTCAGGATGCCCATAATGTGAGCCCCTATCCCAGGGGGAACGAAGATGAAACGGAGACTTTGCACACCATAGGTGCCAATCCCCAATTGTGACAGGCTGCTCAATTGTTATAAACCTTTCATACCCCGGGGACTTATGAAAGTAGAAAATAAGCCGGGACACTATAGTCTTCTCAGTAGTACGGTTAGGAGCCAGATAATCACCTGGGTCATAATCTGCAGGTACGGTAGTAGGGCACATAGGAGTACCTGGAGAGACTACCCACACAGATTCCCCCTTCTCTGGGAGAACATTGGTATAGTTACAGGAAATGGGAAGAACAGTTGAGATGTTTCTTGTTAAACAAAACACTCCAGAAGCTGGATAGGGAGACGTAAAGACTGGCCTTAGAGAAGATTCAGAGGGGGAAGTAGCATTATAAAAGGACCACCAAGTATAATCCTGGCTCCAAGGGCCTGAACTCGAAAAGTAGGGAGGTATAAGAGCTGTAAGCGGCACAGGGACAGGAACAGCTGGGACATCTGTGGTATAAGGAGAAAATCGGGAACACACAATACAAGGGGAAGTAATCTTTGTCTGGCTAATTAGTTCCTGGACAGAGTGTAGCCAAAGGTTGGAGCGAGTTGGGGTATTAGGAAAAAGGAGGCAAGGAATAGAAAACAACAAAAGCACCCAAATTACTAACATTTTCTTTCTTCCTAATCTAAAACAAATACAGCAAACTAATTAAGCAATAATATTCCAACAGTCTGTGCTAGTCACAGATTACTCTAATATAATGTTCTCAGTCTTTGAGTTCTTATACCAGTTGGGATAGAACCTCAACTGACAAGGATCAAGCTCTCAAATTCCAGGAAAGCCAGAATCAGGCAAGAAAGAGTCTCAGTGTGAAGCCGAAGTTCAGCAACTCCTGCGATATGCAGTTGACCCTTCTTTTCAGCTAGTAGATTCTCTGGTTCGGGTCAAGCGCAACTTCAATGGCTCCGCTGGATCACTTTCTGCTCTCCACTGTTTAGGCTCCGTCTGATCCGTACTGGGCTCAGTCTGGTCAGCAGACTTGATTCGAGACCAATGGACCCATGGAGTTATCCCTGCGACCTTCACAGCTGTAGGGGTAGAAAGCAAAACAGTAAAAGGTCCTTTCCACCGGGGCCCCAAAGGCTGGAGCCTCCAGTCTTTCACCCAAACTCTATCCCCTGGCAGGAAGGAATGTACCTGAGCCTGGAAGGGGACAGGGTTTATTTCTCTCACATAAGACTGAAGCTCAGAAATTATCCGGCCCAAGAGGGCTACCTGCTCCTGCACCTGGGCAGACCCTAAAGTCCCTATGTCTCCCTTAATTCCCTGTAAAATGGCTGGGGGCTTCCCATACACAATTTCAAAGGGAGAGAGGGCTGTTCCTTTAGTTGGGGTGCATCGGATGCGGAAGAGGGCTAGTGGCAGTGCCTGTGGCCATTTCAGTTGGGTTTCCTGACAAATCTTTGCTAGGCTATTTTTCAAGGTTCTATTCGCTCGCTCAACCTGCCCTGAATTCTGGGGACGGTAAGCACAATGCAATTTCCAGGTAATGCGCAATGCGCGGGACAGGGCCTGAAGTGTAGCTTCAACAAAAGCGGGACCATTATCTGAACCTATGGCGAGGGGCAGTCCATACCTGGGGATGACATCCCTAAGGAGGGCTCAAGCTACTTCTGTGGCTTTCTCAGTGACTGTAGGATATGCTTCCACCCACCCAGAAAAAGTACAGACCATGACCAAGAGGTATCGGAGCCTACCGCTCCTGGGCATTTCTGTGAAGTCTATGACTAGGGACTCAAAGGGTGTTAGTCCTCTGGACTGGACTCCTGGTGGAATACGGGGTCCCTGACGAGCATTATTCTGGGCACAGAGAGTACATCGGGCAGAGGCAGTGGCAACCAGACTATCCAATCCTTCCAAGACCACTACTCGACTGAGTAGGCGGGCTAGTGCTGTTTTCCCTAAGTGTGACAGGTCATGAGCTTGAGACACTACAGGCCAAGCTAGGTTGCATGGCACCAGAACTCTGGTATCAGGGAGATGTAACCAGCCATCAGGTCTCCTTACTGCACCTTCCTCTTGAGCCCATTTCTCTTCCGTTTGGGTGTACATAGGCGTCCATTCTTGCAATCGAATTTGGAACAGGGGGGTCACAGTACTTGCTGGGGGTCCTCGAGCAGCTTCCTTGGCCACCCGATCAGCATGGCGATTCCCTCGGGCCACTGGAGTATCTATCCTTTGGTGTCCCCTGCAGTGAATGACAGCTACCTTCTTAGGGGCCCAAACAGCCTCTAGCAACTGCAGTATTTCAGGTCCATACTTAACAGGTTGGCCTGCAGCATTTATGAGTCCCTTTTCCTTATACAAAGCTCCATGAGCGTGTAGAGTTGTGAAAGCATACTTGGAATCAGTATAAATGTTGGTCACCAGTCCTGCTGCTAGCTCCAGAGCTCGTATGAGGGCCACAAGTTCTGCTTTCTGGGCTGAAGTTCCTTGGGGCAGGGCCCTTGCTTCTATCACCTTGTCCTCTGTCACCACAGCATAGCCTGCCAATCGCTTGGAGTTCTCCACGTAACTGCTTCCATCTGTGAAATAGATTACATCTGGGTCCCTCCAAGGAACATCTTTAAGATCTGGTCGACTGGAGTACACTTCATCCATGGTTTGGATACAGTCATGATCCGGTGGTCCCTCAGATGCTGGCAAAAGAGTGGCGGGATTGAATGTAGCCACTGTTTCAAGGTGTATCCGTGGATTCTCACATAAACTGGCTTGGTACTTAACCATGCGGCTATTTGTAAACCAGTGGTTGCCCTTGTACTCCATGAGGGTGAGAACTGCGTGGGGGTACTTTAACAACCAGTTCTTGCCCCAAGGTCAACTTATCAGCTTCCTGAACCAGTAAGGCTGTCGCTGCAATAGCCCTCATGCAGGCTGGCCATCCTTTAGCCACTCCATCCAGCTGTTTAGACAGGTATGCAACAGGCCTCTGCCAGGATCCCATCATCTGGGTCAGCACACCCAGAGCAACCCCCTGTCGCTCGTGGACATACAGTGAGAAAGGTTTCTCCACATCAGGAAGGCCTAACGCAGGGGCTTGGAGTAGGGCTTTCTTTATGGCGATGAAGGATTGTTGAGCAATAGGTCCCCATTCAAATGGTTCCTTTTCACCCCCCTTTGTGGCCTGGTAAAGGGGTTTCGCCATCAGTGCAAAATTCGGAATCCAAATTCTGCAGAATCCGGCTGCTCCCAGAAATTCCCTAACTTCCCTTCTGGACTTGGGTTGGGGAATTGCAGCAACCGCTTGCTTCCTACTGACATCCAGTCTCCGACTTCCCTGGGAAATGCAGAAGCCCAGATACTTCACTTCTGACTGACAGAGTTGGGCCTTTGAGCGTGAGACCTTATAACCTGCATCCAAGAGTAACTCCAGCAATTCTCTGGTAGCCTCAAAACACTCTTCCTGGGTCACTGCTGCAATCAGGAGGTCATCTACATACTGGAGTAAAACTCGCCTGGAAGGCTCGGATTTAAAAGTCTTAAGGTCTTGTCCTAGGGCAGTCCCAAAAATAGTGGGGGAGTTCTTGAACCCCTGTGGCAGGCGGGTCCATGTATACTGAAGCTTCCATCCTGTTACTGGGTTTTCCCATTGAAAGGCGAAAAGCAGTTGACTGGCGGGGGCCACCCGAATACAAAAGAAGGCATCTTTTAGGTCCAGTGTTGTGAAATGGGTAGCTCCAGAAGGTATCAATCCCAGCAGGACATATGGATTAGGCACTACAGGGTGTAATGAAATAGTGGATTTGTTGACCACTCGTAAGTCTTGGACTGGCCGGTAGTCCTCAGTCCCTGGCTTCTGAACTGGCAATAGTGGCGTATTCCATGGAGACTGGCAAGGTCGAATAATTCCATGGGATAACAGACGATTCAGATGTGCTTGAATCCCTTCCAGAGCCTTTCGGGGAATTGGGTATTGACGAAGATGGATTGGCCGGGCACTTGGAAGTAAGTCTACATGAACAGGAGGAATATTTCGGGCCAACCCTGGGGGATTATCTTCTGCCCATACCCCACTGACCTGGAAGCTGTCAGCCAGGGGTAGGTCAACTTGACCATGCGACTGATGCAGCCACCATTCTTCTTCAAGGGGGCAGCAGAAACTCAGTATGCCCTTAGGGCTGGATGTCGGAGGCCGAAAGGAGACTGAAGTCTGGCCATTAGAGTCAAAGGAAATTTGGGCCCTAAGCTTGGACAGCAGGGCCCGGCCTAACAAAGGGATTGGACAGTCTGGCATATACAGGAATTCATGAGTAACTGTGTGTGAACCTAATTGGCATCTACGGGTCGTCAGGAAGGGCCTCCGGTTCTGCACCCCCGTGGCTCCCACCACTCGGACAGTTTTTCCAGACACAGGCGCTAATCGCTCCGTCACAACAGAATGTTCAGCTCCTGTATCAATCATGAATGGAATTGAGCGGCTCCCTATGGTTAGCTTGACCATGGGTTCCTGGGAGCCCAGTTTGTAGGAACCCGGTCTGTCCTATTCATCCCATTCTGCCATCTCGGCTATCCCAATGATGTCAGATTCAGAAGGCTCATACCTTCCCTCTCGAACTCGGCCTCGGCTTCCTCGATCTCCTGGTCCCCTTCTCAGTCCTTGGCGCCTCTGGGGGCATTCATCTTTCCAGTGCCCTCTTTCCTTGCAGTAGGCGCACTGATCCCTCTCCAATCGTGGTCTGGGATTCTCCCCTCATGGCTGGGATTGATTGAAGGAATCTTGGGGCCTAGCTGGCTGTCCGGGGTCCCACTTTGGCTTCCCATTGGCTAGAGGTCGAACTCGGTTAAGGGTGGAGTTAGTAATGGCTGCCGCCAAAAGGTCGGCCTTCTTCTGCATCTTCCGGTCAGCCTCTCGGCGCATCTCCTGATCCCTATTAACGAAAACCTTTGTTGCGATCTCAATTAGCTGGGTGGTATTCATCCCTGCGAATCCCTCCTGACGCTGCAGCTTCTTCCGGATATCTGGCATACTCTGGGCCACCAATGCACTATTCACCATTCTCTGGTTTTCTAGTGCCTCAGGGTCAAATGGGGTGTATGTTCTGTAGGCTTCAATTAGTCGCTCTAAAAAGGCCCCAGGGGATTCAGTTGCCCCTTGGAGAATTTCAGAGACCTTTGCCAGATTAATGGGCCTCTTTATGCCTTTCCTCATACCTTCCAGCAAGTCCCGGCAATAGCCAGACAACAGGTCATAGTGCTGCCCATTATTTGGATCCCAAGCTGGAGCTGCGCGAGGGAACCGAGTTCTAACCCATTCCTCTGGGTCCTGTATCCCCTCGGGAACACGCGCTCGCGTGATGGCCTCAGCATTTTGTAAAATCTTCCGCCTCTCCTCAGTTGTGAAGAGGGTCAGGAGAAGTTGTTGACAATCAGTCCAGGTTGGGTTAGGGTGGCCATAATGCTAGCCACTAGGTCCACCACTGCCTGAGGCTTTTCAGTATAAGAGGGGTAATGCGTCTTCCAATTCAGGAGATCGGTGGTTGTGAAGGGTACATACTGGTAGGCCTGTGCCTGCATAACCTGACCCTCATTATTAGGATCCGGTCGAGTGGTGGTTACCTGACGCAGGGGCAGAACTCTCGAGGAGGTGGGAATGGAACCTGAGGTAGAGCTAGGAGCTACTCCCCTATCATGCTCAAAAGTGATTGCAGCGGGTCTAACCCATTCAGGGGAGGCGTGTTGAACCCCTGAGGGATGGGGAGGGGTACTCATAGACTGAGAGGTGGTCACAGGTGATTCAGTCCATTGAAAGGGATGCCGGGCCCCTGATGAGTGGGGAGGGGTACTAGAGGGAGAGGCTGGGCTGTCGGGAGTTGAGGAGTCAGGGAGTGGAGCCCAAAGCGGGTCTTTGGAGGTTAGCAGGGAAGGATGTGGCAGAGGAGGGTAGAGGCTGGATGAAAAGTCCAACCTAGGATGTGGCGGAGTTCGCACAGAAGGGGAGGAACTATCCGGAGAAGCCTGTGCTGGAGAGGCTTGGGCTGGACGCCGTGGATCTCTAGGGGTGGCACGGAACCCCAACAATGGACCATAAGGTGGTGGCTCAAGATCTGAGGGGTCATCAGAGAGTATGGGTTTCTCGGACAGGGTAGGGGCGGAAGCCACCGATTGGGTGGTAGGCTTCCTGGGGCTCTTTCCCTCTTCCAGTTTAGATTTTCTAATAATCTTTCTTTGAACGCGGCCCAACATGAACTTTACTGGGGATCCCATATAAGTTTTCAACCAAGAGGGAGGGTCAGTCACAAGGCTGTCCCAGGAATCTATATAAGGGAGTTGTTCAAGATATTCTGGTTCTCCTACAATTATGCTGTAGACCTTCCGGATTACTTCAATATCTAAGCTGCCACTAGGGGGCCACCCCACTCCCATAGATGGCCACTCAACTTCACACAAGGTTCTTAGAGTACTTAAGCTTAAAGTCTGTCCATAATCATTAATTAAAAATCCTTAAGCATACAATCTAGGGGAGTAGTAATTTGTCTAGATGATGTCCCTCCCATAATGCTTACAGTTACAACACACAAAAAGGGAGGGAATTTTTGGAATTGTGGTAAGGGGTCCACAAATCCGAGACACAAGGTAAACAAGCAACAATCGCTTCCTTCCGTCGCTGGCCAATTGAACTCGCGTTAACTGGAAACGCAGCTATAAGAAGTCCACACTCATTTAATCATTCATGCATCACACACATTCAGTACAGAAAATCCCACCCAACAATTTCAGATTTCTCAGATACAGATAAGCTCTAGCGGTTTCCCTACTAATCTCCACTAGACTAGAGGTACTAAGGCCTTCGCTGAGAGTTGATCAGACTCCCCTTCCCTCAATTTTTGAGGGGCTGGTTTACAGTTTCCTAGCTAGGATTACAATACAGAATACAGGATACAGAATACAAAATACATACCCGGCTAATGTTCCTCAGTCAGTTGGGTGCCAGAAATTGATGCAGGGTCCGGGATCCCACCGCTACCACCAAGAATTGTTGCAGGAATTACCCCTATTGTTAGCAGAATCTGTGGTACTTCAGGAGTCAAACAGCACACACCAGAATGAGGGAAAAATCTTCTTTATTTGCCAGCAAACAAAGTAGAACATCAGCACTAAGTCTCTTCTTCTCTTTCTCAGCTCTCTGGATCTTGTGGCTTCTGTCTGTCCTCTTCAGCTCTCTTCTCTCCTTCTTCTCAGCTCCTTCTTCTCAGCTCCTTCTTCTCTGTCTGTTCTAACGTAAGCTGCTTCTGCTCCCAGTTATATACAGTTTTTAAACCCCCTAGCCCCCCTTACTTTCCAGATGGTAAAGAATAGATTAATTACCCTGTCTGAACCAATCATCTCTATACATATGTTCAAAATATCAGTTACATAGGTTCCAGACATGTCCTAAACTGACCTATGACCTGGGGCCTCTCACACTAGACATTGTAGCTCCCATCTCTTGTCATTTTATTATGATTAAATTCTCCTATTCCTAGTCAACTTCATACTAACTGCTAACTGAACTCTGGCATTCATTTAGGGGTCAAGGGTCAGTCTTACTTAATAACATACATATATGATTTGTTATTTCTTTCAAAAACCCAGTCCTACATTTAGCTAATCAATCAAGGAGAAGAGAGTTGACTAGTCCTGACCTCTTTCACCTATTAGCTTCCTTCATAGAACTCGCTAGGACTGTAGATAATTCAAACCAGATGCTGACCTCTTTAAACTGCTCACTTGAAAAGTCAGGCAAATATGTAACACTGGATTGAAAGGATATTCTACATATTAATTACACAGAATAAAACATATTCTAAAATAAGCAGAAATCAAATAAGCAGAAATCAAAATTCCCTATAAAACAAATCTAAACATCAGGAATATCTACACTTACACTATCTCCTTCTAAGCATTTTAAAACTAATCCTTTTAAAACTACAGTATGTCTGCAACATGCCTTGTTCATAATGGCATCCATATGTGGTAAACTAATACCTATGACCTAACATTTAACTCAAAGAGGAACTAAGAGTTTCATTTCTCACTGACCTTTCTAACCTTTCAGCCCAGCAAAAGTTAGACATTTGAGAATCTAAACCAGATGACATTCCTTCACTTTACAGGACTAAAAAGTTGAAATAGAATTTAAACACCAAGCTTTAATATCATTTCTTTTGTCCACTGCCTCACCGGAAAACACTAAAAACTAACCTGTTTAAAAAGGCATACCCTACCGATCCAACATAAATGCCTGATCTTTGCAACACAACAAAACTAAAGAACGTAATGGACATAACACAACTCTTCCGTTGTACGATTCCCTAATGTGGCTGTGCCACATGAGCTTTATCTTACCACAACATCACTTTGTTATTTCTTTACACTGGAGTCTGCAAACGCCTCTCCGGTACTATGTAAGCCACATTAAGCCTACAAATAGGTGGGAAAATGTGGGATTCAAATATAACAAATAAATAAAAAGTACAGGACCGGTCTTAGGACGAGGCGTCCGCATAGGGCCTCGCGCTTAAGGGGGCCCCGCGCGGCACGCCTCAGTCAGCCTGAGCCTTCAGTCCTTTGCTTCATCCCCGATTCCCCAGCGCTTTAAATTTACCTCGCTTCGCCTCCGACATCTGCGCAGCGTCAGTGAAATCGCTGCCTGTCTAACATCTCTCCACCAGCCTTCCCTTCGCTCGTTCGTTCCCTCTGTGTCCCGCCCTCAAGGAAATGATGTCAGAAGAAGGCGGGGCACTGAGGGAACGAACGAGTGAAGGGAAGGCTGGTGTAGAGATGTCAGACAGGCAGCGCTTTCACTGACGCTGTGCAGACATCGGAGGCAGAGCGAGGTAAATTTAAACAGTTGAACAACAAGCGAGAAGAGGGCAGGCAGGTGGACATGGGAGTGGGAGGGATGGGGAGAGAGGAGCATTGAGAAGGATAGACATGGATGGGAGGACAGGGCCCAGGGAGAGAGGATTAATTGCTGGACATGGAGGGGAGGGAGGAAAATTGCTGGATATGGATAGATGGAGAAGGGAAGGGGAGAGAGGAGCATCAATGGACAAGGATGGACATGGATGGGAGCGCAGGGCCCAGGGAGAGAGGAGAAATTGCTGGACATGGAGGGGAGGGCAGGAATGGAGGGAAGGAAAGACAAAGGAAGGAGATGCACATGGATGGAGGGGAAGGGAGAGAGGAGAAATGCTGGACATGGATGTAGGGGAGGGGAGGAAAGTAGATGCACATGGATGGAGGGAAGTGAGGAGAAATGCTGGATATGGATGGAGGGAAAATTGCTGAATTTAAGGGCTGGATCGGAACACTTTGAAGGCAGATGCTGAAACTGGAGAAAGGATAGGGACAGGGCTACAGATGGTAGACAGGACACAGGAGGATGGTGGACATGGTGAGAGAAAAAATATCAAATGGAAAGAAGACACTGCATAAAACAGAAGACACTGGGACCAAAGCGAATAGAAAAACTAAATGATCAGACAACAAAGGTAGAAAAAAGTATTTTATTCAGAATTTATTAATTGGAATATGTCAGCTTTTGGAAATGTGCATCTGTGATATTTTGCATGTAAGTTTCAATTTTTCTAGTATTGCTGCATGCTGAGTGTGACTTCTTGAGGTAACTTTCCAGTTCAGTATTTTGCCTTCATATCTGTTGTGTCATGTGTTTTTCATGTGTGATCAAGGTACACTATCCTGCTAGCGTGTAGTATTTGCAGCCCTTTTTGTTTTGTTTTTTTTTTCACGAGGTAGTGTATTGGTGTTTTAGAGCCTGGTGTAATTACAGTTCTGCCTTTCCACGCATAAGGTTATAGCTTGTCCTGTCCTTGGAATTAGTGCTATTATGGTTTGTTAAGGTTATGAGTGTGTTTTTGCACAAGTTTGTGTATAGTGTTTTGCAGTGGAGAGATTGTGTGTCCGCACCTCTGACCCCCCCGGGGTTATGAGAATTGGAACTACTAATTGTAGTGGACTTGAACTGAATAATTTCTGGGGAGGGGGGTTTCATGATAGCATTGTGCTTATTATTTCAATCAGTTTTTCTGTACAACTTTAGCTTCACTTGTCTTTATTTGAAATTTCATAAATAAAAATTTTTCTAAACATTGAATAATCTTATCAATGGGGTGGAGCTGGGGTGGGGACAGGGCTGGGGCAGGGCTAGGATGGGGCCCCACCAAATTGGTCTGCACAGGGCCCCGCACTTGCTAAGACCGGCCCTGAAAAAGTATATAGAATCACACTTAGTGCTCATTACTGCACCCAAACCTGGTGGAAATGCTGACACCCAAGTTGGATAAGCTGACCCAGTATGCTAGAAGTATGCACATAACTTTTTGAAATGCCCATGACAGGCTCATGCCCCTCCCCTGGCCACACCCACTTTGAAAGATGCAGTATGGGTGGGCCTCCTGCCTTATTGAATAGACCGCAGCCAGATAGGGGTGCAAATTTTAATGAGTGCTAATTGACCTCAATAATTGGTTACAGCACCAGATGCAAATTGGAGAAAAAAATGTATGAACCCAAAAAAATTCAATACAAAAAAGACCTCAGGGTTCAATCGCCATAAGGATAAAAAATCGTGCAAAGCAAGTCACAATGACTTTATATATGTATTTTATTAAACATCAACATACGGAAAAGCAGCCACAATTACTAGACAGCGATATTTTTTGTTTGAATCATTTTTATTGACAGTAACATGGTTTAACATTTACAGTTCTCATGGAGAGATACCAATTCAAAAAAAAGAAAAAGAAAAGTCATCATGTGCCTGCAAGTCACCATACAATTTCTCATTTTCTCCCCACACCCCATCTCCCACCCCTAGTCAGCTCAAAAAGAACCCCATTCGTATCTTTTGGGTCCATGTTATTATGGTGATGGCTTCTGTGTAAGTCCTCCTTGGTTAACTTCCCAACGATTCAAAAAAATCAAAATTTTGTACGTTCAATTAAAATCTTAACATATTGATATATACAGCTTTAACAGTGAAACAAAACACGTTTTGAATTTAACAATACCCTTTTTCCCCCCTCTTAGTCCCTCCCCCCATTTCCCCCCCTCTCCCCTTCCTACCCGCCCTTCCCTTATAAGTTCAAGATTCTACTTCTGGCAGTGGGTGTAAGTGTATCCCAAAAGGGTGCCCACATTGTGCAAAAAGCGTCTCCTTGTTTAGTGGCCATATCTTTCACCCTTCTTTCTTTCCAGGGAGCACATCTGTATCATAGCTGATCTCCATTGTCCCACCGTGGGTGGATCTTTGTCCTTCCATTGCAACAGGATCGACCTCTTTCCCATCAATACCGCACGCTGTAGAAATGCCTTCATTTTCAAAGGTTTACACTCCTTGCTCACAAATTGGTCGAAAAGATGTTTAGGCGTAGGTCTCCAACAAACTTGCCACATAGCCGAGACCTGGGCTGCCACCTCCTTCCAGAATCTATGAATTTTTGAGCATGACCAAAACATATGGCCCAAGGTTGCCCCTGGGGCTCCACACTTTGGGCAGGTGTCATCCTCTTTCAAAGTTGCCCTCCAGGCTCTTCGTGGAGAGATATGAAGTCTTAAAATAAATTTCAGCTGTATTTCCTGCCAGGTCACCTGCTCCGTGATTGTAAATGATAGTAAAAATTGTTCTTTCAGCTGCTCTTTATTGAGGGTGAGGCCCAGCTCTGTATTCCATTTCATTGCTACCACCGAAAAGTCAAATTCTTTGGTAGAGTCCCTGGGGTGTGCATGGAAATACTTCAGCGGTACCTGATGTTGGGCCTCTAGCCCCAACAGATCATTAAATTTCTCCCAGGTAGCCGCCGTCAATGCATGTCTCAGCAGTGAATGGACATAGTGTTTCAGTTGATGATAAGCAAACACATCTGGTCGTACTATATGGAATTCTGTACACAAGTCTGCCAAAGATTTTACTTCGCCTTGGTCTGCCACAATACATGATAGAGATAATGGATGCCCCTCTCCTCCCACATCCGAAAGGTGGCTAATGTATCTCATAAGTACATAAGTAATGCCACACTGGGAAAAGACCAAGGGTTCATCGTGCCCAGCATCCTGTCCACGACAGCGGCCAATCCAGGCCAAGGGCACCTGGCAAGTTTCCCAAACGTACAAACATTCTATACATGTTATTCCTGGAATTGTGGATTTTTCCCAAGTCCATTTAGTAGCGGTTTATGGACTTGTCCTTTAGGAAACCGTCTAACCCCTTTTAAAACTCTGCCAAGTTAACCGCCTTCCCCACGTTCTCCGGCAACGAATTCCAGAGTTTAATTACGCGTTGGGTGAAGAAAACTTTTCTCCGATTTGTTTTAAATTTACTACACTGTAGTTTCATCGCATGCCCCCTAATATTTTTGGAAAGCGTGAACAGACGCTTCACATCCACATGTTCCACTCCACTCATTATTTTATATACCTCTATCATGTCTCCCCTCAGCCATCTCTTTTCCAAGCTGAAAAGCCCTAGCCTCCTTAGTCTTTCTTCATAGGGAAGTCGTCCCATCCCCGGGAAATCCGAGTTGCCTCTGATTGGCAGCAATGGCGAGCATTTTTTTGTTATATTTGTACCCCGCACTTTCCCACTCATGGCAGGCTCAATGCGGCTTACATATACAGGTACTTATTTGTACCTGGGGCAATGGAGTGTTAAGTGACTTGCCCAGAGTCACAAGGAGCTGCCTGTGCCTGAAGTGGGAATCGAACTCAGTTCCCCAGTTCCCCAGGAGCAGAGTCCACCACCCTAACCACTAGGCCACTCCTCTATTCCATTTACTATGTAGGTGAGTAGTGGTGTTGACATTGCCGAAGGGTTAGAAGGTAAAGTTTGCCTATTTGCGGATGATACTAAGATCTGTAATAGAGTGGACACCCGGGAGGGAGTGGAAAACATGAAAAAGGATCTGAGGAAGCTAGAAAAATGGTCTAAGGTTTGGCAATTAAAATTCAACGCGAAGAAATGCAAAGTGATGCACTTAGGGAATAGAAATCCTCAGGAGACGTATGTGTTAGGCAGGGAGAGTCTGATAGGAACGGACGGGGAGAGGGATCTTGGAGTGATAGTATCTGAGGATTTGAAGGCGATGAAACAATGTGACAAGGCGGTGGCCGTAGCCAGAAGGTTGTTAGGCTGTATAGAGAGAGGTGTGACAAGCAGAAGAAAGGGGGTATTGATGCCCCTGTATAAGTCGTTGGTGAGGCCCCACCTGGAGTATTGTGTTCAGTTTTGGAGGCCGTACCTTGCGAAGGATGTAAAAAGAATTGAAGCGGTGCAAAGAAAAGCTACGAGAATGGTAAGGGATTTGCGTTACAAGACGTATGAGGAGAGACTTGATGACCTGAACATGTATACTCTGGAAGAAAGGAGAAACAGGGGTGATATGATACAGACGTTCAAATATTTGAAAAGTATTAATCCGCAAACGAACCTTTTCCGGAGATGCGAAGGAGGTAGAACGAGAGGACATGAAATGAGATTGAAGGGGGGCAGACTCAAGAAAAATGTCAGGAAGTATTTTTTCACGGAGAGAGTAGTGGATGCTTGGAATGCCCTCCCGCGGGAGGTGGTGGAAATGAAAACGGTAACAGAATTCAAGCACGCGTGGGATAAACATAAAGGAATCCTGTTCAGAAGGAATAGATCCTAAGGAGCTTAGCCGAGATTGGGTGGCACAGCCGGTGGCGGGGATAGTGCTGGGCAGACTTACACGGTCTGTGCCCTGAAAAGGACAGGTACAAATCAAGGTAAGGTATACACAAAAAGTAGCACATATGAGTTTATCTTGTTGGGCAGACTGGATGGACCATGCAGGTCTTTTTCTGCCGTCATCTACTATGTTACTATGTTACTATTGCCAGGTCTGCCGCAATGGTCCTACAATATATTTCTTGGGTCCTAAGCTTGCATCTGTGCCCCCCCCCCCCCCCCCCCCCCCCCCCGTAACCAGCTACTAAAATGCATTCTCCCAAACATTCTCGTCTCCCGTGCTGTGCAAGAAAAAAAAGATGTAGATCTAAACCAGTCTGACACATGTCTTAACCCACTGGAGATGCAGACTCAACAATCCCAGCCCTCCCTTTGTCTTGGGAAGCTGCGCTCTCTGCACACTCATATGGCCTCTTTTACCCTGCCAAAGGTATTTATTTACCCTTTTGTTTAGCCACTTCTGGTCTCTAAGCAGCAGAAACACCGGTAGCATCTGGAATACATATATCCACATTGGGAAGAGGGACATATTATACAGGGCCACCCTCCCCAATAGGGAAAGCGGCAAAGCTTGCCATCCCCGCAAAATCTCCGCCACCTTCTGTTTAAGTGGTTCTATATTTAACTGGTATAAATTGGCCAAATCCACCGGTATCTTTACTCCTAAGTAATATGATCTGTGGCCCACTTGATAGGGAAGCTCCCTTCCCAGCATCCCCACACCTCAGGTTGAATAGGTAGGGCAACTGATTTTTGCAAGTTGAGCTTAAAACCCGAGTAAAACCCAAATTCATCCACCACTGACAATAGCCTCGCAATGAGGTCTGGGGATAGGTAAGTGTCAGCAAGAGATCATCCACATAGACTAAGACTTTTACATACTGAGAAGGCATCTCCACCCCCCTATATCTGTGTCCATCATAATGTTACGTAACAGTGGCTCTAAATATAATAAAAATAAAGATGGGGAAAGTGGGCATCCCTGTCTGGTTCCCACCTGTACTGTAAAAGATGATGAGACCAACGAGTTAACTACCACGCACGCCGAGGGACCCGTATATAGTGCCTTTATTGCTTGATAGAACCACCCTCCCATGCCCAAATATTCCAGTACTTTAAATAAATACTCCCAGTCTACCCTATCGAACGCTTTTTCCGTGTCTAAGCTGACCATGAGCATAGGTGTTTTGGTCACTTGACAATGTGCTATAGATAGGAGTAACTGGTGCACATTCAAAGTGGAGTGCCTACCCTTCAAGAAACCTACCTGAGAGGTGTCTACTATGTCAGACAGATATGGCGCCAGTCTCGCCGCCATAGCCCCGGCCAGGATCTTAAGATCCACATTCAACAGGGAAATGGGCCTGTACGATGTCACCTGGTCTTTAGGTTTCCCTGGTTTGGGAATAAGTGTTATGAGTGCTGTATTTACCCCCTCTGCAAAGTGGTCTTGCTGTATCGCCTCCTCATACGATTCAAGTAAACAGCCGAAAATTGTGGTGGTAATAGTTTATAATATTCACTGGGGAGTCCGTCTGGTCCCGGTTGTCAGGTCTCTCGGGGAAATGTGAGCCCTTGGGCCGCTGTCACGGAGGTGGTAGCAGCAGGCAAAACCACCCAACAGGAGACAGGCAACCCTAAGACGGGCTGAAGTAGACAGGACTGGAGTGGCTGGGCTGGGCTGGAGCTGAAGAGGCAAGCAACAAGGAATCCAGGAACAACGTCCTACAGCAGGGTTCAGGCTTGAGGAACAGGATACAGGAGCTACATACAAGCTAAGCTCAAGGGAATGGGAATGACAGATACGCTTGCCAGAGGAAGGGTTAGACTGGAGCTACAGTAGCTAACAGATAGAAAGGAGAGAAATGGCTGCAGCATCAGCCGCTAACCAACCTCAGACAGGGAGCAGAGCCACTGCACAGGGATAACAGAAAGGCTAGAAGCCCACAGAGAATAATATACACAGAAAGGCTGAAAGCCCTCAGAGCAATGGGCACAGAAGAGCTGGAAGCCCACAGAACAATAATACCCAGAGCAGGAAAGCAAGAAGCCCACAGGTAAGTAATAGACTAGGCAGAAAGCCTACGAGCAATAATACCCTGAGCCAGAAGGCAAGGCCCACAGGTGATAGTAACTAGCAAAGCAGAAGAGCTGGAAGCCCACAAGAAAAGACAAGGAAAGCTAACTGTGCAAACAGCACACTAACCTCAGGACCTAAGGCACTGCGTAGGCATTGGCAATGCAAAGGCACTGAAGACCAGAACACCAGTTTCTTAAGAAGGCCCTGACAGATGAGGTCACCCCTTCAGGCCACAGGCAAGGAGCTTACAGAAGCCCAGAGACCTAACCCACACAGGTGTAGTCTATTGAGGTAATTAGTGTCAGGCTAGAAGCAGCCAGCACACCCAGCCTGAGACAGAGCTACCTCAGGAACAGCCCACTGAAGTACAGAGAGGCCCAATACACACAAGTGTAGAGTAGTGAAGCCATTAGAGCAGCCAGCCCACAGAGACAGAGATAGAGCTAACTCAGGAACAGTATACTGAAGCACAGAGAGGTTAAACCCACACAGGTGCAGTATACTGAGGCAATCAGCGCCATGCTGGAAGTGGCCAGCACCCAGAGACAGAAACAGAGCCAACTCAGAAGTAGACAGAAACCAGCACAGACACTGATTCCCAGAAATAGGGTAAGTCTGAGGATGGTCACGACCACAGACGTGACACCGGTACTGATCCCAAAGGAAGGGCTTTTATCGTTTTTTGCAGTTCCAGAGCTGTTAGCGGCCGTGAAAGACATTCCTGAGCTACAGGGGGCAGTTTAGGGAGACCCACGTCCTCTAGGTAGTCTATTAAGGAAGGAGACTCTCCTTTCTCCTGCTTAGCAAAAGCTTCCGCAAAGTAGTCCCGAAAGGCAGCTAGAATCCCCTCTGGTGAGGTACTCTTTGTACCCTGATTGTTTACTATTTCAGTAATAATTGGCCTGGCCGCTCTATGTCTAGCAATGTTGGCTAATAATTTGCCTGGTTTATTCCCGAACCACTGGAAATTTAATTTTTGAAACATTAACTGCTGCTTTGTCTGTTCATGGATTAGGGTGTTCAGTGCCGCCAATGCGGCCGACAAATTCTCCTGATTTTGCTGGGATGGCCGCGAGATGCTAATGTGTTTTAACTGCTTATATTCCCTCTCTAATCTTAGGATGCCCGCCACTTGTTTCTTTCTCAGTGCGCAAGTGTATGCTATGATCCCCCCCCCCCCCCCCCGAAGCACCACCTTCGAGGCCTCCCAAAGTATCATGGGGGAGTCACAGGACCCCTCATTGTCTGCTATATATTGGTCCCACAACATGGCCAGATGCTCTTTAAATGTTCTATCGTTATATAGGTGCCCCGGGAATCGCCATACCCTCCCTCGGCCCCCTGGTACTACAAACTCCATGTCTATCCATACCATTGAATGATCTGTTATCTCCAGAGGACCTATTTCTGCTTGTTGAATTTTAAAGAACCAGGGCTGGGACACTAATATATAATCAATCCTAGACCAAGTCTTGTGTGCCTTTGAAAGATGTGTGTAATCGCGGGTATTGGGATTGAGGATCCGCCACACATCCAGTAATTTCAGTGCCCTGCTCATGTGTATGAGACCTCGCTGTTCGCCCGCCCTCTCACCAGACCTATAGCCAGACATCCATTTCTGGGGCCATGACCTGATTGAAATCTCCCCCCCCCCCCCCCCCCCCCCACACCCAGGGGGCATCCGTGTATTTATATCCCAGGGCTGTTAGTTCCAGGAAAAAACGTGGGGATGCTTCATTGGGCCCATATACTGAGCCTAGATAAAAGGAGTGACCCCGGAGGGTAACCAATATCACCACTATCCTACCCTCTTTATCCTTATAGACTAACTTTGATTGGCAGGGGAGGCCCTTTCTAATTAGAATTGCTACTCCTCTGCGGCCACACCCCGCTGATGAATACTATTTTATTTTATTTATTTTATTTTTATTTTATTTACATTTATACCCCGCGCTTTCCCACTCATAGCAGGCTCAATGCGGCTTACATATTATATACAGGTACTTATTTGTACCTGGAGCAATGGAGGGTTAAGTGACTTGCCCAGAGTCACAAGGAGCTAACACTCTCCTACCCATTGTCTACAAAGTTTTTTGTGTTCTTCGTCAGATAATTTCGTTTCTTGGAGACACACTATGAGGCATATTTTCAAAGCACTTTGGGAGGCTAAGTTCCATAGGTTTCTATGGAACTTTGGGAGGCTAAGTGCTTTGAAAATAAGCCTCTATGTCTACCCTCTGTCGCTTTAATTGTGTTAAAAAGTTTGTTCTTTTCATGGGCGAGGAGATCCCTGATACATTCCACGACACTATGCAGTATAGAGCCCTACTCATCACACAATCTCACCAGACATACTTCCGCTCTATGATTTTGCGACTTCCCAGAGCCCAGCCCCTCCCTGGGAAGCCCTCCCACCCTTCCGTGCAACTTGGATAATACACTCCTCCTGGCCTCTGTGAACCTATAACCCTGCCCAACCCCCCACTTTCTAAATGATCTCTTCCCCCCACTTCTCCCTTTTCCCATTCTTGTCCCTACTATCCCCCCCCCATTCCCTCCCCCTCCATTCCACCTGCTCCCAAACTGCCCCATTCCCCATACACCCCGCATTCGCACCCCATTTTGTGGATTGTCACTACTAATGCTTGAACCCCCTCTGCCCCCCTGCAGATATCTTTTGGTGGCACCCCGCTATCTTTTACCTAATGCCCTATCCTCTCTACAGCTTATAGGAAATCTCACCAACACATGTCCATGGCAAAATAACTCTCCATTATCTATGGGGCCTGCTGCATTCCACTCTGTTGCCTGCTCCAGTTTCTTAATAAAGTCCAGTGCTGCCTCTGCCTTATCAAAGGCTTTCCAGCGTCCCTCATGTCTGATTCTCAAAATCTCTGGGTAGATCAACATAAAGGCGTTTGCAGAGTGGAGTGAACTGCTTCCTACATTCTTGCACCTGAACGGAATAGTCCTGAAATATTCGTACAGTGTGGCCTTCAAATTTTGTTTCATTTTTGTGTAGTCTATAGCCTCTCAAAATTTCCATCTTGTGTATGTAATTGTGGATCTTTAGCATTACCACTCGTGGTGTTGTGCGGCCTTCCTGTCGTCTTCCCACACGGTACACTCTCTTGAGGCAAAGAGGCCCCGCGTGGTCTGAAGTTGCAAACTCCGTTTTAAGCCACCTCTCCACTACCGTGCCCAAGACCATGTCGTTCACGGTTTCTGGGATGCCCACCACCTCAGATTCGCTCTCCATGATCTGTTTTCTAGGTCGTCTAGTTTCTCTGTGAGCTTCTCTATTTGAGAGGTGAGTTGCGTTACTTGCGTCGGTATGGAAGTCGCCGCATCTTCTAGGTCCGAGATCCTGCGTTCGAGCTCTCCCGTGCGCTGTGTGGTTTCCGTCAGCAAAGTCTCAACGCTGGTAAATTGAGCGGATAGCCGATCCAGCTTTTCCTCCATGGCTCTTGCAACAGCTGAGGTAATTTGCTCCAGTTGCGCAGGTGAGAATTTTTGGTCCGCCGAGGCCGGATGTTGTTCCGCGTCATTTTCCCATTCTTTGCTCTGTTCTTTTTCCTGTTACGCTCCTTTTGCTGGCATTTTTTTTTTGCTGGGGTCGAATTATATTTATCCATCAGCGTCCCGGAACATCTGTGGGGGCCAGAGCCGGTTCCTGCAGGGTTTCAGCTGCGGAGGGCCTCGGGGGCTCAGACAGCAGAGCAGACACGTCTTGCTCCCTCTACTGCATCACGTGACTCCTCACAGCAGCGATATTTTATACTGTACATAAGTACATAAGTATTGCCATACTGGGAAAGACCAAAGGTCCATCGAGCCCAGCATCCTGTTTCCAACAGTGGCCAATCCAGGTCACAAATACCCGGCAAGATCCCAAAAATGTACAAAACATTTTATACTGCTTATCCAAGAAATAGTGGATTTTCCCCAAGTCCATTCAATAACGGTCTATGGACTTTTCCTTTAGGAAGCCGTCCAAACCTTTTTTAAACTCTGCTAAGCTAACTGCCTTTACCACATTCTCTGGCAACGAATTCCAATGGTTCTTTCTCAGTCATAAAAAACTTCAATGATAATCTCTTTTTTCTCCAAAAACTCAATTAGCATTTTCTTTAAAAAATGTTCTTATTAGATTTCATCACATCACATTTGCTGTTCTTCACCAGAATTCTAACACTCCAAAAGGAAAGAATTCACTTATCTGGTACATAATCCCAATGGGACCCGTTTCACCCCAAAAATGGGATTCTTCAAGGGCTTCCATTCAATATTTGAACATACTAGCAGATAAGTGTAGAAATATTCATAAAACCAACTTCCTTTTAGACAGCAATTCAGATAGCTGGTATAATAGCCTCTTTAAAGCAATTTCCTTTCAATATTTACATGGCATTCCAAAGTTGAATTCATATCTTAGGGCTGGCCCTATTATGGGGTGGACTAGGCAACGGCCTAGGGCAGAACAAATCTGGGGGTAGCACCAGCATCAGCATCCCACTCACTCTGAATAGGCCTGGGTAAGAATGGAAGAGGGAGATGCTGGATACCTGGAGCAGCAGGGAAGGGAAGAGGCAATGCTGGACACTTGGGGTGGAGGGAGTAATAAAGAAGGGAAGGTGAGATGCTGGATTCTGAAGGGAGCAGGTAGGGAATGAGAGATGCTGGACTATGGAGGGAACAGCTAGGAAAGCAAAGGGGTGATGGTGTACACCTGAGAAAGAGGGAGTGGAAGAGTAGCCTAATGGTTAGTACAGTGGGTTGAGATCCTGACCAACTGAGTTCAGTTCCCAGTGCAGCTCCTTGTGACCTTGGGTAAGTCACTTAATCTTCCATTGCCCCAGGTACAAGACTTAGATTGTGAGTCCACTAGGAACACAGAAAGTACCTGCATACAGTAGCACAATAGAAATGATTAGAAGTAGGAAAAGAAAGGGGTGATGCTAGACTGTAGAAGAGTAGAGAATCGGAAATGCTGAACACCTTGAAGGGGAAGAGCACTTTGAGCTGGCTCAGAGGGGGAGCACACAGCTAAAGGTTTTTCTGGGCCAGCTCTGAACCATTGTCATGCCCCATTTCTTCTTGACGCCTCTGTTGCAAAATTCTTTGCCTTTCTGACATTGTGTCTCCTTTGCCCTTTCACAGTTAAGGAGATATTCAGCTCAATCGTTGTCTACCAGACTCCTCCTGACCAGTTACTCTTGTACACATTCAAATACGGAGAGGAAATATTTGATGATAATCTTTTCCTGCTCAGTAAGTATTCGGGACAGACTTGGGGGTGGAGGGGATCCTTGAGGGAAAAGCAAACTGGGGAAATACCCTCCATTACTGTGCCTGGGATTTCTCCTGTCACAGCAATGGCATCTTCTCGGATGATAAAGATGTTCTCACTTTTAAATTCAGCCAGGTCTGGGACAGTTCAGGACACTGAGAAGGAGATGTTCAAAACCAGGGCTCTTTGCAAGAATTTTCCACACATCTATGGGATTCCAGCAGATCAGCCCACCGGTGAGGACAATTCAGTAAATGTACACAGGCTTCTTGCACTCTTTAGTGCTCTCAAAGTGCACAGTGTGTGTTGTAACAGAAACTCTCTACTTTACAGTCAGCCTTCCCCTACCTGATCTCTGTAAGGCTGTCACAGCACACTGTTCATATTTTTTTTTTTCAGATCACAAGAACAGTTGAAATTTCCACCCAGCAAAGCATCATCCGACATCCTGGAATTCCTTATAATAATCTCAGTGTTCCAGAGACAATAAAGCGTTTGCATGTCAAATTCCAAAGTAACCTGTCTTGTGGTTGAATCTCTTATTTAGGGTTCACTGCCTGTTCCTCTGAAGTTCTTGCATTTCTGGTCATGTTTTATATCACTGGGATTTACGGATTTCACATTTCTCCATCAAGCAAGTTCTCAGCACGTCATGGCTGGTTAGGATCTTCCCTGGTGCTGGCACACTGGAATGAAGAACTTCAAAACGGAAACAAACAATCACATGCCCCCTTTTTACCAAGTTGCGACAAAAGGGGGCCTGTGTTGGCGTTGGCATGTGTTTTACACGCGCGCCAAGGCCTCCTTTTACCACAGCTGTTAAAAGGGCCGGTCTCGCTTTCCTTCAGGAAAAGGCCTGGTGGCAAGTAAAGCACTTGCCGCGCGGCAATTTCGGGGGGGAGGGGAGCCCTTACTGCCACCCATTGAGGTGATGGTAAGGGTGGCAGCACATGACACTACCGCCAGGTAGTATCCGTCGCTACAAATTTATGTAACGCCAGATATTACGTCGTGGTAGGGGTGGGAAGTACCGCCGGGCTGCTGCGCTAGCCCAGTGGTACTTCCTAAATAGCGAGTGGTAAGCCCAAGTTGGGCTTACTGCCGCTTAGTAAAAGGAGCCCACAGTGAGGTAGAATCAGCTCCCTACCTTGTTAAATCCCTGCTAGTCGGCCTCAAAGCAGATGTTGAGCAGCACTTTGGCAGCAACTTGCCACCTAATATTTATATATTGGGATTTCTTAACCGCCTTTATGAAGAGATTCACCCAAGGTGGTGTACAGCAGGTACAGTTTAACATCAAACTTATAATTTTGTTAACAGCATAACAAAGCCTACGAAAGACTTCCTTAATAAACCATTCCTTAAATTCTCACAACACCTTTCTAGCACCTTGCATCTAATTCATCTAATTTCAGCTTATGTATTTAAAATCAAGTAATGACCTTGCATCTTATTCATTTACTTTCAGCTTAAGTATCTAAGACCATGTAATGAATACATCATAACACTCTGTAAGCCACATTGAGCCTGCAAAAAGGTGGGATAATGTGGGGTACAAATGCAATAAATAATAATAATAACAATAGTAAAAGGAACAAGTAAAGACAGAATGAAAGAGGAATACTTGAAAGTATGATCCTGTTTCATGGTAGTCCTATTATAATAAAAGGACTACCATGAAACAGGATCAGAAATATACACATTTAACAGCACTAAAATTCAAAAAACAGAGATATAATAAGATACAATTTGCCACCTAATATTTATTTATTGGGATTTCTTAACTGCCTTTATGAAGACATGAGGAAGGACCTAGCGAAGCTAGAGGAATGGACCGATATTTGGCAACTAAGGTTTAATCCCCAAAAATGCAGGGTCATGCACTTGGGTCGCAAAAATCCAAGGGAACGGTACAGTATAGGGGGTGAAGTGCTTCAGTGTGCGAAGGAAGAGCGGGACTTGGGGGTGATTGTGTCTGATGACCTTAAAGCTTTCAAACAAGTAGAAAAAGCGACGGCCAAAGCCAGAAGGATGCTTGGGTGCATAAAGAGAGGCATGACCAGCAGAAAAAAGGAGGTGATAGTGTATAAGTCTCTGGTGAGGCCTCATTTGGAGTACTGCATGCAGCTCTGTAGACTGCACCTATGGAAAGATATAAACAGGATGGAGTCGGTCCAGAGGGCGGCTACGAAATTAGTAAGCAGTCTTGAATGCAAAAATTATAGGGACAGGCTTATGAACCTCAACATGTATACACTGGAAGAGAGGAGGAAGAGAGGAGACATGATAGAAACGTTTAACTATCTCAAGGGCATTTATGTACAGGAAGAGAGCCTTTTTCAAATGAAGGAGAGCTCTGGAATGAGGGGGCATATGACAAAGATAAGAGGGAATAGGCTTAGGAGTAACTAAGGAAGTATTATTTCACAGAAAGGGTGGTGGAGGCATAGAATGGCCTCCCGGTGGAAGTGGTGGAATCGAGGATTGTTCCAGAATTTAAAAAGGCATGGGATAAGCATGTGGGATCGCTTAGGAACAGGAAGAATTAGGGGTTACAGAGGATAGACAGACTGGATGGATCATATGGCCTTTATCTGCCGTCATGTTTCTATGTTTCTATGATGTAAGCATAATAGTGAAGGAATATTTAATAAGCACACAATTAGAACATTCATATCACATTGCTATTGCCTACAGTATAGGTTACCATATATTTATTTATTTATTTATTGCATTTGTATCCCACATTTTCCCACCATATGGCAGGTTCAATGTGGCTTACATATTGCTAAAAAGGTGGTTACAAAAATTTGGATTTGTAGAAGTCTAGTACATTATACAGAAGTACAATAAATGCTTGGGTTGATAAATTAGCATATTGCGAGAGAGGTTAATATTATTGTTTTCCATTTCTGAACTTTTCGTGATGTATGGTGTTGTGGGATTAGGCAGATCCAGGGGGGAAAGACTTCTTGAAAAGATGTGTTTTCAGGTTGAGGGGCCAAGTGCAGATATATAGACGGGGACAAGATGGGTGGTACAGAGTCAGTTAGGATAAAAAGATGGGTGGCTAAACTAAAGATAACTTCTTTGTATAGTTAAGCAAGAGATAAGGAACTGATCTAAGTGTGTGTAGCAAGCTATCTTCAACCTTATGATGACACCACTAGCCAAACTTCTAGCCAATCAGAACCTTAACCCCTACATATACGCGGACGATGTCACAATCCACATCCCGTTCAAAAGTAACCTAAACGAAATAACCAACGAGAACAACCAGAGCCTCCAAATCATGCACTCCTGGGCGGACTCATTCCAGTTAAAATTGAACGCAGAAAAAACTCAATGTCTAGTTCTCACCTCCCAATACAATGCAAACAACTACCCTACTATAACCACACCATACTGCACGCTCCCTATCTCAGAGAATCTGAAAATTCTTGGAGTCACCATTGATCGATACCTCACACTCGATACCCACGCGAAGAATACAACGAAAAAAATGTTCTACGCGATGTGGAAACTCAAGAGAATAAAACCTTTTTTCCCAAGAAACATCTTCCACACCCTAGTACAATCATTAGTAATAAGTCACCTGGACTACTGTAACACTTTGTATGCAGGCTGTAAAGAACAGACCATTAAAAAACTCCAAACAGCCCAAAACACCGCAGCCAGACTCATCTTTGGCAAAACTAAATTCGAAAGAGCAAAACTGCTAAGAGAGAAACTACACTGGCTACCACTCAAGGAACGAATCGAGTTCAAGATCTGCACAACCGTCTATAAAATCATCTACGCAGACGCCCCTCTCTATATGTTAAACCTAGTGGACCTACCACCTAGAAACGCCAAAAGATCGGCCCGCAAATTCCTCAATTTGAACTTCCCCTGCTGCAAAGGAATTAAATACAAACAGTCATACGCTACTACTTTTGAGTACAAAAGCACACAAATCTGGAACGCACTACCCATGGCCCTGAAAAAAATGGACAACCTAACCAGCTTTCGCAAATCTTTGAAGACACATCTCTTCAAAAAAGCCTACTAAGGACATCCTCACTAACTATTCCCCAAATTACTCAGATGCATCTAAAACACCTCTTACTGTTGGAATGTATTGTATTTTTACATGCATTGCCTGTCACCTATTATTTCTCTGTGATTACTCTGTGACCTCTGATGTGAATTACTTAGAGAGGTCACAAAGCTATGCAACTTCCTGTGGGGGTTAGATGCAGCAGATGCAGCACATGGAGCACATGGAGCTCATGATCTCTCCTAACCTGAGAGGATCTATGGTGGTGTGAGCATCCATTACCATCTAAGCACATGGAAGGAGCTGATAATACAAATGTATAGTAATATGTATATATAAGCCTGTCTGATTATAATCTAACTACAAACTGTGAGTAAACAGATGTTTTGTTACTTCAACTTTAAAGTGACTCAGCAGTGAATTATTCTGGGGTGAATGAGAGAGAGATGAAGAAAGAAATTAACATTTCTAAAGCTGAAGCTGTGTGTACTAAAATCTGCTAATTATTTACTACAAATAATCCAACAAAAGGGTTACGGGCCCAGGGCTCAGGAATTGAAAAAGAAGAGAAATATTACCAGGCAGAAAAAAAGGCCACATTTTTCTCTTAAGTTTTAAAGGAAAGATTCAGTCTGTCTCTCTCTCCCCCCCCACACCAGACAGAAGGCTAAGAAAATGGCTGAGGGAAGAAATTCACCATTTTTCTATTCTCTCAAGGTGCCTAAATTAACTGAGTTTAATTATCGGCAGTGGGAACTAAGATTCATATGTCTCCTTCGAGCAAAAAGATTAAATATATGCTTAGACCAAGACAGAACAGCTGAAAATATGGCTGAATGGGACAGTGCAAACTATTATGTGAAGTGCATGCTTTTGGAAGCTCTCTCAGAGAAACAAGCCATATTAGTGGAGGGAAAAGATACACCAAAGGACATTTTATATAAACTGAGAACTATGTATGCAACTACATATGCAAAGCAGCAACCAATTTGGCTGGCAGAGTTGAATGAAACCAAATTAAGGGATAAAAGTAAATGTAATGATCACATTATGCATCTTATGTCTTCATTTCAAAAGCTAGAACTTTCTGGAATTCCCATGTGTGATGCATTGAAAAGAGCATTTCTTTTTACCTCACTATCAAAGAAGTTTGATGTTTTTAGGTCTGTAAATGAGGCCATTGAAGGGCAATCTTTTGAACAGGCAACATCAAAACTAAGGCAGGAATGCATAATAAATGATTCTGAGGAGATGTGTTCTCAAAGCAAGTCAGAGAGAAATGAAACAAATTTCTTGGCAAAGAACAGAGGAAGGCGGAGCTATGGGAAAACTCCACCCAAGGGCAAGCTGATTTGCTACTCATGTGGAAAGGAGGGACATGTATCTAAATGGTGTAAGGAAACACAAAACACTCCCTCTAGCTCACCTAAGCCAATGGAACTAAAGAATTTTCAAACCAGGAAATGTATGAAGGACAAAGATAAACACAAGGGCTTTCTAATGGCAGAAAAATCTTTGACTATGGTAAATAATAATTCAAATGAAAGTACTTGGATTTTGGATTCGGGGAGCACATGCCATTTAACCAATTGTAAAGATTTCTTTCAGGAAATGTGTCCAGAGGAAGGTATTCTTAAAACTGCAAACGCAGGGACTGCTAAGATCCAAGCAAAAGGTATTGGATTCTTAAAATGCAAAGTGTCTAATGAAGTTAAAGAAATTCCTGTAAGTGATGTCTTGTATATTCCCCAAGCAGTTTGTAATATGCTTAGTGTATCTACATTAGATAAGAAGGGATTTGTGATTCATTTTGAAAACAGTAAGTGCACAATCTCTAAAAATGATGAAGTGTATGCTGAAGCTTTTATGCATAATGATGTTTATAAGCTGAACATTTCAGGTGAAGCCTCACATATGGCGCAAGTAAGGAAGAATGATGGTAAATGTAGTCTGGAAATCTGGCACCGCCGCCTGGGACATCGTGATTTTAAGGTGATCCAGGATCTTCACAGTAAGCAACTGGCCACTGGCATTCAGATAAGTGCAGATGCTGGTAAAATGGAGAAATGCATAGACTGTGTTACTCAAAAAGGTGTGAGACCCTCATTTCCTGCATACACAGGAAATAGGAGTAATAAAGTGCTGGACTTAATACACAGTGACTTATGTGGACCGTTTAATATCCCATCATTGGGAAATAACAGATTTGTGCTAATATTCTTGGATGATTTCTCTAGATATTGTGTGGCCTATTTGCTGAAAGAGAAAAGTCAAGTCACAGACATGCTGAAGAAATACGTAGCCATGGTGAGCAATAAATTTGAAAGAAAACCAAAGGTTCTTCAGACCGACAATGGTGGTGAGTTCACTTCACAAAGCATGCGCACATTTCTAGAACAAGAAGGCATTCAGCATATCACAACAGTAGCTTATACACCAGAGCAAAATTCTGTTGCAGAGAGAAAATTTAGGTCACTTGTGGAAATGACCAGATGTATGCTGTCAGATAGCAATCTCCCTAAAAGACTATGGGGGGAAGCCATTCTCACAGCAGTGTACCTACAAAACAGAATGCCAACTAAAGGCGCTGAGCGCACACCACATGAGACATGGCATGGTAGGAAGCCAAACCTGTCACACATAAGAACATTTGGAAGTACAGCATATGCTCATGTACCAAAGCAAAGAAGGCATAAGCTGGATTCCACAACAGAAAGGGGCATTTTAGTTGGCTATGCTCCAGGACACAAAGGATATAGAATTTTGAATCTGAAAACTGGCATTGTTGGCATAAGACATGTTACATATTTTGATGAAAACAAAAGGGTTGATAAAGGCTGGATTATCCCAGATGAGCCTTATCATCCAGAATATGAAACTAGAACCATAATAGACATGCCAGTGTATATAAATGCCATACCAAGGCAGATGTCTGAAAGCAACTCACCTGTATCTAACGAGGAACAGGCAGAGGAAGCAGACACAGAAAGGATCATTGAAGAAGACAGTACAGTTGGAGAAGGGGAATCAATTGGAGAAGAACTCTCAGATTTAGAGGATGCGGAAAGGTCAGACCAACCTGTTGTCAGACGCTCATCCAGGGAAAACAAAGGTGTTCCACCCCCAAGACTGTCTTACCTAACAAAGTCAGCAGAAGCTCAAGAGCCCTTAACATGGGATGAGATTGAGAAAATGCCAGCAGAAGAAGCTGCTGAATGGCATAAAGCTGCACAAGAAGAAATAGATGCATTGGATAAAAATAATAAATTTGGGATTTAAGCAAGGTGAAGCAGATAAATGCTTGTACACTAGGTGCACAAATGGACAATATGCATACATTTTAGCTTTTGTTGATGATCTGCTCATTGCAAGCAAAAGTGAGCAAGAGTACAAGGACATTGTAAAGTGTTTAAACCTCAATGTTGAGATAAAAGAACTGGGTAATGTGTCATACTATCTTGGTATAGAAATTGAGAAACAAAATGATGGTTCTTATCTTCTAAGCCAGAAGCAGAAAATAAATGAGCTTATTGAAAGTTTAGGTATGCAAGATGCCCAAGTTGTAAGCACTCCCATGATCACTGATTTTCTGAAGGATGAAACAGTAAGAGAACCTTTACCAGATAACATCCAATATAGATCAGCCATAGGTAAGCTTTTATATCTAGCTACCACATACAGGGCTGATATAGCAAATGCAGTAGGAATTTTGAGCAGAAGGGTCAGCTCACCTACCAAATCAGATTGGACTGCAGTTAAAAGGATGGTAAGGTATTTAAAGGGTACCATTGATTGTAAATTAAAGATTTCAGCCAATAGTAATCCAAAACTAATATGTTACTGTGATTCAGATTGGGCAGGGGATCATTCTGATTATAAATCCACAAGTGGATATGTGTTTATGTATGGAAATGTACAAATTTCATGGGCCAGTCATAAACAAAGTATTGTGAGTCTGTCTTCTACAGAAGCTGAATACGTGGCCGTATCGGAAGCGTGCAGAGAACTGATGTGGATTGAAAAACTTATGCTGGATTTTGGAATAGCTGAAAAGAGACCAATCCAGATAATGGAAGATAATCAGAGCTGCATCCGACTGTCACAGAATGACAAGGTTCAGTCACGCACCAAGCACATCGCAACGAAATACCACAACGTGCGAGAGTTGGCGAAAGAAGGGGTCATCAGTCTACACTATTGTCACACCAGTGAGATGACAGCTGACATCATGACCAAACCGTTACCCAGAGAACATTTTGTGAATCTGCGTATAAAGCTTGGACTTTGTATGAATAAATAATTGCATGACAGTTATGCATGAGAAGGGGTTTGTTGGAATGTATTGTATTTTTACATGCATTGCCTGTCACCTATTATTTCTCTGTGATTACTCTGTGACCTCTGATGTGAATTACTTAGAGAGGTCACAAAGCTATGCAACTTCCTGTGGGGGTTAGATGCAGCAGATGCAGCACATGGAGCACATGGAGCTCATGATCTCTCCTAACCTGAGAGGATCTATGGTGGTGTGAGCATCCATTACCATCTAAGCACATGGAAGGAGCTGATAATACAAATGTATAGTAATATGTATATATAAGCCTGTCTGATTATAATCTAACTACAAACTGTGAGTAAACAGATGTTTTGTTACTTCAACTTTAAAGTGACTCAGCAGTGAATTATTCTGGGGTGAATGAGAGAGAGATGAAGAAAGAAATTAACATTTCTAAAGCTGAAGCTGTGTGTACTAAAATCTGCTAATTATTTACTACAAATAATCCAACACTTACAACACCTACCTAGCACCTACATCTAAATGACCTACCTTTGCTTATTATCGACTGTATCTAAGATCATGTAATGACTGCATCATAATAACACTCTGTAAGCCACATTGAGCTTGCAAAAAGGTGGGATAATGTGGGATACAAATGCAATAAATAAATAAATAAAGCTAGTCCAGGTGCAGAATGAGTGAGTAGTCAGTCACTCTACGTATTAAAGGCTTGGGAGAAGAGCCAGGCTTTCACCTGCTTCCTGAAGTAGAGGTAGTCTCGAGTTATATGCAGCCCCTCTGGGAGTAAATTCCAGAGCGAGGGGGCTACTCCTGAGAAGGCTCGCAGGTGGGTATCACATTGTACAATTTCCTTTGGTGAGAGGACAGATGGCGATGATTCTTCAGAGGTCTGAAAGGTGTGTACAGGACTAACTTATTCTTGAAGTACTCTGGCCCCTTTTGTCTGAGATCCTTGAAAATCAAACACAGAGTTTTAAATTTAGCCCTGTAAGGTACTGGTAGCCAGTGTAACTTTTGCAGAAAGGGTGTGTTGCGGTCACACCGTTTGCAGCCTTCAATCAGTCCTATCAGTCCTGTTCCAGCATTATGAATTAGTTGGAGCTGTTGCAAGCTCTTTTTGGTTTGACTAGTGTACAGGGCACTACACTAGTCTAGTTCTGATGTCATCATGGCATGGACCAGTGAAGTCAGACGTTCATCCCAGCAAAACACCCCCCAAGAGCTAAACCCCCTGCAGGCTGGTGGCGGAACCTCGCAACACTTTGCTTTAGGGTTGCTGATAACTGCCATCCCAGGCAGAAACCTAGTTTACATTGTGGCAGAGTTGGCCCTGTCTGGGTTTGGATTGTTCACGTTGATATCTCCAGCCATGATCCTCTTGGACCTTAGCAACCACTTCCTCCTTTAGTTAAGCTTGTAGCTTTGGGTTAACCCTAGCCTGCTTATAGGATAGCAGCACTTCCAGACTGGTGACCTACCTGGCTATCAAGGAATCAGTGCCCAGATTGTGTCTGTTGCCCTCTGGGCTAGCCTCTCCCGCTCTCCAGACTCATGTGGAGGGCACAAGAAGACACCTACTGGAGCTCCTAGTTATTTATTCTTCCCTTCAAAATCAAAGGAGACAACCTTACACAATCACTGGCAGGCTGGTCCATCCTCCGTGACTTTGCAAAAAAGACAGATCAAGAGTAGGGATTTCAGAATGTCCCCCACTGTAGACATAGAGAACACATTGTGTGATTGTGCTTGATTTTTCTGGTGCCATCGATTTTGTTTATCATTCACTGTTCAAGTTGAACAATGGGGGAAGGTGTGTGTGGGGGGGGAGATTTTACAGTGAATTAGTTCATTTCTCGCCAGACAAAGGTGGAGAGTTGTTCAAGAGACATGACTTCCTCAGTTCTTGAGGGAATTTGTGGGGTTTCTCACTTCCCCTATCTTATTTAGCATCTTCCTCTTTATTTATTTATTTAGATTTTGCTCACACCTTTTTCAGTAGTAGCTCAAGGTGAGTTACATTCAGGTACTCTGGATAGTTCTCTGTCCCAGGAGGGCTCACTAAGCTTGGAGGGTTAAGTGACTTGCCCAAGATCACAAGGAGCAGTAGTGGGATTTGAACAGCATAAACCCACATTGTCTCACTAAATTTAGGCATGACCATTCACTCCAGGGTGGGTGGCTAAATCCCATAGCGCACAACCCAAAAGGGGGTGTGGCCATGGGAGGGGCACGAGCTGATTAGGGAAATTCTAAAAAGTTGCACGTAGTCTTGTAGAATAATGGGCCTCCACACCCAACTTGGGCCCAGTATTTTCACCAAGTTTGAGCAGGTGTAAGGCTGGCACCCAGGGTTGGGTGCGGGAATCAGCACTAAGTGCTTTTCTATTAAGGGCACATGCCCTTAACAGAATAGCTCTTACCCTCTAATTCTATAAAAGTTGCCAAAAATTGTGTGCGTAAATTTGGGCACACACCAAATTCGTTCATGCGATTTAATTGAATAACAAGCTAATTAGCATAAATAATTGGCTTTTTAGCAAGCAATTATTGGCACAAATTAGATTTAGCTGGAATTTATGCACATAAATTTAGGTGTGGAATCCGTGCCTAAATTTTATGTGTGACTTGAAAAAAGGGATGCGGACATGGGAGGGTCATGGGCGGAATGGGGGCGTTCCTAAAAGTAATGCACGGTGATATAGAATAATGGGGAATTGTGCCTAAGGTAGGAGTGTACATTTGCATCATGTTTCAGTTGGTGCAAATGGCTGCACCTAAAGTTAGGCGCTATTCCCAGGCATAAGCGCTATTCTATAAACCGCGCCTAATTTTAAGCGCAGCTTATAGAATAGCGCTTTTTTCAGTGCTGATTTTTCAGCGTCAAATATAGAATTCACCCCTTAGTGTCAATCTTTTCAGGAGCTCATTTTTTATTGCCATTTATAGAATATCCAGCCTGATTGTGCAAAAGAATTGGCAGATAATCGGCAACCAGTGTAGGTTAAATAGCAAAGAAGCAGAGTGATTAAACTTGCTGTCTCCATAAATAAGCTTGACTGCTATATAGAGACATCGCTTGCAATGCCAATGAACTTATTGAAGAGCAGAAAGAAAAGTAAGTAGCGTGGAAGAGTGGCTAAAGAGGTTAAGGGCGCTTCAACTTGGAAAAGAGATGGATGAGGGGAGATATGATTGAGGTCTACAAAATACTGAGTGGTCTAGAACGAGTAGAAGTAAATCGATTTTTCACTCGTTCCAAAAGTACAAAGACTAGGGGACGCTCGAGGAAGTTACATGGAAATACTTTTAAAACAAAAAGGAGGAAATATTATTTCACTCAACGAATAGTTTAGCTCTGGAACTCTTTGACAGAGGATGTGGTAACAGCAGTTAGCGTATCGGGGTTTTAAAAAGTTTTGGACAAATTCCAGTAGGAAAAGTTCATAGTCTGCTATTGAGACAGATATGGGAAGCAACTGCTTGCACTGGGATTTGTAGCATGGAATGTTGCTACTCTTTGAGATTCTGAATGGAATCTTGTCACTCTTTAGGATTCCACAATCTTGCTATTCTTTGGGGTTCTACATGGAATGTTGCCACAATTTTGGTTTCTGCCAGGTACTTGTGACCTGGCTTGGCCACTTTGGAAAACAGGATACTGGGCTAGATGGACCATTGGTCTGACCCAGTATGGCTACTCTTATGTTCTTATATGACATCCGAAGGTGCCCAGTTCAAATCCCACTGTTTCTCCTTGTAATCTTGGGTAAGTCACTTCACCCTCCATTACCTCAGGTACAAAATTAGATTGGGAGCCATCCAAGGACAGCAAAATACCCAGTCATGTTCAAGTAGTAGTAGTGTACCCAAATGTAACTCACCTTGAGCTACTGGTGGCAGTAGTGTAACATGGGGTTAGGGAAAGAAGAAAAAAACAAAGTGGTAAAATGGGGATTTACTTGTGCTGGTAAACATTCCGCCAGTCAGCAATGTAGCTTAGAATTTTGAGAAGGGTTTTGGAATGGGAAGCTAAGGAGGGGTTACCTGGGAGACGGGGCTGGCTGGCAGTTGCAGAGAGGTTCTGGCAACTGAAGAGAGTGGATGTGCTGTTTGATGTGGGACAGGCAGTGTGGAATTGAAGGAAATTAAAAGTTTTAGGAAGTGAGTTTGGCTGGCAGTGAAAGTATTGAGGTGAGAGTGATAGTAAAAGTGAAATTGAGAAAGTGAGATTTGGGAATTTTGTGTAAATGTGGAGTGAATGGTGAAGGGAGTGAGTTGGACAGCCAGTGAGAGAGGAAGTGCTGGGATGTGGCAGTGTTTTTGATTGCCAAGGTGAGAGTAGCTGCTGTGCTGTGTGTGAGCAGGTAAAGGGTGATTTTGATGAAAGAGAGGGGAAAGAAAGATTTTAAAGGAATTTTGGTGATTGATGGTACTAAAGCAGCTGTAAGACAAGGGTGTTTGTTTGTAGAGGAGAGCGTCTGACAGTGAAAGCGTGAGGCGGTGCTGCTGTGAGTGGGAAAGTCAGAGGGGAAATTTGTGGAAAAGAAAAGTGTTTCAGAGAGTTTGGGTGGTAATAATAGTGTTGTGGTGAAAGTGGGAGTGAAGGTGTGATTGGGGTAGAGTTTGAAATTAATTTTCTCTTATTTGAAGAATTTTGAGAAATGTTTGGATGAATTGCAATGAGACAAGAGCTGTAGTGATTGAATGAAAGCTAATTGATAGCAGGGTGAATGAGATAGGTGGAAACAAGGAAGAAAAATAGGAAGGGTTTGGATGATTTAGGTATCTGTTTGAGATGTAAAGGGGATATGCATGGAATGTTGAGTGTGATACATAGTGGCTGTCAGTCACTCTTGCACAGTATAGGGAAATAAAAAAAACAAATTAGCTAGGCTTGGAAGTGTTAGGGATTGTTATAGTTAATTTTATTTTGTTAGATTGTAACTGGCCACAATATTTGTTAATATGCCCCACCAGTGAAAAGGATGTTCCAGAAAGTAGGAAAGACAGGGTTTTGCCCACTTTGAGTTGCTTAAGTGTGAGGTTTAGGTGGAACCTTCGACCAGACGGGACCATCTGGTGATCATCAGACGACAAGGGCCCCGACGCAAGAAAGACTTCTGTGAACTGCGGCAATACCTGACAGCTAAGTGAACTGGGTTAAATAGTGCAAGAAAAAAAAAATACAAACTTCCTGAAAAGTCTCCCGGGAGTTATAACTCTAGACGAACCTGTAAGAGAAAAACACAAAGAATCAAATTCTTTATAATAATAGCCACACACACATAGAAATGAGAGAAAGAGAATAGAGGGGGAAAAAACTGGTTATTTTGAAGTCATTGAGTGAAAAACATTAAGCATTTGGACTCCTGTGGTTATTTAAAGGGTTATTTTAAAAAGTAAGGGATAATTGAACATATGTACTTATCTGAATTTCTTTCATTGTGTTGATATTGGAAGAGAGTTCTAAAACAGAAAGAATGACAAAATGTTAAAATGATATTTATTTGTGGAAACGTTTAAAAAGTGAAGGGAATTATTCCAAAGGACGAAAGTTTAATTGTCAATGTTATTTGATAACCTTTTTTTTAATATATATTCTTATAGACAAATAAATTCAAACTTTATTAATTTCATCAGTAAGTTTGGTTATTTCCCTAACCAGGATAAATCCAATTTTAGTTTTTTCCCCCTTTCATTTCACGGGAGTGAAAGGCGAGGTTAGTGACCTGTAAGTCCCTCAAGTTTCAGCGGGGTGAGTTTAGATGTCGGTCATGACTACTAACAACAGATATTCTGAGCACACCCATCTTCGCTGAATTTCAGGGAGCCATTACAGTTTTGGCGTAGTTGGCAGGATTTTTCCTGTTTTGGTGGTAACCAGTGGGGTAATCTGCAAATACAGAAGTGTGTATTGTGTTGTGGGAATTTGGGAAAAAGGGAATTGACTAATTTTCCATTTTAGAGCTTCCAGTGGGACGGTATAGCTGATTTAATAAAGTTATTTGGAAAAAAAAGGGTCTGAGTTTTTGTCTCCCGGGACCTCTGTTTCTGCAACAAACCCAGTCTCCGGAGAGAAGGAAGAGAAGATGGAAGGGGAAGCCGTACCCTGCCACAAATTGTGACCCACACGGTGGTAATCCCGCAGGATAGAACCATGCCGGATTTTCACGGGTTCCCGAGAGGTCCCGATGACCTTAATGTAGAAGAATGGATTGAGAAGATGAAATCGAGATTGAGAATTTTAAGGGTTCCTGTAGAAGACCAGGTTGAGGTCATTCGTGATCACCTGAGGGGAATAGCGCTGGACACAATCAAGTACTCCTTACCGAGAGATTGTTCTGTGGAGGCCATTTATGATGTGCTCCGCCAGGTCTATGGAGACAAGGTGGCTCTGGGTCTTCGGATCCAGGAGTTTTATAATTACCGGCAGGGAGAACGTGAATCCATCCGAGTGTTCGCCTACAAGCTACAAGAGAAGATGGAGATTATCATGAAGCGAGACAGAAGGAGGATGGGGAATGCCGAAGAATCGTTAAAAGAGCAATTCTTAATTGGGCTGAGAGACGAAGCCTTGAGGAGAGAAATTTCAAAACGGAGCGAGGACAATCCAGCCATGCCGTTCTCAGACCTGATGCAAGCTGCCATTCGGTGGGCAGGAGAGGAAAGAGAACAACCGCCAAAGAGGATTCTTCAAAGGAACCGGGAGGCAGCTGGCGATTACAGCCATTCTGGGGAGTCAGCTACGGTTGCTATGATGCAACAAATGACCAACATGTTAGCCCGGATGTGCGAGCGTCAGCAGGCGGAATGGGACAGGCAGTGGAGAGAAAGAAATGACTGGAGGTATGCGAATCCCCCAAGAGAACGTGCAGGACCTAGCCAGAGCTGGGGACCGACAAGAACACAGTCGGGGGAAATCATCTGCTTTCGGTGCCGGGAACCAGGGCATTTCGCAAGAGATTGCCAAAGTGAGAGCATCAGTAGACCTTATGCCAGACCAAAAAGGGAAGAACCAGCTGTACCAAGTACAAGTGGGAATTTCCCAAGGAATAGCAGTGTACGTGGTGATCCGGTAGAAACATCAAAGGGAAGTGATCCTCATGCAGTTGTCAGAATGCAAAGGAACTTGAATAGTGCGGAGCCAAAGGAAGAAAAGCTTTTTGGAGAAAAAGCCGTTGGAGCCAGTCCAAAGCTTAAAGTGAAGATTGATGGTGTGGAGATGGTGTGCACAGTGGACACAGGATCTAGCGTCTCCACTATCATGGCCAGTTTTTTCTACAAAAACTTCAAAAACACTGATTGCCTGAAAGATGCTAGTCAGCTGACACTGGTAGCAGTTAATGGGACTGATCTACCAGTACTAGGCTACATTGACGCCGACGTTCAATGTTTAGGACAGCGGGTGCCAGAAAGGTGCATTTTTATCGTGAAGGATAATTTCCAGGATGGGCAAGTGGACACTAATTCCTCACAAGGCATGGTGGGCATGAACGTCCTTCGACATCTGGAAGGGTTATTTAAGGACCTATCCTGTTTTATCCTGGAACCAATAAAGATAGCGGGAATCCTGTCCAAAATCACACAGAAACATTCCAACTCCAGAGAAAATGATGGAGGGGTAAAAGTGCAAGAGACCCTGAAGCAAATTATTCCAGTTATGTCTGAGAAAGCTGCCAGAAAAACTTCCGGAGTTTTATCAATGTCTGTCTCCAGAAAGATTACCTTTCCGAATAAGATTATGATAGCAAATACGATGGTCAAATCAAATCGAGAGAATTTTCTGGGAAAAATGAAAAATAGAGAAGTACGAGATGTCATAATCCCGGAAAGGACACAGTTCGCAGATGAGCCGCTAAGGGAGAAATCTAATGCTGAACCGGAGGTCAGTAAAAAGGTTAATAAGGGAGATTCAATGATAGTTCCGAGTCTGCTTCAAGAACAAGATAAGTTGCTTCTGGCAGTAAAGGAGAAGGCTGATCTGACAAAGGAGCAATGTAAACAGTTAACCCAGGCACTCTTAACAGAGAAGCAGAAAAGCAGTTTGTTTGAGGCTAAGATGAGAGAACGGATCAGTACACTAGAGGAAGAACATGCAGCTTTACAGAACAAAATGCATACCAGATATCAGGACACCCAACAAATGCAGCTGACATTCAAACAAGTTAGTGCGCAGATGGAGAATTGAATCACCCATCTGGAACAGGAAAATGGTATCCTTCGAGACGCAGTTAGCTCTGCTATCAACCAAATGGAAAGCAAGCAGACTTCTGAACTTAATAAATTGCACCAGGATTGTGCACGGCTTATGAATGAGTTGGCTGAAAAGAATAGTAAAGCAGCTCAGGAGGAACTGCAAAAGAAGAGGGCAGAACAAGCAGTGGCACAGTTAACGGCTCAACAGCAAGAAGCTGAGAGAAGAAGGGAGGAAATTGAGATCTATTTAAGGAAAATGACAGTACAATATGAAGACATACGGGCTAAGTTGTTGGCCAAAGAGAATGAAATCAAGAGTCTACACAGTAAAATGACGGATACAGTTGTATCCAAACAACAGCTGGAACAAACATAGTAACATAGTAACATAGTAGATGACGGCAGAAAAAGACCTGCACGGTCCATCTAGTCTGCCCACGATAAACTCATATGTGTATACCTTACCTTGATTTGTACCTGTCTTTTTCAGGGCACAGACCGTATAAGTCTGTGCAGCAGTATTTCCCGCCTCCCAACCACCAGTCCCGCCTCCCATCACCGGCTCCGGCACAGACCCCGTATAAGTCCGCCCTCCCCCATCCTAGCCTCTCAACCACCAACCCCTCTTCCCCCCGCCACCCAATTTCAGCTAAGCTTCTGTGGATCCATTCCTTCTGCACAGGATTCCTTTATGCCTGTCCCACGCATGCTTGAATTCTGTTACCGTTTTCATCTCCACCACCTCCCGCGGGAGGGCATTCCAAGCGTTCACCACCCTCTCCGTGAAGAAATACTTCCTGACATCTTTCCTGAGTCTGCCCCCCTTCAATCTCATTTCATGTCCTCTCGTTCTACCGCCTTCCCATCTCTGGAAAAGATTCGTTTGCGGATTAATACCTTTCAAATATTTGAACGTCTGTATCATATCACCCCTGTTCCTCCTTTCCTCCAGAGTATACATGTTCAGGTCAGCAAGTCTCTCTTCATACGTCTTGGAACGCAACTCCCATACCATTCTCGTAGCTTTTCTTTGTACCGCTTCCATTTTTTTAACATCCTTCGCAAGGTATGGCCTCCAAAACTGAACACAATACTCCAGGTGGGGCCTCACCAACGTCTTATACAGGGGCATTAAAACCTCCTTTTTTCTGCTGGTCACACCTCTCTCTATACAGCCTAGCAACCTTCTCGCTACGGCCACCGCCTTGTCGCACTGTTTCATTGCCTTCAGGTCCTCAGATACTATCACCCCAAGATCCCTCTCCCCATCCGTGTCTACCAGGCTCTCCCCACCTAACACATACGCCTCCCTTGGATTTCTACTCCCTAAGTGCATCACTTTGCATTTCTTCGCATTGAATTTTAATTGCCAAACGTTAGACCATTTTTCCAGCTTCTTCAGATCTTTTTTCATGTTTTCCACTCCCTCCGGGGTGTCCACTCTGTTGCAAATCTTGGTATCATCCGCAAAAAGGCAAACTTTACCTTGTAACCCTTCGGCAATGTCACTCACAAATATATTGAACAGAATGGGCCCCAGCACCGATCCCTGAGGCACTCCACTACTCACCTTTCCCTCCTCCGAGCGAACTCCATTCACCACCACCCTCTGGCGTCTGCCCGTCAACCAGTTCCTAATCCAGTTCACCACTTCGGGTCCTATCTTCAGCCCTTCTAGTTTATTCAAGAGCCTCCTGTGGGGAACCGTGTCAAAAGCCTTGCTGAAATCTAAGTAGATGACGTCCATAGCACATCCTTGATTTAATTCTCCCGTCACCCAGTCAAAGAATTCAATGAGATTCGTTTGGCACGACTTCCCTTTGGTGAAACCATGTTGTCTGGGATCTTGCAACTTATTGGCTTCCAGGAAATTCACTATCCTTTCCTTCAGCATGGCTTCCATTACTTTTCCAATAACCAAAGTGAGGCTTACCGGCCTGTAGTTTCCAGCTTCTTCCCTATCCCCACTTTTGTGAAGAGGGACCACCTCCGCCATTCTCCAATCCCTCAGAACCTCTCCCGTCTCCAAGGATTTATTAAACAAATCTTTAAGAGGACTCGCCAGAACCTCTCTGAGTTCCCTCAGTATTCTGGGGTGGATCCCGTCCGGCCCCATGGCTTTGTCCACCTTTAGCTTTCCAAGTTGTTCATATACACACTCTTCCGTGAACGGTGCTCTATCCACTTCGTTTTCAGGTGTACTTTTGCCAGTCCCTCTCGGTCCTTCCCCAGGATTTTCTTCAGTAAAAACAGAACAAAAGTATCTATTAAGCAAATTGGCTTTTTCTTCATCATTTTCTACATAGCGTTTTGCTGTATCTTTTAGTCTCACAATCCCCTTTTTAGTCTTTCTCCTTTCACTAATATACCTGAAGAAGTTTTTATCTCCCCTCCGTACATTTCTAGCCATTTGTTCTTCCGCTTGCGCCTTCGCCAGACGTACCTCTCTCTTGGCTTCTTTCAGTTTCATCCGGTATTCCTCCCCGTGTTCCTCTACTTGAGATTTTTTGTATTTCTGGAACGCTAACTCTTTAGCCTTTATTTTCTCAGCCACATGCTTTGAAAACCATATTGGTTTCCTTTTTCTCTTGCTTTTATTTACCCTCCTTACATAAAGGTCTGTGGCCCTCTTTATTACATCTTTTAGCCTGGACCACTGTCCTTCCACTTTTCGTATGTCCTCCCAGCCCATCAGCTCCTTCCTCAGGTATTCTTCCATTTTGTTAAAGTCAGCTCGCTTGAAATCCAGGACTTTGAGTTTAGAGTGGCCGCCATCCACATGAGCCGTTACATCAAAACAAACCGTTTGATGGTCACTGTTTCCCAGGTGTGCAGCCACTCTGACATTTGACACACTATCCCCATTCGTGAGCACCAGATCCAACGTGGCTCCCTCCCTCGTGGGTTCGTTCACCATTTGTCTGAGCAGAGCACTTTGGAAAGCATCCACAATCTCTCTACTTCTTTCCGATTTTGCAGACGGAACCTTCCAATCTACATCCGGCAGATTAAAATCTCCCAACAGCAGCACCTCTCTTTTCTTCCCCAACTTTTGAATATCAGCGATCAGATCTTTATCTAGTTCTTCCAATTGTGTCGGGGGTCTATAGACAACACCCACGTGGACCAAGGTTCTATCCTCTCTTTTTAAGGTGATCCATATTGCTTCTTCCTTTCCCCACTTCCCTGTCATTTCAGTTGCTGCGATATCATCTCTCACATACAGAGCTACTCCTCCACCTTTACGTCCCTCTCTATCCTTCCTAAAAAGATTATAGCCTGGTATGTTTACATCCCATTCATGGGAACCATGGAGCCATGTCTCTGTGACTGCAAGTATGTCCAAGTCAGTCTCCAACATCAGGGCTTGAAGGTCATGAATTTTATTGCTTAGACTGTGAGCATTTGTGGTCATTGCTTTCCAACTACATTTCCTAGTATGTGTTTTGGGTTTAGTGATTTGTGAGTGTCTTTTGTCTTTGGGTACCTTCTCCTTTTGTTCCCTCTTCCTTGTTTTTTCTTTTTTTTCTGCTTCAATTTTAGTTTCAGGAACATCACAGTGCTGTAGTGGAGCAAAAGAATTTTGTAGTGGCAACACTTGTGCGGGTGGATGCTTCTGTGTCACATGACGAATTCTGCCTGAGCCTACTGTGAGCCATCTGTTCCTTTGTGGTTTTATTTTCTGAGGCAGTGGTGAGAAGTTATGATTCTGCACAGTCCTATAAGTTGGTTTAATTGTACCTAATTCTTGCATTACTTTATAGAGCTCTTGTTTTAAAGTAGATAGCTGAAGACAGATAGGACAAGCTTTAAGTTTCCAGATGATTTGCCTTGAAACTAAAGCAGCACAATTATTGCAGAGAATAAAAGTCATCCTGATTGGTTGGAATGGGTATGAACAGGTGTACTATGTTGGAGTATCAGCCTGCAAGACTGCCTGTGTATGACTGAGGGGTAAAGTTAATGAGGTTTGGTTTGTCTATAAATGTGTGGAAAACCCTGGGGTGGGTGGGATTATAAGTCCCTAAGTGTCAGTTAAGTGCTGCTATCAAGGGAATTCTCCAGCTTAATGGACCCAAATGGTAGTGTCTGATCAAGGACCTTACAGTTTATTAAACTTTTTAAAACTACCTGTCACGTCTGTGGCCGTGACCACCCTCATACTTACCCTGTTTCTGGGAGTCAGTGGCTGTGCTGGCTTCTGCTTGTCTCTGTGTCTGTCTCTGTCTTAGTTTCTCTCTGGCTCTGTGTGCTGATTGCCCTACTGAATCTCACCTGTGTGGGCTTTGCCTCTTCCAAGATGGCTGCCGCTTCCTCCTACTTGCCAGTATCCAAGATGGCTCCCGCTGTTCCTTCCTATGGAATGACTGCTTTGTGTGTCAAGCCTCTGTTTGGTTGCAAGGTGATTGCTGCAGCTGTGGCTCTGGTCTTGATGGGCTTTATTAGTCACCTGAAGACTACAGTCCTGGCCTTTGCATTGCCATTTCCTCTGCAGTGCCTTAGGTCCCGAGGTTAGTGTGCTGTTAGCACCGTTTGCTTTCCTTGTCTATTGCTTTGTGGGTTTCCAGCCCTTCTGTGTTTATTGTTCTGTGGGCTTCCTACCCTTCTGTGTTATTTGCTCTGTGGGTTTTCTGCCCTTCTGTGTTTATCGCTTGTGGGTTTCCAGCCCTTCTGTGTTTATTTGCTTTGTGGGTTTCCAGCCCTTCTGTGTTTATTGTTCTGTGGGCTTCCTACCCTTCTGTGTTATTTGCTCTATGGGTTTTCTGCCCTTCTGTGTTTATCGCTTGTGGGTTTCCAGCCCTTCTGTGTTTATTTGCTCTGTGGGTTTCCAGCCCTTCTGTGACCATTGCTTTGAACCTGCCTACTGCCAGAACCCGGACATTCCCTGCCGGTCTGCCTTGCCATCGCCTAGGGGCCAGGGGGCACTCCTGGACCTTCATTCCTGCGGTTCCTGTAAGTCCTACCGGCTGCCAGAACCTGAGGGCTCAACCCGAGGGAGAAGGCAGTCAAGTGTAGGTGAAGCCTAGGTCCAGTGGGTTCCAGTCCAGCGGGTTTCACTCCTGTATGTTCCAGTCCTGTGGGGCCACTCCAGTGTGTCCGGGCCAGCGGGCCCCACTCCAGTGCGCACCCGTCCGGTGCATTCCAGTTCCGAGTGTTCCGGTGTAGTACTCCCGTCCGGAGTTCCGGTCCAGTCTTATCTCCTCTCTACCTGGAAGGTGATTTTGCCTAAAGGACTCACAAACCCCGCGCTCCCGGGGAAGAAGCCTGAAGGTATGCCAAGGTCCTCGAGAGCGCGTCGAGCGCGAGAGGCGCGACACTACCCCAGATATTAATAACTTTCCTTTTGAAGAAATCTAGATATTGCCAATAATTCTAGCAGTTTCAGCTATGTAAAAAATGCCCCTCCCCTTTATCAGAGCTTGGCAGGAACAGAAAGAAAGCAAGAAAGACAGGACCTTACAGTTTATTAAACTTTTTAAAACTACCCTAGATATTAATAACTTTCCTTTTGAATAAATCTAGATATTGCCAATATTTCTAGCAGTTTCAGCTATGTAAAAATGCCTCTCCCCTTTATCAGAGCTTGGCAGGAACAGAAAGAAAGCAAGAAAGACAGAAAGAGAGGTTTCCCAGTGCTAATTAAATTGATTAAGCAACAAGCCTTAAAAAGTTAGGACAAAATATCAGGTAGTTTCTCACCTAAGCCAGTCAATTTGAGAAGTAAGGGATTTTAGGGGTCAGAATAAACCTGTCCTTTTTGCAGGAGCTTGGTTCAGTAGTCCCAGCACCTGGAAGTTAGAATTAAAAGAAGTATGTCCTTTAGTCTGAGGCCAACCCTGCTTGCCCCCAGCTGTGGGGGTGCTTAAGTCCCTAAGTGTCAGTTAAGTGCTGCTATCAAGGGAATTCTCCAGCTTAATGGACCCAAATGGTAGTGTCTGATCAAGGACCTTACAGTTTATTAAACTTTTTAAAACTACCTGTCACGTCTGTGGCCGTGACCACCCTCATACTTACCCTGTTTCTGGGAGTCAGTGGCTGTGCTGGCTTCTGCTTGTCTCTGTGTCTGTCTCTGTCTTAGTTTCTCTCTGGCTCTGTGTGCTGATTGCCCTACTGAATCTCACCTGTGTGGGCTTTGCCTCTTCCAAGATGGCTGCCGCTTCCTCCTACTTGCCAGTATCCAAGATGGCTCCCGCTGTTCCTTCCTATGGAATGACTGCTTTGTGTGTCAAGCCTCTGTTTGGTTGCAAGGTGATTGCTGCAGCTGTGGCTCTGGTCTTGATGGGCTTTATTAGTCACCTGAAGACTACAGTCCTGGCCTTTGCATTGCCATTTCCTCTGCAGTGCCTTAGGTCCCGAGGTTAGTGTGCTGTTAGCACCGTTTGCTTTCCTTGTCTATTGCTTTGTGGGTTTCCAGCCCTTCTGTGTTTATTGTTCTGTGGGCTTCCTACCCTTCTGTGTTATTTGCTCTGTGGGTTTTCTGCCCTTCTGTGTTTATCGCTTGTGGGTTTCCAGCCCTTCTGTGTTTATTTGCTTTGTGGGTTTCCAGCCCTTCTGTGTTTATTGTTCTGTGGGCTTCCTACCCTTCTGTGTTATTTGCTCTGTGGGTTTTCTGCCCTTCTGTGTTTATCGCTTGTGGGTTTCCAGCCCTTCTGTGTTTATTTGCTCTGTGGGTTTCCAGCCCTTCTGTGACCATTGCTTTGAACCTGCCTACTGCCAGAACCCGGACATTCCCTGCCGGTCTGCCTTGCCATCGCCTAGGGGCCAGGGGGCACTCCTGGACCTTCATTCCTGCGGTTCCTGTAAGTCCTACCGGCTGCCAGAACCTGAGGGCTCAACCCGAGGGAGAAGGCAGTCAAGTGTAGGTGAAGCCTAGGTCCAGTGGGTTCCAGTCCAGCGGGTTTCACTCCTGTATGTTCCAGTCCTGTGGGGCCACTCCAGTGTGTCCGGGCCAGCGGGCCCCACTCCAGTGCGCACCCGTCCGGTGCATTCCAGTTCCGAGTGTTCCGGTGTAGTACTCCCGTCCGGAGTTCCGGTCCAGTCTTATCTCCTCTCTACCTGGAAGGTGATTTTGCCTAAAGGACTCACAAACCCCGCGCTCCCGGGGAAGAAGCCTGAAGGTATGCCAAGGTCCTCGAGAGCGCGTCGAGCGCGAGAGGCGCGACAGAATGCAAAGGCCATGAGTCCAGCAAGATCATCACTCCCAGTGGGCTGCCTGCCCATGAGTTCGTTCCCTGTGGACAATCCGGGTGCAGTTTCTGATTTTGACTCTGATCCTTATGTCAGCCCAGTTTCTTTTTTGGGTCCTTTTATGACGCTTCGGGAGTACCGAGATAAACTTTTGTCTGATCCAGCCCTGAAGGCTACTCCTGAAGCAGCAGCTGAAAGAAAGCATCTCTGGTGGCGTCTGGTCCGCCATAGCCCAGTTTCTGACATGAATCCTGCTATCTCGCTCTGTGAGTACCGCCTCAGACTTCTGGAGGAGCCAGCTCTGCGGGATACTCCTGAAGCTGAGGCCGAAAGAAGACGCCGGGGAATTCCTCCGCTCTGGTCTCCTCAGCAGAGCAGCCTGCGGTACCATAGCGGGTTAGTTCCTATTCGGGATTCCAGTCCACCGGCGCTGAGTCCAGTCCAAGGAGAGTTTCAAGTGAAGCCGCCAGTTAAGCCTCTGAGTTCGTTCCGAGGGACGGTCCTGACCAGGTCTCTGAGGTCAGGCCGAGTGAGGCGTCGGACCAAGCCCCTGACCCCAGTTCAAGTAGCGCGGCCGCTTAAGAGCCTGAGTCCAGTCCAGGGGATGCTTCATATTGAACCTCCAATTCAAGTCCAAGTAACGATGCCACTTAAGGCTCCGAGTCTAGTCCGAGGGAGGCTTTCGATGGAGCCTCGGATTCCTGTTCGAGTGGTGCTCCAGGTCGAGCCTCCAGTCCTCGTTCAACTGGCATGCCCTCTGAAACCTCTGAGTCCTGTCCGTGGGGCGCTTCTGACGGAGCCTCAGATTCCTATGCAAGTGGCGCTCCAGGTCGAGCCTCCAGTCCTCGTTCAAGTGGCATGCCCTTTGAAGTCTCCGAGTCCAGTCCGAGGGAAGCCTTCGAGGGAGCCTCAGATTCCTGTGCAAGTGGCGCTTCGGGTCAAGTCTCCGGTTCTTGTTCAAGTGACCCGTCCAGTCAAGCCACTGAGTCCAGTTCGAGGGGGGCTTCTAACCAAGCCTCCGGTGCCGGTCCACAGGGTGGTTCAGGTGGCACCTCCGCTTCCAGTCTGGAGGGTACCTCCAATCAAGCTCCGAAGGCCAGTTCGAGTGGCGCTTCTGCTCGAGCCTCCGATCCCTGTCCAAAGGGTGTGTTCTGCCAAGCCTCAGTTAAAGTCCAGTTCGCGGGGTGCTCCCAGCCAAGCTCCTGAGTCCAGTTTGAGGGGCCCTGCCAGTCAAGACTCTGATTCCAGTCCGGGTCCAAGTCCCGGTTCAACTCCTGTTCAAAGTTCCAGTTCCAGTCAAGATGCTGACCCTGCTCCGAGCTCCAGTTCCAGCCAAGATGCTGAGCCAGTTCCAAGTTCCAGTTCCAGCCAAGATGCTGACCCTGCTCCTAGCTCCAGTTCCAGCCAAGATACGGAGTCTGTTCCAAGTTCCAGTTCCAGCCAAGATGCTGACCCTGCTCCGAGCTCCAGTTCCAGCCAAGATGCTGAGTCCGTTCCAAGTTCCACTTCCAGCCAAGATGCTGACCCTGCTCCGAGCTCCAGTTCCAGCCAAGATGCTGAGCCAGTTCCAAGTTCCAGTTCCAGCCAAGATGCTGACCCTGCTCCGAGCTCCAGTTCCAGCCAAGATGCTGAGTCCGTTCCAAGTTCCACTTCCAGCCAAGATGCTGACCCTGCTCCGAGCTCCAGTTCCAGCCAAGATACTGAGTCCGTTCCTAGTTCCACTTCCAGCCAAGATGCTGAGCCTGCTCTGAGTTCCAGTTCCAGTCAAGTTCCTGACGCACGCCTGGGTTCCAGTCCCGGTTTGCTTCTTGACTCTAGTCCGGGTCCCAGTCCCGGTTTGCTTCCTGAGTTCAGTCTGGGTTCCCTCAGAGAAGGGTTCCTTTTGAACATGATTCCTCTTGATGCATCCAAGTTCCTGAGTTGGCCCAGCGGTGATTGGAAGGAGCCTCCTGTTGACAAGTTCCGCTCCTGTCTGCCAGTTTTGAACTTCTTTGTGACTTCCAGTCCAGTGATCCATGTCTGGGGGTTGAAACCGATCAGAAGGTTTCACCACAGTTACCCCTGGACACCTGACCTCCTCAGGGAGACCGAGAGGGGGGTCTTGAGGAGGGGGTACTGTCACGTCTGTGGCCGTGACCACCCTCATACTTACCCTGTTTCTGGGAGTCAGTGGCTGTGCTGGCTTCTGCTTGTCTCTGTGTCTGTCTCTGTCTTAGTTTCTCTCTGGCTCTGTGTGCTGATTGCCCTACTGAATCTCACCTGTGTGGGCTTTGCCTCTTCCAAGATGGCTGCCGCTTCCTCCTACTTGCCAGTATCCAAGATGGCTCCCGCTGTTCCTTCCTATGGAATGACTGCTTTGTGTGTCAAGCCTCTGTTTGGTTGCAAGGTGATTGCTGCAGCTGTGGCTCTGGTCTTGATGGGCTTTATTAGTCACCTGAAGACTACAGTCCTGGCCTTTGCATTGCCATTTCCTCTGCAGTGCCTTAGGTCCCGAGGTTAGTGTGCTGTTAGCACCGTTTGCTTTCCTTGTCTATTGCTTTGTGGGTTTCCAGCCCTTCTGTGTTTATTGTTCTGTGGGCTTCCTACCCTTCTGTGTTATTTGCTCTGTGGGTTTTCTGCCCTTCTGTGTTTATCGCTTGTGGGTTTCCAGCCCTTCTGTGTTTATTTGCTTTGTGGGTTTCCAGCCCTTCTGTGTTTATTGTTCTGTGGGCTTCCTACCCTTCTGTGTTATTTGCTCTATGGGTTTTCTGCCCTTCTGTGTTTATCGCTTGTGGGTTTCCAGCCCTTCTGTGTTTATTTGCTCTGTGGGTTTCCAGCCCTTCTGTGACCATTGCTTTGAACCTGCCTACTGCCAGAACCCGGACATTCCCTGCCGGTCTGCCTTGCCATCGCCTAGGGGCCAGGGGGCACTCCTGGACCTTCATTCCTGCGGTTCCTGTAAGTCCTACCGGCTGCCAGAACCTGAGGGCTCAACCCGAGGGAGAAGGCAGTCAAGTGTAGGTGAAGCCTAGGTCCAGTGGGTTCCAGTCCAGCGGGTTTCACTCCTGTATGTTCCAGTCCTGTGGGGCCACTCCAGTGTGTCCGGGCCAGCGGGCCCCACTCCAGTGCGCACCCGTCCGGTGCATTCCAGTTCCGAGTGTTCCGGTGTAGTACTCCCGTCCGGAGTTCCGGTCCAGTCTTATCTCCTCTCTACCTGGAAGGTGATTTTGCCTAAAGGACTCACAAACCCCGCGCTCCCGGGGAAGAAGCCTGAAGGTATGCCAAGGTCCTCGAGAGCGCGTCGAGCGCGAGAGGCGCGACACTACCCCAGATATTAATAACTTTCCTTTTGAAGAAATCTAGATATTGCCAATAATTCTAGCAGTTTCAGCTATGTAAAAAATGCCCCTCCCCTTTATCAGAGCTTGGCAGGAACAGAAAGAAAGCAAGAAAGACAGGACCTTACAGTTTATTAAACTTTTTAAAACTACCCTAGATATTAATAACTTTCCTTTTGAATAAATCTAGATATTGCCAATATTTCTAGCAGTTTCAGCTATGTAAAAATGCCTCTCCCCTTTATCAGAGCTTGGCAGGAACAGAAAGAAAGCAAGAAAGACAGAAAGAGAGGTTTCCCAGTGCTAATTAAATTGATTAAGCAACAAGCCTTAAAAAGTTAGGACAAAATATCAGGTAGTTTCTCACCTAAGCCAGTCAATTTGAGAAGTAAGGGATTTTAGGGGTCAGAATAAACCTGTCCTTTTTGCAGGAGCTTGGTTCAGTAGTCCCAGCACCTGGAAGTTAGAATTAAAAGAAGTATGTCCTTTAGTCTGAGGCCAACCCTGCTTGCCCCCAGCTGTGGGGGTGCTTAAGTCCCTAAGTGTCAGTTAAGTGCTGCTATCAAGGGAATTCTCCAGCTTAATGGACCCAAATGGTAGTGTCTGATCAAGGACCTTACAGTTTATTAAACTTTTTAAAACTACCCCAGATATTAATAACTTTCCTTTTGAAGAAATCTAGATATTGCCAATAATTCTAGCAGTTTCAGCTATGTAAAAAATGCCCCTCCCCTTTATCAGAGCTTGGCAGGAACAGAAAGAAAGCAAGAAAGACAGGACCTTACAGTTTATTAAACTTTTTAAAACTACCCTAGATATTAATAACTTTCCTTTTGAATAAATCTAGATATTGCCAATATTTCTAGCAGTTTCAGCTATGTAAAAATGCCTCTCCCCTTTATCAGAGCTTGGCAGGAACAGAAAGAAAGCAAGAAAGACAGAAAGAGAGGTTTCCCAGTGCTAATTAAATTGATTAAGCAACAAGCCTTAAAAAGTTAGGACAAAATATCAGGTAGTTTCTCACCTAAGCCAGTCAATTTGAGAAGTAAGGGATTTTAGGGGTCAGAATAAACCTGTCCTTTTTGCAGGAGCTTGGTTCAGTAGTCCCAGCTCCTGGAAGTTAGAATTAAAAGTAGTATGTCCTTTAGTTTGAGGCCAACCCTGCTTGCCCCCAGCTGTGGGGGTGCTTAAGTCCCTAAGTGTCAGTTAAGTGCTGCTATCAAGGGAATTCTCCAGCTTAATGGACCCAAATGGTAGTGTCTGATCAAGGACCTTACAGTTTATTAAACTTTTTAAAACTACCCTAGATATTAATAACTTTCCTTTTGAATAAATCTAGATATTGCCAATAATTCTAGCAGTTTCAGCTATGTAAAAAATGCCCCTCCCCTTTATCAGAGCTTGGCAGGAACAGAAAGAAAGCAAGAAAGACAGGACCTTACAGTTTATTAAACTTTTTAAAACTACCCTAGATATTAATAACTTTCCTTTTGAATAAATCTAGATATTGCCAATATTTCTAGCAGTTTCAGCTATGTAAAAATGCCTCTCCCCTTTATCAGAGCTTGGCAGGAACAGAAAGAAAGCAAGAAAGACAGAAAGAGAGGTTTCCCAGTGCTAATTAAATTGATTAAGCAACAAGCCTTAAAAAGTTAGGACAAAATATCAGGTAGTTTCTCACCTAAGCCAGTCAATTTGAGAAGTAAGGGATTTTAGGGGTCAGAATAAACCTGTCCTTTTTGCAGGAGCTTGGTTCAGTAGTCCCAGCACCTGGAAGTTAGAATTAAAAGTAGTATGTCCTTTAGTTTGAGGCCAACCCTGCTTGCCCCCAGCTGTGGGGGTGCTTAAGTCCCTAAGTGTCAGTTAAGTGCTGCTATCAAGGGAATTCTCCAGCTTAATGGACCCAAATGGTAGTGTCTGATCAAGGACCTTACAGTTTATTAAACTTTTTAAAACTACCCTAGATATTAATAACTTTCCTTTTGAATAAATCTAGATATTGCCAATAATTCTAGCAGTTTCAGCTATGTAAAAAATGCCCCTCCCCTTTATCAGAGCTTGGCAGAACAGAAAGAAAGCAAGAAAGACAGGACCTTACAGTTTATTAAACTTTTTAAAACTACCCTAGATATTAATAACTTTCCTTTTGAATAAATCTAGATATTGCCAATATTTCTAGCAGTTTCAGCTATGTAAAAATGCCTCTCCCCTTTATCAGAGCTTGGCAGGAACAGAAAGAAAGCAAGAAAGACAGAAAGAGAGGTTTCCCAGTGCTAATTAAATTGATTAAGCAACAAGCCTTAAAAAGTTAGGACAAAATATCAGGTAGTTTCTCACCTAAGCCAGTCAATTTGAGAAGTAAGGGATTTTAGGGGTCAGAATAAACCTGTCCTTTTTGCAGGAGCTTGGTTCAGTAGTCCCAGCACCTGGAAGTTAGAATTAAAAGTAGTATGTCCTTTAGTTTGAGGCCAACCCTGCTTGCCCCCAGCTGTGGGGGTGCTTAAGTCCCTAAGTGTCAGTTAAGTGCTGCTATCAAGGGAATTCTCCAGCTTAATGGACCCAAATGGTAGTGTCTGATCAAGGACCTTACAGTTTATTAAACTTTTTAAAACTACCCTAGATATTAATAACTTTCCTTTTGAATAAATCTAGATATTGCCAATAATTCTAGCAGTTTCAGCTATGTAAAAAATGCCCCTCCCCTTTATCAGAGCTTGGCAGGAACAGAAAGAAAGCAAGAAAGACAGGACCTTACAGTTTATTAAACTTTTTAAAACTACCCTAGATATTAATAACTTTCCTTTTGAATAAATCTAGATATTGCCAATATTTCTAGCAGTTTCAGCTATGTAAAAATGCCTCTCCCCTTTATCAGAGCTTGGCAGGAACAGAAAGAAAGCAAGAAAGACAGAAAGAGAGGTTTCCCAGTGCTAATTAAATTGATTAAGCAACAAGCCTTAAAAAGTTAGGACAAAATATCAGGTAGTTTCTCACCTAAGCCAGTCAATTTGAGAAGTAAGGGATTTTAGGGGTCAGAATAAACCTGTCCTTTTTGCAGGAGCTTGGTTCAGTAGTCCCAGCACCTGGAAGTTAGAATTAAAAGTAGTATGTCCTTTAGTTTGAGGCCAACCCTGCTTGCCCCCAGCTGTGGGGGTGCTTAAGTCCCTAAGTGTCAGTTAAGTGCTGCTATCAAGGGAATTCTCCAGCTTAATGGACCCAAATGGTAGTGTCTGATCAAGGACCTTACAGTTTATTAAACTTTTTAAAACTACCCTAGATATTAATAACTTTCCTTTTGAATAAATCTAGATATTGCCAATAATTCTAGCAGTTTCAGCTATGTAAAAAATGCCCCTCCCCTTTATCAGAGCTTGGCAGAACAGAAAGAAAGCAAGAAAGACAGGACCTTACAGTTTATTAAACTTTTTAAAACTACCCTAGATATTAATAACTTTCCTTTTGAATAAATCTAGATATTGCCAATATTTCTAGCAGTTTCAGCTATGTAAAAATGCCTCTCCCCTTTATCAGAGCTTGGCAGGAACAGAAAGAAAGCAAGAAAGACAGAAAGAGAGGTTTCCCAGTGCTAATTAAATTGATTAAGCAACAAGCCTTAAAAAGTTAGGACAAAATATCAGGTAGTTTCTCACCTAAGCCAGTCAATTTGAGAAGTAAGGGATTTTAGGGGTCAGAATAAACCTGTCCTTTTTGCAGGAGCTTGGTTCAGTAGTCCCAGCACCTGGAAGTTAGAATTAAAAGTAGTATGTCCTTTAGTTTGAGGCCAACCCTGCTTGCCCCCAGCTGTGGGGGTGCTTAAGTCCCTAAGTGTCAGTTAAGTGCTGCTATCAAGGGAATTCTCCAGCTTAATGGACCCAAATGGTAGTGTCTGATCAAGGACCTTACAGTTTATTAAACTTTTTAAAACTACCCTAGATATTAATAACTTTCCTTTTGAATAAATCTAGATATTGCCAATAATTCTAGCAGTTTCAGCTATGTAAAAAATGCCCCTCCCCTTTATCAGAGCTTGGCAGGAACAGAAAGAAAGCAAGAAAGACAGGACCTTACAGTTTATTAAACTTTTTAAAACTACCCTAGATATTAATAACTTTCCTTTTGAATAAATCTAGATATTGCCAATATTTCTAGCAGTTTCAGCTATGTAAAAATGTCTCTCCCCTTTATCAGAGCTTGGCAGGAACAGAAAGAAAGCAAGAAAGACAGAAAGAGAGGTTTCCCAGTGCTAATTAAATTGATTAAGCAACAAGCCTTAAAAAGTTAGGACAAAATATCAGGTAGTTTCTCACCTAAGCCAGTCAATTTGAGAAGTAAGGGATTTTAGGGGTCAGAATAAACCTGTCCTTTTTGCAGGAGCTTGGTTCAGTAGTCCCAGCACCTGGAAGTTAGAATTAAAAGTAGTATGTCCTTTAGTTTGAGGCCAACCCTGCTTGCCCCCAGCTGTGGGGGTGCTTAAGTCCCTAAGTGTCAGTTAAGTGCTGCTATCAAGGGAATTCTCCAGCTTAATGGACCCAAATGGTAGTGTCTGATCAAGGACCTTACAGTTTATTAAACTTTTTAAAACTACCCCAGATATTAATAACTTTCCTTTTGAAGAAATCTAGATATTGCCAATAATTCTAGCTGTTTCAGCTATGTAAAAAATGCCCCTCCCCTTTATCAGAGCTTGGCAGGAACAGAAAGAAAGCAAGAAAGACAGGACCTTACAGTTTATTAAACTTTTTAAAACTACCCTAGATATTAATAACTTTCCTTTTGAATAAATCTAGATATTGCCAATATTTCTAGCAGTTTCAGCTATGTAAAAATGCCTCTCCCCTTTATCAGAGCTTGGCAGGAACAGAAAGAAAGCAAGAAAGACAGAAAGAGAGGTTTCCCAGTGCTAATTAAATTGATTAAGCAACAAGCCTTAAAAAGTTAGGACAAAATATCAGGTAGTTTCTCACCTAAGCCAGTCAATTTGAGAAGTAAGGGATTTTAGGGGTCAGAATAAACCTGTCCTTTTTGCAGGAGCTTGGTTCAGTAGTCCCAGCACCTGGAAGTTAGAATTAAAAGTAGTATGTCCTTTAGTTTGAGGCCAACCCTGCTTGCCCCCAGCTGTGGGGGTGCTTAAGTCCCTAAGTGTCAGTTAAGTGCTGCTATCAAGGGAATTCTCCAGCTTAATGGACCCAAATGGTAGTGTCTGATCAAGGACCTTACAGTTTATTAAACTTTTTAAAACTACCCTAGATATTAATAACTTTCCTTTTGAATAAATCTAGATATTGCCAATAATTCTAGCAGTTTCAGCTATGTAAAAAATGCCCCTCCCCTTTATCAGAGCTTGGCAGGAACAGAAAGAAAGCAAGAAAGACAGGACCTTACAGTTTATTAAACTTTTTAAAACTACCCTAGATATTAATAACTTTCCTTTTGAATAAATCTAGATATTGCCAATATTTCTAGCAGTTTCAGCTATGTAAAAATGCCTCTCCCCTTTATCAGAGCTTGGCAGGAACAGAAAGAAAGCAAGAAAGACAGAAAGAGAGGTTTCCCAGTGCTAATTAAATTGATTAAGCAACAAGCCTTAAAAAGTTAGGACAAAATATCAGGTAGTTTCTCACCTAAGCAAGTCAATTTGAGAAGTAAGGGATTTTAGGGGTCAGAATAAACCTGTCCTTTTTGCAGGAGCTTGGTTCAGTAGTCCCAGCACCTGGAAGTTAGAATTAAAAGTAGTATGTCCTTTAGTTTTGTGGGAGTGGAACGCCGAATACTATCCGAATACTACTGAGCAACAGGACAACCTCATGTTTTGTGCCTACTGATGGACTTATACTTATGCGTTCTACCTCTGCTTTTGGCTTTTTAGCCACACCTTATTAATGCACTGGACATTTGTGCCTTATCCAGTTTTGCTGTTTACTAATGAAAGACAGAATGTAGGGCTATTAGACATATAGCTTGTAACTGTAGTAGCAAGGCCTGCACAAACTCAGCTTGCACGTAGATGCCATATGAATAGATGGCCTTGGAGGGTGCTGATACCCCGCCCTGCATTCCTGAGCCGAACGAACCTTATCTCCTGTGCTAGAAAGGAGCATTGTGTGTGTGAAGAATAAGCTGCTAAGTTTCGTTTCTCTTGCCAGTATCATTTCAGTGTTATGACGTGTGTACGTACTGGGAACTACAATTATGCACTGTAAGAACTACAATTGTTTACTGCGCATGTCAGCTATGACGTGTAAGGGGTCTAATGCGCAGGCCCAGTAGGGAAGTATAAATGTAAGTGTCAGATGATTTGTGACACACAGTGTCCTGAGATTACTCGGTGCTGTTCACTTGCTAGCAATAAAGTTGCCTTGTTTGGAACCAAATTTGGCCTTTTGTCTTCTGATTTACTAGCCTGTTTCATTGGCGAGCCAGCCAGGAGTACTTTACAAAAGGGAAATCGGATTATATTATTCCCCTCCCCCATTGCGGTCGGGTCGGGTCATCGATCCCCTCCCGAGAAGGTGGTGAGTGGCCACCGCTGATTTCAGCGTCCATCTCCCGGAGGAGGGCCGATCAACTCCGCCTGACTGTAGAGGGGGCTGTGTGGTTCCGACAAAGCACCTTTTTCTATTTCAGAGAGAAGCGTACGACGGCGCGGCCTGCGACCCCGGCGGACAGGCGAGTATACTCTACGTAGTGACCGGCCCAGTAAGGACCGAAGAAGAGGCGTGATCACCCTCTTTTAGCCAGTGACTAATACGGACTATTGGTATAAGACTAGGTCCCGAAACTCACTAGGCTCCGACGACGAAACCGAGCGGCGAACGGGAGGGTTTCTTGTGGCGTATGAAAGTGTGTGAGTGGGCTTGCAGTTCCAGGCCGGGCGACCGCGTCCTGGTCAGGCCGAGTGTTGACCCTTTTGTGTCTGGTGGAACGAGACCCCTTACTCCTCCACCGCCCCTTTCCCCCTTTGTCCGTCACCTGTCCTTTGGCACTCAGGTTAGGATGGGCGGGGGTGGGTCTACACCGTTAGATTTAATGACGAAACACTTTAGCGAAGTGTTCGATCAAGATAAGTGTAGCAGGGCCGGGATGATACAGAGATGTCAATTTATGTGGCCAGGGCTAGGAATTGCTGAATGGCCCCCGGGAGGGTCATTAGAGTATGAGAAAGTGGCGGCGGTCATGAATATCGTTATAATTGAGGGGAACCCAGGCTGTCCCGAGGACATTCCATACATAGAAGCGTGGCTGGATGTAGTCCGGGATCCGCCGGCTTGGGCCCAACGGAAGGTAGAAAAGGCCGCCCTCATGGTGGTAAAACTGAGGAAAGGCCGGAAAACTAAACTTAAAGCCCTGCCGACCCATGCCTTCGCTCTCCAAAGTTCGGCAACCGCTGCCGTTCCGAAGGCCGCAGGGACCGCCCCCATACGGCCGACCGCCCCTAGCGTAGAAGCCACTGAGACCACGCCCCCTGCTACCATTGCTAAGGCAAGAACTACGCCCAGTACTACCAACACACTTTCTAGAATGAAACCCCCGAAGGAAACCAGAGGGAAAGTTCAGGGCTTGCCCGAAAAGAAGCCTCCAAAGGCCCCGATACTTGCTACGGCGGAAGCATACGAAGACGATGTTGCGCCACCGCCATATGCCCCTATATACCCCGACTTCGCGGGCCTACAAGAGGGCCCGGATAGCGCCGAGGCCTCCGGGTCAGAGTCGGAGGCCGAAGAGACTTCCCTACTGGCCTCACCTGAACCAACGGGCCACGCGACTACCCGGAAGAGTAAACGGGTTGTGAAGAACATTACCCGGTTCCCCCAATCGAGTCCGCACAAGGCCCTCCCTTCTAGCAGAAAAGGGGAAGCCACCAACTTATTCCCAGTTCGACAATCTACCACCTTTACCCCTAACCCGGCACAAGAGGGGGGCCAGCCCATTGAATCGACAGTTTATAGCCACGTTCCCTTCTCAAGTGCCGACTTGTATAACTGGAAATTGCATGGGCCGTCCTACGACCAGAAACCCGAGCAGTTGGTAGAACTGGTGGAAGGCATTATATACAGTTATAACCCGACTTGGGGAGACCTTAGGCAATTGAGCGCCCATATTCTGACCACTGAAGAACGCCGTCTCTTACAACAGAATATGGAGCAAGCTGTCCGGGATGCGAACCCAACCCATGCAAACTTACAGAACCTAATAGAAGCGGAGGCGCCCCTCGCTGCCCCTGCGTGGGATTACCGAACCGCTGAAGGTCAGACCCTTATCCGCCGGTATCAGCAGGCATACCTGGCAGCCTTGAAGAAGGGGAAGCAGAAGGTCACAAATATGGGGAAAATCCACAGTGTAGTCCAACTGAAGGACGAGAGCCTGGGGGACTTCCTTGAACGACTTATGGAGTCATTCAGGAGGCATAGTCCAATAAACCCTGAAGATCCCAAGAACCTCCCGACCGTGGTTATGAGTTTCGTTAGCCAGTCAGCACCGGATATACGAAGAAAGCTGCAGAGAACGGAAGGGTTTGAAGGGATGAGTATCAGCCAACTGAAAGCTATAGCTGATCGCGTGTTCGGGTATCGCGACCAAGAAGAAAAGACAGAGGCCCGGAAGGAATCGACCAGACGGATGCGGGAGAAGGCAGATGTGTTGGCCACGGTACTGGAAGAACGCTTGAGGTCTAGACCAAGGGGGAGGGGCAGAAGGACAAGAGGAACACGGTCCCCTATAGGACGTAACCAGTGTGCAAATTGTCGACAAGAAGGGCACTGGTGGGCTGACTGCCCAGAGGAGATACGGGACCGCCCGAGAGAAGAGGAACCATGGGACCGCCAGAGAGAGGAGGAGGTTAACGACCGCACAGGGGCCCCCAGACGAGGCCGGAGCCGAGGCCGAGGAGATAGAGGACGAGATGACCGGAGGGAATGGCAGATGGCTGTGGACGCTACCCGGGACAGTACCGCATGAAGAGACCGGGAGGGCAGCGTCCCCACTGACCCTCTGGTGGAAATTCGAGTGGGGACGCAGTTAATTAAAGCCTTACTAGACACGGGGGCCCAGCGATCTGTTATCACCACTGCCATAGCCCCGGCCACAAAAGAAACCATACCAATTGTGGGGGCCTCCGGGAAATCACTTGCAGCACCCCTCCTCAAGGAACGCCAAGTCCAGATCGGAGGGACGATGGTGTCTCATCAGTTCATATACATCCCCGGATGCCCAGTCCCCTTGATTGGTCGAGACCTACTCAGTAAGCTCCAGGCCACCTTGAAGTTCAAGACCACAGGTGAAGTGGAAGCTCGCTTTGAAGATCGGCCAGTAACACTTGTCTGCCCAGTGAGAGAAGAATGGAGACTACACGTTCCCCCAACTGTAGGGCCTGGCGACTGCCGTTACGACCAGAACACCCCTTTTGCCCAGCAGAGACGAACCCTAATGGATGAAGTGCCTAACGTATGGGCAGAAGTGAACCCCGGAGGACTGGCCGTTAATGCTATCCCCATCTGGATTGAACTCAAACCAAATGCTCAAGTTGTCAACCAAGGACAATACCACATCCCCTATGCGGCCCGGCATAGTATGCAAATACATCTACAGAAACTCCTTCAACAAGGGGTCCTTAAACCGATCAGATCCGCGTGGAATACCCCATTGCTGCCCGTTAAGAAGCCAGGAACCTCCGAATACAGACCCGTCCAGGACCTGAGGAAGGTCAACAACCAGGTAGCCGACATAGTTGCCCTCGTACCAAACCCCTACTCCATCCTTGCCCAAGTGCCAGCCCAGACCAAGTGGTATAGTGTCATTGATCTGAAGGATGCCTTCTTCTCCATCCCTCTTGCTGCCGACAGCCAAAAGTTGTTCGCCTTCACGTGGGAAGACTTACAGATGGGAACCAAGCAGCAATATACATGGACCCGGCTTCCCCAGGGGTTCAAGAACTCGCCTACCCTCTTTGGTGACCAGCTTGCCCAGGACCTGAAAACGTACCAAGACGAGTACGGGCCGGTCGTCCAATATGTGGATGACTTGTTGGTGGCCCGGGGAACGTACACGGACTGTGCAGAAGCTACCCTATACCTCTTGAAAACCCTGGAAGCCCAGGGGTACCGAGCCAGCCGGAAAAAGGCCCAGATATGCGAGATCGAAGTCGAGTACCTGGGGTTTCGCCTCCGAGAAGGAACCCGAAGGCTCGGTATCCCTCGAACCCAAGCCATCCGCAACCAACCTACCCCTGCAAATAAGAAGGAATTGCGAGCACTCCTCGGAGCCGCTGGATACTGCCGGATCTGGATCATCAACTTCGCTGTTCTGACCCATGACCTGTACGCCAAGTTAAAAGGACCTGAACTCGAGGGCCAAAACCTCCAATGGGAGAAACACGAACTGAAAGCCCTTCAGGACCTCAAGGAGGCCCTTGTGGCCCCACCAGCGCTCGGACTGCCAGACGTGACTAAGCCGTTCCACTTGTTCATCGACGAAAAGAAGGGATTGGCACTTGGAGTCCTCACTCAACTGGTCGGCACCTGGCAACGCCCGGTAGCATACCTCTCCAAGGGCATGGACAACGTGGCATGAGGATGGCCGGGCTGTCTCCGAAGCATTGCAGCGGCCTGTCTGCTGATACACGAGGCCAATAAACTCACGTTTGGCCAAACACTTTTTGTGACTACACCCCACACCATCCGCGGCCTACTCGAGAGCCACGGACCCAGATGGATGACCAACTCCCGATTGGTTAAATACCAAGCCCTCCTGTGCGAAAATCCGGAGGTGCGGATCCTGGACACAACCAACCTTAATCCCGCCACCCTCCTTCCGGCCCCTGAACCACCACTCCACGACTGTGAGGAGGTAATGGCCACTGTGCATTCTAGCAGACCTGACCTCAAGGACCAACCCTGGCAAGGGGGCATCACCCTTTTCACCGATGGAAGCAGCCAGGTGGTAGAGGGAATTCGAAGAGCTGGCTATGCTGTCGTGTCTGAGGACCATGTGATCGAGGCTATGGCTCTGCCGCCCGGAACGTCAGCCCAGAAAGCGGAGCTGATCGCCCTCACCAAAGCCCTCCTGTGGGCTGAAGGAAAAGTTGTTAACATTTACACTGACTCCAAATACGCCTTCCTCACCCTCCAGGTGCACGGGGCCCTGTACAAAGAGAGAGGATATCTAACCGCTGAAGGGAAGGGACTCGCAAACGCCCCTGAGATTTGCCAACTACTCGAGTCGGTGTGGAAGCCAAAGAAAGTAGCTGTGATGCATTGTCGGGCCCACACCGGCCGGACAGACCCTATTGCCCGGGGCAACCAACGTGCGGATGATGCTGCAAAAAGAGCAAGTCAACTCTCTTACTCCTCTCATTCTTCTGACCCTGTACTTGTCGTTCACCTCCCCACAGAGATCCCTATCTACACCCCCCAAGAAACGGAATGGGCCCGACAAGAGGGCCTGGAGTCACGCAATGGCTGGTGGATACTACAGGATGGGCGCATCTGGATACCCAAAGCCTTGGCCTGGACGGTGGCCAAGGAGGCTCATGACCGCACCCACCTGGGCAGGGATGCTCTGAGGCGCCTACTCGAGAAGACCTACTACATCAACAAGCTGTCCCTGTGGACCAAGAATGCTTCCAGCCAATGCGTAACTTGTGCCCGGAACAACCCACGAACGGGGCCCGGTCCTATGCCAGGACATGTTCTCCGAGGCACTAGCCCCTTCCACGTCTGCCAAATTGACTTCACACATATGCCCCCAGCCCGGGGCTACAAAGCAATCCTCGTCGCCGTATGTACCTACACCGGATGGATTGAAGCCCAGCCCACCAGAACGGAAATGGCTAAAGAAGTCACATCTCTACTGATTCATCATATCTTACCCAGATATGGTCTCCCCAAGCAGATAAACTCCGACAACGGGCCCACCTTTGCCAGTGAAGTAACTCAACAGCTCAGTACGAGACTGGGCCTCGATTGGAAGTTACATTGTGCCTGGAGACCCCAAAGCAGTGGAGTAGTGGAGAGAGCTAACCGATCCCTAAAGAACCAGCTAGCCAAGCTCTGCCAAGAAGCCAAAGCCAAATGGCCCGACCTGCTTCCACTGGCCTTGCTACATCTTAGGTGTACCCCCAAGGCTACCGGCCTTACCCCTTACGAGATGATGTATGCTAGGCCACCACCACTACCCTCTTTTCCCGACTCCTTGCAGATACAGGGTGAGAGCTCCTTAGTAAGACAGATGAAGGCCTTACACGAGGTAGTGCAAGACATTCAGCAGTACACTGAAAGAGTAGCTCCCTTGGTTCTCACCAGTCCTACGCACCGGTTCAGGGTAGGAGACGAGGTATGGGTAAAAGAGTGGGATGAATCTGACTGTCTGAAGCCCAAATGGAAGGGACCCTCCCTTGTTCTCCTAACGACCCCAACCGCTGTTAAAATTGCAGGAAGCCCAGTGTGGATACATTGGACTCGACTGAAGCCTGCTGCTCCTACTAGTGGTGCCTCGAAGCTTTGGACTGCTCATCAACATCCAGACGCTCCACTACGGCTGACCCTAAGAAAGACGTGAACCAACAGATTCATGCCTGCCCAGCAACAGGAACTCAGCTTTTGGACCCACTGCGTTTTTGGCTCTGTGTTTATCGCAGCCTTTATCGTGGGCCTTATTATCTTTTTGCTGCAAAGGCTCGGATACCTCCCACCATATATATAATGCTGAGCCTACTCCTCCTCCTCTGCTCAGTCCCGAGCCATCCGTCCACCCTGAGCCAGAATTGCACTGAATGTTTGCGCCTGGTGCGCCATCGTATAGAGGGAGGATATCACCTGGTTACCACCCTCATCCACCAGACGCAGCCCCCGGAAGGCGATTGCAGGCTCCTTCAGGCTTGTGCCATCATTACCCCGGATGGCCTCCAACAGTTCCACAGATGCCTCCAAGGTAACCTCACTATCTGCCATAGCCCCACCAAGCCAAGATACTACAATGTCACCCTCAGTGTAGGACTCCCTGCGTATGTGGCCGGGCCCCCGGGAGTCGAGGGAGATGGCATTCTGTATTACGTAAATTCCACTCGCATCCTTGTCGGCGGAATCCAAACTGTGGCTACAC